>NW_028270157.1:21205392-21830392 GCF_037043375.1 Chiloscyllium plagiosum | reverse complement strand
AGTATACTGAAGAAAATCAGGGATCTGAAAGCCAGCAAATTCTAGGACCTAATGGGCTACATCCTAGGGTTCTAAAAGAGATAGCTATAATAATAGTAGAAGCACTGGCTACAATTTTCTAAAATTCCTTACATTCTAGAATGGCTCTAACGGATTCGAAGTTAGGAAATGTATCACTACTATTCAAAAACAGAAGATATAGAATAAAGGAAAACAAATGAGTTAGCCTCATTTCAGTCATTGAAAAAGTGCTGTATCTCTTATTAAGGAATTTTGACACTGCATTTAGAAGAGTGTAGCCTGATTAGAACATGTCAATATCATTCTACAAAAGGGTAACCCTGTTTGAGATATTTATTTGGACTTTTTGAATATGTATCTATAGGAAAAATACAGGTTACCAGTAGTGATCCTGGATTTTCAAAAGGTGTCCAGAAAGGTTAATACATAAGATAAGGACTTGTGGAGTTGGGGTGATAGATTAGCATAGATAGATCATCAGTTCATGGATGGGAAGTAAAGTAGAGATATTTTGCCATTTCCTCACCGTTGCTGTGTCAAAATCCTGAAACTTCTTCCCTTGCAGCATTGTGGATGTACTGACTGTGAATGGACTGCTTCAGTTCGAGAAGGCAGCTCACCACCATCTTCTCAAGGGCACTAGGGATAAGCAATAAATCCCCTGAATGAATAAATAAATAAATGGGACATTTTCAAGTTGGCAGGCTGTGACTAGTGGAGTGGCACTATCATCAGTGCTGGGCCTCAGCATTTTACAAATTATATCAACAACTTAAAGATAGAGAATAATGTACGTAACAAAAATTAGGAATTGCTGGAAAAGCTCAGCAAGTGTGGCAGCATCTGTGAAGAGATATCAGAGCTAACATTTTGGGTCCGGTTCTAAGGAAGGGTCACAGGACCCAAAACGTTAACTTTGATTTCACTTCACAGATGCTGCCAGACCTGCTCAGCTTTTCCAGCAATTTCTGTTTTTGTTTCTGATATACAGTATCCATGGTTCTTTCAGTTTTTATTTAATAACATGCGTAAATTTGCTTGCGATACAAAGTTGGGTGGGAATGTAAGCTGAGGAGGATGCAAAGAGGCTGCAAAGAGACATAGACATGTTAAGGGACTGGGCATCAAGGATCCTGATCAGATATAAAGTGGTTACATTCAATCTTAAGAATAGAAAAGCAGAATAGTTATTTTTGCAAGGCTTGAAACTTGTAAATGTTGATGTTCAGAGTTGGAAATCACACAACATCAGGTTATAGTCTAACAGGTTTATTTGGAATCACCAGCTTTTGAAACGCTGCTTCGTCATCAGGTGCTTGTGGAGTAGAATCATAAGACACAGATTTTATAGCAACAGGATTGTAGTGACATGGAATGTAATATTAAACAAATTTAGATTAAGTTTTTCATCTTTTAGAATGACCATGTCAGTTTCGGTTCCTTCATGTGTAAATCCCAGAACTTTTTTAAAGTTACGTCCTCAAGATAGCTTATAACAATAGGTGTCATTTCAGCTCAGATAATGCATTGAAGGTGTGAAGTTAAAGTCTGTCTGTGTCCTAATGTTAGGTCAGACTGATTCTATTTCTAAAGTGAGAGTTACAGAATATTGCATGGATTTATGAAGTTTTTGAGCAAACTGAAATGTAATTTTGCAAGTACAAATTCACCCCACAAGCTTTTATATGCGTGTGTATGCTGGGGGAGACCAAGTGAGTATGTGCAAGTGGCTGTATGTGTCAGGGTAGAGGCTATGGCAACGGATGAATGGACCCTTCACAACAATCACCAGGCAAGCGTGTTCCCTCCCAGACGGGGAGCACTTCAGCAGTCCGGGACATTCCGCCAAGGACCTTCGGGTGATCATCCTCCAAGGCAGTCTTCAGGACATGCAACAACACAAAGTGCAGAGGCTGATAGCAAAGTTCGGTACCCATGATAGCCTCAACTGGATTCTTGAGTTCATGTGACCCCACTACACTATATATACACACACATACGTTTGTGGGGTGAATTTGTACTTGTAGAATTACATTCTATTTCGCTCAAAAATTGCATAAATCTATGCAATATTCTGTAATGCCCACTTTAGAAATAGAATCAGTCTGACCTAACATTAGGACACAAACAGACTTTAACTTTACACCTTTAATGCATTATCTGAGCTGAGATGGCACCTTTTGTTAAAAGCTATCTTGAGGATGTAACTTTAAAAAGATTCTGGGAGTTACATATGAAGGAACTGAAACTAACATGGTCATTCTAAAAGATGAAAGACATAAGCTAAATTTATTTAATATTACATTCCATGACACTCAATCTTGTTGCTATAAAGTCTCTGTCTTATGATTCTGCTCCACAACCACCTGATGAAGAAGCAGCACTTCGAAAGCTAGTGATTCCAAAAAAAACCTGTTGGACTATAACCTGGTGTTGTGTGACTTTTAACTTTGTCCACCCCAGTCTCATACCGGCACCTCCAAATCATGATGTTCAGAGCGACCTGCATGCGCTCACACAAGGAATACAACAGGCTGCTATGCAGGTACAGCAAGCAATTGGTAAAACAAATGACATGTTTGTCTTTATCACAAGGGGAATTGGGGAAAAGAATAAAGCAGCCTTTGAACAATTGTACAGGGTTTTGATGAGATTGCATCTGAAATACTGTGTGCAGTTTTGATCTTCATATTTAAGGAAGCATATACAGGTGCATATATCGGAAATGTTCAGGACCAGCTGGTTTTCAGAATTCAGAATTTTTTGAATTTCAGAATAAGTGACAGTTTGATGGTAACATATTTAAAAATACCACCGGAGGAGCAGACTCACTCAGTAAAACAGGAATTGAGAGAGAATTGAGGCCTGCCAGTGCTGGGCCACGCCCCCACATGTTGCACCTGAGTGACACGCATCAAGTGGGTGTCAACTTGGGTTAACTGTTTGCATACCAAACAACCTTGTTAATGAGAAAAGAACTTCACAAAAAAACTTCAGACTTTGGAGCATTTTGGATTTCGGAATTTTGGATAAATGATTGTCTACCTGTACCTGCGCTTTAGAGGCAGGTTCAGTGGATTAGTCTCTGGGAAGAGAGAAATTGCCTATGATAAGAGGGTGAGCAAATTGAATCTAAAGTCTCTGGAGCTTAGAAGAATGAGAGCTGATCACAATGAAACATTCAAGATAACAATGGGGTTTGGCAGAGTCGACACTGAGACATTGCTTCCTCTGGCTGGGGAATCTAGAACAAAAGGTCAGAGGATTATGCGATCATTTAATACATGTAAAGTTTAGACAGAAAGATTGTTGCTCTCTCAGGGAGGTCAAGGGATGGGCAGGACCATCAGGTTTAACTCCAATATTAACTATGATCATAGTGAATGGTCCAGCGTGCGAACAGGCCATAGGATTTTCTCCTGCTTCTGTTCATTACGTGCTGATGTATGAAGCATGTTTGATGAACATATCCACCAGAATTCAGTTGGCTTGTTCTCTGCACACCCCCCCCCCCCCCACTTTGAGTCCTGACAGTGAAGCCTAATATGAAATGAAACACTAAAATTAACTTCCAACAAAACACGGCACGGTGGCACAGTGGTTACCACTGCTGCCTCACAGCGCCAGAGACCCGAGTTCAATACCCGCCTCAGGCGACTGACTGTGTGGAGTTTGCACATTCTCCCCGTGTCTGCGTGGGTTTCCTCCGGGTGCTCCGGTTTCCTCCCACAGTCCAAAGATGTGCAGGTCAGGTGAATTGGCCATGGTAAATTGCCCATAGTGTTAGGTAAGGGGTAAAATGTAGGGGTATGGGTGGGTTGCGCTTCGGCGGGGCGGTGTGGACTTGTTGGGCCGAAGGGCCTGTTTCCACACTGTAAGTAATCTAATCTAATCTAATCTAATCACTGGATGTGATTTCAGCGCTGCTTTTTAACTGTGATTTCTCTGATCACAAGAGCAGGTCAGAGTCTGGAAATCCTGCAGAAAGTAGGTCACTCCCTAACTATAGGTGAGCTACTCACCTAGTGGTAT
The DNA here is from genome assembly GCF_037043375.1 of Chiloscyllium plagiosum. Classification (NCBI taxonomy): domain Eukaryota; kingdom Metazoa; phylum Chordata; class Chondrichthyes; order Orectolobiformes; family Hemiscylliidae; genus Chiloscyllium; species Chiloscyllium plagiosum. The sequence goes on along the minus strand of NW_028270157.1, from coordinate 21,826,339 downwards.
TATTGCTAGACTGTTAATCCAGGTAATGTTCTGGGGGACCAAGTTCAAATCCCACCATGGTAGATGTTGGAATTTGAATCCAATTTTTAAAAATCTGGAATTAAGAGTAAAATAATGACCATGAATCCATTGTTGATTATCTGGGAAAAGCCCACCATTAACGTCCTTGAGGGAAGAAAACTGCCATCTTTACCCAGACTGGCCTACATGTGACTCCAGAACCACAGTAATGTGGCTGACCCTTAACTGTCCTCTGGACAATTAAGAATGGGCAATAAAGTTGGCCTAGCCAATGATGCCTTCATTCCATGATTGAATATACAATATAAGTCCCAAAGCCTGTGCACCATCACAAGAGTTTGATGGAATACTCTTCACTTGACTGGATGGGTATGGGGCCAATAATATTCGAGAAGCTTGAAGCCATCCAGGACATGACTTTACTCTATACCACCATTCCTTGACTGTGATCAGGTGAAAACCCTGGAATTCCTCCCCAGCAACATTATGCAAGTGTCTACATTAATCAGTTTTTCAAAAGGAAGTAGGCACTGTCAATAATATTAGCCTTGCCATTGTTGCTCTTATCCAAAGAACTAATGTTTAAAACTCTACGTGAAACTGTAACAGGCCCAGAGTTAACAAGCATCAGTTTGCATTGTGTATAAGAAATGTATTAACATGGAAAAAATTAGCATTGTTAACTCTGGGTCTGTGACAGTACCAGAGAACTAGATGGCATCTTTGATCTTTGGCACTAGTTTGTAAGGATGCAGTGCCTGCTTGTATAAGTTTCTCAATTACACAATTAACACCCATACAAAGTGTTTCATCTCTTGCTGTTGGTTGAAAGGTCTCATCATGATTTGGCTTTGCTCCTCTTGTATTAATTGCATGGATTAAAAAACGTTCCAAGGTGATCTCTTTTAAAATATTTCCAATCAGTTTGTTTTTTTTCTATTCATTCAGGGATGGTGGCTTCTCTAACATTTATTGCCGATCCCGAGTTGCCCTTAAGAAGATGTTGGTGAGCTGCCTTCTCGAACGACTGTAGTTCATTTAACAGAGCTCTGTGCTAACATTAGTTTTAGTCAGTGTTCTGAGCTGCCTCTGTTGAACTGGATGCAAAGCTTAATTTTTAACGTCTGGCAATGTTGTGTTGTTCTCAGCAATCGTATGTGGTGAAACAGTTGCCACCTTCTCCAGAGATTGGATGCAAGATAAACAATCACAATTTGATTAATGGGCCCATGCCACCTTCCTTAAACTTCATACCTATCTCCATCAATCTGTTATCTCATGGGTCTTTTGCAACTGTATAGGATTAAGATGCCAAGTGTAATTAACTGTAATCTGCATACTTTTAAAAGAATGTCACAGTATCGACCTATCTGATCAAATGTATTTAACTCTGATCTCTCCAGTTCCCTCTGGGGTGAAGGATATCCAGATTTCAAGGGAACCAGACAGTCTCACCACAATCTGGATTCCTGGCCCTGGGAAAGTGGACAGCTTCAGACTGTCTCTGAGTGATGAGGGAAATGTTGTCCAGCAGAACACTTTTGCCAACTCGACCAACCACCACACTTTCAGGGGATTAACAGCTGGCAGACTCTACAATCTCACCGTGATCAGTATAGCGGGAGACCTAGAAACCATCAGTTCAAAATCTGTGCAGACAGGTAACTGAGAAGATGACCATTCACATCTCCATTGGGGTAAATGTATGATTATAATGAATGACTAACTTAAAAACTAGTGTCCAAAAACATGTGAGGTCAATACTACACAGGAGTCAGGGGTTGGAACTTTTATGTTCCGTTGGTTCAAAAAGGTGTGGGTTACATCACAACGATCATCTTTTTCATTACAATCTCAAATGTTGCTGCTTATTTTTGGGAGTGGTGGGGCTTGAACCCAGGGTTGTCTGACCCAGAAAAAGCAGGGAAAATAATACTGCACTGCAAGACCCTCTCAGCATATTTTAAAACCACAAGCATAATTTTAAACTAATCATAATCTTTCATGATTCAAAATCTTATCTTTTGAGCTGAAAACAGCATTTTAATGAAGAGAAGGTAATCAGAAACAAGTGCCTCTTTAGTTATTAATAACTTCCAGTGCAGAATAAGCATGGTGATTCTGTTATTAAGAGTAATTTGGCTGATGCTTTGATCCATTTAGAAATCCTGGTAGTCAGGAACTGTGGAGCCCAAAGCAATGTGACTGCAAATGCTGGCCTCAAATGGGACCCTTAATTAAAGTCATTGCCCTCAAAGTTCTGTTAGAGCTGGGGTTGCAGCAGCTACAAAGATCAGTCTCAGTCTGGCAGACCTCAAATTAAACTAAAGACAGTATCTAACACTCACTGGAATTTAAAATCAACTCCCCCTTGGAAACAACCTTCTGACACATACCAATAGATGGAGAAAGTGAGGACTGCAGATGCTGGAGATCAGAGTCAAGAGTGGGGTGCTGGAAAAGTGCAGCAGGTCAGGCAGCATCCAAGGAGCAGGAGAATTGACGTTTCAGGCAAGAGCCCTTCCTGATGAAGGGCCAATAGATAGCAATTTCAAGATTTGCACAATTAAATCTGTCACTATTCAGTTATGTTATAAAATCAAAAATACAACTACTAACATGGGCAAGATGGTATCATATAGTCCTGTCTAATGTAGAAATCCAGACGACTAGATGAATATCCTAACTTGCCTTACAAAACCTATTATGAAAAGCCTTATTGGTGGTGACCATGCTAATTATTATCAATTGTTATAAGACTCATCTGGGTTCACTAATTTCTATAGGGTGACTAGTGACGAACAACAAATTTTGGCCTTGCCATTAATACTCACAATCCTGTCAAGGAATAAAAATAAAACAATACTCTGCCTAAATATAGTTGAAACAACATAATATGGATTTATTTGAGCCCCCTTCCCCCATTTTCATAGTCATCATTTAAAATGAATATAAAGTAATTAAGCTGAAATGACACTAATTATCTTGATATACATTAACAGAATTGACATTAGGGAATAGTGCAATGTTCAAATATTTCCATGAATGAAGAAGGAAGCTTATTTAAATATTAAACTTCCTTGAGCAGTATACACCATACTCCATGCTTTAATTGATAAATGATAACAACAATGAAACATATATTATTTTCTTTTCAGCTCCAGCAAAGGTTCCATTTGTGTTTGCATCAAATAACAGCAGCTGTAATAGCCTCCTAGTTTCTTGGAAGAGAGCTGTGGGAGATGTGGATTCATATAATGTCACGCTGTCTTATCGGCGAACTGTGAAAGAAACCAAGAGTTTGCAATCAAGTACATCTAAGGTCGCCTTTCACGGGTTAACTCCAGGGCGTTTGTATAACATCACTGTCAAAACCATCAGGGGAAAGCTGCAGGCAGTAGCTGCAAGTAGTGGCAGAACTGGTAAGACCTGCACAGTAACTGAAATTACACTGTTACTGAATCGTCATAATGTCATTTGCTATCTGTAATAAATAATTGCTTTCCAGTGAGATTTCCATCAATATTTGTTCTCAGATATGGGTATCAATGGCAAGGTCAACATTTATTATACATCCTTCTTTTTGAAGCACTGCAATCCATGACTAAATAACTCACAGAGCGCTGCAGGTTGGGGAGCTCTAGCATGTTGATACAGTGACAATGAAGGAATAGGCACCTGTGCCTAAGTCATAGCTGGTGTGTGACTTGAAGTGAATAGTCCCATAGCTCTTATTATTATGGAGGTAGAGACTGAAGGCTTGGGAAGCAGTGCATCCTTTCAATCAAGGATTCCAGACTGTGGGGTTGAGAGTTGGAATTTTGGGATCATGAACTCCAAGGCAGCAATATCTGCTGCGGTGCACTGACCCAGTGCTAAAAGCTGCAAGGTCACTTTAAAGGGTCAGATATGTTTTTAAAGTGGGTGTGGACTAGGCTGTTGTGCCCTGAGGAGATGACCTGGGGGTTGCAGTAAGAGAGGGACTCACTGAGATCCTTGTAGAGAGAGGAGGATAACTTCTTCAAGGTAGGCATTCTTTGAAGAGGGTTCGCAGTAAGGTTAAAATCAACTAGGCGAAAGTGGGTGCTACAGATGCTGGTCTACTGAACATCAGCCCAATGCTGGCTCCCACCCTCCAAGGTGATTTTAAGGATTTAGGTTTTGCTGGAGATTAGAGTCAAGATTAGAGTGGTGCTGGAAAAGCACAGCACCACTGTGTTGTACCCTGAGGCCTGAATACTGTTTGGAAAAAAACCCTGGAGAAATAGGACCTCCCCACAATCACCCCAGAGATCTCCATCCCCATTCTGTTTCTTCTTCAACTTGTTCAGAAATGCTCTGTCACACCTCTTGGTTCAGACATAAAGACAAGACCACTGTGCTACAAAAGCCCCCTCACACTCTCTCTATCCCATCTTCCCTCCCTGCTCTCACAGATTTCCTATTCTCCCAGTTGAAATAGATGCCCTCAACCATTATCTTCACAAATATCTCTCCTACTCTCTCCCCCCTTCACTGCTCCCACGTGCCTCCCATATGTAGGTCTATAATCACAGCTATTCTCAAATACCCAAATGGAGGTCACAAGGGTAAATAACTTTTGAAGCACTGCTTTAGACAGTGTACGTACTGCGGTTACATTACAGTGATGGTGAAGGGAGTCAATCTTTAAAGGGTAGGTGAGGTGCTGATCAAGTGGATTGCTTTGACCCAATGATGTTGTTTCCATTTAGCTGCAACTGTCTATTCAGGTTTTTCCTCACATTGCTGACTTGTGTTCTGTGGGTTACACAGACACTTTAGGGAGTCAGGAGATGATCAGACAGAATGTCCAACCTCTGACCTGATCTAGTAGCCGCAGTACTTTGGAGAGGGTTCGCAGTAAGGTTAAAATCAACTAGGTGAAAGTGGGTGCTACAGATGCTGGTCTACTGAACATCAGCTCAATGCTGGCTCCCACCCTCCAAGGTGATTTTAAGGATTTAGGTTTTGACAATGGAATCACCATAAGTTATTAGGTGTAAATAGATCTGACCGATTATAACTTGATAATATTCAAACATACTAAAATTCACTGATTGTTGGAATTAAATAACACCATGTGATATTTCAAAATAATCCAAGACTGTACCAAATGCTGCAGCAAGAACCTTTCAAACTAAAGCAGAATGGAAGGCTAGTTTCAAGCAGTTAAATGTCATTTTGTCCTGGACCATTTATTGTGAAACGTATGTGTTGGTCATTTAAATCTCAATAATGAGCTGTAAAATTATTTCTTAATACATTCCTCATAGTATGTCACAGTGACTAACTCTTCAGTATGAGACTCGGCATCTCTCAAAGACTCGGAGCATACAATCTGTCAGCACTTAAATCATACCTAATATTCGATAAAAAAAGTATCCCATTAAACTTTAAAATCAATGAATTAAAATGGTTTCTAGACAGTAGTCAAATCCTGGGATTATTTGAGAGTAAGAATAGTTATGTAAGTTTAAACATATCAATTGGTCTCCTTAATATTATTGGGCATATAATCTGAAATATGAATAGAAGGTGCTGCAGATGTACAATGTTTAAAAATGTGGAAATTTCAAATGACATACTTTATTACAGACCAAATTAGATTAGCTTCTATCTTGTAATCACTTACAAATATTCATTATTCCCTATTAAATTATAATGTTTACTGAATGACATGAGTAATGAAGTAAAATAAGTTTTTTTTTAGTGACTTTGATGACTTTGTGCTATCTCAAAGCAATTTACAACTAATGTAAAGCTTTGAAGTGTAATAACTGTTATAGTGCAGGGTTGTATGAACAGCAATGAAGTAAATTATTAGATTGTCTCTCAGCAGCATTGGTTGAGACATAAATATAAACTGGCGTACTAGGAGATTTGCTTTCCCTTCTTTCAAACATGCCTTGTGATGCTTTATGATCATCTGAGATGGCAGCAGGACCTTGGTTTAACATTGTAACTAAAAGACAGCTGTTCCAAAATGTTGGCTCTTCCTCAGTATTGAACTACCTTGTTAGCTTCAAATGAAACTTGAACTTAGAACTTGTTGAGTCAGAGATTTAAATACTAACGTTGCACCCGGTCACATACCTTCATGTTCACTATAACTAAACCAAATGATTTTTTGACATGGTTTGAGTATCATACAATTTTCTGTTAAATTGAGTGCATGTGGAATACTGCTATTTCATCCAGGATTTTAATTTTCTAAATAACTTGAATTTAGGAAGTTATGAAATGGTACGACAGTCGTGGCAACTGGGAACAAAAAAGTTATGTTGAACTTATAATCATAATACACCTGAAACCTTAATCCAATGGATATCTTGGGGCAGGTGATCATGGGACTTGTAACACAAAGGCACAAATTAATATTCTGGGGAGATTGGTACAAATCCCAGATAATGAACTTTAAATTCAATAAAATCTGGAATTAAAAGTTAGTCTAATGGCAACCATGTAACAATTTTCATGAAGAACTCGTCTGGTTCACTAATGCCCTTCAGGGAAGGAAAGCTGCCGTCCTTATCTGGTCTGGCCTACAAGTGACTCTAGACCCACAACAAGGTATTTAATTGCCCTTTAAAATGGGACAATAAGCCAATCAGTTGAAGGGCAAATAAGAATGGCAACAAATGCTAATCTTGTCAGTGATGCCCACATCCCATTGTCCAGGGATGTGTAGACTCGATGAATTAATGATGGGAAATGCAGGGTTACAGGAATAAGGTAAGGAGGTGGTTCTGGGTGGGATACTCTTCAGAGGGTCAGTATGGACTCAATGGGCTGAATGGCCTGCTTCCAAACTGTAGGAATTTTATGATTCTATAATTAAAAAAGATCTGAAAATGATCTTATACCTTGTCAGGTCTACTGTCTACTTGAAACATTTCTTTTTCAATATTTACAATTTGTTTTATTTGTGATAAAGAACAACTTATTTGGCAATTACAAAAGACATTTAAATGTCAGTTTGCTTCATTTATAGAGTTGTGGAGTCATAAAGTCATACAGCATGGAAACAGACACTTCAGTCCAATTAGTCCATGCCGAACATGCTCCCAAACTAAACTACTCCCACCTGCCTGTGCTTGGCCCATATCTCTCTAAACCCTTCCTATTCATTAACTTATCAAAATGTAATAATTGTACCTGCGTCCAACACTTGCTTTGGCAGTTCATTCCATACATGAATCACTCTTTGTGTAAAAACATTGCCCTTCATGTCCATTTTAAATCTTTTCTCACCTTAAAAATATGCTTCCCCACCCTTGCATTCTCAGCAACATCCTGGTAAATCTTTTCTGAACCCTTTCCAATGTAATAATATTGTTCCTGTAACAGGGCAATCAGAATTGCACACAATACCCCAGAAAAGGCCTCACCAACATCCTGTACAACCTCAACATGATGTCCCAATTCCCATACGTTTGGCTTCCATTCCCATCGATTGACTTGTGGTCAGCGCTTCAGGTTGGCATTTCTGGGCAGTAGGGAGAAAATGCTGCATATTCCCTTTCACTGAAAAGCACTATTCACTGCTCAAAATCCTGGAACTCCCTGCCTGGTGCCACATGAATAGCAGTGGTTCAAGAACATAGCTAACTACCAATTTCTTCGAAGCAATTAGGAATGGACAACAACCTTGTCAGCAACACCCACATGTCATGAAAGACTGTTTCAAAAAAACCAAGTATAGGCAGGTCCCAAAATTTCCTAGCCATATTTGTTTCTCACAGTACGTCACCTAACTACAGATTTGTATCATTCATATGTCAATTATGGGATCTTATTGTGCATAGGTTGGCCATCTGCCATATTTACCTACGTGATAGCAATGACTAAACTTCAATGTTTCGAGACATCTTGAGGAAATGATAAGGCACCATGTAAAATGCAACTTCTTAATTTATTGTTGTTGGAAAAAATAAGGATATGCATTTTGTCTAATTGCTGATTGTTAAATAAATTAACCCTTGGTACATGAATTGTTTAATGTTTATTTTAGTTCCCCAAAGTGTCTCAAACTTGGCAATGGCAAGCAATGGTTCAACAAGCTCTCTGAGAATGAGCTGGCTGCCCCCTACTGGAGACTGGGAGAGTTACCTGATTCAACTGCTCAACCACTCCTCTGTCGTGCTGAATGTGTCCGCTGAGAAGCATATCAGAGAATATGTAATAAACGATTTAGGACTCATCCCTGGACGGCTATATAAGGCTGCAGTCATTGTAAGGAGTGGAAATTTAAAAAACGAGGCATACTGCAGCGGGAGAACAGGTAGGAAACAAATGACAAATTGTTCAGAAAGTTTTACCCAAATTCTTTATCATATTGAACTATTTCAAGTGCACGACACAGTAACAGGTTATTTGGATCGTCAAGTCAACGCTGATATTTATGCTCCAAAAAAGCTTCTGACCACACCATTTCATCTCATTGTACCTGCACATCCTTCTACTTGATTCCTTCTCATTTGTTCATTCAGCTTCCCATTAAACGCACCAATGCTATTGGGTGGAATTTGTGGGAGTGCATTCTATATTCTTACTGCTGTTAAAAAAATTCTCTTCAATTCCCTGTTGGATTTATTAGTGAGTATGTTATTTGCATTACCTATAGTTTTAGACTTGTTCTCTATGTCTATCCTGTCTATCACTTTAGTTATCATAAAAACTTTTTGTCGTGTCATTCCTCAGTGTTTTATAGAAAAGATAATACAGCTTGCCCATTCCTGATAGCCACATTCTCTCAGTTCAGGTGTCAGCCCTGTGAGGTTTCTTTGCATCTTTTCCAATGCCTTTACATGCCGTTTACAAAATGGATATTGGAGCTGTACAGCATTCCAAACATCGTTTAACCAAAGATTAATTCTTGTTAAATACAACATCTCTATTTTTCAATCCTATCCCTCTAGAACTGAATGCTGTTGTGAGGATAGCTTTATTATTGATCAACTTATAATGATTTCTGTATATGTACACCATGACCACCTTGTTCCTCCTTCCGCAACATGCGCTACTTTTAGTTATCCTACAAAAATGCACAATTTCACATTTGCTTAAAATTAATTTTGTCAATTACTCATTATTCTGCCAGTTTATTAATGTTTTATGCCTTTTGATGCATTCTTCTTTCGTATTAACATACCTCCCAAGTACTGTTGTTCACGAATTTTTAAATTGTACTTCCAATTCTTGAGTCCAAGCTATTGATGTAAACTGAAAAACAATGATCCCATCACCAATTCCTGTAAACCATCACTCCATACCTTTTACTAGTTTTAGTAGCTAACTTCAATCCCTAATGTCCCTTTTCTGCTTTATAGCCAGGTTAGTACCAATTCTGCTATGTGTAATCTGATTTGCACGTCCTGATATTAGTTATGAGTCAATGTATGAAGGTCTTTTGAAGATCATAGTCTATGATTTACAAGATTTCTTTTGCCAACACTTTTTCCTAATTCTCAAAGTATACTATAAAGTTCGCCAAACCTAATGTTCCCTTATGTGCTGATTACTTTTCATTTTCATCATTCAGGTGTATATATACCAGATCTTTGAGCAGGTATTGCTTTATCTTTTTTATCACAACACTATTCCAACTGGTCTAAAGATCCCTGGACTTGTTCTATCTCACTACAGGTACAACATTAGCCAGCCACCATTATTGCTTTTGCTAATGCACATATTATATAAATTCAAATGTGTAAGAGCACCCTCAATGACTCTTCCTTAACTTTATGAAAATGCACACATCAATCTATTTCGTCACATAAAGCCTTCCTAAATTTAATTAGTTTATTAATTGCTTTCCTATTTCTATCTTAAATGTATTTTTATTTATTTATTCAAATGTCAGGCTTATTCAGTACCCTGGTAAATGCTGAGGCAGAATAACTTCACAATTTGAACCTTTTCCAGTATTGCCTGTCAGTTTATCTTGTGCATCCTTCAGTGGCTGTATCTGCATATGGGTTTTTGTTTTGGGGGTGGTGAAGAATTTAATAGAAGTGATGAGGGTCTGATTCCCGAGCTGAAGAGCTGGAATTAAATGCCAATCAAGCACTTAAGTAGGCAGCAGTGCATCATCCGCAGGATCAAGGCTTGAGCACAGACGTCCTACCCACCAAAAACTGTTCTTACTAGTCAAATACTATTTTGCGTGGACCACAGATTGTTTCATAGGAGTTGGATTGCAGTGTTCTCTGCTTGTAAAATTACAAAACTCAGGGCTGTAATAATACCGGATATATGTTCGCTTCTCACCAAACCACTCTCTCCAATGTGACATTCTCCCCGCAAAATCATTAACTTTGTATGAAGAGGTACGTTGCTTTTAAAAATTCAGAATTAAGTTTGGGTTGTTTCCCAACTCATTTATATGGGGGAGAAATGGTCACAAAATCCAGAAACAGAAGATAACTTAAAAGTGACTTCTAAGTCTTTTGAGAGATAAAATTTTGAGAGAGGAGAAATGCTAGAAGTGGAACACTTTGTTGCATTTTACACAATATTCTGAAGATTAGATATTGGACAAAGTTCACTTCATGTGATCCCAAAGCAAGGCTTCACACTAACTTCGAAAAGCACCACAACCCTGCTGTGCAGATCTGACGTTTCCTAAATGTGCCGACCTGTGGTTTACTATGATTTGAAAAATCTGCAATAAGTGGTAGATGGTTTAGTGCTGCATTCTGGTGCTGACTAGTTACTCAAACGATTTAAAACTCAATTCATGGAATACATTTGGGACCATTACACAAAAAATAAATTTCTTTCCCTCACAGCCCCCACAAAGAAAGAATCTGAACACTTGAAACGTAATGATATCTTTACAGCAAAGACAAAGAGCTGGGAGAGTCTAAGCATGTTCCAAGCACTCAAATTGTGCTGAATCAGAAGGCTGGCCCATTGTGAGTTAGAATATGTTAGAAATAGTACTCAGTATTGAAGTGGCACTCCAGAGACTCTTCTTTTTAATTTCTCAATTGTATAACCCTCAGCTGCTTCAAAGAGTTCAGTGTGGTCAAGTTTACTTCAGTTGCAGGATAAGGATGGTCCACAATCAGTTAATTTTTCTCACTTTTATTTTACAGCGCCTCAGGCAGTCCTTCATCTACGGATAAAACACACTGATGAATCCACACTCAGTGTCTCGTGGACAACCCCAGTGACTGAACTGGACCGGTACCTTATATCATTAAAGGACACAAAAAGTACAGAGATGAATAAAAGTCTGTCAAAAGATGCCAAAGATTGTACTTTCTCTGGCTTGGTACCTGGACGGAAGTTCACAGTTAATGTAACCACAATCAGCGGTGACTTAAGCAAATCTGCTTCAATAGAAGGAAGGACAGGTAAGTGGAATTAGTGTGGCATTATTGTCTCATCGCAATTATGTGAATGTGCTAGTTTTGAAAATGCAACTGAATACGAAAGTTCATTGACAGCTGATGAATTCCACATACTTATTATATTTTGCTGTTACATTTTGAAGAAAGGCAGAGGAATTTTTCCCAATGCCCTAGTTAATATCTATCCCTTGTACAACATTGTCAAAACCGGCTATCTGCTCATTATCACAATGCACAGAGTAAGGTTCCAAATAGCATTACAGCAATTATTCCCCTTTGGAAGTTTTCATTGATTGTGAAGTGCAATGGTGTCATGAAAGACTCTGTATAAATATTCTATTTCTTACTGCTAAACTTTCATGTAAACCTTCATAACCTATGAGATCATTGCAGGATATGAACTGTTACAATCTGGATTCATCTTCAGGCATTTACCAGCTCACCAGTTATCATCTACTTAAGGCTTTCCATCCACCTCTACTGACATAAAATGTTGGGCAATGCTGTTGTATTATGACTCATGATCAGTGTATCAGTATACCTTAAAGAAACAGACTCATCATCATTTAATCCTAGCCTGTGACCTGAGGGTACACAGATCTCACAACCCATCTTACCTTTGATAACTTGAAGCATGCCACTCTTCTGGAAGCATGTTCCTCTCTTGCAACTTAATAACTTGATATTAGCCCAAATACTTATGTGCCTGAAGATAGAATTTTTATTCATAACAGTTGGTTGATTTCTTCACCACCACGATATTCACACCCAGTTTCTTGTATTAAGAAAGATAATGTAAATACTACCACACCAGGTAAAACATTCTGTTGAAGGCAAAATCACACTATTCGCAGATGTGTTTTGACCACTTTGTGCAAAAGGCAGGAAGGAATGGGGCACGAGGTGTTACACCTTTAGACCTCCCTTTGACCTCCAAATCCCACTCCTTCATTATTCTCACCTCTCCAAATCCATACTGTTATTAACCTCACTCTTCCCTCCCATCCTGGGGGATAATTAAATTGCCAGCAGTGTCCATTACTCAGGCATAGTATTGCTGGAGCTGTCACCTTGTTTGGTGACATGGTCATCATTAGGCTGGCTTTTAATTCAAAATTCTTATTGAATTTGGATTTCATTACCTGCCATAGTGGGATTTGATTCCATACCTCCACTGGGGCTCTGGACTATTAGGCTAATGACATTTCCATTACACCAGCTCCTTACCTTCAATAAATAAATGAAGTTCCTATGATTCATTTACAATATATTTCAATTTTACAATGGCTTTAGAGGAACTTTCACACTCAACAAATGACAAAAAATAAATTCGGGCAGTGTTGCTTTCAAATTGTTTTGTAACGCTATTTTTCCTTAGTGCCGGCTCAGGTGTCAAACCATCATGTGACAAACAAGGGGACAACCAACAGCCTACACACCAGCTGGACTAGAGCCGTTGGGGACATTGACAATTACCAAATCCACCTCATTCATGAAAACATTGTAATCAAGAATGAAAGTGTTTCAAGTGAAACCGATCAATATCTGTTTCATTCCCTGAAACCTGGAGGGTCATACTCTGTGGTCATCACCACTGTTAGTGGAGGAATCTCCTCAAGACAATCAATAGCTGAAGAAAGAACAGGTAAGAAAATAACACATAATACAGGAGTGACAATAGCTGTTTGCTCTCCCTGTGGCTTAGTTATGAAATAAAATGTCCATTGTGAAGCTGAGCCTGTGTGCCATGAAAATTTACAATTCTAATCAAATCACAAGGAGCCCATTAGACCTCACATGTCTATGTGAGCCCTTCCAATTAATAACCAAGTCAACCCACTTCCCTGCATTTTCCCCATAGCTCTGTACATTATTTCTCTTCAAGTTGTTTCTCTCCAATCTGCTTCTGAATGTTATTGCCTCCACCACCCTTTAAGGCATTGCTTTTCAAATGTAGGAACAAGGAGCAGGTGTAAGCTATTCAGCTCCTGAAATTGACTTTGCCATTTGGTAAGATCATAGCTTATCGGATTAAAACCTCAAATTCCCATGCAACCCGGCAACATTTTATCTCCTTGTTTACTAAGAATATATCCACACTGACTTGAAAATATTCAAAGGCTGTGCTCCTACTACATTCCCAGGAACAGAATTCCAATTACTCCAGACACTGTGAGAAAGAATTTTAGATTCTCCCATAAGAAATCATTGAATTCATAGTGTTGAAGCAGGCCAAGTCCGTACCAACCTTCCAAAGAACATTCCACCCAGAAATGCTCCCTATCATATCTTCATAACCCTGGACTCCCCATGGCCAATCCATCTAACCTGCGCATCTGAGGACTGTAGGAGGAAACCCACACAGACACAAGGAGAATGTGCAAACTCTACACAGACAGTCATCCAAGGGTGAAATTGAACCCAGGTCTCTGGTGCTGAGGCAGCAGTCCTAACCACTGAACATCTGTGCTGCCCCAGGAAAGAGGAAACACCTTCTCCACATCTATCCTGCGAAGACCTCGTAGGCTTTTAAATATTTCCGTCAAGTCATTCTCTTACACTTATAAACTCTAGCAGATACCAGCCTGGCCTATCCAACCTCTCTTCATAGGACAGCCCATCCATTCTAGGTATTAGTCTGGTAAACATTCTTTGAACTATTTCCAGTCCATTTATATCATTCCTTTGAAACTCTCACCATTTAGATAATATGTGTGACCCTAACTGGGCAAAATGTGATGCTGATCTGCTTCAAGTGAAAACGTTGGTCCTTTGAGAATGGGACCTGTTTAACTCCATTGGAAATGAAACCTATTTTCAGATTTGGATGCTCAAAAACTGCATGAATCCATGTACGATTCTATAAATCACTTCTTTAGATTAGAATCGGTCTGAACATTGGGGCACAGACAGCCTCACACAAGGCACCTCGCACCTTCAATTCATTATGTGGGCCAACATGGCACCTATTGTTAAAATTGATTTGGAGATGCCGGTGTTGAACTGGAGTGTACAAAGTTAAAAATCACACAACACCAGGTTATAGTCCAGCAGGTTTAATTGGAAGCACTAGCTTTTGGAGCGCCATTCCTGGTTGTGGAGCTTAAACTATTGTTAAAGTTCACTTGAGAATGTAACTTGAAGAAAGTTCTGGGATTTACATATGAAAGAATTGAAACCAACATGCCCATTCTAAAAGATGAGAGACTTACCAAACAATCCAGGTCTTTTTCAATATATGATTTCAGTTACATCACACTGTAAACGTTTGCTATAAATTCTGAGTCCTACAATCTTATACTCCACAACCACCTGATGAAGGAGCAGCGCTTCAAAAGCTAGTGCTTCCAAATAAACCTGTTGGACTATAACCTGGTGTTGTGTGACTTTTAACTATTTTCAGATTTAAGTGGTGACAAGTTTGTTGTAGTTTATGATTCATGAGCTAGAAAAATTAATTCACTGAAAGATGATTGAATAACAGCTGGGAGGTCTCCATGAATGTGCTTCCATGGGAAGCTGGCCTATTGGGACAAGATATCAGAAAATGTGATCGTATATTAACCATCCTTGAAATGGTTGGAAAATTTTAGGTGATGCAGTTCTGGTAATTGAGGTTCCCTGATGGGATTACAAGTCCATTAAATAACTTCTGTGTTTTTTTTCAACCATGTTTTTGTTTGAACTCAGGTTGTCCTAATGTTTCTACTGCAATTCACCACCAGGGGGCAAATCGTAACTGCTGTAATCAGAATTATGTGAAAGAGAGGGAGACCATTTGGGCTATAATAACAGCCTCTTTAGGACAGCTATCCAATTCACCCCAGTATCCTGCTCTTCCTCTGTTGCATTACAAAATCTGTCCGTCCTGTTTGTGTTTTCTATGTGATGAGTTGGTATGTTCTACAGCAGTCATACCGGCAACAATAGGCTATGAAGTGCAACCTGAAAAATTGCTTCAGCAGGGTTAAAAATAAATAATATCAGCATTTGAATAATTGCAATATGATGAACAATAAATAAATAAACATTCCATTGAAAGAGACAATGCGTCCCTGAATAATTCAATTTCTTAGCACGCTTGGTATTATGGTCCCAGCTGATGGTACTATTGGACAAATTAGATCTCAATGAAATCTGGCCTTACTGATCATTTGTTTAGCTCAGGAAACATGATGGTCAGTCACTGAAACATAGTCACACGAGGCTACATCATTACCTTAACAACAGAGCAGAAGCTTATTACATAAAAGATAAAAACAAACCAAGGGCAAACTAAATTATCGAGATTTAGAACACAGTTCAAAGAAACACACAGTAAAACAAATTCTCATCTGTTCCCCAACACCATCATTTTGCAATGATTCAAATCCAGACAAGTTACCCCTCCACATCAAAACTTTCAGTTTGAGTTAGTTGATTCTTCCCACTTCATTCTTGTGAACTGTGAAGTCTTCTTACATGAATATTCTCAGATTTGCTTTTAATCACCTGTATATTTCTAACTAACACTCCTGGTCTGGAAGTTGCATAAATTAAACTTTTCTACTAAGATAACGGTTCCCTTAAATGCACTGAAAAATCTCTTTTTTAGGAGAGCCAACTGCACTTCATTCTGATCCCTGGATCATAAGATCTGAGGACCATAAGATACAGGAGCAGAATTAGGCCATTCAGTTCATCAGGTTTGCTCCACTATTTCATCATGACTGATATGTTTCTCAACTATCCTGCTTTCTCTTTGTAACCTTTTATCTCCTTACCAATCAAAAACCTACTCCATCACAGTCTTCTGTGGCAATGAGTTCCAGAGATTAACAACTCTCTGGCTGAAGTAATTCCTCCTCATCTCAGTTCTAAAAGGCCATCCCTTCACTCAGAGGCTGTGCCCTCAGGTCCTAGTCTCCCCTACTAATGGAAACATCTTCTCCACATCTACTGTGTCCAGACCTCTCAGTATTCTGTAAGTTTCAATCAGATCCCTCCTTCTAAACCCAACCAAATCCAGATTGAGAATCCGCAACAATTCCTCATATGATAAGCTCTTCATCCCCAGGATCATTCTTGTAAACCTCGGCTGGACCCCTGCCAATGGTAGCACCACCTTTCCTTGGATATAGAGTCCAAAAATGCTTACAGACTCCCTACAGTGTGGAAGCAGGCTCTTCAGCCCAACAAGGCCACATCGACCCTCCAAAGATCAGCCCACCCAGACACATTCCCCTACCCTATATTTACCTCTCACTAATGCACGTAACCTACATATCCTGAACAATACAGGCAATTTAGCGTTGCCAATTCACCTAATCTGCTCATCTTTGGACTGTGGGAGGAAACCAGAGGAAACCCAAGCAGACACAGGGAGAATGTGCAAACTCTACACAATCAGTCGCCTGAGGCTGGAATCAAACCGGAATCCCTGGCATTGTGAGGCAGCAGTGCTAAGTACTGAGGCACTGTGCCGCTGTACCAAATACCTCACAATATGCTAAATGTGATCTGACCACAATCTCTGCAATACCTATCTGCTCTTGAATTCTAGTCCTCTTGAAATAAATGCCAGCATTCATTTGCCTGCCTAACTGCCAACAGAACCTATATGTTAACCTTAAGAGAACCCCAAATTAGGACTCCCAAGTCACTTTGTGCTTCAGATTTCTAAGCTATTCCCCATTCAGAAAGTAGTCTACACCTCTATTCTTCCTATCAAAGTGCATAATCTCACATTTTCCCACATTATATTACATCTGCCACTTCTTTACCCACTATCCTGGCCTTATCCAGTCTCTCACTTCCTCAACACTCCGTCCTTCATCTACCTTTGTGTCATCTGCAAACCTAGCAACAATGCCCTCAGTTTCATCATCCAGATCATTAATGAATAATGTGAATGGTTGTGCTCCCAACAACGATCCCTGCAGAACTCTACTACTCACCAACTGTCAATTTGAACCCTTATCCCTGGAGTGTAAATGGAAGATTGTTTCTCAAGTCTCCTTTGTACTGCACAAAAAACTTGATCCTCTCAGTTTTCTAAAATCCATTTTTGATTATCCTGAACCAAATATAGACAAATGGCTCTCAATGGTTACTCCAACTGTTATAAACCACCATAGGATAAACAACCTTCCATTAACACTCCAGGAGTCCCTGCTCTCTGGCACATACTGTAAAACTAGTCATTGTTTCGGAGACCTGCATAACCTAGTATTCTTTTAAACCCGTCAGTAAAGTAACCAACTCCAAATGTCACAATACTAAAATCCAATAGGTAAATATGATTGTAATATATATAAATCAGCCATCTTTCATCACATGAATGTATCTCAGTTCATTGTCTGTCTAAGTAAACTACATTAAAGCCTGTGGCAGAGTTTCAAAATTTTATTTTGCACAAACAGCAGGGAAACACTTTATATTCAGAATCACTACAGTATGGAAGCAAGCCATTGGGCCCATTGAGTTCACACTGACCCTCTGAACAGCATTTCACCCAAAACATTTGCCACTTAGCCTGCACATCCCTGGACACTATGGGCAACTTAGCATGGCCAATTCACTAATCCGTACATCTTTGAACTGTGGGAGGAAACCAGAACATCCGAAGGAAACCCATGCGGACAAGGGAAGAAACTCCACACAGACAGTTGCCTGGTGCTGGAACCAAACCCAGCTCCATAGTGCTGTAAGGCATCATGGCTAACTACTGAGCCACTGTGCTGCCCTGAACTTGACCCATTAAATTGATGTTCATAGACACCATGGGCACTTGACCATGCACAAGCAGCCCCCCCATTATAACATCCTCCCTGGCTTATCTGTTGCATCAGAAACTGCTGAGTTGATAGATTAGACTTGATTGAAATATAATAAAATTGTTTGTTATTATGGTCCACTTAAACTGGCTGGCTTTTCACTCCACTTTAATGATTAACATCTCTAATTCATTTTCATTGGATCAAATGTAGAGAGCATGGAATTTCAAAATGTGATTTTATGGGTCTAAAATAGAGTAACATTCAGTCATTACCTTTAAATGATGGTTTAATTTAGTCAATTCCTCTTTACACTATCCTAAGATATGTACAAATTCTAGATACGAATTGGAAGAAAAAAACATAAGGACATAGAAACAAAGAACCAGAAGTTGGCTATATGTGAAATATTCTTCTAACACATGATGCCTAAATGATGATGTAGCACCTAATGCTTGAAACAATGTATTTTAACACTTTTCTTCTGTGTCATTGTTCAGTTCCTTCAAGTGTTCCCAGTGTGATGGTGAATAATCATGGTCGAAATGATTACCTTCTCGTTTCCTGGCTTCCTGCATCTGGGGATGTGGATAGTTATCTAGTGACTCTGTCCCACAACAGGAAAGTTGTCCAATCTCACACAGTCTCCAAAACCAGCTTTGAGTTTCCTTTTGGTTCCCTTACCCCTGGAAGGCTGTACAATGTGACTGTAACTACCAGAAGTGGGAGATATGAAAACTACACTGTCACACAACAGCGGACACGTATGATATCATTTTTTTTCCTTCAAATAATGACATCCAGAATGTGTGTAAAAAATTCTTACAATTTTCGCAATTTACCAGGGTCCTTGAAGATGTCAAGCATCATCCTCTGTCCATCTCTTATAAAGAAAGGCTGGAACTTTTTGCACTGGAGCATAGGAGGTTGAGAGGTGACCTAATAGAAGTTTATAAAATAATGAGAGGTCAGGATAGACTTGATAGCAGTTGTGTTTTCCCCAGGATTGGGAATTTCAAGACTAGCGGATACACTTTTAGGTGAGAGGAGAGAGATTTTAAAAAAGGCATGAGCCAATGTTGTTTTACACAGATGGTGGTTCACATGTTGAATGAACTTCCTGAGGAAGTGATAGAAGTAGTACTGTTGCAATGTTTAAAAGGCATTTGGATAAGTACATCAATAGGAAAGATTTGGAGGGATATGGGCCAGGAGCGCAGGTGGGATTAATTTAGTTTGGGATTATGTGCAGCATGGACTGGTTGGACCGAAGTGTCTGTTTCTGTGCTGTATAACTGTATGACTGTATGTATGACTCTATATTCTGCTGAGCACTGCTGCCAATTGTGTTGTGATTCAAGGTTAATTTGCAATTCAGAATTTATGTGCCTGACATAACGGTTTTGTCTTAGAGAAGTTATGCTCTAGTTTACACTTCAACACTTTGTCTCTTTCTGATCTCGGCTCAGCATTTTCAGATGGCCCATGTGGGGTAGCAGCAGCATGAGTCTCCATGCTGCCTTGCCATGGCTTGAGCATCTGATAATATTACTAGCCAAAGTCTGTTTTTCACAAGGCAGCTATGCAGCATCCCCAATGTGACGCTTTCCTTCCTTTTGTTCCTTCTCTCTTGAGTCCCTTCAGTTAAATTTATTCAAAATATTGTAATACAGTGTCCCTCAAAGCTAATTTTCACCATTAGCTCCTGAAAGTGTAATTTGATGTATTTGAACAATTTTTAT
Source organism: Chiloscyllium plagiosum (assembly GCF_037043375.1). Classification (NCBI taxonomy): domain Eukaryota; kingdom Metazoa; phylum Chordata; class Chondrichthyes; order Orectolobiformes; family Hemiscylliidae; genus Chiloscyllium; species Chiloscyllium plagiosum. The sequence continues at coordinate 21,806,443 of NW_028270157.1, read as the reverse complement.
AGAACAAAATCACAGAAAACAAACAATATATTCAAATCACATTATAATTAAATCCATAGTTATATTTCAAAATGACCCTCTAAACTGATTGCCAGTTGAACTTGGCTAAAGTAACTTCAGCAGATCCAAATGGAAAATTGAGCTGTGTGCCATGCGCTTTCTATGTGCCTTGTGATTTACTTAGGAATTCTCAGATTAGAATGGAATCTTTGAAGAATTTGAAAGAACTGTTTCATCATCTACATTCTGCAAACTAACATCTTGATCAGGAGATTGGCTCCCATTGGCAGAATAAACCTTCCTTTTGTGAAGGAACTGGCAGGTTTATTGGCCATCAAGTAATTGTCTGTCTAGAGTAAAATTCTACTTTTACGCTTTTTTAAAAGAAGTTGTTAAGTGTTTTTATTTAAAAAGAAGTACTGAGAGATAAATGCAATGAAGGAAAATGAATTGCACTTTCTGGACACAACAGTCAAATATGAGAGAAAATATAGCATTACATTTATTGAGGGCAGGTTTAGCTCAATTGACTGGACTGCTGATTTGACACTACAGAGTAATGCCAACAGCAGTGACTTCAATTCCACCAGTCCAGGTTACCAGGAAGGACTCTACTTCTCAACCTCTCCCCTCACTGAAGGCATGGTGATCCTCTGATTTAAGCTACCACCATTTAACTCTCTCTAATAAGAGAGCAGCCCTATGGTGTGGTGTTACTATGGTTACTTTACCTTGCACTTTGAGTAGAATATAAAGTCATGAACATCTTATTAAAAGTTAATAAAACCCCCAGATTCAAATCTTGCAATGACATTTGGATATGTGTTCAGTCACAATTTATGTGGGATTTATATTTGCAGTACAACCTCGATTATCTGAACGAGATGGGCAGGGAGTATTTTGTTCAGACAACTGATCGTTCAGACAACTGATCTGATCATAAACAAGTGGTAATTTATGAGTGCCGGTTATTGAACATTTCTCGGTTATCTGGCAATGCATGCCATAATGCTGTTTAACTGATAACTGAATGCTGTGTTGCCTCATGCCGTTTTTACAGGACTTTGAGATCTTGTCCACATAATCCGAAATTTGGATAATTGATGTTTAGATAATCGAGGTTTTACTGTACATGTATAGCATTCTGCTGAAACGCTAGACCATTTTTAATCAATTTATTCACCAAGCTGCTCGGGTTTCTTGTCAGCATTTTGCTTAAGTAGCCTTGTAACATTTTCCAATTTTGCAGAACCTGCAGTTGTACAAAGAATCACAGTTATCAACTCCGGAAAGAGTGACTATCTGAAAGTGTCTTGGTTGGATGCATCAGGGGATTTTGACTATTATATAGTAACTATCAAAAACAGTCACAACTTCAGCCAAAGCTTAGAGGTTCCAAAGTCTGAAAATGAATGCATATTCCTCAGTTTAATTCCAGGACGGCTTTACAGCATTACTGTTAGCACCAAGAGTGGGAAATATGAATCTCATCATGTTGCCACTGGAAGAACATGTAAGCATGACATTTATTGCAATAAATATAACATTTCAGTTTTAATGAATATTAAACACTTTGATCTGGAATATTAATAGCTTTGGCAGCAACACCTATGCTTCTGCATGTGTTCGCCATAAGTTAATTTAATTATTTGTTTGGTGACCAGCCAGATTTTAATTTTGGAGTGGATGGCTAAGGATACATTATTTATCAAATGTTTCTTTGGGAAATAACAGAAGAAAGGTGCCTTTGGATAATGTATTAACTTAATATACCCTTGTCAGAAAGAAAAGTTGGGATTCAAAAGTGATAAAAATACAAGCAAGACTATTTTTTTTAAAACCTTGAATGAGTTCATTACATATTTATTAACCTAAAGAGCTATGACAGTAATAAATTGACTGTCCATGTGTAATTAGGACTGTGTTTTGTCATTTTTAAAAAAATATAACTTGCCTCATTTACACAAATTTTAAGAAATTTCGTAACTGCTGGATTTGTAGCATCCTGTTAAAGAATTGAACTGAATCAGTCAAGATTTTGACTATGATTATGAACCGAAGAGCATGATGACTAGAAACAATTAGATAACTTGGTTCCTCATGCCTGTTGTGCCATATAATAGGATCATAACTGATCCTCAATCTCAACTTCACTTTTCCACAAAATTATCCTGTAAGAATTTTACAAATTAGTCTCAACTCCTTTGGAATAAAGAAACAGCTAGCATATGTTGAATCACAAACAAAATTGCAGGGAAACAATGGACCCATTGTTAATTTATTTTAATTCCTCCAATTTAAATGTTTTATTTTCTTTCCCTCTTCAGTTTCTGTGCCTGCTGCACTCCCTTTATTACAGGGTAGCTTGAACCAGTGTCCACAGTTTTCCATAATCTAACCTTGCTGACTTCAGGCAGCCAACAGTTGCATGGAAATGGCCAGGAGTAAAATCATCTTCATGTAGGAAAATGAATGGCTTTCCTGACTGAACCTCGTCCAAAAGCTAAATCATGGCTGCAGGCTTTTCAAATAGAGAGCTGCAGATATAAACAATGGCATAGTATGCTGAATTCCTCACCAATTTAGTCTCCCTCTTTCTTACAAATGTGATCATTTCTTTGTATCAGATTTCACTAATTTATCCTTCCTTTGACATACTTATAGCCTTTTTCAGTAGTGTTGTTGAAATGTCTGATGCTAATGTTGCTCTGTCTGATTAGTTCCGGCTGCTGTTGGTTCTCTAACTGTGGCTGATAGGAGCACAGACACCCTGAATGTTACCTGGGAAGCAGCTGCTGGTGACGTGGATCGCTATGAGATTCAACTACTCTTCAATGACATGAATGTTTTCCTTCCAATAACACTCAGCAGCACATCACATCAATTTACTTCCTTAACCCCTGGACGTCTTTACAAGATCCTAGTCTCCACATGGATTGGGACCCTACAGCGTGCTGCCTTCATCGAAGGTCGTACAGGTAAAAAAGAAACAGATTATTATGTGTCCAATATTTTATGAACAACATTTACACTAACTGCTATGGAATAAAATTTACACTAATATAAAGTTGAGACTGCATCTCACCAATAATGAAGGAAATGTTAGTGGCACAGTTCTACAGAATTAAGCTCTTAACAAAATGCAGTAACTTATCAGAATCAACCCAGCAGCGATAGACTAGCTTGTCATGTGAAGGGCTCCTGTTATTTTGTTATACTATAATGTGGACTAAAGATTAGTTTGTACTGCAATCTATAATTAGAATGTTTTTCGCATCGTAAAATATGGAATCTTCTTTAAAATATATAAAATACCTGTAAGAAAATATATAAAGTTTTGCAAATATAAATAACTTACAACCAATTCTTAAGCCACCCTTGTTCTCACTCAATAATAATTAATATGATATTCTCAAGACTTAACCTAGAAAAGAACGAGGAATTTGAAGAATGGTGTGCAGATATTTAGCTTGAAAAAAAAGGAAAATCTAGATGATTTTACTTAGAAAGCACTTATAATTCTTAAACATAACACCAGACTAAAGTGTTACAGATGCTGAAAATCTGAAATAAAAAACAAAAGTGTTGGAAATACTCAGCAGGTCTAGCAGTGCCTGTGGAGCAAAAACAACATTAAAATCAAGGACGTTTCATCAGAAGAAAGAGAACTGAAACTTTAATTCTCCTTCTCTCTCCACAGATGCTGCCAAACCTACTAAGTATTTTCAGAATTTTCTATGTTTTAATTTATTATTATCTATGACCATGCAGTTATTAATATTCTGAATGTGTCTTTCTGCAGTACCCAGTGCAGTTAAAAATATCCATGTTTCAAATAATGGAGTGACCAAGGGCCTGAAGGTGAACTGGTCTCCTGGAGGAGGGGATGTGGACAGCTATACCGTGATCTTATCCCACAAAGACCATCAGGTCTCTGCCCGCCCTATTCCAAAACACCAGCATGAACACACCTTTTATGATCTAGAAACGGGAGAGCTCTACCATGTGTTAGTTCGGTCAAATAGTGGCAGCTTCCATAACAATGCAACAGCATTTGGATGCACTGGTAAGAATTACTCAGAAATCCTGTGATTAACATCACACTAAAAACTGCTTTGAGTGATTAGGTAAATGCATCGTCAATACAGAAATATCACAGCATTGTCACTTTCTGTGCACAGGGATTTCACTTTCTCTCATTCCCTAACTTTTCAAGTGCCAGGGCACAACACAGGTTAGAGTTGAAATTCAGGGGGGCACTTGCATTTGATACAGATTTACCAAACCTCTGGACTGCACTGGAGTCTAGAGGAATTGAAATTCATCTTCAGGACAACTCAAAATACTTTTCAGCCAATGAAATACTTCTGAAGTACAGTCATTGTTATAAGATAGGGAAATGCAGCAACCAATTAGTGCACAGAATGCTGCTACAAACAGCAATGTGATAGTGACCACGTAACTTGTGTTTATTTGTAGAATGTTAATTGAAGGATAAATGTTGATCAGGACAATAATGATAACTCCCCTGTTCATCTTCAGAATTGTTCAATGGGATACTTTACATCCACATCTGCCTAATATCTCATGCAAAATAGTTAGGATCAGATTTTACTGTCACGTGTATTCAAGTAGAGGAATACCTGAGTACAGTGAAATGTGTACTAGGTCACTATTCTCCAGCACCATCTTGGTTACAAACACTACGCTTAAAAAGCAACAGCAGGAATAAAAGAAACAGAGCCAAAAGGAAAGAAAAATGTCCAGATTTTAAAGCCCCATCTCAATTAAGACATATGGAACGCTCAAGCCCTGATGCAAGTATCCAGGCCCATCCCCGGTTTGGAGTTTGCAGACTTTTGTTGATGCCGCCCCGATCGCTGGGAGGATTAGATTGGATTCCCTACAGTATGGAAACAGGCCCAACCAGTTCACACCGATGAGTAACCCACTTCTCTCTGACTAATGCACCTAACACTATGGGCAATTTAGCACGGCCAATTCACCTGACCTGCATATCTTTGGACAGTGGGAGGAAACCGGACCACCTGGAGGCAACCTGCGCAGACACAGAGAGAATGTGCAAACTCCACACAGACAGTCGTCCGAGGCTGGAACTGAACCTGGGATCCTGGTGCTGTGAGGTAGCAGTGCTAACCACTGATCTACCGTGCCACAGGAGTTGCAAACATATTGCCGATTCCAATATCGCTGTCGCCCCCCCACCTCCGAACTTCAGGAGGAGCTTTATCACTGCTTCCGCCGCCGTTTCCAACTGATGGGAGGCTGCCGCCATTCTGAGAGAGACCTCCTCTCACTGTCGTGCCAATGCTGATGCTGCTGAAGGCTTTAAAGAGAAGAAAATGAAAGAAAACAAAAGGAAGGCAGAGAGGAAGCAGATGTGACCAGGCCTCAGAAACCCAAACACAGCCCTTCTACTCTGCCAACATCTTGAAATAGCATCTCTAATGTCACTTCTGTGCTAAAGTGTCAGCCTCGATTTTTGTGCTTGAACCTGAAATTGGGACTTGAGCCCAGAGGCAAAAGTGCTACCAACTGGGCCATGGCTGACGTTCAAGGTGACATCTGAACAAAATTGATTTTTTAAAAAATTCTATTAAAACTTCTGTTGATTAGTTATTGGATAAAGGAAAAAGTCTGTTTGACTGAAAGTTAGAAATAGTCCAGTGGGATAATGAAAGAGTCTGTTAACTGTCCAATTGGTACAGAGTAGTGAGGCACTCAACCCAAGCATAAAGGTGGATTAGTTGGAGGTGGTCAACGGTGAAACCTTCAGGAATCTGACCAACAAGAGTTGGTGATCCTAATCTGAAGAGAGTGGAGTGGCTACTGTCTCCTCCATGCCAACATTTCCTCGCTACCTCTTATTAGTGTGACATGATCTGTTCACTTCAAAAAGCTTTCCCTTATGGAACAACTGAGGCACAGTGTGCTGGGTTGTTCAGCTTGGAAGAAAGAGAAGAAAGGAGAAAGGCACATGGAAAGTTAGAATAAAATTAGTGATGAATGGAATATCTTACAAATACATGAAAATTGAGGACTAACAGGGGAAATTCTTTCCTAGACAACCATTGTATGGCAATTCCCACCTCTACCAATACGTAATGTTAAATAAGTGTTTTTTGAGGTAGTTCATTCCATTACCATTTATCTTCTTTTGACTTTATCAGGACCTAACTAATGATTACTATTCAAGGATACAGCATTATAGAGAATTGCTAGAAGAGGTCCTGTTCTTCGATAACAGGAAAGATATCAATACATACAACAACATTTGGCCAGGCTTAATTATAAGGATGGAAAAGTGTGGCACTGGAAAAGCACAGTGGGTCAGGCAGCATCCAAGGAGCAGGAGAGTCAACATTTTAGGCATAAGGCCTTCATCAGGGATGTGGGGTGGGAGGGGAAGGGGAAGGTGTGTAAGAGATAAATAGGATGGTGAAGGTGGGGGTGGGGGTAAGGCAATAGGTAGATACAGGTGGGGAGTGATGATGTTAGGTCAGAGGAAAGGGTGGAGCAGATAGGTGGAAAGGAAGATGGACAGGTAGGACAGTTCAAGAGGGTGGTGCCAAGTTGGAGGGTTGGATCTGGGATGAGGCGGGGGGAGGGGAGATGAGGAAACTAGTGAAGATGATGCCGTGTGGTTGGATGGTCCCAAGGCAGAAGATGAGGCATTCTTCCTCCAGGCATTGGTGGCTTGGATTGGTGGTGGAGGAAGCCCAGGACTTTAATGTTCTTGGCAGAGTGGAAGAGGGAGTTGAAGTGGTCGGCCACATAGCAGTGGGGTTGTTTGGAGTGTGTGTCCCAGAGATGTTCCCTGAAACATTCCGTGGGTTGGAGTCCTGTCTCCCCAGTATAGAGGAGGATTATAAGGACTCTAGAGAGCTGGTTCTGGTACATCTGCTCCCTCTGGAAATTAGAGTAGAACAGGGATTATGTGTCAGAACCATTGTGATGTGAACATCAATCCCTTGAAAATCATTATCTTATACAACAGGAACCTCGGATGCTTGCTTGCCTGGCTGATTTAAATTTCAGTGAGAATTCTTCAAATGGATGCACAGCTTCCCTGTCCAAAACCAGCAGGAGGCTGTTTAAATATGAAATTCATCAGCACTAAGAAGACATTTGTAACCTGCATGGAGAAATGGGCAGGACATTGAAAGTAATTGCTGGTCTCAGATCTTCCAAGTTCTGATAACCAAAGCACCATAACTTTAAGTTTTGGACTTGGCATTTGAACCAAAATGAGTGAATAATTACTTTTATTTAAATTAATACTTAGTGAAATTGTAGTTATGGTGGGTAGAATCATTGCAGCCACTGAACAATGTGGACATTGGTGAGAAATTTGGTAAAAAAGGTTGAGATTGGCAATGAGGAGATCCTCAACAGCAAAAGCAAGAAGTTCTATTATCCAAACAAATGATGTATAGTGAGAAGAGAATTTTGCTATTGAGAAGTGAGAGGCTTATTTCTGCCTGGGCAGTAGGCTTTACCAACATAGCTGGCTTCACCAGATATAGCACACTATAGACCGGACGAACATTTCATTGAGAGTGCCACACTATAATGCAGGCTGACTTCATCAGTAGAAAAGTGTTCCATTCTATCAATTTGCAAGTCATCTTGCATCATAGAAATCTGTGCCATGATGCCTGTATCCTTGAGAAATATTATATTCCTGGTTTGTTTCAAGGGCAGGATGGTTTATAAGCATGGTTACTGGGACGTAAGGGCTACTCTCTGTAACCATAACTGTTGACTCTGTTACACAATCCCTGAGTGAGGCCATATGTTGAAACACTGCAGCCCATCTCCCAGACAAGACCACTGTGGAGCAGACAATATGCCTGCTGACGATGAGGTCCTGATGCTTGAATCAGTTAGGGTGGCGGGGAGGATGGTGGGGTGATTTTGGGGATCGGCTATTTCACATTACTTTCCAGGCAGAGTGTGCCATATAATCCTTACATGTTGTGCTCTGCACAACTGGAGCAGGCAACCAGAGGATGCAATGGACTCTGAAGAACTGTGAGAGCAGTAGCAGTCTTCTGAGAACGACATATAGATCAAGAGGAACATCACCTTCCACATGATACAGCAGTGCAGCTTCAGGCACAACAAGCCAGACAGGACTAAATAAAAGTGAATCCTTTGACCTGTTTGAATGTGAAGCTCCCACACTGAACAATGAGAAGGTAGTTGGGGAAGAAGTAGCACTCCTTAGACAAGGTTCTATAATGGGATGAGGCTAAGGAAAGGTCAGCTGTATAGTTTGGTTTTATAGAGTATAAATGTGGCCTTACGTGTGCACTGAAATGATAGTCATGCCACCTATTTGCCCCAGGAAGCATTTGTTGTTTGGTCATGCTCCCACTCTATGCGCAGTTAAGAGCAGTTCCAAACAGACAGCATTTAAATGGGTACCCAGCTGGGCTTGAAATATGATGCTGGCACTAGGAATCTTCAGAGGTCCCAACACTGCCTGTGGTGAGAGGGAGGATATGGTGAGCAGGTTTCTTTGCGAATTATTTCAATCCAGATAACACAATGTTATTTTTCAGGGAGAGTACTCAACTTGATTACTTGCTCAGTAAATGTGTTATATTTTTCCTTCATTCCTAGTCCCTGCCTCAGTGTCAGACCTATCTGTTGAAAACAAGCATACTACCTCCACACTGGCAGTTTCTTGGCAGCCAGCCACTGGCATCTCAGAGGGTTATACACTGCAACTCCTTAATGAACAAGGAACTCAAATGCTTGCAAATGTCTCTGTGCCAGCTGCCAGCAGGGGCCATAAGTTCATTGATCTGACTCCTGGCAAGAAATACAAGATTCGTATCTTCACTGTAAGCGGAGGTTTGTACAGCATCGGAACCGACCGTGAGGGAAGAACAGGTAAGATACTTGATACAAAAAGTTCGCTCCCCTTCTGTTTTCAGGAGAAGATTACAGTGATATGCAAGGTTCAAAGCATTTGCATAATTCACCAACAAATTATGTTTGAGATTGCGAAGGGCAAAACTTGCTTCTTCTATGGAGGTTTAGATTGAGTCTTTGACACATCAAGACCAAACAGAGTGACCTAGTAGACATAACTAGGTCACTGTCTGCAAATAGGCTTGAAAATATTCCATCCTGGGAACAATGCACTTGTGTCTATTCAGATGGCATTGCATATTGTTGCATCCTTCAGATTTCAGCATGCAAACCTCACTATTAAGAAAAATCAGTGAGATTGGGAAGACGAAAATATTTCTAAGTGTGTAGCATGATGGTGAGCTTTGACAGCTGGCTTCTTCAAACCCAGCTTTCATACCAGAGTCTGCTTTGGATTAAAATGAACACAGTAAAAGAACTTTATCATTGGCTACAGCATTGTGTATAGAATGCAGTCACTGTTCTGTGAAAGGGTATGAAACGGAAATTACAGCAATTAACATTTCCCACAGGCCGAGCTCACTTTTGTCATGCAGCAGTTATGTGTGCTTTTCCTGATTAGTATTAGAGACTATTTGGTTCATTCTTGCTGTGTTTGCAAAAATGATTGCAGAGACACATGTACTGAAATATGATACTTTAACACCTACTTCGTAGATTGGAACATTAGACCTACACACACTGCCTTTCACTTCCATCGGAAGACATGCAAATAGTTTCCAGAACACGATCAGTGTTAATGTTATATAGGGAAGGCAGCTGTTGATCTTCACAGATTCATATTATCAGTTCAGACTTCACGTTATTACTGTAAAGGAAAACAGAAAGAACAATTGTCTGTGAAGAAAAGTCAAATGAAATCAGGTTTCTGAATGTCACTGATACCTGAAAGCTCCATGGAAAATAGAAATTTTCTTGTAACTGGGTCAATGCAGAGATTTAATTCAAATAAGCTTAATTGCACCCGAAGAAGAGGTAATTTGAGTTGTCTTTCTATTAACCTAGGCCTTTTTCATATTATGTGTGCAAAGATTATGATGCCGATTTCATTATCATAAAAACAAGTTCATTTTCTAAATTCTTTAAAATTTTTGTTTTTCTAAGCTCAACCTTGACAGGCTGGTATATCATTGTCTCAGCATCGGCTTCTGTCTGACTTATAAAGCCGATAGGAAGTTAAGACACATTAGCATTCATTGAATTATAAATCTGTGGAATTTAGAAATCTCCTGGCCTTGTGTTCAATAAAACTGTTCCAGGCTCAAACTGGAGACTGGTCATTTTAAAGACATGAAGATGAATTAGACTCAACAGGAAAGGGCAAAATGAAAACATAAGGGAACTAGCCTTTATACATCAGTCTTTGATCAGAGCAAACACACCAAACTCTGTGTTAGGATAGTTCAGGACAAACTCCATATTTCCAAATAAATAATTTAGCAATTTCAATATAGCTGTGGGCAGCCTCACCTGTGAACCATGTCACATTAACCCCTTTATTGCATCTAAGTTGAAAAATGAAAGGTGAAAACGTTATTCTGAAAGCATGCTTTCAAATTTAAAACATGCCACTGAATGAAAATATCTTAAATTGTCAATTGAGAAGTGTAACTGAAGATAATTTCATAAAAAAGAAGTTGAAGTAAGTCAGTGCTGTTACTAGAATCAAATCTTAACAGAGTTCTGAATTTATAAGTTTAGGTCAGAAGTTATACATGGACATAGTTAGCTTCTCAAATACATTGAAATCTATTAATACGCATTTACTAAACTGAGCAATGCATTTCTGAATTTTGGCACAAAAACAATTCAGCTAAAATGACAAATAAGTTACTAGCTCAGATTTTAGGATAGACCATAACTGTGAGGTTATCAATGTTCATTGTTATTTAAGGGTAAATTGGACAACAATTTCTGATGATGGCACATGTGGCACAAAAAATCAGAAATTTGCAGACTTGGCTACTTTGCTGCAACAGTATCTTGCCAAGAGATTTGACACTTAACACATTGAAGGACATGAAGTTCAAGCACCTACGTGATAAGAACCAATAAACATTAGCAAATGTTGAGGCTTATCCATTCAAGTAGAAATAACTTTTCAACAGTGTACTAAGTCTGAATTACAATCAAACGACATCTCTGGCACTGAAAATAAACTTTTACAAGAGTGCAGTCTCATTCTAACAGACATTTATAACTGTTAGTTTAAAAAACACTGTTAAAAAACTTTTTCTCATTCTCTTCTATCTCTCTTAATGTTTCTTTTCCAAAATGTTATCCTGCTTCTGTATATGACTCTTCACTGAATTAAATATTCAAATTTACGTTTCCTGGTTCAGACTCTGTGGGTTGGATTTTTGAAGCATATTTGGGAACCCAACACATGGACTTGGTGCCATTTCCATACCGCAGTTGCATTGCTCTTATGATGCTATTTTCTAATGACCTAATTGTCTAAGGGGCAAGCTTGGTGTCTGGTTAGTGACACCATGCAACTCCAGGAAGCAGAGGCTGCCTGCTTGGTGCTAGTAGCTGAGTCAGACAGTGGCCTTGTTGGGTCCCACCGCTGAAAAGTGCAGACAGTTCCTCAGAGAGCCAGAAGCAGCAAAAAGACTTCAGCTTCACAAACACTTTCCAACCTGACTTCAAATTTACCTGAACCATCTCAGACACCTCCCTCCCTTTCCTGGACCACTCCACCTCCATTTCTGGTGACCAATTCAACACGTACATCCACTGATTGACTCCCACAGCTACCTGGACTACGCCTCCTCCTACCCTGTCTCCTGTAAAAATGCTATCCCTTATTCCCAATTCCACTGCCTCCACCGCATCTGCTCCCAGGAGGACCAATTCCACCATAGAACACCCCAGATGGTCTCCTTCTTCAAAGACCACAATTTCCCTTCCCACGTGGTCGACAATGCCCTCCAGCACATTTCCTCCACTTCCTGCACCTCTGCCCTTGAACCCCACTTCTCCAATCGAAACAAGGATGGAATCCGCCGGCTCTCACTTTCCACCTCACCAACCTCTGGATACATCGCATTATCCTCCGCCATTTCCACCATCTACAAACAGACCCCACCACCAGAGATATATTTCCCTGCCCCCCCCATCTGCATTTCGGAGAGACCATTCCATCCGCGACTCCCTTGTCAGGTCCAGGCCCCCACCAACCCACCTCCCCTCCCGGCACTTTCCCCATCACCGCAAGAAGTGCAAACCCTGCACCCATACCTCCCCCCCCCCCCCCCCCCCCACCATCTCCGTCCAAGATCCTAAAGGATCCTTCCACATCTGACAGAAATTCACCTATACTTCCACACGTATTATCTACTGTATTCATTGCACCCAATGTGGTCTCCTGTACATCGGGGAGACAGGATGCCAACTTGCAGATCATTTCAGAGAACATCTCTGGGACACCCATACTAACCAACCCCATTGCCCCGTGGCTAAACACTTCAACTCTCCCTCCCACTCCACCAGGGACATGCAGATCCTGGGCCTCCTCCATCACCAAACCTTAACTACCGGACGCCTGGAGGAAGAATGCCTTATCTACTGCCTTGGCACCCTCCAACCACATGGGATCAATGTAGACTTTGCCAGCTTCCCCATTTCCCCTCCCCCCACTTTATCTCAGTTCCAACCTTCCAATTTGGCACCACCCTCTTGAACATTCCTACCTGTCCATCTGCTCCACCCTCCTCTCCGACCTATCACTTTCACCCCCAACTTCATCCAGCTATCGCATTCTTAGCTACCTTTCCCCCATCCCCACCCCCGTCCCATTTATCTCTCAACACCCTTGGCCCACAAACTTCATTCCTGATGAAGGGCTTATGCCCGAAACATCGATTCCCCAGCTCCTCGGATGCTGCCTGACCTGCTGTGCTTTTCCAGTACTACACTCTTTGACACTGATCTCCAGTATCTGCAATCCTCATTTTCTCCAACAAGAATGAAAAAGTTGAGAAACACAAACGCAGGAAGAATATGGGTCCAGAGTTGGCACTGCTGCAAGTAGATATTTAAATGACAGTTTTAAAACAAGGACAAAGAAACTTTATTTAACCCACAGTGAGGCAGACAACTGAGTGCCAGACTGATTTCACCAAAATAAATTCCATTCCTCAATAGGAAGGGCCCCTTCACCAGCTCTGGAAGGAGAATAAGAGGTTGCTAGTTTATGTCCTCAATTCCCACTTCTCTCCACCCCACCCCTCAAGATCCTGATATAATGTTTGTGTCTGATTTACAGAATCCATAGTTCTTTCCATTTTAATCTACCCAGTGTGTTTTCCTGTTCAGTTCCAGCTGCCGTCACAGATCTGATGTTGCATGGGAACAGCGTTGAGACCCTATCGTTCAACTGGACCAAGGCAGAAGGAGAATGTGACTCTTATGAAATATACCTCTACAATTCAGACAAGACACTTCATGACAGGAAATCTGGCACTCAGAATCTTGAAGATTGTTCCTTCCAGAACCTGACACCAGGCAAAATGTATAAGCTTGTGATAGTCACTCATAGTGGAGATTTAACAAATGAATCCTCTGTTTTTGGAAGGACAGGTAAAGCAGTGCAATTAGCGTAATAATTTCTGCTGATTTATTTCAATCTGAACTTTTGTCATTGTTGTGCCGTTTTCGTTCTTCCTTAAGGGAGCAAATAGGATCCCAGCTATCTTTTGCTCCATGAGCAGGAAATAAAATTACAAGTGACAGCTCAGTTATCGGTGGGATGACTCCCTTTAAGTAAATACGTTTCTGAAAATTACATTTGCATTTTTGTTGCGAAAAAGAAGAATGCAGAACATTTTTTAGTCACTCACGCTGGAATGTTTATCATCAGATGCTTGAATACAAAATATCACAACATAGCTTAACAGATACAGGTATCAGACTAGCATTAGCAGGTTCCATCTTATGAAAACACCATGTAATGTTTCAGAGATGTAAAGCATTTATTAGATTTTCTACTTGTACAGTTAACAGATCAAAAAAATTGCTTAAAATTATCAAAAACCTTATGAAGTGGTACGTCAATGACTTGTATTGTCTACCTCAGTTATCTGTCCTGTTTCTCTCCAAAGATCCAGTATTTCCTCTTCAGCCATATTTCCTGTTTGTCTTTACTTTGTACTTCTTCTTTAGCCCTTCTGGGAAAGAAGGGAGTGCAGTTCCCAAAACTATTCCTGATAGGGTCTGACAAAGACTCTAAGTGACTGCAGCATTAATTGCACACTGTTGTATTCGAGACCCCTTGTGATAACGGGGCAGTAGCTTGTAGGAAAATCTCCTGCTCCTCGGATGCTGCCTGACCTGCTGTGCTTTTCCAGTACCACTCTGATTTAAACCCTTGAGATAATGGTTAACATGTCAATAGTCTTTATAATTACTTTTCTACCTGTGCACTAACTTTTAGAGATTTACCTGGTCCTAAATCACTCTTCCAGTTCACAGTGACTCATCTCTTACCGTAAAAAAACGCTGTGATTCATCTCTCTTGGCATCAAGATGGCCTCATACTTTGAACTTTATCAGTAATTATTTTCCACTCATTGAACCTCTTCAAATTCTTTTTAGTCCTGTTTCCATCTGCACAATTTACTGTGCACTCTAGCTTTGTACATTCTGCAAAGTTGCATGTACCTTTAATCCTTTGCCAAAGACATTGATGTGTGTAGATACCTTTACAGATCTTCATTTGCATTCTTGTGCTTTCCTGAATATCCAAACCTAATTTTATTTGTTTAGTTCCAGCTCAGGTTACCCATCTGCAATGGATGAACATTAACCAAACTGACAGCTTGCTGTTCACATGGACCCCAGCTTTGGGGGAATTTGATTCCTACAACATATCACTTTATAATCCGAATAGTACTGTTCAAAGCAATATATTTGGAAAGAAAGACATGAAGGAATGCAGCTTTCAGGACTTGATCCCTGGTAGGATTTATCGCATGGTGATAGTAACACAAAGTGGAGATTTGAGCAATAAAGCTTCTGCTGAGGGAAGGACAGGTAAGGATTGATCAATGTTTTCATTTTAAATATATGTAGCCAGTGTATCTGTCATAAATGGTAGGCCAGACAGTACCATGAATAAATTCTACATATGAAAGTACATTTACTCAAATGGGAAAGGCACCAGGGTTGATTGTATCTTTATTAGCACAATCTCATTTCCACTGGAAAATGAGACATGTGCAAAGCAGATGGCTGATTAACTATCAGCAACAATAAAAGATAAAATTATCTCCACTGTGTGTGTATAAATGGACAGGACCAATTGTAGTCACAATTCAAAGTATCAAGAACAGTTTTAAATAAGAAAGATAATTGTTTCATGCTGTTTTATTGTAAAACACTTCTTAATCTGCAATAACAATGAATATGTAACTGACATACGATATTTACACCTATAAGAAACCGTAGTCCAGAAGTGATATAGCAGGTTAAAGCAAAGCTCCGGTTTAGCAATAGAGCACTATATTTGTATATGACATGGTTAGAATGCTCCTGTCAGTATAAATTTGGCATCACTTGATCATTCTTTCAGAACAACAAATTCTGTTTTTCCCCAATTGTTATAAAGTAATCTATAATTACAAAGAGCTCAGCCAGCAATCTAAAACCTGGTAACACTTATTCAACAAGGAATTCACATTCACTACAGAGTAATAAAAAGATGCTTTGAAATTTCTTTTACAACTCACTCGTAAGATGATGGCATTGCCATCTGGCCAGCATTTATTTCCCTAGTTGCCCTCAAGAAAATGGTGATGAGCTGCCTGCTGGACATTTCTGGGACACACGCACCCAATAACCCCATCGCACGGTGTCCAAACACTTTAACTCCCCATCCCACTCCCCCAGGGACATGCAAGTTCTGGGCCTCCTCCACTGCCAAATCCTAGCCATCCAACAACTGGAGGAAGAATGCCTCATCCTTCACCTTGGGACCCTCCAACTACACGGCATCAACCTTAAATTCACTAGTTTCCTAAACACCCCTCCCCCCACCTCATCCCTGATCCAACCCTCCAACTCAGCACCACCCTCTTGAATTGTCCTACCTGTCCATCTTCCTTCTGCTCCACCCTCCCCTCTGACCTATCATCATCACCCCACTCCTGCATCTACCTATTGCCTTCCCAGCTACCTTCCCCCACCCACACTCCCAACCCCACCCTTCCATTTATTTCTCAGCCTCCTTCACCCCCTTCCTCCCCCCTATTTCTGATGAAGAGCTTATACCCAAACCATCGATTCTCCTGCTCCTTGGATGTTCTCTGACCTGCTGTGCTTTTCCAACGCCACTTTTCGATTGACTGTCCAGCATTTGAAGTCTTCATTTTCTCCATGTGCTGTAAGGTAGACCCTCAATGTCCTTAGAGAGGGAATTCCAGGATTTTGACCCAGCAACAGTGAAGGAACGAAGATATATTTCCAAGACAAGATGGTAAGTGGCTTGGATGGGAACTTGCAGGTGGTGGTGCTCCCATGTATTTGCTGTCCTTGTCCTTCTAGATGGAAGTCATTTTGGGGTTGGAGGATCTTTGGTAAATTTCTGCAGTGATCCTTGTAGATGGTCAACACCGCTGCCAGTAGCCTTTGGTAGTGGAAAGAATGGATGTTTGTGGATACGGTGCCCATTAAGTGGGCCAATTTGTGCTGGATAGTATCAAGTTTCTTGAGTGTTGGTGCAGTTGCATCCATCCATTCAACTGGGGAATATTCCATCACGCTCTTGACTTGTGACTTTTAGATGGTGGACAGGCTTTGGCGACTCACAGAATGAGTTACTTGCTGCATTCCAGGCCTCTGACCTGCACTATAGTCACTGTACATATATGGTGAGTCCAGTTGAGTTTCTGGTCAATGGTAACCCCCAGGATGTTGATAATAGGGTATTCACTGATGGTAACCCCATTGAATGTCAAGGGGTGTGATTAGATTGGCTTTTATTGGAAATGGTCATTGGCTGGCATTTGTGTGGCACGAATGATACTTGCCGTTTTTCAGCACCACCTGAATATTGTCCAGATCTTGTTGCATTTTAACATGGACTGCTTCAGTATGTAAGGAGTCACGGTGCTGAACATTACACAGTCATTGATGAACATCCCTACTTCTGACCTTATGATGGAACGAAGATTGTTGGCGAACCCATTGAAGATGGTTTGGCATGGGACACTACTCTGAGGGATGCCTGCACAGATGTCCTGCAGCTGAGATGACTGATCTCCAACAATCAAAACCATCTGCCTATGTGCCAGATATACTCTCCAACCGTGGAGATTTTCCACCTGATTCCCATTGATACCAGTTTTATGAATGTTCCTTTTTGCCACACTCAATCAGATGCAGTCTTGATGCAAGGGTTCTCACTCACCTCACCGTGTACTGATGTTATTTGGATCTGAAGGACTTGTAAAAGGTGCTGCCCATTTTTTTTTCACACTGAGAATCAAAAGCTTGAGATGAAGGTTTGAGTTGAATCAGTGCTAATTGACACTGTTAATGGTTTTAAAAAAGTTGTCTTTCCAAAGTGACATTGCACTTTGTAAGCAGCCTCTATTTGCAGCACAGTTCAGAGTATTTGCACATTTGGAACATATTAGCAAAACAAGATCCTGTCATCATTTAAAATGTGAAAGGAGATTTTTTTTAAATTAGGAATGCAGAAACAGATGTCAGAGCCTCAGGTATGTTCTGGGATTCTAATCACAGCTTTACAAGGAGAAAATTGGCTCATTGTCTGGAACAAGGGAAAATAATCTATTACATTCTAAAAGTCAATTAACAAAGACAACTGAATTCATTGCAGAACTCCGCAGTATGATGTGGAGATAAAATGCATCTCTTTAAAAAAATCCAGGAGTTTCATATAATAATGTATTTAATAATTTTGAAAGTAATTACTTATGATTTTGTGATTAATAAAACTCTGAAATGTCTAATTCCCAAATCATGATGTTCATTACCATGATCCAAACTGACGTGCCACTGCACAGACAGAAATTACGTTTAATTAAGTTTGGTGTAATGTTACAAAATTCAGCTGTACGTTAATTACACTTTAACCACGTGAACTGCTTTGCCAAGGGTTTGTTTCACCCAACCTCATGCCCCTGACTCTGCAAATTTCAGCAGGGCTCGGGTCAATGGATGCAGCCAGCCAGGAACATGCCAACACTTAACCCGAGAGTGGATTTTCTGGCCCACTATTTAAATGCTGTTTGAACAAAATCAAACACAAGTTTGTAACAAGGAAAAGGCTTGTAAGATGCAACATTTAATTCACTTTCCTGTATGCTACAAAACTATAGATACCATACAAGGGTCTGTGGAAGAGAATAGAGGCCATTTAAAGTTGAATGCCATAACCTGCTTATGTTCTGTACACAGGCCATAAGACAACTGAAGCAAAAAGAATTATTAAAAAAAGAAACACCCAGCAAAAGAAAGAGTTTTTAACATTGGTCCATTGAAACAGTGCAGAAGGGCATGTCGGGAGCAGCATCAGGCATACCTAAACATGAGGTGTCAACCCTTTAAAGCTAAAACACAGATCTACCAATGTGCCAAACAGCAGAAGCAGGAAGCAGTAGACAGATATTCAGTTCATTGGAGGAGGAGGCACAATAGACATCTCCATCCTCAATATCAGAGGAGCTCAGCATATCAGTGCAACAGATGAGGTTGAAATATTCCAAACAATCTTTGGCCAGAAGTGCTGAGTGAATGATCCACCATGGCCTCCTCCAGAGGTCGCAGCATTGCAGACACCAAGCTTCAACCAGTTTGATATCAAGGTTGCATTTGACCAAGTGTGGCATCAAGGAAACCGAACGAAATGAGAGTTAATGGGAATCAAGGGAAGCTCTTCGCTGTTTGAAGTTATTACCTGGCATAAAAGAAGATAATTGTGGTTGTTGGGTGTCAGTCATTCCAGCCACAGGACATCACAGAAGAGTTGCTCAGAGCTATATCCTAGGTCCCCCTATAGTCATCGGTTTCATCAATGATCTTCCATCTATCATGTGGTTAGAAGTGGGGTTTTTTGCCAATGATTGTGCAATGTTTAGTATCATTTGACTCAGATACTAATGCAGTCCACAACCAAGCACAATAAGTCATTCCTGAAGAAGGGCTTATGCCCGAAACGTCGATTCTCCTGTTCCCTGTATGCTGCCTGACCTGCTGCGCTTTTCCAGCAACACATTTTCAGCTCTGATCTCCAGCATCTGCAGACCTCACTTTCTCCACAACAAGACCTAGTCAATATCAAGGTTTGGGCTGATAGGTGCCAAGTAACATTTGCACCACACAGATGATAGACAATGACCACTTCCAATCTAATGACCACCCTCAACATTCAATATTGTTACCATCGCAGAATGCCCCACTATCAATATCCTAAGGGTCACCATTGACCAGAAAATTAACTGGACTAAGTACAGTGGTTATAAAAGCAGGTTAGAGGCTGTGAAATCAGCAGCAATTAACTCACCTTCCAATTCCCAAAGCCTACTTGGTATTTTTGCTCCCTCCACCACAAATGTACAATAGAGTTTACCATCTACAAGATGCATTACAGGAAAATCCAAAGGCTCCTTAGACAGCACCTTCCATATCCACAACCTTGGCTATCTCAAAGGAATAGGGCAAAAGATACATGGGAACATCACCACTACCAGGTTTCCTTCCAAGCCACTCATCATCCTGACTTGGAAATACATCACTATTCCATACCTGTTGCTGGGTTAAAATCCTGGAACTCCCTCCCTAAAGCATTGTGGCCAAGAGGCAGCTCACCCACCACCTTCTCAGTGGGGAATTAGGAATGGCAATAAATGCTGATCCAGTCAGCAAAGCACACATCCCTCAATGAATAATAAAAAAAAGTAAAGTGATCAGAGTTGGAAAGATACAGAGATCTAACCTAAAAGGTAAAGTAGAGGGCAGCAGAAAGAAATGTTGAGCTAGGCATAGTTAGATGACAGATGTCACAAAATGGTTGCAGAAAAGCCGAGGTGACGTGTGCAAATGATGCAAGATAGATAAGCTTGACACACCATGACTGCAGATATCCTGACTAGCTACAAGTGTAGCAACAGTAGTTTGGTTGCACAACAAATCCTATTGCAGCCTGGGAAGCTTTCGTAAATTTAATAACCCTGAGAGGAAAAAGTTGGAGATAAGCACATGAAAGTTTTAACTTTATTGAAATATTCTCTACATGTACAAGGGTGAGTAACTTTACAATAATATGGTTGATATTTTGATTTACTGGTTGTTGATAATCTCTCAATCTCTTAAAGCGCCCAGACCTCCAGGATCAGTATCTTTTGCTGATGTTACAAACACTTCATTGGTCATCACTTGGCTGGGCCCTCCAGATGGGACGGATTATGATGACTTTGAGCTGCAGTGGATTCCAAAAGACTCTCGGGTTGTTGTTTTCAACCCATACAACACCATGAAGTCGAAAGGACGAATCATACAGAAGCTCCATCCTGGGCGTCACTATACCTTCATGGTGCGCACTGTCAGTGGGAAATCATTAACATCCTTTAGTGAACCTGTTCAAGCTCCTATCAGAACAAGTAAGTTAGAGCACAAGACTATTTTTATCGTTGTTCAGAGCAAAAATACGTCATTGAATTATGTAGCTATTATCTTAGCTTAGAGAAAAATGAACAAATGGAACTGATATAACTCCCTGCAGTAGATTACTGGGTAAGTACACTCTGTTCAAGCCAGAAAGGCGCAATTCTTAGTCTATGTTCTGTGCTGTGGTACTTACTCTCAGTCTGGCCAGCACTCAGGACTTGGTAGTCGGTTCTTAAATGCAAAAGTGGAAGAAAACAATCAGCAAGGATTACCATTCCCGATTCACCTTCTTGAACATCAACTGAGTATAGAATCAGATTGAGCTGTGATACCGCCATGGATCAGCACTTCACTGTGCAAGCGCAGTTAAAATCAAGTTATTGGATGATTGCCAGAAAACAGGGAACATCACCCTAGCAGGAGATGGCTAAACAAAAAACCATATTTGCTTCATATGCAGAGTGACAAAATAAGTTACAGTATGTTTTTAGTGCATATTAAGAATTCTGGAGAAACCATTTGTCTCCATTATATCATTAATGAGGCAAAAGCAAATTGTATTAGTTGCAAATCAACAATGAATGGCAGAGCAGGATAGAGGTGTTAAATAACCTATTTCTGTTTGTATTTTCCAATATTAGATGCTGTTTTCTTTTGGCATGATGATTGGCGTATAAATCCAAATATTTATTGTTTACTTCTAACATTTGTTGAATCATTCTTTGTTTCTTTACTCATTGATGAATTGTTGGATTATTGCAATTCAAAGGGCTTTACGCTAAATCTTCCCAGAAATAGGGTTTGTTGGATTATTGAAAGCTGGTTTAAAGATTTATGTATTGGTTTTTCAAATCAAGTAATCTCAAAATACTCAGCTGAGCCTGAATTGAGACAACAGTTAAACCCTCTTACTGCCGACCTAAATATGTCAGTGAGTCTCCAATATTAAATGGGCTATAACATTAATGTAATAAAAAAAACACAAAAGAACAGACACAAGGAAATATATCAAAGTATCAAACAAAGCAAAAGAAATGGAAACGTGTCCTGAAAATATCATAGTAAATGAAATTAATTCATGTAATGAGTCCTTTCACTCACAAATATATTTCCAAAGTTATACTATTCGGGGAAACAGTAATTTATACATTAGGGAAACTAGACAAGGCTTAGCTTGGATTATTTAGATAAATAAAGTGCAGTGAATTAGTTGACTGAAAAAGTAATACACTATCCGTATAATGGGGTAAGTTGTTTTTTCATATTAAACTTTTAGAGTTCTTTAATTTTTTTTGTATTCATTCATGGCTGAGGCCAGCATTTATTGCCACTCCCTAATTGCCTCTTAAGTCAGTTGCTTGCTAAGCCGTTTCAGAGTGTGGCTAAGAGTCAACCAGATTGCAGTGGTCACAGACCATATAAGAATGGTGATTTCCTTCCATGAAGGATATCAGTGAAACAGATGGGTTTTTATAAC
The DNA here is from genome assembly GCF_037043375.1 of Chiloscyllium plagiosum. Lineage (NCBI taxonomy): Eukaryota > Metazoa > Chordata > Chondrichthyes > Orectolobiformes > Hemiscylliidae > Chiloscyllium > Chiloscyllium plagiosum. The sequence goes on along the minus strand of NW_028270157.1, from coordinate 21,784,368 downwards.
AATAATGGTTGCATGGTCACCAGTAGAGGAACTTTCAATACTACATTTTTATTTAACTCCAATTTTACCGTCTGCCATGGTAGAATTCAAACCCATGTCCTAGAACATTAGTTTGGAGTTCAGGAATTCTTACCCATTGACATTACCATTTGTCACTCTAATTAGTGGATTAAAAAGTACAATGGAACCTGTATTAAAACATGATTTGGAGATGCTGGTGTTGGACTGGGGCGTACAAAGTTAAAAATCACACAACATCAGGTTATAGTCCCACAGGTTTACTTGTGACAACCACCCGATGAAGGAGCAGCGCTCCGAAAGCTAGTGCTTCCACATAAACCTGTTGGACTATAACCTGGTGTTGTGTGATTTTTAACTTTGTATTTATACAGTGCTTTTAAAATAAGATGCAGGTACAGAACTTCACAAAAACTGGAATGAGCAACAAACAGGAATTGGGAATAAAAAGAATAATCATAAAGATCGATTCTAAGGCATATTTTAAAGGTGAAGAGGAATAGATCTGTAGGCAGGTGCGGTTTAGGAAGAAAATTCCAGAGTATAAATCTGTGATTGTCAAGGAATTTGGCTGCAAAGCTAGGAAGGAAGGTACAGGTAAACACGCAATAGTTGGGACACTGGGGGTTACAAGCTGGGATGTAGAGTTGGAGAAGAAGATGGGAAGTTGATAAAATTCTAAATAAGGAATTGGAATTAGGATATTGGGGCACAGGGAGCCAGGAGAAATAAGTAAATACAGTATAGAATAAGACAAATTAAAGGCATGAAGCCTTAGACAAATTGAAGCTAACATGCTTGAAATCAATATGAGAAAGCAGCAATAAGAACATCGGTGACATTTTCAGAAGTCTCACAACACCAAGTTATAGTCTTAACAGGTTTATTTGAAATCACAAGCTTTGTCCATCCCAGTCCAACACCAGCACCTCCACGTCATTGGTGACATTAAGTTCTAACCATTCCTAAGTCTTTCAATTGCATTTAAATGCCAAATCAACGTGAAAGATTTTGAAAGCAGCTTTTATTTTGAAAGTAATTATCAGCGTGATTTAAGAACTATGTTAATGTTGATTTTTTTCCATCTTCTAACAATTATAATTGTTTCTATGGTTATTTGTAACATTACAGGGCCTGACAAAATACAGCATATCAGGTGTCGGCCTCAGAGTTCCACTGCAGTCTCCTGCTCCTGGACGCATCCTGACTCAGACTATGATGGCTATGATGTTAAATGCTACCACTATGACAAAAAAGAATTGGTATACTCACGAAGAGTTGAAAAAGAATTAGTTCAATACATCATCAAGGAACTAGAGCCGGACAAGAAATATTTAGTGGCTATAAAAGTTATCTCTGATAAAATGACCAGTGATGCTGTTGAGGACAGTGTTATTACCATGATTGATAGTAAGTATTCACAATCAAATATTCTGAAGCTTTTGCAAAACTGTTTATTTTGTTCAAAAATCTTCTAAGTACAAAGTTTGGCACAGTTTTTTGTACATTAGGAAGTGCCTATTTAAACACAAATGAACTTGACCAAAGAAATAAATGGAGAAAAGGATGAAAATAGACCCTTTTCTGAAAAACCAATGACTGGTTAGCATGATTAAACAGTGCAGATTGCACTTATTTCCAGAATCCAACAAATTGAATTTTTATCGCTGTGAAGGCAAAGGCGTTTTGAGTGAGTTGCCGTTTTGCCGACTCAGATTTTTTGGTAGTTTCAAAATCATAATGAATACTTTTGTGTTGGTTTTCCAATTCTGATATCTTGATCAATATCAAGCTGAAGTTTTCACAAAATAACTCTTCCTTTCAGTACATTTTACCATTTCAGTATATAATTTACTTAGGACTGAGTCTCTAAAGAATGTTGATCCAAGTCGAATAGGCCAGCTTTTTTGTGGAGTAAGCTGGGAGGTCGAAGTTGAATATGTCCTTATCTAGCAGCCCAATGTATTTTCATTCTAGGAAAGTGGAAATAGGATAGGGTTGGGTCATCTAAATCTAGAGGCAGGCCAAGGCAGCAATGAAGCCAGGCAGATCACCAGGCCATCAGGCTGGAGTGTTCATGTCCTTTTACTTGGACACCAGGCCAGTTTGAAGGATAATTTCAGAGTATCAAACCCTTGGTCCTCACCAGGAACCCCCCATCCACATCCATGCTCCATGTCACGTCCCTGCCCCCATTCCCCCATGCAACCTTAACCCTCCTCCTTCCATACTCTACATTCCTTCCATTTATCTCCCATAGCCAATTACCCAATATCCATTGTAAGCAGACATCAGGGTATCTTCGAAATGGACAGTTTTTTTTAAAAGATGCATTTCTATGTAATTCAGAGCTTTATTTTTAATGCTAGTTTCAAGGATGTCTGAGGCTTGACATAATCATTACTGGAGAGAGAGTATGTGAGGGACATGAGGGTATGGGGAGAATGGATGGGGCATGGTAATATGGAGAGGCATGAGAATAACCTGGCAGTGGATGGGGGTTAGGGATGAGAGCTTGTGAGTTTGAAAATATTCTTTATAACTTGCACCAGTCCCCAGGAAATGGAGACAGACATCCTAGCATGCCTAATTGGCCACACACCTACCTCTCTGCTTCCCTCATGCCTACCTCCAGAGTTGCAGGGCTGAACTCCATCCCACTTCCCCTTCCCCAGTCCAGAAATATGGCAGATGGGGACCTTCTTGAATGAGACAGATCTGTTGGGTCAATAAATTTCCTCACTCAACCTTTCCTACTCTTCTGTAAAATTCCAACCTCTGTCTATTTGGCTGCTGTTGTGTTATTGGGCTCCATACTTCCAATTCATACATTGCTTCATCCTATGAAAACAAAATCCAGAGTCCTGCAAAATTATTAATTTCTCTCAGCACGTTGTAGCTTTGCCTTCCCTAAACCATTATTTCATTTTTTTCAACTTCATTTGTGTTTATTAGCATATTTCTAATTGAATCTTTAATGATTATTCTATTTAGAATAATTCAGTTTTTATACTGTGATCCCTCCAACATCTCCAGAGGAAAACACAATTGTGTTTGATTTTCTTATTCTTAAAACTATTCAAAATGGTACTGGATCATGGTGACAGTGAAAAAGCTTTTCACTGTATTTTATTGTTTTCCTCAACTATAAAATACATGTGACAATAAAATCATTCATTCATTTTGATTGATAACATTTACAATTGCACACAATTGCAATTTCTCTGTTAGTTGTAAGAAATTCAACTACAGAGCCTTTAAATTGTCTACCTAAACCTTTCTTTAACATATCCAATTCCAAAATGTTTAATATTTCTAATAATTTAATGAGCAAAACATGAGAATAAAGTTTAGTTCTGTAATTGACCAGTATTATTCAGTGTACACAAAAGGTTTGCAACAAAAGTTGTAATAACGTATATATGTATTTTTTTCCCTCAGGTCCACCTCCTCCACCATCACATATCCGAGTTGATGACAAAGCAGTTGTCATTACCAAATCCACCATATATTTCAATTTTAATTGTAGTTGGTTCAGTGATGTCAATGGAGCCATAAAGTACTTCACTGTCATAGTGTATGAATCAGAAGGTAGATATCATTTGACATGATTTGTGTTGTTAACTAATACTGATGAACTGAAAAAGCCATAAGTCACTTTTATAAACATGTGCTCTAGATTAAGGCCTTGGTTCGCTAGAAGGATCGATCAGGAAATCACCAGCCCACCCTGCATGATGTTACAATTAATGTTATGGTGGGTATCAGCTTATAGTGTGAGGACTGCATCAGCAGCATGGGGGCTTTCCTACAAGTGAATCTCTTGATCATTCTGGAATTGTGAAGCCTGTTTCATCAAAAAAAGCTTAAAGGATTATTTCCTGGTATCATTCATAAAGCCTGGGTGAGAACATTAAAACAAACTAGCCATTTGATTCCATTTACCAATGATTTAAAAAAGAAACTCATCTCGCCACCTTCACATTTTTTTTCAATACAATATGAGTTGTTCTGACCCACTGGGGAAGTGCACCATAATTTCAGTCCTGTTAGTTTTTCTAAAAATATACACAGTACCCCAATTCACCTGACTTTCAGACCAAGTTTGATAGAAAAAATTGTCTGTCTAATCTTTTCTTTAACGCATCCAATTCCAAGATGCTTAATATTTCAAATAATTTAATGAGCAAAACATGATAATATTGCTTGGTAGTGACATTTCCATCTCCAGCGACAGTCTCTAGATGGATGTTTACTACAAACCCACAGACTCCTATAACTACCTGGACTGCACCTCCTCCTCCATCCCATTCTCCCAATTCCTCTGCCTCTGCTGCATTCCACTCCCGAGCATTTCAGATGTCCACCTATTTTGAACAAAGTGATTTTCCTTCCTCTGTTATCCAGACAGCCCTCCACTGCACCACTTCCATTCCCCATTCAACTGGCACCCTCAGTTCCTACCCTCAGCTTCACAGGTGCCTTTTTTAATTCTCTCATGGGATATGGCCAGCATTTGTTGCCCATCCCTAAGGTGGTGGTGAGCTGCCCTCTTGAGTCCTTGCAGTGCATGTGTTGTAGGTTGACATACATTGCCATTAGGAAAGGAACACAGGCCTCCAAGCTCAGAGGCAAGGACGTTACCACTGTTACAAGAGCTCTCCACAGTTGTTTGTATGCAGGCAAATGCAGTTGCAGGCCTGTGTTTCTCATTCTTTAAATGTGTAATGACATTGACTGTACTTGCGCAGATGCATTCTGGTTTAGAGACATCTATTGCCAATGATTAACACCACTGGCCCCATTTCAGCAGTTTGATGATCACCTTTGCATTCAGACCAATTATTCCTTATCGGAACACAAATAGATGTAGCTTCTACTGACAAATCATCGCGAGCTGTTGTTAACCAGAAAGCGCAGGGTGATGGATGAATACTATTTGATTTGACCAAGGCCACAGTTAGCCAAGTTTTTCGTGAATGAGGATGTGAAAAGCAGGAAAAAAAATTCAAATTTGGATCAAAAATAGCAAATGCTGGAAATACACATAAAGGCCATTGGGATCTATAAAAAAGTTAATATTTTGGATTGTCCTCTTCGCCAAAGACATACTGAGGTGATGCAATGTACTTTATTTTACCATGACTAACTTGTTTTGTTTTTAGGTACCGAAACTACAAAGCCAGCCAAACAGCACCCCTTGCCATCTTACCTGGAATACAAACAGAACAGCTCAGTCCGAAACTATCAGACAAATTATTTCTCAAGCAAATGCGCAGAAAATCCTGATGGCACATTGCAGAACTTTGAAATAAAAGTTGGAGCTCAGATGGACAGGCTGGGAGGGAAGTGTGAGAAGGATCAAAAAACATTCTGTGATGGACCTTTAAAATCTAGAACGTCATACAGGTCAGATCCCTAGGAAGGATGTGTTTCTTACTCCATATCCTGGCAAAACATTTGAAAATTTCATGAGTGTACAAAAAATAACCTATGGATTTTATTTTTCAGAATCAGTGTGCGTGCCTTCACTCAGCTATTTGATGAAGATATGAGCAATCCATTGTATTCAGATACCTACTTCTCAATGCCTATCACTACTGAGGCAGGTAGGTGTTGGCTTATGTGCACCATTGTAAACTCCACAGTGGGACAAACCTTTTAAACTTAGCTTCTACTAACTCAGAAGATTGCCAATAGATTATTCAACACATATTATAGCTTTCAATCTGCATGCATCCAGGTACAGTAGATAATAGCTGTTTGTGTCCTGATTTCAGAACCTCTTCTTGGTGTCATCGAAGGAGCAAGTGCTGGTGTATGCCTTATTGTTGTCCTGATTTCAGTCATGGCCATAATTGTTTGCAGGAGGAAAGTGAAGCCAGCGTGAGTAATTTCAGTTTTGTGACAAATTTGGCATTTCATATTGATCCATTCAAGAGTCTGAAACTCCTTGTGTTATCTCATGGAATTCCTCAGATCTAACCTTCATTCCATTGGCTTGGCATTGCCATACATGCATTGGAAATTTTCTTGCATTTATTTCCACTGTAATGCTGCTAAAGCAGTGGATTGTAAACAACTATGGGGAACCTGACTCCTGACTAGTCTGTTGCTGCATTGTGGGACTCTGTGGTATAAATGTTTATCTCTCTACTCCCTTAGCAGATTATGCTCTGTATCAAAATTGGCAAAGTTTATTCCATTGACATTCTATTTGGGCTTACAGTATTTGAGGTCCATTACATTTGTTTAATTATTGCTACTGACTTAGAGTTAATTGTTATACTGTTTAAATTAGCTGTGAATCTTCTTGAAGCTGCTCCCACTCCACCAATGTAACTTCCAGGAGGTGTAGCAAAAAGCATGTTTATGTCATCTCCATGTTTATGCCCTTCCTCCAAAAGTAAGCAAGGCAAGAGCAACTCCGAAGAAATTATCAGCCTTATTGTAAGCTTCCAAACTTCTAACCTATTCTAATTAAATTTTGTTGAAACTTTCTGGGCTGTGAAGGTAATTCACAATGTTAATCCAAGAACATCACTCAGACTAAGAGTTTCAATCGCCAAAGGAGACAAGATAGAAATTTCAAAGACCGGTAATGGAGAAACCGGGTCAAACCTTCAGAAACAAAGCCTAACAAGAAATGCGGAGTAATTAATAATTTACTGAGGAAGATCACACTGTCAGAATAAATAGGTTCAAACCAGTTGGATGAGTTTCTGGATGCAGAGCTGAAGAATATAATGCAAAGTTGGATAGGCAGATTTGATCTGTCAACTTGTAATTATTTAGTACCTTCAGCCTGATAGAAGCTACCTCATAAAAACCTTTAACCTGATAAAAAGCCATCAGCGTGGTGGCTCAGTGGTTAGCACTGCTATCTCACGGTGACAGGACTCTGGTTTGATTCCACCCTTGGGTAACTGGCTGTGTGGAGTTTACACATTCTCCCTGTGTCTGTGTGTGTTTTCTCCAGGTGCTCTGTTTCCCTCTCACAGTCCACAGATGTGCAGGTTAAATGGATTGGCCATGGAAGGTGCAAGGTTACAGGGATAAGGAAGGGAGTTTGGGTCTGAATGGGATGCTGTTTGGAGGGTCTGTGCAAGCTGAATGGCCTGCTTTCACACTGTAGGGATTCTGTAATTCTAAAATATCTCACGGTGCTTCACTGGAATATTACAAATGAAAGTATGTCACTGAGCAGGGAGATGACTAAAAACTTTAGACAAATTAGTAGGTTTTACAGTGTTCCTTAAAGGAAGGAAGCAAGGTGCAGAGGAATAGAGAGGGAATTACAAAGCATGGGGCATAGGCAATCAATAGCGTTAAGGGAGCACAGAGATCTCCTGGGTTGTGGGGGCTGAAAGAGATGGCAGAAATAAGAAGGAGCAAGATCAGAGAGAGATTTGGAAAGGATGGTCATTTTAAAATCGAGATGACTGGGAGCGAGTGCAGCTCAGTGAGTATCGTGTGATAAGGAAAAGTTCCTTGATGTGAGTAGCACACAGACAGTAGTCTTTTGAAAGATCTTAAGTTTAGTAAGGTTGGAAGGTAGGAGGCTTGTTGGGCAATGATCATTTCTCCTCTTCCTAAACATTCTTGTGTTCTTGTTCAATCTATTTGTGATTGCAGGAGTTCTGAATCGAAACCCGCATCAAAGGCAAAAGACAGGCCATCATCTGTCAATGTTCCTCTTGTACAGGGGAGGTAAGAACTTTCTGATTCTACAACACTAAATATTTTCCTTTTTCAAATCAAAAACGCTCAAAGTTAATGTGCTCACTGGGGCTTCCTTGTCCTTTTTTTTTCAGGCAACCTCCAATTTCCAGGTTTGTTCGAATAATATTTATCCTAGACATCTGAATCACGGCATGTTTATTGAAATTACAATTTATGTCGTTTCTCCTAAGTGAACTCTGCCAAATTCATTTCAGAGAAATTAAGACCAGCCAGTTCGAAACTCAATTTACCAAACTTCAAGCAGATTCCAGCTATCTTCTGTCTGAGGAATATGAGGTGGGCTGGCAGCTTTTATCTATTCAGAAATATTTCAAACATATTTACTTGATTCCATGTGATGAGACGTAAAGTAAATGAGAAAAACTCAAAGAACACATTAGACTGAGTTATTGCTTTCCCTTTGAAAGGATTTAAAAGATGTTGGAAGAAACCAGTCTTTTGACACAGCAGTTTTACCTGAAAATAGAGGGAAAAATCGATACAACAATATTCTGCCTTGTAAGTGCAACATTTCTCATGTCACCAGCTTTTACAGACGGTGCACTCGGTCTGGAGTTTATTGTTAACCAATTCAGAAATATTTTATAGTTTGAGGACCGGAGTGCAGCAGATTCACTGGCAAACTTACTTATTTAACCATTTGTCTGCTGGGTCATTACTCCGAGGATGCATAAACTGTGGAGCAATTTAAATGTTGAGTTTTAGTGTAAAACACCAGTTATCATTAGGAGAGATATGTAACAGGTGATTGAAATACTGTCATTTAGAATAAGTCTTGTGAGTATTTTGCTACTACAATGGTTGATTTACGCAGAGATCTGATACTTGCAGTTTGATATGATAAGCATAGCAGTTGATTTATTTCAGACCTTGATTGTATAGTTTGCTGTAAACACTGGGTTAATATGCTCTAAATCTCTCAGCTCAATTGATAGCACCTCTGCGTCTGAAATATAGAACACAGTGTACAATCCCTTTGGGGCAGAATCTTCATGTCCCAAAGACAGCGATCCTGGGGGCAGGAAGTGAACATGACGAGGCAGGATGGTGGCGTTCCAGAGCCCCATCACCTCTCCATCTCAGTCTGAACTACGTTCTAAGTGGGCGGCACGGTGGCACAGTGCCTCACAGCGCCAGAGACCTGGGTTCAATTCCCGCCTCTGGCGACTCTCTGTGTGGAGTTTGCACATTCTCCCCGTGTCTGCGTGGGTTTCCTCTGGGTGGTCCGGTTTCCTCCCACAATCCAAAAATGTGCAGGTTAGGTGAATTGGCCATGCTAGTTGAAGAGGTAAATGTAGGGGAAAGGGTCTGGGTGGGTTGCGCTTCGGCGGGTCGATGTGGACTTGTTAGGCCGAAGCGCCTGTTTCCACACTGTAAGTAATCTCACTGCCAGTTGTTGCTCCTTTGTGTCAATGAATGACCATGAAAGGATTGATTCCTGCAAGCATCTCAGTTACAGGTGAGATGTAAAAGAGGTGGTCCATCCAACCAGTAACCCAAAGCAGAAAAGCTGACAGTTGAGGGTTCTGGGGGGAAGGTGACCCTCTACCTGCACTCATTTGTACAGGATTGAAGGACTACACAGACATAAGACAGGGGTGGCCAGGGTGAGACCCCTTCCCTCTCCATGTGACCTTCAACCCCCAAAAGGCCTGAGACTTTGGTCTTTGGAATATTGGGTGTTCTTCTGACAGCAGCCATTGCTTTCACTTTGGTGCTGTTGAGTTGCGAGAACTGCCGACCTCTGATTGACCAGCACTCTTGCCAGCCAGGATTTCCATTCCAGGGGAATTGATTTGGAAGATAGGTCCACCTTTTCAACAAGAGAGTGAAGCACCCAATGAAACCTCAATAAGAAATCAATGTTTTAGGACTGAGATGAGGGGAAATTTCTTCATTCAGAGCATTTGGCAGTCTCTATTGCAGACGATTCTGGATGCAATGTATTCAAGGAAGAAGTAGATTATGGAGTGTCAGGACATTGAGGGGTATGGGAAGTAAGCAGTAAAGTAATGTTGAGAAGACATGCTTCATTTTAGCATTTTAGGTTAAATTATCTTCTTCGCTGTATATGTTAAACACTGTTGTGATTTTTAAAGTATAATCAATATTCAGGTGCAAAACAATGATTTGATATCTTTCATGTGTCCTGTTATTGTTTGCAACCAGATGACTCAACGAGGGTGAAGTTAACTTACATTGATGATGACCCTTGTTCAGACTACATCAATGCCAGCTATATACCAGTAAGCTGAACATTTGTTTCAATACAGTTGTTTTATACTCCTTAGTTATTTTCCGTATTTGGATATCATTTAGATTTTAGTTCATGGGTTTCATTATGTATAAAATTATCTGTTTTTTTGGAATTTTAGGGTTGTAATTTCCGAAGGGAGTACATTGCCACACAAGGCCCTCTACCAGGCACTAAAGATGACTTCTGGAAAATGGTCTGGGAACAAAATGTTCATAATATTGCGATGGTCACACAATGTGTAGAAAAGGGAAGGGTAAGCATTTTGTTACGAAGACGTGGGTGTACTGTACCTTTAAGAAAGTTAAAAGCTAGCAGAACTACCTGGCAGCACCAAGAGTTCTGAACAAGATATAATGTAACCTTATGGTCCAGCGATAGGGTGGCTGGTTGCCTGGAGACAAAAACAAATTTGAATGTGGCCTATCAGTTTAAATTATACCGCAAAAAAAACCCAACCCCCAATCAAGTTTGAGTTTAGTATATTGACAATATTAAAAACCAATGAAACAATCTGATGCTTTGGGGTATAAGATCAGGAAAAATTGAACAGCTGGGGAAGAACTGCCAAAAGACCAACAGATGGAGGCTGTTGGTCGGAACACTCTGAGAGGTACCTGTCTAGAGAAGGGGTTTGCACAGAGGAAAATGTCAACACCAACCAGGAGAGAAAATCTACAGAGGAAGATATAAAGAGAAGATTCAACCACTGGTTGGATTTGAAATTTGAATTTTTCAGTAAATCTTAATCAGGGTGTTTTATCGGACTAGTATTATAGAAGGGAAAGTAAAAGATATATTAGAGAAAGGAGTTGTAAATAGTTGTTAATTAATTATTCTCTGTTATACTTTGAGAAATAAAGTTCTTAATTTTTACTTTAAATAGTTCTTGGTCTCTCAAATTTTCACAGATTACTGCACGGGATCAAACTTTTCTGTGTTGCTGGTTTAAATTAGCAGGAGGGTTTACCCCATGATGTAACAATTTGTTTTCAGTATTCCTTTCAAAATTGTTTATGAATAATGTTATATGAATGGTCTGTCTTGTATGTACAGTAAAGCATGACAGGGGACAGTAAATAATGTAGTGGCTTGACCACATTTTCATGAGAGAACTAACAAATTTTATTAACATAATAACTTATAAGACATAATAAAAAAACCATGCTTCCACAGCTTTCTACATGCAGGCTGCGTTCCATGTGATCTGACATCACACTAACATAACACCCTTTTAAAAATCACACAACATCAGGTTATAGTCCAACAGGTTTAATTGGAAGCACTAGCTTTTGGTGCGACGCTCCTTCATCAGGTGGTAGTGGCCACTATCACCTGATGAAGGAACGACGCTCCGAAAGCTAGTGTGTTTCCAATTATACCTGTTGGACTATAACCTGGTGTTGTGTGGTTTTTAACTTTGTACACCCCAGCCCAACTCCGGCATCTCCAAATCATAACACCCTTTGCATGTGTTCATTAGCTATTCTTAGAATAAGGTGATAATTCACCCTTAATCTACAGTTTGGTTCCTGAAATGGACTAATAATTCACAAAACAGTCATTGGGATCCCACCATGACAGTTTTAAAACTCTCAGTGAAAAGAAATCTGAAATTGAAAAGGCTGATTGGTACCTGTAAAAGTGATCCCAAATGTATAGGATTGTTCTAAAAATCCAACTTTTACTTTAAAAGCAGCTTGCTATCCTTACCATATCTGGCTTGTATATCTGGCTTTAATAAAAGCTCTTGATAGAAAGGAGTTCCAAAGAAGGGACTTTGAAGTCGAAATCTTAACTTTGTTTCTCTATCCACAGATTCTGCCAGATTGGCTGAATTTCTTTAGCATTTTCTATTTTTATTTTGTTTATTTTTAACTGCCCTCTGAAGTAGCCTAACCCGTCAATTCTTTGTATCAAAAGAGGGAAAGATTTATAATTACTTTTTCAGTGCAACTAGGAATCTGTCATGGATGTTTACAGATGTGAATAGGGGCTAATTTCACTGGAATATTGTAGGCTGAGGGGCGACCTTAAAGTGAGTTATAAAATTGAGGGGTATGGATAAGGTGAATAGCCAAGTTCTTTTTCCCAGGGTAGGGGTGTCCAAAACTAGAGGACATAGATTTAAGATGAGAGGGGAAAGATTTAAAAGGGACCTAAGGGGCAACTTTTTCACACAGAGGGTGATGCGTTATTGGAATAAGATGCCAGAGATAGTGGTGGAGGCTGATACAATTACAACATTTAAGAAGCATCTGGATGGGTATATGAATAGGAAGGGTTTAGCGGGATATGGGCCACATATTGGCAAATGGGACTAGATTAATTTAGGATATCTGATTGGAATGGATGAGTTGGACCAAAGTGTCTGTTTCCGTGCTGTACATCTCCATGACTTTAGAAAATGTCACCCTTGACAGCGACATCCATTTTCTGATGACAAGTTTTTACAAATTCCTTGTTGATTTGGCAGTTTCCTGTTTTCACTGTCAATGCAAACCCAGAGAAACTGCATTAGTTACTGTCATTTCTTTGAAGTTTCAACAGCACCCAATGGAAATTGAAGGAGAGGTTTTTGTGTTTAATTCAAAACTTGAGGTGGTCAATTGCCTTTTGTGCAACTTTAATGCTGGTGACACTTTTATATGTTTTCATGTCCAGGTAAAATGTGATCATTACTGGCCCTTTGACCTTGATGCTTTATATTATGGAGATCTCATTGTTCAGATGCTGTCAGAATCAGTCTTACCTGAATGGACAATCAGAGAATTTAAAATTTGCAACGTAAGCTTCTTTGAATGTCTTTTTAGAAAATATTAGTCAATTAAATTGTTTATATTTCAACTTCCATCTCTAACCTTTTCAGATGTCAAATGTAAATGTATTTATGTTCCATTACCAAGTTCTCAGTGTTCTACATTTATTTACATACAGCTTATTTAATCACTGCCTTTGTAATGAAGAGGAGCTGGTTTGACCTACTGCCACTAATGTTTGAAAAGTGGGGTTAGTTAGCTCAGTTGAAGAACTGTGAATGCTGGAAATCAGGAACAAAAACAGAAATTGCTGGAAAATCTCAGCATGTCTGGCAACATCTATGGAGAGAAATCAGAGTTAATGTTTCAGGTCCAGTGACCCTTCTTCAGAACTGGAACATTAACTCTGATTTCTCTCCACAGATGCTGCCAGATCTGCTGAGATTTTCCAGCAATTTCGGTTTTTGTTTGTAGCTAGCTCAGTTGGCTAGCTGACTAGGGTGTGATGCAGAATAAAGCAAACGACATGGGTTCAATTCTCATACTGGCTATGGTAAATGAGGTCCTGTCTCCTTTTCCACCCCTATGTTTACCCTCAGGCTATATATACGTGTGTGTGTGTGTGTGTGTGTGTGTGTGTGTGTGTGTGTGTGTGTGTGTGTGTGTGTGTGTGTGTGTGTGTGTGTGTGTGTGTGTTGATCTGCCTGGCTCATCCTCTGTGGAGCTACTACAAGGTTTCAGACCCCAAAGTTCAGCCCTGCCATGCAGAAAGATGAGTTCTTTTGACTGTACTAAATGAATTCTTAGTCTACTGCATCAAAACCACTGCCTCACCTAGAGTGACCATTGTCTGGCAATCAGCAGTTGTACAAACTCTTTAGTCGCTCATATATTACAGTAATTTCTGAAGTACATGTTCTTCCAACTTCTCTCTGTAGCAAGTGATTGCTGATGTCAGTGTTATATCATCCTGTCATTAACATATCAATTCTTATTATAACACGGATACACCTTGGTTAAGATCATTGTTCTTATTATTTAGGAGGATCAATTGGATTGTGCTCGAATTGTTCGTCACTTTCACTACACTGTTTGGCCAGACCATGGTGTACCAGAAACAACGCAGTCTTTAATCCAGTTTGTACAAACTGTGAGAGATTATATTAACAGAACTCCAAACTCTGGACCCACAGTTATACATTGCAGGTACAAATCAGGAGTGATATTTTCAATTGCAAAATATTGTGTGTAGTGAATGACTGACTACAGCGATAATGCTGTCAAAATGATAGAGCACTGGAGTGGTGGGTGAAATTTTTAACAGGCATTAGCGATCCTCTGTGAGAGCTGAGGCCAAACTGAAACATCAGTTTAGTCCATGCACAGCCCCATTAAGATAAAGAATCTGAAGTTATCATTTGGAACAGCAGCTCAGAGGCTCATTGAAGGTCTGATTCTCACTAAAAATGCCTGATAGGATTCACTGAAGTGGCTGCACAGCAAATTGGTGGCTAATGCTTATCCTGAGTAATACTGTGCCGGAATAGTGACTAGCTATTGGGAATGCAACAAAGCAGTGATGTGGATTTGAAGCATTTAAAGGGATATCACGATTTCATGTTTAAATACTACTGAAGATTTGAAGAACTCTTCAGAAGACTTTCTTGGACACTTTGTCAAAACTTCACCAAAACACTCTCAACATTCATTCTGGACATTCTCTGAAGGCTTTGCCTAAAAGTTGTTCCCCTGGGTCTCTTTATGCAGTGTGCAGAAGTCACCAGGAGAAACTGAGTGCTCAATAAGAGTCTGCAAGAGGAATGAGGGGAGGAGGTGATGTCAGACAGGACACTGCCAGCAACTGCAGGAAAAAGTGAGAGCTGGGTGGTGCCATGACTTTCCCCTGTGCTACATGTCACCTGTCCTCCCAGGGACCTCCTGTACAAAGCCTACAAGGCTGCTTTTAAGAGCCTGTGTGTCCTTTCCATCAGTCCCTGAGGTATCTTGCAATGTGATGTTCTGTGCCAGCCAGAGCACTTCGCACCTTCAGTAAAACTAAGTACAAGGATCCCACAAAGGCCCACTAAGCAGCATCTCAATGGTAGACGTGCAACTGTCTGATTTAATACATCAAGGCAAATTTGAAACATGGTAATCATCGCTTACCACAAAAATTGTGTGATTGCAAATAAGTGTCTTGCATTAACTCAACCCCCAGTATTTTGGCAGAACTTGGCAAGCTCAGTTGGTTAGAGACTGGGGCTCTTAACTTGAGGGTCAAGGATCCGAGACTATGCTAGATGTTGTCATCCTGCATTATCGTTATTTCCATGTGTCAAGCCCAGCTGTGCAACGCTTGGCATTAGTCACATCTGCTCCAGAGGTGTGAAATAATATCTCTGAACAGTTTGAATAGAAAATAGGTTAAATTAAAAAAAATAGCTGATTTTGGAGCCCTTGTATAGTGCAATGGTAATGTCCCCATCCCTGGACCTGGCACTTGCTCCAAAGGTGTAATTCTAAACAGGTTGATTTAAAAAATTGACAGCTTTTTTTGACATTGGGCTCACGTGGCACAGTGGTAGTGTCCCTCCCTCTGGACAAGGAGGCCTGGGTTCAAGTCTCACCTGCTTCAAATAATATCACTGAGCAGGTTGATTAGAATATAGGCGAAACGAGGAACCAAGATTTAAAGCTTATTTTGATATTGAGCTTTTGTGCTGCACTGGTAGTGTCCCTATCTGTCTGCATTCAAGTCCCACCTGCCCCAGAGCTGTGTCATGACACATCTGAAAAGGTTGATTAAAATTTGATTAAAGTTCAGTTTTACCCTTTGTCCAAAAATAATATTTAAATTATAACCATGCAATAAAGTCAAACCAAATGACACTGTTGATGCTTCAGGCAAGATTGCTATATTGTGGGAAAGATAGTTGCAATGTTGACTGTTGTTTTTTGTATCAATATTACCATGAATGTAAATTGAGTTCTTCATTAATTAATGATTACTTATACACAGATACCATTTTCTATGTATCAAGTTAATGAAGTTTATTGGAAGTGGAACACATATCCGGTTGAAGCATATAATGTTGGCAACAAATATTTCTAAGCTAAATGCATATCATTCAGCTGCTTGAAAGTCATTTACTCCATCAGTGGAATTTCCTCACCTCAGTTGTGGCAGAAGAAATAAGTTAGGTTGTAATTTTATATAAGCTCTAGAGCACTAGGTTATATGTCTGATTATCTCTCAGTTAATCAAGCTTTAAACAATATTATTTTGTGGGCTTGTACCATAACGAGTTAGACATAAATCAGTCAAATTTTAAAAATGTGATCGAGAAGATTTTTTGACACCATCAGTTTGACCTAGATTTGAATTTAGTCCCTGAGTGTGAAAGGAGAATGCAGTAATATTAATTGATTGAACCACGTCCTGTTCTTTATTTATTTGTTTCTTATTTTAGATTTTTCTTTCTTCTTACACAGTGCTGGAGTTGGTCGGACAGGCACATTTATTGCTTTAGACAGAATCCTTCAGCAGCTGGAAGTCAGAGACTCAGTCGACATTTATGGGACAGTTTATGACCTGAGGCTTCACAGGGTTCATATGGTGCAAACCGAGGTAATGGGATTTGATAGCACCGTAACAGAATTCTGTCATGTGTGATTTAGCTTTGCAAAATCTAAATTAATTCTAGCATGTCATTCTTTTAATACTTGTCTCAAGTTATCTCCAGTAGACTTTACTGTGAAAGAGTTCCCTCAGTCAGACACCATGGGTGAAAATCTTGTGTAGTGGCATGGCAGTATTAAATGATGCAAATCTAACTATCATGGCAGTAATGGTAATAAAAGTCAGAATTAGTAATCTAATTCTCCAAGATCATCTCATTTACATAATTATTCACAGCTCTACATGTCAAATTTGAATATATAAAAGAGCACATTAGCTCTGAATGCAGGCAATTGCTCCATAATCAGGAATTAATTGGAAAGTAACATAATAGGGAAATGACCCATTTTTGCATTGCAGCTAGTTAAGTGAGTCGCAAATCTTTTGATTCTTTTCCAACTATTATCACTGTGCACTCCCACTATATCACTAGATCTGCAAGCTATTACCTCCCCAGTCACTTAAACTTCCTTCCTCATCCTCAATCCTCTTTCCATCACCTTAGTTACATTTGAGCCACTCAATACCACCCTTAATCAGCCTCCACCTATCACCATCTAACACCAGTGAGGTTGACACACCAGCAGTGGGCTCCCCATTGATCCACAATCATCAAGTCAGGAAAGAGGGCCAAAAAGTGACATTGACTGTGCTGGCCAGATCTTCACTGACCTTCTGCGCATAGTTCACATCTGGGAGACAGGGTGGGACCCGTGCCTGGAATATCTTTGAAGTTGCAGTGGAGAACAAGAGGAACCAGCTCTGGATGGTCCAGGGCCAAGTATGGCAATGACCAGAAGGGCAAAACAAGGCAGCACTGGAGGGTCACGCAAGTCAGAATAATGGCAACCAGGTCCCAACATTGCACCAAGTAATGGCACACAATTAAATGTACCACACCAAGAGAGTTGAGGACATCTTAGCAGTCAGTCACTCACCCAAGTGCATCTCCCGAAAGAAAATGTTTGCCCCTCCTCACTCTATGGAATGGGGAATAATCCTATGCTGATGACCTTAAAGAACTTAAATGCCATGTTCAAAAGACTTGATGATTTGACATGATTCACCATAGACACTGACAGCCAGGCAACCAAGTCTGTTGGACTCAGTTCCATAGATTAATTTCCATAAGTACAAGGGACAATTGGTTGGACTTGGTCTACTGAAAGTTTTCTAGAAAAGACAATCAACATTCATAAAGTGAAAGGCATTTCCTTCCGCCAGTGTACCTCTATAGCACCCTCAACCTGCTGAGCATTAACGCAACTCTCCCTCTATCAACCATGGCCTGAGTTTGGTTACTCTTGACCCTCCCACCCTCACCATGAGCCTTTCTTCAAACATCCCTGACCAAACTCTGTTCCTTATGACCCCTCTTAGGGAACTCAAGACCAGACCTGTAGCCATACCTCAATCCTGGGGGACAGCCTCCATCCACAAGTCTAAGAGTCAAGGATTAATGCTGAGAGGTCACATGGACCCAGCAGAAAAACCACACTGGATTTTGTAGGAGACAAATCTAGTATCAGGTTCTGCCTCATAATCTCAGCAACAATGTATATCAAACAAATACTTAGTCAGTAGCATATAATAAACTAGTTTGTGTACAGTGGGAGTCTCTTTTTGTTAGACTACCAGCTGGTTTTCCTCTATCACATTAGACCGGGCAAGTCATAGAGAATGCTATCAAGAAAGAGAGTGGTGGCAGCAAATCTATCAGATGACTGTTACCATAATAAGCTATAGTGAGGATTCCTCTTGCAATATGAACTACATTCCTGTCACATTTGCCACACCCAGTTGATGTAAGAGAAACAAACTGCCTGGAGTTCATGTGCAATCATTTCGGCTTGGTGGATTTTTATTGTGGGTTTGTGCTGAACCTTTTTGAGGTTGTGGCCTCTACAGCCCTATGCGATTTGGATATTACAATCAAACATCCATCTACTTCAGGCAAAAGCTTCTTGTGTCTGTCCAAAGTCCAAATGGAAATACATGTCGGCCACAGTATATTATTAAACTTACTGAACATGATGCACATGTAGCATAATGCCCAAGATAGATAGACTCAAATATTTATATAAAGGCAAAAATAAACAAAATGGTAATGATTTTAGGACCTGGTCATATATTTTAGTCCGAATTTCCTCATGATTTAATGCTTGTGCTGGTATTCTTCCATCTTTGAGAGGTGATGGATACACAACAAATAAATCAATTTAGAAACACTGTGTGCATTTGGGAAAAGTATTTTCAAAAACAGCCATCAAGGAAGTGATCCAAAAGTTCATCTGCAGTTCATATGGAAATCCTGAGGAACATGATGCAAACAGCAAAAATTTATTTCTGTTAATCTTGTGAAATTCAAGCAGCCGTGACAAACAACATTCTTTTTACTGCTTCCAGTCCACAGCATCACCACAGATCTATTTTCCACAATAATTTCAAAAGAAAACTTAATTAGGGAAAATATCTTTTCAGTTAGAAAATAGCAGAATCCCAAGGAAAGCCAAGAAGAGGGAAAAATCTAAGATTGAATTGCAACAAATGTATAGAACTAAATTGTAAATACAAACAAGAATGTCAATCATAATAAACTCCTTTCATTATTGTTAAAAGATCCGTCAATCAATTAATTGAAACTTCATGGAAACAAACAGAAGTTATCCCAGGTGACAAGATATGATTTGAAGGGTGTTAAGGTTTTTTAAATCTGACCTGATATTTTATGTGTGAAACTGGTGAATGTGCTGTAATATTTATCTATAATAAAGTCTGATTGCCAGCCATAACGCAATATGCAAAGTGTTAAGGAAATTATTTAAAACCTTTATGGGGATTAAAAAACAAAGAGAGATAATAAATTCATTGATGTCTGTACTTCTTTCCAGTGCCAATATGCGTACTTACATTTGTGCACAAGAGATGTTTTGAGGAGTAGAAAGCTACGAGGTGAACAAGAAAATCCATTGTTTCCAATATATGAGAATGTCAACCCAGAGTATCACAGAGGTATGCACATAGTCCTTAGGGGTAACTATTCCATGGAAAACTCTGTATTTTGTTTATTGAAAAGTATTCAGTTATTTTCTATTTATTTGAGTTAGTGACCAATGTGAGTTGTTTTGCAGGCATTACACTAAGGGGTTTTGGTGTTCATTTTAACAGAAGTACCAGTGTTTTATCAAGTAAAATCATTTGCTAAGCCTATGTGAGATGGCATCAATTCAAAGAGTAAATCCCCACAGCCTAACCCAACAAGTCTACACCAACCCTCCAAAGAGCATCACACCCAGACCCACACCCCACTTCCCTATCCTTGCATTTCCCATGGCTAACCTATTTAGCCTACACATCTCTAGACACTTTGGATAATTTAGCCTGGCCAGTTCACCTAACCTGTGCATCTTTGGACTGTGGGAGGAAACTGGAGCAGCGGGCAGAAACTCACAGACAGTGTGAGTCTGTGCTACATTGTTGGTGTTGGGAAGGACATGCAAATGCCACACAGACAGTTAGTTCCCCAAGGTTATCATATACTTGAGTGTTGCCAGGCTATAGGAATGTAAGTTTTTTTCTACCTAGTTGTTTTAAATATTCTATGGAACTATCTTGAGGTAGTCACCACCATGTTCCAATGAGACACAGCATAAACTGCCATTATTACTCTTAACAGTCTCAAAGAGAAAGGCCTACCTGACACTGTACAAAATGTTGATAAATATGCCCTCGCTCTGATCTGTCCAGGACTTCACAAAGGTTTTGATCCTGCCTTTGAAATGGTTTTCTTGCTGCATTTATGAAACAGTTACTGAGAAATTTGGTCATGGAGATTTAGAGGAATTGCTGATCAACTACACAATCATCCTTTTGTATTATTGCCAGTTGACCAAGAATCCAGGTTGAGTTTGTTCTCCTTCAGCAGATTTAAAAACTGTTCACACTGCTGCATCTTTGGAACTGAACTGCTAGTTTTAATCAAACGATTGCCTGTGATGGGTGGGATGGATACTAGATTAAGGAAATAAAAAATAATCTTTACTTCTTCTCCTGCATATGTCAAAATGTCCATCTGCCCTATCTCATCACCAATTCACTCTTGTTTCTGGTTAACTATATCAATATGGAACAGCCAGGAGGCAGAAAGTAGGTGGATTCATTGTCTGCTGACAGGAAATATTTTCCAGGAAGTAACACCTGATGGAATTAGTACAAATGACTGTGCTAAATAGGACTTTAAGTATAAGAAAAGCATGTTAGCCTCTTCAGAATTGGCCCAGTGTAGTCACTATACTGATACGCACTTAACCAGAGTTCAAGAAAACAGATTGTTTCCATCTCCAGTTTTCACCATAAATCTAGAAATGTTTTGATCACTCACTTATATGAATGGCAGACAAAGGTTTTGAGTATATCCTTCCAATAAACATTTGCTCAACTGAATACACCAACAATGTAGCACAAATGTTGTGCCAAAATTAGAGAATGTTTCCAAACACCTCAGAGAAAAGAGGAAAAAAAAGACATTGAGTGAGAGGAAAACCAGGCTGCATGGAGATAGGTAGGCCAAAACAACCAGCTCAGGTGGCAGCCTCATACAGAAAACAGGTAAAAGTGATTTTCATGGTGGAGTGTGAAATGTATGGAATAGTAGGAGAATCCTAGCCTCCATGGTCCTTCAAACAACAGTAAAAACAAATGTCTTGGTCATTTATTTGCAGAAGCTTACTGTGCCAATGTTGGCTGCCATATGTCCAACATTATAACGATGAATAATATATAATATGATGTAACTTGTATGATTTTCTTGTCTTTCGTTTTATATTACTGAACTGAACATTGCTGGAGAAATTCAGCAGGTACGGCAGCATCTGTCAGTAAGTTGACTGATGTTATCTGACATACTGAGTTTCCCCAGCAATTCTACTTTTGTTTCAGATTTCCAGCATCTGCAGTTCTTTTTTGTTTTATTTTACTCTGCTTTTGTCCCAATTTATGTTATGAGGCCCATTCTGTAATGCCAACTAAACACCAAGAGTTGCTCTGATTGGATAACTGTAACTGTAAGATAAATTTTGACCTACTGACTGCTCATCATGACACACTGAGATTTAATTTAATTTAATTTAATTTTGTCAAGAATCAGGTGGCTAATGAAAGAGCAGCGCTCCGAAAGCTAGTGCTTTTGATTAAACCTGTTGGACTATAACCTGGTGTTGTGCGATTTTTAACTTTGTACACCCCAGTCCAACACCGGCATCTCCGAATTCAATATAAATCTGCAATAAAAAGCTAGCATAATGGTGACCGCATGAGCAATGTCAACCGGCACTTTTAAAAAATAGTGGTTTCAAATATGCTTTAAGGAAGTAAGTCTGAAGGAAATTTGACCTCCATGTCACTTTCAAAACCATAGCAATGCAGTTGACACTTGAGTGCTCTCTGGGCATTGTGGATGGCCAATAAATGCTGGCATAGCCAGCTATATCGCATGTGCAAATTTCAATAAAAGTGACATTACAGGTTAGGAAGTAATGGATAATTTTCCAGTAATTTCTCAGAAGGCATTATCAGTGATTAGTAATTATGACACAATGAGAAAATGTGGAGTTATATTTCTAAATATGGAGAGAATGATGACTAATAGTTCTTTACATTTGCTGACTCCATAGACTTTCTATTTGGACGGCACTGAAGAATGTAGTGAAATTGTCTTCCGATGTAATGAACCTCATCTGCAGTACTGCTGAAGATGCACTAAGTAAATACTAGGTCTGGCATTTCATGCTGTGCATAATTTATTTGCCTGGTATTCATTTTGGGTAATTTGTAATTTAATTGTATTAGAGATTATTGTATATACGTATATATTTCAAATAAATATTTCTTATATTATGTATATTTTTAAAATTGATGGATTATGTATTTTATTTTACTTATTATAAAATTTATGTTGTAAGTAAATACAAATCTGTATATGATTTTGTTTTATTAATTACTTTGATTTTTAAAGAGATTTATATTCACAATGTAATATTCTACACTATCCAAATTGTTTTAAATGAGCACAGTTGACATTTGGAAGGAAAATTGTAACTGGATGTACTTGAAAGGTAGTGTGCTGACACATTGAGTCCTTACACTGCAGAGATATTTGAGGGCTAAAGACTTTGAATAAACCTTATGGTCCAGCTTTGAAGTCTACGGTGTGATGTTCTTTAACATCAGGCCTGTAGTCTTCCTATTGTTTTAGCCATTAAGACATTTACTTTTTGGAAACACAATTTTGCACTCAAAGCTGCTAGCCAAGTGTACAACAATTCAAAGGCCTGTGAAAATGGGAACCTCCCAGCAATAACTGCCTAAATTGAAATAAATAAGGGAGAGAAATAGTGAACATTGTGTGGAGTGTCCCATTCCACCAGAAACACCCGATCAATAAGCATGGATGAAAATTAACTATAACGGGGAAGACACAGATTTCATTTCCTCACTCTATTGGAGTAAGAAGATAGTCAGAAGATGATAACTTTTTTGGTTTGATTCACACTGAAGAACTATTAGTTTAAGAAATATAAAGTTCATAAGAAATAAGAGCAAAAGTATAACATTTGGTCTATTGAGCCTTCTCTGTTATTCAACGTGACCATTATTAACAAAATAGAAATTGTTGGAAAATCTCAGCAGGTCTGGCAGCATCTGTGGAGAGAAATTAGCGTTAACGCTTCAGGACTGAGGAGGTGTCACTGGACCCAAAATGTTAACTCTGATTTCTCTTCACAGATGCTGCCAGACCTGCTCAGATTTTTCACCAATTTCTATTTTGTTTAAGATTTCCAGCATCCGCAGTTAATAGATGTTGTGTTGACCTGTGAAATTAATCTGATGCCCATTTAACCTACACCATTCTATCATTATCCATATGTATGTTCAAAGACCATTTAAATTCTTTCATGCTTTTTTTTATGACCATTGTAAACCTGATTGTGGCTTTAACTCTACTTTCCTAACTGTCCCCAAAACCTTCAAATCCACGTAGCTCAAAAATCTATCTAACCAGCTTTGAATATATAGAATGACCTAGCTTTCACTGCTCTCTCTAGAAGAGAATTCTAAAGACTAACAACACTTCAAGAGAAGAAATTCCTTTTTTTCTGTCTTAAAGGGGAGCTGGCTTATTTTTAAGTTATTTCCCCTGGTTCTAGATTCCTTCATGAGGGGAAATATCCTTTCAAGCCCCCTCAGACGCTTATATGATTTAATAGTCATGATTTGGAGATGCCGGTGTTGGACTGGGGTGTACAAAGTTAAAAATCACACAACACCAGGTTATAGTCCAACAGGTTTAATTGGAAGCACACTAACTTTTGGAGTGATGCTCCTTCATCAGGTGGTAGTGGAGGGCTCGATCGTAACACAGAATTTATAGCAAAAATTTACAGTGTGATGTAACTGAAATTATACATTGAAAAATTGATTGTCTGTTAAGCCTTTCATCTGTTAGAATACAGTCGGATTCAATAGGATTGCCTCTCACAAGTAAGAAATAACAAAGAGAAAGGAGAGTTGCTGGGAGTAGTCTATATGCCTCTTAGCAGCAGCTGTTCAGCAGGACAGAGAATAGCTCATGAGATAATGAGGACATATAAAAAATGTATCACATGGGTGGCTTTAATATTTATTTCATTTAAAAAAAAACAAATTGACAAACATAAGGAAGAATTCATAGATTGTATTTGGGATAGTTTCCCAGAACAATGAGTTGTAGATCCAACTTATAGATCAGATTATTTTGGATCTGATAATGTGTAATGAGGCAGGTTTAATAAATGATCTCAGAGTAAGAGATCCCAAGGGAAATAGCACAATGTGGTAGCATTCAGTTTGCGAGTGAGAAAATTGGGTCAGAAACATCTGTGTTAAATGTAAAACCAGGCAATTAGATAGGGATGAGGGGTGAGCTGGTTGGAGAGAATAGGAGAAGGAGTTTAGCACGAAAGACAGCTGAAGAACAATGGCAGGTGTTTAAGAAAATGTTCAAGACTCACAATAAGTATATATCGCAGTGAGGAAGAAAAAATCTAAGATGGGGAAACGCTGACAGTGGTGAACTGAGGAATTTAAGATAGTATCAAAGTGAAAAAAAATTGAATGCAACAAAGATTGTAGTACTGGTAAACAAGAGGATTGGGAAAGTAGTAAAATCCAACAAAAGATTATCAAAAAAAGGGAAAAATTATCTATGAGGATAAACTATACAATATAAAAGCAGACAGTAAGAGCTTCTTTAATTTTCTTTAAAAATGGAAAAGAGGCTAAAATGAACAATAACCCCTTTGAAAATGTGTCTAGGGAAATAATAATGGATTACCAAGAAATGGCAAAGGAATTGAATAAACACATTGCATCAGTGTTCAGAGTAGAATGCACTAATAGCATTCCCAAATAATTAAATATTTAAGGGGCGAAAGAGGAGAGGAAATAATTACAATATCTATTATTAGAGAAAAGGTACTCTTGAAACTAATTGGTTTAAAGGCCAAAAGGTCACCTGGAGCTGATAGGTTGCATCCTAGAATCTTAAAGGAAGTAGATGCAGAGGTAATGGATACACCAGAAAGAATCCTTAGATTCAGGAAAATAATGTAACACTTTATTCAAATAGAGAGGGAGACAAAAAGACTAACTATAGGCCACTTAGCTAATGTCCATCATTGGTGAAATATTAGAGTCTATTATAAAGGAAACACAATATATAGAAACACAATTGAATCAAGCAGAGTCAGCATGCTTCATGACCAGGAAAGCATGCCTGACAAATTTATTATAGTTCTTTGAGGAGGCAACAAGCAGGATAAGCAAAAGGAACCAGTGGATTTAAAACATTTGGCTATCCAAAAGGCATTTACTAAAGGATCACACAGAAGGCTATTACATAAAGAGGTAATGAGGGCAATATATTAGCATTGATAGAGAAGTGGATAACTATGGAAGACAGAGAGTTGGTATAAAGGGGCATTTTCAGGATGGCAATCTGCAACAAAGTGGAGTGCTACAGGAATCAGTGTTGATGACACAGTATATATTAATAGCTTGGGTGATGTAATTTCAGTGTTAGGAATGGCAAGGTGATGACACAAAAATAGGAGGGAAGGCGAGTCGTGAGGATGGCACAAAGTGTCTACTGAAGCACAAACTACGCAAGTGAAAAAAAGCTTGGCAAATGGAATCCAGTATGTGGTTATGCACTTTGGGAAGTGCATTTAATAGAGGAAGACTGCAGAAAGAGGGATGTGTGGTTCCTCGTGCATGAATCACAAAAAGCCTGCACCTAGTTCAGTGGGCAATAACGAAGGTGAATGTACTGTTGGCCTTTACTTCAAAGGGAATGGAGTATAAAAATAGGGAAGTCTGACTGAAACTATACGAGGCGCTAGTCAGACCACAGCTGGAATATTCTGAATAGTACTTAGAACATAGAACATAGAAGAATACAGCGCAGTACAGGCCCTTTGGCCCTCGATGTTGCGCCGATCCAAGCCCACCTAACCTATACTAACCCACTATCCTCCATATACCTATCCAATGCCCGCTTAAATGCCCATAAAGAGGGAGAGTCCACCACTGCTACTGGCAGGGCATTCCATGAACTTACGACTCGCTGAGTGAAGAACCTACCCCTAACTTCAGTCCTATATCTACCCCCCCTTAATTTAAAGCTATGCCCCCTTGTAATACCCGACTCCATACACGGGAAAAGGTTCACACTGTCAACCCTATCTAACCCCCTAATCATCTTGTACACCTCAATCAAGTCACCCCTAAACCTTCTTTTCTCTAATGAAAACAGCCCCAAGTGTCTCAGTCTTTCCTCATACGATCTTCCTTCCATACCAGGCAACATCCTGGTAAACCTCCTCTGCACCCGTTCCAGTGCCTCCACATCCTTCCTATAGTATGGCGACCAAAGCTGCACACAATATTCCAGATGCGGCCGCACCAGAGTCTTATACAACTGCAACATGACCTCAGGACTCCGGAACTCAATTTCTCTACCAATAAAAGCCAGTACGCCATATGCCTTCCTCACCGCACTATTTACCTGGGTGGCAACTTTCAGAGATCTGTGTACATGGACACCAAGATCCCTCTGCTCATCCACACTACCAAGTATCCGACCATTAGCCCAGTACCCCATCTTTTTGTTATTCTTCCCAAAGTGAATCACCTCACACTTAGCTACATTGAATTCCATTTGCCACCTTTCTGCCCAGCTCTGCAGCTTCTCTATATCCTGCTGTAACCTGCCACATCCTTCCTCACTGTCAACAACTCCTCCGACTTTCGTATCATACTTGTACCTTATTAGTACCTTATTTCGTGAAAAAATGCATCAGCATTGGAGTCAGTCCAGAAAAGGTTCACTAGCTTGATAAAGTCTGAAATGATTTTATTTTATGAGCTGTTGAGTAGGTTGGGCTTGTATTCATTGGAATTTAGGAAAATGAGAGGAAACGTAATTGAAACATATAAGATTATCAGAGGGCTTGACAGGGTAGATGTAACAATGTTATTTTTCCTTATGGGGGAGTCTGATACCAAAAGACATTCTCTCAGATTAAGGAATCATCCAATTAAGATAGAAATGAGGAGGAATTCTTTCTCTCAGAAGATATTCAATCTATGAACTTCTTTACTGCAAAAGGCTGTCAAAGCTGTGTTGTTAAACATATTCAAGGCTGGGAAAGACAAATTTTAATCAGTAATGGAATCAAGCAATAAAGGGATAAGGCAGGAAAGTGCAGTAGAAGGTGATCAAATCAGCCATGATCTCATGAAATGGCAAAGCAGACTCACTTGGCTGAATGGCAGATTTCTATTCCTAAATTTATGGTCCTACAGCCTCATTTATTCATGCAAGGTCAAGTTTTAAAGAACCTTAATCATTGTTTCTGTTTGGTCAGAAATTAATTTACAACTTTATACAAAAGCACCAATGTTGGCAAACGAAACATGCAGCAATATTTCTTGTTAAGTAGTAAATTAGTAGTGTTTTCTAAAACACTCTATCAATACACAGACAAGTCTAATGTTAATGCCTACCTGTAAATTCCCTTTCAGTGTTAAGAATATAGAAACATACAAACTGGAGTAGACCATTCAGCCCATCGAATCTGCTTCAACATTTAAAACAATCGCAGCTGATCGAACACTTCACTATCAAAACCAAAAACAGAAATTGCTAGAAAAGCTCAGCAAGTCTGGCAGCATCCGTGCAGAGAAATCAGAGTTAACGTTTCAGGTCGAGTGACCTTTTCTCAGCTTTTCAAGCAATTTCTGTTTTTGTGTCTGATTTACAGCATCTGCATTGCTTTCATTTGTTTTATTGAACACTTCAAAGTGTTGCATATTAACTGATGTGTTCTTCTGTCCACATTTAGCCTAGAGATGGGAAAGCAAAGCTTGGTTTCCTCAATCATGTATTAATTTACCTTTAATTTATATTGATCAATTTCTGTCGAATCTGCATTTTTTTTTAATATGGACAATTAAATGCAAGCTTAAAAGAGTTTGTTTATTTTATTTCATCACCCCTTCCTTTCTACTTTACCCATTTGTATCTTACTTGCTCCCTGGGATAGGCTGGGATGTCAAAATCTCCCTCCACTATAATCATATACAATTTTGTTAGGATCAAGCATTAGGCTGACTTTGGAATATGTTGTTATCCAGTGCAAACCCAGTTGGGGGAGAAAGATGGAACATTCTACCAGGTCTGGCATTCCATCATGGCCTACTGGTGTTAATCAAGTCTGGTGTTCCACTTTACAACAATTGCCAATCACACTCCTTTGGTGAAAATGCGTATTCTGTTTCTAGCTCAGCTCACAGGCATGAGAATTCTTGTCTGATGGAGGGCTAATGTGAGTGTGTGGTTCAGTGAGTGGTTACCAGGCAGGATGCCAGCCTATTGTAATTGTCCTGAGGCCCAAGGCCATTTAGAAGCAGCTCCCTGAGCTCAGGGAGGAAATCAACTAGTAGGAAACATCGACTTTCCTGCTCCACAGATGCTGCCTGACCTGCTGTGCTTTTCCAGCATCACACTCTCGATTCTGATCTCCAGCATCTGCAGTCCTCACTTTCTCCTGGTGTCTACACAGGGCTTTGAGCAGTTAGTTTCTAGTGATTAGGTTGAGTTGGCATTCATGGTGATGAAGCTTGGTGAAGGGCGATTTAATCTCCAGATAGGCAAACTGCTGCTCCTACGAAAGTTTCTTCAGTGGCTAGCAATTGCCCACCTGTTAGACTACACAGCCATTAGAAATGGGTAGGATGTACATGGTGATGCTCAGCCCAATTTTAACCTATGAAATATTCATGGAATCCTGACAGGGCAGAAGAAGGCCATTGAGATCATTAAGTCTGCACCTAACACAACACCACTCTCATACTCCATAACCCCACCTGGGGTTTTTAACCATGGCTCCCCACCTCAGCTGCACACCCCTGGCACGACAGGGCATTTTTTTTTAGCATAGTCAATCCAACTAATATTTGAACTGTAAGGGGAAACCCAGCAGAGAATGTGAAAACTCCACACGCATGGTCACCCAATGCTAAAATTGAACCCAGGTTCCAGGCTCTGTGAGGCAGCGGTGCAAACCATTGTACCACCCTCAAATTCCTCAAATCAAATTTAAGAAAGTGATCTTGCACTTCCTTTGACTTTAAGTCTTTTTTATAGGTCCAACTAGTCTGAAGGAAATTTTTAAAGTTTACAGATTGTCTCTAGATTACCATGGTTTGTTTTGCACTTTATTTTGAATCTTTTTCATATTAATCAATTGTCTGTTAGTCTTACAATTGCCTTAATGGAATGAACATGGAAAAGCAGTTTATTATTCCATTCAAAAATAAACAACTTGACCTGCACTTTACTGCTGACATCTTTGCCTCCATTCCTGTGAGCCATAGAGTCATAGAGATGTACAGCATGGAAACAGACCCTTTGGTCCAACCCGTCCATGCCGACCAGATATCTCAACCCAATCTAGTCCCACCTGCCAGCACCCGGCCCATATCCCTCCAAACCCTTCCTATTCATATACCCATCCATATGCCTTTTAAATGTTGCAAATGTACTAGCCTCCATCACTTCCTCTGGCAGCTCATCCCATACATATAATACCATCTACGTGAAACAGTTGCCCCTTAGGTCTCTTTTATATCTTTCCCCTCTCACCCTAAACCTATATCCTCTAGTTCTGGGCTCCCCCATCCCAGGGAAAAGACCTTGTCTATTTATCCTATCCACACTCGTCATAATTTTGTAAACATCTATAATGTCAACCTTCAGCATCCGATGCTCCAAGGAAAACAGCCCCAGCCTGTTCAGCCTCTGCCTATAGCTCAAATCCTCCAACCCTGGCAACATCCTTGTAAAGCTTTTCTGAACCCTTTCAAATTTCACAACACCTTTCCAATAGGAAGGAGACCAGAATTGCACGCAATATTCCAACGGTGGTCTAACCAATGTCCTGTACAGCTGCAACATGACCTCCCAACTCCTGTACTCAATGCTCTGACTAATAAAGGAAAGAATACCAAATGCCTTCTTCACTATCCTATCTACCTGCAACTCCACTTTCAAGGAGCTATGAACCTGCACTCCAAGGTCTCTTTGTTCAGCAACACTCCCTAGGACCTTACATTAAGTGTATAAGTCCTGCTAAGATTTGCTTTCCCAAAATGCAGCACCTCACATTTATCTAAACTAAAGTCCATCTGCCACATCTCATTGACCCATCTGATCAAGATCCTGTTGTAATTTGAGGTAACCTTCTTCGCTGTTCACTACACCTCCAATTTTGGTGGCATCTGCAAACTTATTAACTACACCTCTTATGCTCGCATCCAAATCATTTATATAAATGATGAAAGTAGTGGACCCAGCACCGATCCTTTCAGCACTCCACTGGTCACAGGCCTCCAGTCTGAAAAACAACCCTCCAACACCACCCTCTGTCTCCTACTTTCAGCCAGCTCTGTATCCGAATGGCTAGTTCTCCCTGTATTCCGTGAGATCTAACCTCGCTAACCAGTCTCCCATGGGGAACCTTGTCAAATGCCTTACTAAAGTCCAAATAGATCACATCTACCGCTCTGCCCTTATCAATCCTCTTTGTTACTTCTTCAAAAAACTCAATCAAGTTTGTGAGACATGATTTCCCACGCACAAAGCCATGTTGACTATCCTTAATCAGTCCTTGCCTTTCCAAATACATGTATATCCTGTCCCTCAGGATTTCCTCCAACAACGTGCCCACCACTGACTTCAGGCTCACTGGTTAATAGTACCCTGACTTGTCCTTACCACCCTTCTTAAACAGTGGCACTAAGTTAGCCAACCTCCAGTCTTCCGGCACCTCACCTGTGACTATTGATGATATAAATATCTCAGCAAGAGGCCCAGCAATCACTTCCCTAGCTCCCCACAGAGTTCTAGGGTACACCTGATCAGGTCCTTGGGATTTATCCACCTTTATGCGTTTCAAGACAGTCAGCACTTCCTCCTCTATAATATGGATATTTATTCCCCTACATTCTATATCTTCCATGTTCTTTACCACAGTAAATACTGATGCGAAATACTCGTTTAGTATCTCCCCCATTTTCTGTGGCTCCACACAAAGGCCACCTTGCTGATCTTTGAGGGGCCGTATTCTCTCCCTAGTTACCCTTTTGTCCTTAATATGTGTGTAAAAACCCTTTGGATTCTCCTTAATTCTATTTGCCAAAGCTATCTCATGTCCTCTTTTTGCCCTCCTGATTTCCTTCTTAAGTATACTCCCACTGCCTTTATACTCTTCTAAGGATTCACTTGATCTATTCTTTCTATAGCTGACATATGCTTCCTTCTTTTTCTTAACCAAACCCTCAATTTCTTTAGTCTTCCAGCATTCCTTATACCTATCAGCCTTTCCTTTCACCCTAACAGA
Organism: Chiloscyllium plagiosum; assembly: GCF_037043375.1. Taxonomy (NCBI): domain Eukaryota; kingdom Metazoa; phylum Chordata; class Chondrichthyes; order Orectolobiformes; family Hemiscylliidae; genus Chiloscyllium; species Chiloscyllium plagiosum. The sequence goes on along the minus strand of NW_028270157.1, from coordinate 21,752,916 downwards.
AATGTACTTTCTCTGGATTCTCGTTATCTCATTTCTGAAGGCTTCCCATTTTCAAGCCGTCCCTTTACCTGCGAACATCTGCCCCCAGTCAGCTTTTGAAAGTTCTTGCCTAATACCGTCAAAATTGGCCTTTTTCCAATTTAGAACTTCAACTTTTAGATCTGATCTATCTTTTTCCATCACTATTTTAAATCTAATAGAATTATGATTGCTGGCTCAAAGTGCTCCCCCACTGACACCTCAGTCACCTGCCCTGCCTTATTTCCCAAGAGTACAATGTTCCTCTTGCAACATGTTTGAAGTGAGGGATGCCATGGTCGTCCCTGCTGATTACACTTGCAGGAAGTGCACCCATCTCCAGCTCCTCCAAGACCGTGTTAGGTAACTGGAGCTGGAGTTGGATGAACTTAGGGTCATTCGGGAGGCAGAGGGGGTCATAGATCGGAGCTTTAGGGAAGTAGTAACTCCAAAGATTGCAGACAGATGGGTGACAGTGAGGGGGACTGGGAGGAAGCAACCAGTGCAGGGACCCCCGCGGCCATTCCCCTCAAGAACAAGTATACCGTTTTGGATACTTAGATTAGATTAGATTAGATTAGATTACATTACAGTGTGGAAACAGGCCCTTCGGCCCAACAAGTCCACACCGACCCGCCGAAGCGCAACCCACCCATACATTTACCCCTTACCTAACACTACGGGCAATTTAGCATGGCCAATTCACCTGACCTGCACATCTTTGGACTGTGGGAGGAAACCGGAGCACCCGGAGGAAACCCACGCAGACACGGGGAGAACGTGCAAACTCCACACAGTTAGTCGCCTAAGGCGGGAATAGAACCCGGGTCTCCGGCGCTGTGAAGCAGCAGTGCTAACCACTGTGCCACCGTGCCGCCCACTTGTGGGGGGGACTCACCGGGATAAGCAATGGGGTTCAGGCCTTTGGCATAGAGCCTGTCCCCGTTGCTCAGAAGGGAAGGGTGGAGAAGAGCAGAGCAATAGTTATTGGGGACTCGATAGTTCGGGGGCACAGATAGGCGGTTTTGTGGGGGTGAGAGAGACTCACGTTTGGTATGTTGCCTCCCAGGTGCAAGGGTACGTGACATCTCTGATCATGTTTTCCGGGTCCTTAAGGGGGAGGGGGACAGCCCGAAGTCATGGTCCACATTGGCACCAACGACATAGGTAGGAAGAGGGCTGGGGATGTTAGGCAGGCTTTCAGGGAGCTCGGTTGGAAGCTCAGAGTTAGAACAGAATTGTTATCTCTGGTTTGTTACCCGTGCCACGTGATAGAGAGTCGAGGAATAGGGAGAGAGAACAGTTAAATGCGTGGCTACAGAGATGGTACAGGAGGGAGGGATTCTGGTATCTGGATAAATGGGGTTCTTTCTGGGGAAGGTGGGACCTCTATAAACAGGATGGTCTACACCTGAACCTGAGGGGCACCAGTATCCTTGGGGGGAGGTTTGCTAGTGCTCTTGGGGGGGGTTTAAACTAACTCTGCAGGGGCATGGGAACATAGACTGTAGCTTTAGGGTGCAGGACTAGGAGTGTAGGGAGGTTAGGAACATGGCATCAATCTCAAAGGAGGGTGCCTGTAAACAGGAAAGTGGCTTGAAGTGTGTATACTTCAATGCAAGAAGTATACGAAATAAGGTAGGTGAACTTGCAGCATGGGTTGGTACCTGGGATTTCGATGTTGTGGCTATTACGGAGACATGGGTAGAACAGGGACAGGATTGGCTGTTGCAGGTTCCAGGGTTTAAATGTTTTAGTAGGGTCAGAGGTGGGGGTAAAAGAGAGGGAGGTGTGGCATTGCTTGTCAAAGATAGTATTACAGCGGTGGAAAGGATGATGGATGAAGACTCGCCATCTGAGGTAGTTTGGGCTGAGGTTAGGAATAGGAAAGGTGAGGTCACCCTGTTAGGAGTTTTCTACAGGCCTCCTAATAGTCCTAGAGACGTAGAAGAAAGGATTGCGAGGATGATTCAGGAGAAGAGTGAAAGTAATAGGGTGGTTGTTATGGGTGACTTTAACTTTCCAGATATTGACTGGGAAAGCTATAGCTTGAGTTCATTAGATGGGTCGGTGTTTGTCCAATGTGTGCAGGAGGGTTTTCTGACACAATATGTAGACAGGCCAACAAGAGGTGAGGCCATACTGGATTTGGTTCTGGGTAACGAACCAGGCCAGGTGTTAGAATTGGAGGTAGGTGAGCACTTTGGGGACAGTGACCACAATTCGGTGACTTTTACTCTAGTGATGGAGAAGGATAAGTGTGCACTGCAGGGTAAGAGTTATAGGTGGGGGCAGGGAAATTCTGATGCGGTGAGGCATGACTTAGGATGCGTGGCTTGGGAAAGTAGGCTTCAAGGGAAGGGCGCAATTGATATGTGGAGCTTGTTCAAGGAGCAACTATTGAGTGTCCTTGATAAGTATGTACCTGTCAGGCAGGGAGGAAAGGGTCGTGTGAGGGAGCCGTGGTTTAATAAGGAATTGGGATCCCTTGTTAAAGGGAAGAGGGCGGCCTATGTAAAGATGAGGCGTGAAGGTTCAATTGGGGCGATTGAGAGTTATAAGGTAGCCAGGAAGGATCTGAAGAGAGAGCTATGAGCAGCAAGGAGGGGACATGAAAAGTCCTTAGTTGGTAGGATTAGGGAAAACCCTAAGGCTTTCTATAGGTATGTCAGGAATAAAAGAATGACTAGGGTAGGAATAGGTCCAGTCAAGGATAGTAGTGGGAGGTTGCGTGTGGTGGCTGAAGAGATTGGGGAGACACTGAATGAATACTTTTCGTCAGTATTCACTCAGGAACAGGACATTGTTGCCGATGTGAATACTGAGTCACAATTAATTAGAATGGATGGCTTTGAGGTATGTAGGGAAGAGGTGTTGGAAATTCTGGAAAGGGTGAAAATAGATAAGTCCCCTGGGCCTGATGGCATTTATCCTAGGATTCTCTGGGAAGCAAGGGAGGAGATTGCAGAGCCATTGGCCTTGATTTTTATGTCCCCGTTGTCTACAGGAATAGTGCCAGAAGACTGGAGGATAGCAAATGTGGTTCCCTTGTTCAAGAAGGGGAGTAGGGATAACCCTAGTAACTATAGGCCGGTGAGTCTCACTTCTGTTGTGGGCAAAGTGTTAGAGAGAATTGTAAGGGATAGGATTTATGAACATCTGGATAGGAATAAGGTGATCAAGGATAGTCAGCATGGTTTTGTGAAGGGCAGGTCGTGCCTCACAAACCTTATTGAATTCTTTGAGAAGGTGACTAAGGAGGTGGACGAGGGTAAAGCGGTAGATGTGGTGTATATGGATTTTAGTAAGGCGTTTGATAAAGTTCCCCATGGTAGGCTACTGCAAAAAATATGGAGGTATGGCATTGAGGGTGAGTTGGAGGTTTGGATTAGGAATTGGCTGGCTGGAAGAAGACAGAGGGTAGTAGTTGATGGTAAAGGTTCATTTTGGAGTGCAGTTACTCGCGGTGTTCCTCAAGGATCTTTTTTAGGACCATTGCTGTTTGTCATTTTTATTAATGACCTGGAGGAGGGGCTAGAAGGATGGGTGAGCAAGTTTGCGGATGATACGAAAGTCGGTGGAGTTGTTGACAGTGAGGAAGGATGTGGCAGGTTACAGTGGGATATAGATAAGCTGCAGAGCTGGGCAGAAAGGTGGCAAATGGAGTTCAATGTAGGTAAGTGTGAAGTGATTCACTTTGGTAAGAGTAACAAGAAGATGGGGTGCTGGGCTAATGGTCGGATACTTGGTAGTGTGGATGAGCAGAGGGATCTTGGTGTCCATGTACACAGATCTCTGAAAGTTGCCACCCAGGTAAATAGTGCGGTGAAGAAAGCAAATGGCGTACTGGCTTTTATTGGTAGAGAAATTGAGTTCCGGAGTCCTGAGGTCATGTTGCAGTTGTATAAGACTCTGGTGCGGCTGCATCTGGAGTATTGTGTGCAGTTTTGGTCGCCATACTATAGGAAGGATGTGGAGGCACTGGAACGGGTGCAGAGGAGGTTTACCAGGATGTTGCCTGGTATGGTAGGAAGATCGTATGAAGAAAGGCTGAGGCACTTGGGGTTGTTTTCATTGGAGAAAAGAAGGTTTATGGGTGACTTGATAGAGGTGTACAAGATAATTAGGGGTTTAGATAGGGTTGACCATGAGAACCTTTTTCCACGTATGGAGTCAGCTATTATGAGGGGGCATAGCTTTAAATTAAGGGGTGGTAGGTATAGGACAGATGTTAGGGGTAGATTCTTTACTCAGCGAGTCGTGAGTTCATGGAATGCCCTGCCAGTAGCAGTGGTGGACTCTCCCTCTTTATGGGCATTTAAACGGGCATTGGATAGGCATATGGAGGATAGTGGGCTAGTGTATGTTAGGTGGGCTTGGATCGGCACAACATCGAGGGCCAAAGGGCCTGTACTGCGCTGTATTTTTCTATGTTCTATAGTAGGTCAAGTTTTGCACCTTCTCTAGTAGGTACATCCACATACTGAATCAGAAAATTTCTTGTACACACTTAATAAATTCTTCTCCACCTAACCACTTAACACTATGGCAGTCCCAGTCTATGTTTAGAACGTTAAAATCCCCTACCATAACCACCCTATTATTCTTACAGAGATCTCTTTACAAATTTGTTTCTCAATTTCCCTCTGACTATTAGGGGATCTGTAATACAATCCCAATAAAGTGATCATCCCTTTCTTATTTCTAAATGAGTCCTACATGATGCCCTTTCACTTACTCTTGTGAAAAACCTAGTCTAGGACCAAATATGTTGCTAATGTTTGTCAACCAAGACACATTAAACAGATTGGTCTCAATCTGGTACTTGTAACGTAATTGGTACAATTAATCAATTCAATAGTGACAACACAAATTGGGGATGTCATAATCCATCGCTGAATTTTGCAAACTTTAGAATGTTTTTTAGAAAATTGTATTTATTTCCCTATGTAGTTACAGCATCAGCAAGCATCGATCATCATAATGAACTAATTGATTGAAATTATTAATTATTAAACTCATGAAGAATTAATAACCCAACACATGTACACACAGACTTGAAGTAAGAGGTGAGTCCAAAAAGACTTATTAAGAACAAATCAGTCTCTGAATTGTTCATGAAGAGTGAGTAGTTGAAAGCATTGACGTTGGCAGTTGAAAATTGGTTTCATGATCCTTAGTTTTGTTTGAGATTCTATCATTTGATTCCTTTCAATGAAGATTGAATTCCAGCATTCAGAGTGAGAGAGAATGCTTTTGTTGTTCCTTTTTAAACTGGTTTACAGCAGTCAGAGTGAGAGAAGGACTTTATCTGCAACAGAGGGGTAACTAGGGAATAGGTCTTTAACTTTGATCTTCACAGCCTGCTAATAGTCAAAAACTGGCTTGGATACTCAATCATAGAGTTTTTCTTAATCTTTGTGTATTCTTCAAAGGGAAAGTGGGATATAATCCATAGGGTCTGGTCATCAATGCTTTGCTATTTTTGTAATCACATGAGATTACAGTCAGCTGTTTGAAGTCTCTTTGGCACCTTTAGGTGTTACATCTCACTCGCTTCCACATAGAATTTTTTTACAACTATTGTTATTTTGTCTCTGTAGCAGTTCTCTTTTAAGACTATGAAATTAAAGGCTGAAAACACCTATAGTATTTTTGGAGTTCTGACATGTCATCATAACCATTGAGATTTTTATATTGGGATAGATGTAAAACAGGCTGTTAATTTGTAATTGCATTCAGTCAAAACCTAATCCCTGTAGTCAGAGGCTCCGAAAGCTAGTGTGCTTCCAATTAAACCTGTTGGACTATAACCTGGTGTTGTGTGATTTTTAACTTTGTACACATCAGTCCAACACCGGCATCTCCAAATACTGTCTGTGATATATTACACAACGGGAAACACAGAATGAGAGCAGCTAACCCTGAAACGTTGGACATGGAAGCCTCTGCAATGCACCTGAACCTCTCAATGTGTCCTTAATGTCTTTCACAAACACAAAGGAAGTTGAGAGACTTTATTTTATTCAATTGTGGAATGTGGGCATCGCTGTCTGTCCTGCATTTTTATTGCCCATTCCTAAGTGACCATGAGAAGGTGATGGTGAGCTGCCTTCTTCAACTGATGTAGTCCACATGCTGTAGGTTGACTAACAATGCCCTAAGGAAGGTAATTCCTGGATTTTGGCCCAGCGACAGTGAAAGAATAACAATATATTTCCAACTCAGGATGGTGAGTTCCTCGGACGGGAATTTGTAGGTAGTAATTTTCCCATGTATCTGATGACCTTGTCCTCAGGGCTGATCTGTAGGGGATGGCTTCTTTAACATGTTTAGAGTGGAAGCTAGAGAAGTACAGCATCATGAGGTCATCTGTAGAGTGAGGTACTGAGGTGCCTGAACTTGATGGAAATGCGTGGATCCAAGAATAATACTGATTCTGAACAATACTCCATGGCAAGTCTGTTGGTGGGATAAAATTTGTTGATACCATTGTGTAGACGTTTCAGTGACTCCTTGCCATGAATGCGGACGGCACGGTGGCACAGTGGTTAGCACTGCTGCCTCACAGCGCCAGAGACACAGGTTCAATTCCCGCCTCAGGCAACTGTCTGTGTGGAGTTTGCACATTCTCCCTGGGTCTGCGTGGGTTTCCTCCGGGTGCTCCGATTTCCTCCCACAGTCCAAAAATGTGCATGTCAGGTAGATTGGCCATGCTAAATTGTGTTAGGTGAAGGGGTAAATGTAGGGGAATGGGTCTGGGTGGGTTGCTCTTCGGAGGGTCGTTGTGGACTTGTTGGGCCAAAGGGCCTGTTTCCACTTGGTAAGTAATCTAATCTAGTCAAAAGAAGAAACTGTCATCAAAAACCTCACAATGATGCACTTCTCCAGCTTCTACCAGCCCTGTACATACACAGGATCTGCTCAGATGAGGTGTCACTGGTGTCAACACCAATCTGCACTTAGTTACCACATAGTGGTTAAATCTCAGCTCCAATCTCCACTGAACCACAAACCAGATTCAATCCAGTCGAGGTAGGTGGGGGAGGTGTGCTCCTACAGCTAGCAGTGTTTACTTTTTTAGCAGGTGATCCAGTAAGCATCATCTTTATACCCCCTGTCCATCTACTGGTGGCTGGATGCTTCCACCATTTAATTAGCCAGGTCTCAATTACCTCCAGCCAGTCAGCTACTCTCTCAATTCATAAGCTGATGGGTGGTTAGTACCCACACTCGATTGGTCCAGGCAGGCAGGGGTTGACATGGTCTCAGAGGCAGAAACCAGGGAGGTGAGAATGGTGGTTGGAACTGCAGAAAGTAAGGGACACTTATACCCCTTCTTGACCCATAAGTGCATGTTTAGCAGCCACATCCCCATCGGAGTGGTTTTCACTGAGGAGAAGGCATAACCATGAGTCTGCGGCTAGGAGACCTTCTGAGACCTAGTAATGGGATACAATGTGCTCACTGTCCCTCAATCTAAGCAGGCTCCTCAGCCGCCCTTAAAAAAATTCAACTGTATTAACATTCTCAGATTTATATTTCACCATATTTATGGAAAAGTTCAGGAACAATTACACCAAACCCCACCCCCAAACTCCCTTCAGGAACAATTAGACCGAACCCCACCCCCAAGTTCCCTTCAGTGTGATTTAGTTGATACAGCTAGGATTTAACTCCCTGAAGCCGTTCCAGGTGACATTCGATGGCAACAACAATGACATCCATTCTTCCATAACATAGAACAAAAATGTCCTGAGGTGTTTCCACATGAGTGCAGAAATTCCTGTCTCCCACCATGTTAAATAATCTGTAAACCTACTAATGCCATAAAATACATTTATGTAGTAACTCCCTCATGGTGCTATCCCAACTTTGACAGATGACCTGAGGAAATCTTGGAAAAATAATCCAAATAAATTCACTACCCCCCACTCCTCCCTACCCCAAACACCACATCAGAGACCCTCTTCGAATGCCAGACTCTGTTTAATGGAAAGATTTTTACTTAGCTCCTCCCCAGATTCCATTTAGCCAACTGACAGGGCTTGTCCCCAGGGTTTCCAAATTAGTAAACATCCCTTTCCTATGAATTGAAATTACACAGGCTCTTAAATACAGTTCCAATCAAACAAATCCTTGACTCCCCTGACAGTCTCACACATCATGGTTACCTTACACAAGCTGTTCACTGAAAATTAAGCCTGGATCTCCAGGGAAAGACACTGGGGAACTGAAGCAACCTGAAACTCAGCAGCAGAAGGAATCTGTCCCAGCTAACAGGGAAGATATATAGCAAATAACTAGATGACACTCAAAAAGGATTATGATCTTGCCTAACCACCAAATTATTGCCTCTCCAAACCTTTCATATAAACAACTCATACCAGCTCCCCACAATTAGGTAACTGACAAAAGAACCATAGAAGATACTAACTCACATTTAATATTTATTGTTCAGGATAAGCTACAATGCTATCTCTGCTTGTTCGAATGTGCTTTTCAGAGTTCCTATTTATTCTTCCCGCTAATCTATATAGATATCACTTCACCCAATTACCTTCCTTCATTGTCCTTACACCATTTCTTTCACAGTCACCCAATATAATAAGTTAAGAAGATACAGAGGCTTGTTCACTCAGGTCTCAGGTATCCTACTTTCCATACTGCTTCAATTTTGGGTGGCATGGTGGCTCAGTGGTTAGCATTGCTGCCTCACAGTGCCAGAGACCCAAGTTTGATTCCAGCATCAGACGACTGTCTGTGTGGAGTTTGCACATTCTCCCCGTGTCTGCATGGGTTTCCTCCCACAGTCCAAAGATGTGCAGGTTAGGTGAACTGGCCATGCTAAATTGCCCATAATATTAGGAGCATCTGTCAGAGGGAAATGGGTTTGGGTGGATTACTCTTCAGAATGTTGGTGTGGACTTGTTGGGCCGAAGGGCTGTTTCCACACTTTAGGGAATCTAATCTATCAGTTCACACTTTCAGCAAGCCGTAATATTTTTAAAAAGGTAAAAATCTAAAAGTTCGATGTTCCATTTCAGCAACAGGGGACAACGTGAGATGTACGGCTATAACAAATTATTGGTCAAAGATAAAGTTGTGTTTTAATTAACTGAATAGATTGGGGTGCCTTGAAAGAATTCAAACATCATGGTAGACTGGTGCAAGCTATACTATGTAACCTTGTGACGAGATATCATAGATATCATGTAAAAAAAAATGAGTCCAGCGAGGGGACTTTAGATTAGATTACTTACAGTGTGGAAACAGGCCCTTCAGCCCAACAAGTCCACACCGACCCGCCGAAGTGCAACCCACCCATACCCCTACATTTACCCCTTTAACCTAACACTATGGGCAATTTAGCATGGCCAATTCACCTGACCCGCACATCTTTTGTGACTGTGGGAGGAAACCGGAGCACCCGGAGGAAACCCACGCAGACACGGGGAGAATGTGCAAACTCCACACAGTCAGTCACCTGAGTCGGGAATTGAACCCAGGTCTCTGGCGCTGTGAGGCAGCAGTGCTAACCACTGTGCCACCGTGCCACCCACTTTCTTGTGTGATATAGGATTGCTATTCTCTCTGGTTTGCTGAAAAATCATAAGACAGTGGAATAAGTTGCCTACACGGCAAGGATACTCCTAAATCTCAATGATATTGTTTACATTAATATCCAAAATACTGCTCCACCCACAACCTACCACAGAGATCAGCTTCATTATTTAGTTCTATGTACCTTCTTATGTTTAATTGTCAGATCTCTCTCTGCAATATAAAACTAATTTAGTGGTTAGCACTGCTGCCTCACAGCGCCAGAGACCTGGGTTTGATTCCAGTCTTGGGTGACTGTGTGTAGTTTCCACATTCTCCCCGTGTTTGCGTGGGTTTCCTCCCACAGTCCAAAGATGTGCCGGTTAGGTGGATTGGCTATGCTAAATTGCCCATGGTGTCCAAGGATGTGCAGGCTAATCCACCACTCTCTTTTTATTATGAACATTCCCTTGAAAGAAAATTAGTTTTGAAGACGTTTAAGAATTTTTTTTATTGTTTGTTTGTCTGCCTTACCTCTGACCCTTATCCCATCTGTATTTCCTAACCTTTTCTTAATATTACATACATAGTTTAAATCTAATTCATTTTTCCTCCCAGGTTTAGACATTATGGGCTGAATCTTAGTTTTTTTTGGCTAAGTGCCAATCATTGAGTTTTTTGGAGAGTCCTTCACCATGAGGCCTAGAGGGACTTTTCATCACAACTTACCAAACTCATCTTATCATTATGGTAACTCTCTTGTCCAATACACAGCCCACTTTCCCACGTGCTGTTTCTGGAACAATCCACCAGGAAATCCCAGATTTCCCTGTGCTGGCATCATCTTTAAAAGCCCATTGTACAGCCAACGAGTACAGCCAATCCAGAGCTGTCCTGCATGGTTCTTGACATTTGCCCTAAACATAGCACACAAGCAAAACTTAGTGGCTGGCTAGTGAATAGGGACTTGGAGGTCCTGTTGGATGAAGTGGTGCAGAGGCAGGATGTCATCTTCTCTCAGGAGTAGCAGAAGAGGCCACAAGACCAGATCATGCCAGCCTGCCCTGTGATTGTCATCCAGGTGAGAGCCTAACCATCTGAATGGAGGAATGCATAGCTCTGTAAGAAGGTCAAACTCTATGTCACCAGCAGAAGTGTCACCACCTTCTCTCTGATTTCTCACACTCAGTCTATCTCTGATGCTACGCCTGCCTCCCACCTAGGATTATGCCGCCACACTTACTAGTGCCTGCAACTTTTACCCATCACCCATGTGATGATGCTGTGCCTTTAAGAGATGTGTTTTATGCTGTTTCTCATGCACAGGGGTGCCAAGATGTCTCCACCCAGCAGGCAGTTTGCAAATAGAAATTGCTGGAAAAGCTCAGCAGGTCTGTGAGAAGAAATCAGAGTTAACGTTTAGGGTCAAGGGATTTCTCTCCACAGATGCTGCCAGATCTGCAGAGCTTTTCCAGTTATTTCTGTCTTTGTTTCTGTTTTACAGCATCCACAATTTTTTTGTTCTTTTTTAAGTTTGTAAATAACTTTGATTTCGCCCAGCGTGTTTTTTTTTAGGAGTAAGACAAAAGAATCAGGAGTGCACTGGGTCAGGCTCATACAGACCCTGAGGAGTTTGGTTTTGCTTTCTGTTGTTTTTTTTTGGTAGTTAGCTGCTGCAGCAGACAGCTAGAGTTCTCTCTGCTGCTAGACTTAGACAGAGAGTTTTCCTCTTAGATATCAGAAGGGGCACTTACTGTTATGTAGCACAGACCAGGTAAGGATGGCAGTTTCCTTCCCTAAAGGACATTAGTAAACTATAGTTTTTTCCCAACAAGTGAAAATGGATTCATGGTCATCATTAATCTTAATTCCAGACTTTTTTTTATTCAATTCAAATTTCACCATGTGCCATAGCAGGATTGCATTGTAAGAATAAATTGTGTTTTGATTAAAGCTTAGTGGTGGACTAATTGAATCATATCTGGAAAAGAGTATCTTACACTTGCTCTTAATTCAAAGTTAGTGTCTAGGCTATCTCCATGATATATTTTAGGAGAGTGTGGCGATACAATGGCGTTAAGAGGTGCATTTTATTCTGTTTATTTCTGTGAAGAAAGGTTGAGACAGAAGTAATGTCCTGTCATCTCAAAGCCAGTAGAGTAAACAGAGGTGTTGCACTTCTCTTTAGAAAGTTGGAATGATAGAATCAGCCTGATTGGGTGGAGTCAAGCTCCCACAGAACCAGGATTTTCAGTTTTAACTTTCTTCAGTTGCTGGGATGTTGAAACTGGGAGCTCTTCTTCCTCTCTGTTACAGCTAAAAGCTGGGATTCTCTTCCTGCTGCTAAAATTGCATGTGACACAATCTATTTGCCTTTACCAAGGGTGTGTTTATGGGATGTTACTATATTTGAACTCAGCAGTAGTTAAGACAAACAGTAGTTAAGTGGGCGGCACGGTGGCACAGTGGTTAGCACTGTTGCTTTACAGCGCCAGAGATCCGGGTTCAATTCCCGCCTCAGGCGACTGACTGTGTGGAGTTTGCATGTTCTCCCCGTGTCTGCGTGGGTTTCCTCCGGGTGCTCCGGTTTCCTCCCACAGTCCAAAGATGTGCAGGTCAGGTGAATTGGCCATGCTAAATTACCCGTAGTGTTAGGTAAGGGGTAAATGTAGGGGTATGGGTGGGTTCGCTTCGGCGGGTCGGTGTGGACTTGTTGGGCCGAAGGGCCTGTTTCCACACTGTAATGTAATCTGTAAACATTATTTTGTTAAACATTGCAATAGAGTTGCATTTAAGCCTTTTATTTTGTCTGCTATTTTACTGTAGTGTAAAAATAGTGTGTTTTGCGCAAAGTTGGCAGTTTGACCAATTGAATTGCAATGCCTTACACTTACCTTTAAAATAAGGAAAAGCTTGGGTCTAGACTATCTTCTTACATATTTTGAGGGGGTTTGGTCTAGTCCATAACAGGAGGCTGGTCTGTGCTCTAACCCTCAAAGTTGCAACCCAAGTGGATAGGGTTGTTAAGAAAGCATATGGTGTTTTGGCTTTCATTAATAGGGGGATTGAGTTTAAGAGCCACGAGGTTTTGCTACAGCTTTACAAGTCCCTGGTGAGACCACACTTGGAGTATTGTGTCCAGTTCTGGTTGCCCTACTATAGGAAAGATACAGAGGCTTTGGAGAGGGTGCAAAGAAGGTTTACCAGGATGCTGCCTGGAGGTTGAATAAGCTCGGACTTTTCTCTCTGGAGAGAAGGAGGAGGAGAGGAGACCTGATCGAGGTATACAAGGCAATGCATGGAATAGCTAGAGTCAGTAGCCAGAGACTTTTCCCCAGGACAGGATTGACTAGTACAAGGAGTCATAGTTTGAAGATATTAGGAAGAAGGTATAAAGGATATGTCAGAGGTAGGTTCTTTACGCAGAGAGTTGTGGCAGTGGAAGCAGAGTCTTTAGAGACATTTAAGCGACTGCTGGACATGCACATGGATAGCAGTGAGTTGAGGGGTGCTTTGGTTTAGCTATTACATTTTACATTAGGATTAAACCTCGGCACAACATCGTGGGCCAAAGGGCCTGTTCTATGTTCTATAACCTTTGGCACCACTAACATCGCATCACCTTAGTGCTAACTAAACACTTGCTCTGGTCACCTCCCCAGTTGCACAAAGATGGACAGCTGTGCCATTCACTTTTATTTTCCTGTAAGATTCAACTTTCGCTGATGTCAGGAAGAAAACAGCCCCCAGAAGGGCTCAACACAGATGGTGAACTACCTGATATTCAGCTCCTCACCTGATATGTGGAGAACAAGCTAACTCTGACCACCCTGAGTGGCTGAATGACCAGATCCAAGTTCCTGAACTGGTTTTTGAGCCTTCCATTGAGCCCCTGAAGAAAGGCTTTCCCCCTTGACTTGACTGAGGCCTTCTGAAAAGGTCCCTTCCTTTGTGTCTGCACTAAATAACGCAGCAAGCCATGAGGAATACAAACCAGTTATCTCTGTGTGAAAGTGCTAAGTGCAAAAAACACAAGGTAAGGCATGCCACTTGTGAAAAGCAAGAGCTCCTGCGGTTGAGATTGCACTTAACAGACTTCTCATCTGATTCTGCTACAAATCTCACCAGAGCCTACTTTGCTCAGACCCCTATATAATTCTGTCCCTTGACCTCAGTATGTCAAGCAGTGCTGTATTCTCTACAAAGCGAAGTCAATTCTATGAAATATGAAAATAACTAGTTTTTTCTATCTCTGATATAAAGCAGGCACAAAGAGCAGTATCACCAGCATATATGTTGTACTGTTGTTGGAAAAATACAGGTCAAGAAGCATCCGAGGAGCAGGAGAATTGACATTTCGGGCATAAGCCCTTCATCAGGAATTTCATGCCTGAAACGTCGATTCCCCTGCTCCTCGGATGCTGGCTGACCTGTTGTGCTTTTCCAGCACCACACTCTCGACTCTGATTTTCAGCATCTGCAGTCCTCACTTTTTCCCTTATAATTGTCTGTTTGTAAAATAATCAAATGTGTTGTTTGCAGTTAACAACAAAAAAAGATTATCTACAACACACTACAGAATTAACATGTGCTTTTAGGGGTATCTGGTTTATCTGTAGTAGATCATTTTTGACAGGAAAACCTTGTGTATTTTATGAATTTTTTTTTGCATGATTAAATTTTATGGACAAATGGAAATTATATTAGACCAAAGAAATCAGCACTTGCATGGCTTTTATTCTGACCAAGCAATTGGAGGGAACTTTACTGAACTTCAGATGCCACATTCAGACATTTAACGGGCTGGGCAAGGTGTCACAAATAGATTGTTACAGGATTATGAGGAAACCCAACTGGTACAGTTTCATGTTGAGAGTGTGGCACTGAAAAAGCACAACATCTGGCAGCATCCGGGGAGCAGGAAAATCGAGGTTTCAGGCAAAAGCCCTTCATCAGCCCTAAATGTCGATTTTCCTGCTCCTCAGATGCTGCCTGACCTGTTCTGCTTTTCCAGCACTAATCTCCAGCATCTGCAGTCCTCACTTTCTCCTAGCTCAGTTTAGTGACAAATGAAGAGCAGGTTTGAATTGTCGGTCTTTGCCCAATAGAAGATTGATTGAAATCACTGACAACAAACTCTTCCAGCCTGCAGAGAGAGGAGAATGCATTCTCATCGGCTCAAAATGAATATAAAACCACCCAAACATGAAAAATAAAATCAATTCTTCTTTGACTTTTAAGTTCATGAGAGAGGTCAATGGGATTCATTATGATTTAATTGTTGGCAAAGTTTTTGCACTATTTGATGACAGCACAAAGTCTATGATTCTGTCCTACCATTTAAAAAGGTGGGCACCCATTTCCAATGAAGAATGTAAAAAAAAAGAGTAACTATGATAAGAAAGCAATATGAAAGTGGAATGCCAGTCCAGGAATGCACGATGGGTCAACTGGCCTCCTTCAGTGCCATAAATTCCACTCTATTGCAAAATCAGTTATTACAATAGATTTCCAACCACAATCTTGGTTTTCTTTAGCAAAATGTCTGCATAACTTACTAAAACTTCATATCCTCAATCCAACCATTAACAGCTGGTTCACCAATGCCCTACCCTCCATCAGAAGTTGCTATCAGACTGTTCCATAATGTTCAGCTCCAGACAGAATTCAGTCAATACAGGGGCAGTTCAATTCGACAGGTCTTATATACCATGCATCCTGAGCTAACAGTCAGATAGTATTGATGCCAAATAATTATCTACATATACAAGACGACATTAAGTCATCTCCCCTTGACTCACAATGGCACCATCATTACAGGGTAATGATAAGGGGCAGAAGGCTGAGAAAGGATATGTGGAAAACATCGCAGAGAATGGTGGGAAGCTGGAACTCACTGGCTACAAGGATTATGGACGCAGAAACACTCATACATTTAAGAAGTATTTAGATGTGCACCTGCGACATCAAGGCATACAAGGCTATAGGTCAAGTGTTAGAAAATGGAATTAGAGAAATTAGGTAGTTGTTTTTGACTGGTACGGACATGCTGAACCAAATAGGCCTTTTTCTCTGCTTTAGATCTCTGTGACCCACTGACAAATCTGTGAAAGTTCGGTCATGATCAGTCAGATACTTAACTGAATCAGTTATAGCAGCACTATGGCTACCAGAAAAGGACAAAAAAAATCTTATTACTTCACCTCCTGGGCCTCCAAAATCTAATAAGACTCAAGTGAGGAGAGTGATGGAATACTTGCTACTGATCTGGATGGATACGAGTGTAACATTATTCAGACATTTGACAGTATCCAATAATTTGATTAGTTAGCACCCCCACCCATTCCCTTCCTCAGCACTATACCATGGCTGCAGTATGATCAATTGGGCACATTACAACAACTTACCAAAGTTATAAGATCATAGGACATAGGAGCAGAAGTAAGGCCATTCGGCCCATTGTGACATCAAGAATTTATCAATTTCTGCCTTGAAGACATTTAGCGTCCCAGCCTCCACTGCACTCTGCGGCAATGAATTCCACAGGCCCACCACTCTCTTGCTGAAGAAATGTCTCCGCATTTCTGTTCTGAATTTACCCCCTCTAATTCTAAGGCTGTGTCCACGGGTCCTAGTCTCCTCGCCTAACGGAAACAATTTTCTAGCATCCACCCTCTCCAAGCCATGTATTATCTTGTAAGTTTCTATTAGATCTCCCCTTAATCTTCTAAACTCCAATGAATACAATTCCAGGATCCTCAGCTGTTCCTCATATGTTAGACCTACCATTCCAGGGATCATCCGTGTGAATCTTCGCTGGACACGCTCCAGTGCCAGTATGTCCTTCCATAGGTCCTTATAGTTGAATGTTACCTCCCTTCCCTAAATCTTCAATCAACAAGTTGGGCAATAATGCCATGGGAACACTATCTTCTTAAAGTTCACTTCAAAGTCTGTCTCATTTCCAACTTAGATGTACATTGCTATTCCTTTAATACAGCTGACCCGACATACAGAATCTCTCACTTTAACATTATTCTCAGGGTATCATCATCACTTCAGTAGCTCAAAGGGAGGGGTTGAAAGATGTAGTTTTGTCAATGATGCCTAGACCATGAGATTAGATTACCTGCTTTAAAAAAAAATTAACTTCATTGATGTATCTTCACTTTTATATTTGACATATACTTAAAAAGGATAAAAATCACAAAATGATAGGGAAAGAGGTGATGTGTGGGACTCATTCATCTTCAGACAGCTCTTAACTTGCTGCTATTTGGTTGTGTAACAGCTTGTTAATTTGTTTGTGCATGTGGATTCCTTTTAGGGAATACACATGTAACTTATCCCAATAACCAAGCATAGTTAGGGATACAGCACAAAATGTCAATGAAAACTGAAGTTTCCCAGTCACAGAAATGTGCACAAATCGCTTCAAGTTGTACAAGCCCTGAAAAAGTTAGGAACTTTAGAACTCCTGTTATGGAGTTTGAACTGTAAGCACAGAAATTGATGATACTATAGCAAAACATGTCTTTGATGAGCCCAGAGATTTTAAAATGTTTTATTTTTCTCGAACACACCAGCAGCTGAGGAAAAGGAACCAGTTTCAGTTGGATAAACCTATGAGAAAGATGCTCATATTCCATTGAAGGAATTCATTCAGATTTGAGCAATCATTTCTTGTCCCTCGATTTGGAATGCTCTGTGTTCTCATTAATAAATGTATCACAAAAGACAAGGTGGCATTTCTGATTACTTTCTGCTGAATATTGTTTTAAATGTATTTTTCACAGTTTCTCAAACCCAGAAAAGTAGCTCTTAAAACCAGTTGGATCAATTCAACATTGTTACATTGCATTATGCGATCTATGTATATCTCTCTCCTTAAAAGGAAATGGGAAACACGCAGATGAATGAATATGATAATATGTCCACATATAATTGGTGTGAATAAAATAAACTTTTCTAGCACCACACTTTTTGACTCTGTTGGCAAGACAGAAAAACTATAAGCGTTTTTTAAAATGAATTCACAAGATGAGGGCATCACTGGCTAGGCCAGCATTTATTACCCATCCCTACTTGTTCAGGTGCAGTTAAAAGTCAACCACATTACTGTAGGTCAGAATCACATCACTGGAGTCACATGTAGTCCAGACCAGGTAAGGATGGCAGTTTCCTTCCCTAAAAGGACATTAGTGAACCAGATAGGTTTTCCTGACAATCAACAATGGATTCATGATCATCATTAGACTCTTAATTCCGGATTTTTATTGAATTCAAATTCTACCATCTGCTGTGGCAGGATTCGTACCCGGGTCCCCAGAATATTATCTTGATCTCTTCCTCCTCTTCAAAATCAATTGTTCACTTTGCCTCCCAGTCACTCTGGCAGCAAAAATTGGGGTTTTCTTTGCACAACATGCACTGTGTATGCTAATAGTAACATTGGGACGCCCATCATCCAAAGAAAGCAAACCTACTTCGAGGATGATTTGACCAGAAGTCAGAGACAGTCAAAGTCACAAAGTCAGAGAGCTTCCTTGTGACAAACCTATGTAAGAGAATTGGTGCCTCAATTGCAATCAGTCAGCTAGTTCTGTAGAAATTGGAAGACTACAGAAAGAGAAACAGTATTAAGGGGTAGAAGAAGGAACATCAGAAATTTAATTTACTACTTGACATTGCATTTTGTATTAAGTACCTGTGAATCTTTAGTGCACAATTAAGTCTAAAATGATCCAGAATGTTAAATGTGCAATACAAATAGAATTTTTTTTTTATTTTATACAACAAAATAGGTGCAAACCAGCACTTAAAGTATTGGAAATGAATGATAATAAAAATATAAAATGTGCACCAGATTTTATAATCATTTTTACATTGTGACAATGTCAAAATTACCTTAATCATCTCTTGTATTGGTTTTTTAATCTTTTAATTTTAACATATTACACAATGAAAATTAAGTGTTATCATCCCAGCTGATTGTACTTCTAGGCAAGATCTATCTTGAATTTATAGGCCTGTTTTCACATCTAGAGTAACTTTGCAATAATGTTATGACATGGGGTAAACCCTCCTGTTTAATTTAAACTAGTAACACAGAAAAGACTTATCCCATGCAGTAATCTGTGAAAATTCAAGAGGCCAGGAACTATTTAAAGTAAAAATTAACCACTTTATTTCTTAAGGTATAACAGAGAATAATTAACTAACAACTATTTACAACACCTTCCTCTAACCTATCTTTTATCTTCCCTTCTATAATACTAGTCTGATAAAATCCCCCCGACTAAGATTTACCAAAAATTCAAGTTTTCAAAACCAGCCAGCTGTCGAATCTTCTATTCGGATCTTCCGGTGTCTTATTTTCTTCTTCTTAGGGATTATGCTTTGCAGGTCACTGATCGATAAAGGTAACTTTAAGAGAGCTATTCTCTGGACAGTCTGCAGATGTCGTTGGCTTGGCATTTCTCCTCCCAACTGTTCAATTTTCCTGGGTCTTATACCCACAAACTATTGGATTGTGTCATTGGCTTTTAAGATTGTCAATATACTAAGTTCAAACTTGATTGGAGTTTAGTATTTTTCAGGGTATGCTTTAAACTGATTGGCCTAATTCGAATCTGGTTTTGTCATTTCCAGGCAACCAGCTAATCTAGCTTTCAACCAAGTGTCACATTGGTACCTTATTCAGAATACTTGGGGCTGTGTCAGGTAGTTCTGCTAGCTCTCAACACTCTTAAAAGGTAACATACACCCACATCTTCTTAACAATATTCAATACGGAATCGTTGTAACTCATCGATTTTGACAACATCATAACAAGTCAGCTCCAGCTAGTATAAATCTGTTCAATATGTCATTGCCCATTGTGAACTTGATTGCATTCCTCCTTTGAGCTAATTTTTCTGGATTGAGTTTACAAGGCTGTTGCTTGTTTATGTGAAATGTATCCCAGTCATTACCATCATGTATAACCCAAGGCATTTTTCCTAGCCTATTCATAGAAATTGTCTTATGAGTCCTAAATACCCTTTATAAGTCACTTCAACAGATTTCTGGAAAATAAAATATTACACTATTAAACCAGTTAAGTACTTATATTTAAACCAATCATATTACTGGAGGATTAATTTGTGAATTTTCAATTTCTGATTCATTCTCCCATTGTTCTGATTTTCATTTCTCTCTTTCTTTCACAACCACTAAAACTTCTTTACTATCTTCCCTCTCATAATGCCTCTAAAACATATTAACATGACACACACACACACCAATTTTTTGCTCCTGGCAGGAGTACTCAACAGAATCTGCATCATGAAGTTTCTTTTGGATTTGATAAGGTCTAATGAACTTTGCCTTTAATAGCTCCCCATATCTCCTCCACAAAATTTGAACACTGGCCATATCATCCATTCCATTTTTTCCAATGTATGTGTCTGGCACTCTTCAAATGCTTTTTGGCCAACTTAAATGCTTTGGATTGTTTCCCTCAAACTCAAAACATTGGCATGAAGTGTAGTCTCTGAGCCTAAATTTCTAAATTTCTCTGTAATCAAAACAATCTATATGGTTTTCCCACCTCATGTCTTTATATCATTATAAAAGGATTGAATACTGTGGACTGCTAGGAGCATTCAAATGGCAAACTGTAACAAAAATAAATTCTCTAACCTAATTGCAGTTATTGTCATAAGGTCAGCCAGGTGGACCTCAGAATGAGTGCCCTGACTGCAGCTGTTAATCTGGTCCAATCACAGAGCCCTTGCTGACCAACATAAAAAGGATGTCAGAGGTTCTGTTCAATGAAAACTGTCTTGAAGGAAGCCAGATTAGTGTCAAGTACTGTGCATGTGTAAATAAAGAGTGATTTAGTGATGGGATAACAGTGTCTGTTATTTCCCAAATCTTTCAGATATTCCTGACAATGAACTCTGTTCATTAGATTAGATCTTCATGTTCTTTAAAGTTTAACACCAGTTTCCAACATTCCTTGAGATCATGGATAATAATCAGAAAATGTAAATTGCTTTATTTCCAACCTGGTGTTTCCATGCTGAATGATTCTATGACTCCATTCCCGATTTGAATATTTGTGACACAAGGTTTGAACCTTGATCCGGTTTTATTTCTTTGGGTCAGCCATATCTTGCAAATATTGCACTAACTTTTACACAATCATTTTTGCAGTATTTATTTTCCCCACAGGCACTGCTTCAGGAAATCTTGTTGGCTTATCCATAAACATAGAACAATACAGCACAGAACAGGCCCTTCAGCCCACGATGAAACATGATCAGTCACTTTCCATTCTTAGTTTTAGGTAGGGACACTAAACTATCTATTAAGACCTATCTAAAGGGTTCTTTTAAAACTGGTATTGGGATTAAAGGTGCAGAATTAATTGATAGTTTGGATTCCTCCACTATCTGACTGGTATTGCAACTCTGAACTTTTTTTTTTATGTAAACCTGACCAATAAAAATGTTTTAATAATTTAGACTGTGGTTTTCCTAATACAGAGGAACCGCAATTATCTGAATGACACAGGCAGGGAGTATCGTATCCAAACTTTCAAATGCCAGATAACCCAATTTAGCCAAGCCTCAGGACCTTGTGATCTTGCCGGATAATCCAAAATTCAGATAATTGAATGCCGGATAATAGAGGTTCCTCTGTAATCAGTGACCTGCCAACCCTTTCAGTTCAAGATCCACTCATTTCATTTTTTAATGAAAGGAAATCAGCTAAATATGTTAGCCTCATTCTCTTTATATTTAATCTAACTTGAATTTTTGAAAATTGCATCCAATAGTTGAGCTTTCAAGTTTTTTTTCCAATAGATTCCCATTCTTGTTGTCTAATTCCATAAGTCTGAGTTCTAGTCACAACACAGTCATAAAACAGGCCAGAATTGTCTCCCTTACAATTAGTTTATTGTATTTTTGTTGACTGTTCCACTCGGGACCCAGGTGAAGGTTACATCAAGGGCCAATGACCAAGGCCTGGGGTTCTATTGGACCCAGTGTATTTGGGTTGGGGATGGCTGCAATGCTTGGATTGGGAGCCACAGGCGTAGGTCAGGAACAGCACTAGGGCCCGTAATTTCAGTTCCTGCCCCTGGTCCTCTTAGCCTCTGTGATGTCAATATTTGTGAACTAGCCATGTCATTTCCCATGATGCAATACATTCCTTTTAATGGGATTTGTTTCAATACTGCAGTTTTCTAAACCCAGCTGTCTACAATGAGATTGGTTTGTCTTGATGTGGAGTTGCCAGTGTTGGACAGGGATGGACAATGTCTGAAGTCTCACAACACCAGGTTATAGTCCAACTGTTTTATTTAAAATCACAAGCTTTTGGAGCACTGCTCCTAGATGAAGTGCTTCACCTGAGGAAGGAACAACACTTTGAAAGCTTGGTGTTTTTAAATAAACTTGTTGAAGTATAACTTGGTGCTGTGAGACTTCTGAATAGTTTGTCCTATAGTTGTACCTGTCAAAACACACTATAACATTAAAAAGGTGCAAACATCTTTAGGCCATTTTGACTGCATAGCTATCTTTTAAAATAAGGTGACTTCATTGTCATAAATTTAGCCACTAAATATAGATTTTTAATCAAAATAAATCCCTCAATGGAATCAGAAGATTATCCCATCATCTATTGCCTCTTATTTCTCTTTCTTTATCTGGCCAAGTCATACTGTCTGATTTTCAAATTTCTTCAGAATTTAAGCTTTTTAAATTCCATCTCCTTTCCCACCATCTGCTTCAATTTCTTCTCTTTTCAATTCAAGCTTCATTTACAATTTTGTTTTTCTTTCTTTATCCTCCCTTTCCAAGAGTCTTTTTTCAGGTTTCCTTCTTTCAAATTCCAAATGTCCGCTCATTGGAAAATTTAAAATAATTTATTGTTATAAATTCTACTCCCAGAAAACTCTTAGCAACATTTAAATCCATTTTGATGGTCCAGTCCTTGCAATAACACAGTCCTATATTATGTTCAGAACATCCATGTATCTGCTTCTTTAGAGGAGACACAGATCCCCTGTAAATTTAATTAATTCAAATCCTGCCCTACCGCCTCCACTTGTTACAATCCCAGGTGGACAAACCAGAACCTAAATAAAACCTGATGGATGACATTTGTTTTGTTTATTTAGTTAGCACGAGGGTTAGTCACGGAGACAGTCATATGAAGCTGCAAATTTTCTTTATCATCAACAGACATTTATTACTCACAAATAAAAAAAACACAAAAACTTAATCTACTTAAACATTTAATACAGTTATAATGATCTTAAACACACACAAAACAAAGTCTCAAACACTTTCCTTACACTATCCATGAAACAAACTCAAGATCAGAGAAAGTACTTTCCTAGTTAACTCTTTAGGGCTCTACTTCACTGGCTCCTCGCAGTTTCTTGGCTATGGGCTGTGGAAGGAACTCAATGAGTCATTTGAAGTTTTCGGATATGAACTTGTTGAAAATCTAACGAGTCTATACTTTCTCAGTTCTAACAACCTGCAAATATCTAACCAAAAACTTTCCTCGTTTGGAAGTTTCATAAACTAAATGCCTCTGCTTAATCTCATTAAAAGATTTAAAATAATCCACTTAAGTATTCTACTCCCAAAAAACTCTTAGCAACATTCAAATCCATTTTGATGGTCTAGTCATTGCAATAACATCCAAGAGCAACCTATTCGCTGAACTGCCCTGAACTCCTTCTTGGAAAGAAATTAAACTTACTTTTTGCACTCAACTCTAGTGTCTTCTAAACTGAATTAAAGACTTGTTCAATCCTAGATTCTTCTAAATGGGAAGCAAAGCTAACGGCTTTACGTCTTTACTCAACCATCATATACATATCAGGGGTCTGACATCACCTGTTTTCTGACAAATGCTGGATTTAATCTGGCATGACTCGCTGACTTTGTTCTTTTTTTTAAAAAACCCTCAGACATAACCAACAGCCACCTGCTTCTAATTTTCAATATCACTTTTAGAAATTGGATTTATGTGCAAATTGTACATTAGCATGAATTCACATGCTAATGCTTAAATAAATTTGTACAGAAAGTAAACTTTTAACAGTAAAAGTTAAACTTCAAATTTTAGTATAAAATACTTCAAACTTGCAGAAAGCGAGCTAGTTAACAAAACTTGAGGAATTCCTACAGATGACACCAAAATTGGAGGTGCAGTGGACAGCGAAGAAGGTTACCTCAGATTACAACAGGATCTTGATCAGATGGGCCAATGGGCTGAGAAGTGGCAGATGGGGTTTAATTTAGATAAATGCAAGGTGCTGCATTTTGGGAAAGCAAATCTTAGCAGAACTTATACACTTATTGATAAGGTTCTAGGGAGTGTTGCTGAAAGTAAGAGACCTTGGAGTGCAGGTACATAACTCCTTGAAAGAGGAGTCACAAGTAGATAGGATAGTGAAGAAAGCTTTTGGTATGCTTTCCTTAATTAGTCAGAGTATTGAGTACAGGAGTTGGGAGGTTATGTTGCAGAATTATAGGACATTGGTTAGGCCACTTTTGGAATATTGCATGTAATTCTGGTCTCCTTCCAATTGGAAGGAAGTTGTGAAACTTAAAAGGGTTGATAAAAGATTTACAAGGATGTTGCCATGGTTGGAAGATTGGAGTTGGAGGAGGTTGAATAGGCTGGGGCGGTTTTCCCTGGAGCATCAAAGGCTGAGGGGTGACCTTATAGTGATTTATAAAATCATGAGGGGCATGGATAGGATAAATAGACAAAGTCTCTTCCCTGGGGTGAGGAGTCCAGAACTAAAGGACATATGTCTGTTATATTTTTCCCCTCTCACTAAACCTAAGGGGCAACTTTTTCCACACAGAGGGTGATGCATGCATGGAATGAGCTGCCAGAGGAAGTGGTGGAGGCTGGTACAATTGTAGCATTTAAAAGGCATCTGGATGGGTATACAAATAAGGAGGGTTTGGAGGGATATGGGCCGGGTGCTGGCAGGTGGGACGAGATTGGGTTGGGATAGCTGGTCGGCATGGACGAGTCGGACTTAAGGGTCTGTTTCTGTGCTGTACATCTCTAATGACTAATTTCTTCCATCCTTCAAAAAAGGTATTTTTCAGTTGTTTTCCCTTCTTAGTAATTTACTTGCTCTTATCTTGTAAGCTTAAGAGTTTTAAACACAGGACTTTTTCCTGAGAGAACATTACTACTTTGAACATGTTAAAATATTGGAGACAAGATATTGAATTCCACTTCCTTCATTTTGTAACACAAATCAAAACCCAAATGATTTGATTTCTTAAAAATAAGAAATAATAATGATCCAAAAGTTAGCATTGGCATTTAGTTTGCATTCACGACAGTTGAGTTTTCAGTGAGCCCTGATTAGCCCCAGTAATGAATCAAATAGGAACTAAGGTTTCTATAGTAAGAACTACTGACTCGACAACATGACATTATAATAAACCTGGCCAGATGTTTCAAATGAGTTATTTTTCCCTTGCTTATGTAAATCCATGTTACTATTTCACCCCAAAGGCTTGTCAGAGGTTTTCAAGTAGCAATTATCATATTTTATGTAAAACATAATCAGAGTTCATACTTCATTGCACCTGTATGTTCATCAAAACACAAACATCAACTGAATCCTCAATTTAGGCACTTCTTGTTGCAAAAGTGGAGCTAAGATAATTGATAAAAGAACTAAATGCTGTATGAGGCAAAAGTGTATTCAGGAGGTAATGATGATCTGAACTCACTGTCTGAATGAATGTTGGAAACAGGTTCAATAATAACTTTCTAAAGCGAAATAGATAAACATATGAGGTGCAAACACTTACTTTGAAAAAGATTAGGGGAGTAGGATTCATTGGTTATCACTTTCAAAAACCCAGCACAGTCACAACCGGTCAAAACGCTTCCTTTTGAACTGCATCAATTTGAGGTATATCCACACCTCCTGGTGTTTTGAGCAATGTGGGAAAAATAAAGGAAGTTCTTACATTACTCCCTAAAAGGTGACCAGACAAAATATCAGTATTTGCAGAAGACTTTATTTTTAAAACCATTCATTAACAATTTCATCTTTACATCATTACAAAGTACAGATCTTTGAAAAATAGTTAACAACAAGGGTTCTGGGCATTTTCTTCTAACTAAGATTAACAAAAATGTTGGGCTGCAGTTAACTCGCAATATATTCCAGAAACGAGGATAACTGAATTGAAAATGAATCAAAGGAAACAGCTAAGGTACATTACATCGGTTGCATTTTTTCTCTCAGTAATGAAGTGATAGAATCTTCATGCCAAATTTCAAGCATTTATATTCAATCATCAAGCCTTCAGTCCTCCCAGCAGCTTAAATCATTCAAAACTTTGTAAGTCTACACTTGCATAAAATGATTTCAGGCCTTTGTCATCAAGGATTTGCCTTTGAATATACTGTTGATTATTTGCCTGTAAGAATGCTGCCTGATTGCCACTTCTGATCAGTCTTCTCACTAGGAGTACTTCATTTTCTGCAGTGCTTCTGCTCGAACAGCAAGACTCTTACCACAAATTGTCAAAAGCACAATCAGGACACCCACCAGGAGAGTAAGGAGAGGCCAGAGTACACAGTGCAAAAGAACATTTTCATCATGGGCACGCTTCAAAAGCGCATCATCAGGTCTAAAAAAGAACCCAAAACACAATCTTAGTGAGCAGTACACTTGAAAAATAAACAGCATACAAATATATATTTCAACAATTTAACCAACAAGGAAGCAAACTACTTATTCAAATATGCATGGCAAAACCACCCTTTTCTCATTACAAAGAGTTATGTTGGACTTGAAACATTAACTCGGTTTCTCTCTCCATAGATACTTCCAGACATGCTGAGTATCTCCAGCACTCTGTCTCTGAATCACTTTTATCAACGTCTAACCAAACACCTTTTTTTCATACTTGAAGTAATTTGCTGATGTTATCTCATCCACTGGTCAGGGTTGCAGTTACTGCAGGTTTCGAGATCACTTTCACAATGTCAAATTATAAAACTTTAAGTTTATAAAGTCTTTAAATAATGAAATGCCCAGAGGCATTTTATAAAACAAAGTATGACACTGAGCCACATATCAGGTCAGATGACTGAAAGCTCTGTAACATATTCAGTGAGCGGTTCATGGCAATGGAGATGGGACTGCCTTCAGCATGCACTCATCCTCCTGCTAAGACCCACATTCCTTCCAGGAGAACATGTGCCACACGGTGGCATGGCACCCTTCTGGCCTTACCCACCAATCCCCTTCCTCCACAAACCACTGTGACATTACTGCAACTGGAATTTATCTTATTCATCATCTGGGATACTCCGAATTCATTCAAATTCTGATACCGAACTTGTTAAGTTTAAAGTGATTCACAAATGAAAGGAACCAAATGCTGGTGGTGAAATTTCTTCGAATCATTAAGCATGTGCATCTGATCCCTTTACCAACATGGCATCCAGGACATTTTACATTAAAGTGTTTGCATATGTCCCAAGTTCCATTTCAGAACTGAGGGGGGCCTTGGAATGCAGCACCTTCTCAAAGCCAGCTACCAATAGACAATAAATACTAGCCAGCCAGCAACACATGTCCCACAAATGAATAAAAATAATTTTTGGGGGGTTAATTATGTTATCTAATTAAATCAGTACTTATGTGATATCTTTTCATAAGCACGAGCAGATTAGTAAACAATGGACAGAGGTTATAAAATATATCAGGAAGGAAATCTAGAAAATCAGTTAATTATTATAAAGCTACATGGGTACCTGTGCCTTTCTCACTTGGGTTAATGTCACATTTCAAACCTACCTATTTGGCCAAGCTTCTGGTCATCTGTACTATGGGCGACTGGGTCTCAAATTTTGTTGGTGAACATTCTTCTGCAGTGCCTTGAAATATTTTACCATGTTTGAAGTGTGACATTTACGTTTTTGTAGGATAGATTTCCACTTTAACAACATGGGCATTAAAGTATCATCTGGGAGAAACTCAGACAGGAGAAATCTGGCAGGGGTAGATCACACAATTTCTACAAAGCTAACAGATTTTTCTTACATTCCTTTCAATTCCAAAACTGGGTGGGTTCACTGAATGGCATGCAAACCTTGATACAAGGCCTTCCTCTGTGCATCATCTACATAGTACTTAAAACTCTTAAAAGCAATTTAAGGGCACTCCTGATGTCGGCATAACAATTCTGTAACATCTCTAATATGCTTTGAAACTTGAAACTCTAGCTGTGAAGACAAACATCTAGATCATTTGCATCTTCATATCAAATGCACAAGTCACAGTCAACTGATGTGCTGTAGGGAAATTTTTAATGCTGTATATTTAATAAAACATTAAATACAAAGGTATGTAAAAATAATTCCTGTGGTTGTGCGCAGGGTATTTTCTCAGTCTTACCTTCGTTGTTGATTTATATAGCACATAAAAGTCTGAGAGCCTATTTCTTCCTTCCAATAATCATGCCAACTCATAACATTCTCTGAGTTTTTCTGATTGTCTCTTTCACAAGGAGGAATATAGGAACACTGTATAAAATGAGAACTGTGTTATGACAAAGCATTGACTAAGAATCTCATGAAATGTACAAGCTTGAAAAGAAAACATGTTAACAAGAAGCAGCACGTTCTATTAGTTTACTACAGTGTCCTTTGTTGGCCATACTCCAACATCAAAATGTAATCTTGCCACTCAAATGTTATCTCCTGCAAATTTACCAGTCCACCTCATGTGGATGATGCAACCTTTTAACTGAGGGAAATATTGGATGCAAAAAAAAATGTAGTTAACATCTGTAAAGTCAATAAATGTCCACGTCGGCATTCTCCATCAGAACTCTGTCAATTAGAAAAAAGGAGACACGGCACGGTGGCACAGTGGTTAGCACTGCTGCCTCACAGCGCCAGAGACCCGGGTTCAATTCCTGCCTCAGGCGACTGACAGTGTGGAGTTTCCACATTCTCCCAGTGTCTGCGTGGGGGTGCTCCGGTTTCCTCCCACTGTCGAAAGATCTGCAGGTCAGGTGAATTGGCCATGCTAAATTGCCCGTAGTGTTAGGTGTAGGGGTAAATATAGGGGTATGCGTGGGTTCCGCTTCGGCGGGTCGGTGTGGAATTGTCAGGCCGAATGGCCTATTTCCACACTGTAATGTAATCTAATAAAAGTAACAGCAAGAAGGAGCGAGCGAGAGAGAGCGCGAGAGTGAGATCTCTTTTTGATTTCCAATTTAGTTGAAAAGGTGCACATCTAAAACATGACATGATGTTCTTCTTCAGAGAGATGCTTGTTGACTGTGGAATTTGGTAGTCACCAAAATTATCTGCACACTGAAGGCATAGAAACAATAAAGGTTGGTTCCAAAATATTCATCGTCAGGCAAATATTTAGATCCATCTTAATTAATTCCTCCAGAAAACTCTTAGGAGCTGTATTGACAGCATTGAATTGTTTTAGGTATTTTTACCTTCATTGCGTTACCTGGACGTTCATCTCACATGTTGAACAATCTTTAGTAATATTAGTCCTTGTATTTTCTCTGAACAGTTTGGACACCCCCTTGTCTTACTTTTAAAAGTTACTTCAAAGTAATGTTTTAGATTTACAACTTCTATTACCTAAAATAAATTTGTTCGATCACTTCAGATTTTATTTCAACTCCAAACATCAAAGTTTAAATTTTCTCCAGCTTTTTTGCTTTTTAAGTTCCTTGGCCCCAGCAATCGCTTTGTACTTGGAGACAGCACGAAAACAGATCCTTCGGTCTAACTTGTCCATGCCGACCAGATATCCCAATGCAATCTAGGCCCAATTACCAGCACCCGGCCCATATCCCTCCAAACCCTTCCTATTCAGATATCCATCCAGATGCCTTTTAAATGTTGCAATTGTACCAGCCTCCACCATTTCCTCTGGCAGCTCATTCCATACATGCACCACCCTCTGTGAAAAAGTTGGCCCTTAGGTCTCTTATATCTTTCCCCTCTCACCCTCCTCTCATTGTCTGTCTATCTATATTGTTGATCCGTCCTATCAACAATATAGGACAGATGGCAGCAAGACCAAGATAACCAGCAGAACTTCTTAAGAACAGTCACTGGACCCCAAACATTAATGCTGCTTTCTCTCCACAGATGCTGCCAAGTTTTTCCAGCTATTTCAGATTTTGTTTTGGTAGTGTTCCTACCCCTGAGCCAAGAGGACTGGTTTGAAATTCTACCTGTTCCAGAAGTGTAATACTATCACTGGACAGGTTTATTGGAAAACACATCCTGATGAAAAGGGGGTTCTTGTCATGCAATGGTAGAGTCTAATGATGACAATGAATCCATTACCGATTGCCAGGAAAAGCACACCTGGTTCATTAACCTCCTCGAGGGAAGGAAACTGCTGCCTTTACCTGGTCTGCTCAACATGTGACTCCAGACTAATAGTAATGTATTTGACTCTTAACTGTCCCTCTTTCAGAATGGGCAATAAATGCTGGCCTAGCTAATGATGTACTAATCTTGTGAGGGAATAAAACACTATGTCTACCCAAATGAATGCTTGTAGCGATGACCTGTGCAAAGATTTTTGTAATATGGATTTTAAAGAAGAGGGAAAATGAATTTAGTTTTCTGTTCAGTGAAGGTCTGACATTTAGTCAAACTCATTTTGAGCAGCAAGTTCAAAACAATATTTTTAAGAGGGCATATGATTGTAGCTAAATATCTAGTAAACCACCCATGGAGATCATTGCTAAGGTACTTAGTGGTTTGAAATTTACAATCCAGAGAGGGGTTTGGGAGTGCGATACAGAAACATTGAGAGAGAAGTCTACAATAGCAGAGGTACTTGTTATTAATTAATAACTACTGCTATTATTTGCATGTGGTCATTGAGGGAAAGCAGTCCCAAGTTGCTTAGAAGTCAAAAGGAAGAAAATTCCAAAAAGTGGAATTGTGGAGATTTCTCAGAGTTAAACATCCTACAAGGTTGTTGAAGACATCGGTTTAGGGAATTAATATTAAACAATATAAGAATTGATTTAGCAGTCCATTTTAAGGGTCTTGAGTAAAGGCATTAAAAGTAAGCATTGAGTGAATACACATGTGTAATTTGTAATAGGAATGATTTAGAGCAGTTTCAGCTGAGCATGGAAATGGGGTGACTTTTCGTGGAGATTTGGGGGTCAGTAAAATTATTGTCGGGTTAAAGAAGCTGAATCTATCTTTGTTTTTATAGTTATTATAGAGTGTAAATCGGTAGTTTTTTGTTATCACTAGTGTAATAAACTTTAATGTTTTTTGTTAAATGTAAATGTGGCTGACCTCAATGGTAAACAAAGTCAAGCCTTATCAGGTCCGGTTTCACTAAGATTTGAATGATCCAGTATTCCTCTCAGCTGGAATCATAGCAAAGACGTTGACAGGATTGACATTTAACCTCCAACAATCTAATCATCCTCTTTTATGCAATGCATGATTCTAACCAGTGGAGAGCATCTTCTCCCTCCCCAACCTCCTGGCCCACAATTCCCACTGACTCGAGGTTGGATAAGGCTCTCAAAGCCACACTTGGTCCAACATTATGCTGATGTCATTGGCATTCATGGTCAACTCACCGCTCACTTTTAGCTCTTTTGTCCATTGTAGATTTGGTCTAAAAATGAAATCATAAGTGACTGAGCTCTGGTAGAACCCAAACGGTGAATCAGGGAATAGGCTATTGCTATGTAGCTCAGGAGGCAGATAAGGTGCTAATTGGTCAGATTGGATTGGTCCTGCTTTTGGTGGACAAGACATATCTGGGTAACTTTGTACATTGTCCTAGAATAACTTGTTGATTGGCTCAGCTAGATGTGATAGGAGAAAGTGAGGACTGCAGATGCTGGAGACCAGAGTTGAAAAGTGTGGTGCTGAAAACGCGCAGCAGGCCAGGCAGCATCCGAGGAGCAGGAGAATCGATGTTCCAGGCATAAGCCCTTCTTCAGGAATGAGGCTGGTGTGCCAAGCGGCCACACCTCCCCCCCCAAGGCCCCAAGGGATCCTTCCATATCCGTCACAAATTCACCTGCACCTCCACACACATTTACTGTATTCGTTGCACCCGACGTGGTCTCTTCTACATTGGGGTGATAGGCCGCCTACTTGCGGAACATTTCAGGGAACACCTTTGGGATACCCGCACCAACCAACCCAACCGCCCCGTGGCTGAACACTAACTCCCCCTCCCACTCCGCCAAGGACATGCAGATCCTGGGCCGCCTCCATTGCCAGACCATGGCCACACGACGCCTGGAGGAAGAGCGCCTCATCTTCCGCCTAGGAACCCTCCAACCACACGGGATGAATGTCGATTTCTCCAACTTCCTCATTTCCCCTCCCCCCACCTTATCTCAGTCCCAAACCCCGGATTCAGCACCGCCCTCTTGACCTGCAATCTTTTTCCCGAACTCTCCGCCCCACCCTCTCTCCGGCCTATCACCCTCACCACCTTCCACCTATCGTATTCCCAGCGCCCCTCCCCCAAATTCCCCACCCCTAACCTTTTATCTCAGACTGCTTGGCGCACCAGCCTCATTCCTGAAGAAGGGCTTATGCCCGAAACGTCGATTCTCCTGCTCCTCGGATGCTGCCTGGCCTGCTGCACTTTTCCAGCACCAAACTTTTCAACTCAGCTAGATGTGGAGTGTTTATCTTCAGTACTATCACAAAGGATCTTGTCAGGCCTAAAGCCTTTGCAGTGTCCAAGGCCTTCAGACATTTCTTGGTTGGCAAGAAACAAATTAAGAGGAGAATAATGAATTTGATTGGAATAACTGATATTGTGGAATATCTTAGAAAACACTTAATAAGCCGTGGTTGGGGGTACGTTCGCTGAGCTGGGAAGTTGATTTGCAGACGTTTCGTCCCCTGTCTAGGTGATACCTTCAGTGCTTTAGAGCCTCCTGCAAAGTGCTACTGTGTCTTCCGGAATTTATTGGTGCCATTCCTGCTGTTTCCTAGATCAACTTCCCAGCTCAGCGAACATACCCTCAACCACGGCAACCAGCACCCCTAGCTACAAATTTGCATGCAAACCTTAAGACTTAAGCATAATGCTTCTGCAAATTGAGACAAATCCTTTGAACTAAATAGAATACCTTTGTAACTGTTTCTTTCTAAAATATTAATGGGAATTTGTATATAGCATAGGTCATCTTTCTCAATATTGTATTTTTAAAATGCTAAAGTGGTCAAAACTTTTGGCAGCTTCACCAGAAGCACATTGTTTTTAAAAATTTTACACGACTGAATGCGTTGAGCAATGTTTTACACACACTGATACGATTATTAACTATTAATCTGTACTAGTACTCAGCAGCTGGAACTTTAATTTGCAAGATGGCCATTTGAAAATGAGGTGGGCTTTTAGCGAATATCGCTGGTTCTCTGTAATGATAGATGAAGGCAGAAATACTGAAGGAGCAAAACATCCCACACAGAGATAAACTGTCCAAGGTAGGTCGACTATTGCTGAATTGAAATCATAATAGTTGACTGTTCTGATGTGTAAAAGGCCTGCAGCAACCTCTTGAAAACATTGTGCTAATGTTAAGCATATTGGATAATGTATGACAATCAAGTCTTGATTGAATAAACGTAACAGATGAATGAGCACAACTTAAGAAGAAAGGACAAAATCTTTTATATACAGCAGGGCGAGGGATATTTCTGAGAGAAACAGAACACCTTTTCACTGGTTATCTACAAGGCTCTCATTAACTATTCACAGATTAAAGATCCAGCAAGCAAATTGCCCCAACCTTCAAGAACTCACTTGCCAACTGGTGCAGATTTTATATTACCCAACATTTATAACTCACTCAATGCTAGGAGCAGTCACTGCTAAATTATGAGGATATAAATTCCAGGGAATTTTAGTCTTTTATGTCATGCTTGGTTGAAAAGAACAAATTTGTAAGCAGTTGAAAAAAAGCGATTAGATTCACCTTAGCTAATCTAATGTGCTGGAGGGAGAATCTCAAATGATGCTTTCATCATAAGTACATTTCCAGGCTAAGAAAGAAAAAGAATAGCAGTAAATCCTGAGGAGCCAAGAATCATCTTGAATTCTGGGAGAATTTGAGGTCAACATAAAAGACAGGGAAATGTGTACCTGATAACAGGTTTTCCACAATGTTAAACATTCTGTTCTGTCACTTCAGGAATAGATTACTACAGTATAGTGTTTAGTCAATACTGCATTTAATATGTTGGTTACTGTAATATCTTATGATTTGGAGATGCCTGTGTTGGACTGGGGTATACAAAGTTAAAAATCACAACACCAGGTTATAGTCCAACAGGTTTAATTGGAAGCACTAGCTTTCAGAGTGCTGCTCCTTCATCAGGTGGTTAACAACCTCTGAAAGCTAGTGCTTCCAATTAAATCTGTTGGAATATAACCTAGTGTTGTGTGATTTTTAAACTTTGCAAATGTCTTAGAACATGAAATCTTGTTGCTTTCTCATTCAATTACAAATTGAAAATTCAAATCTCTAATCTTAAAAAGGTCTGCCATTTTCCATATATCACTCCTTGTACAACCTTAGAATTTTACAGCAAGGCTTTTCTTTAAGCAGAAGTTAAATAATGATTACCAATCTCATTTAAGAAGAAAAATCTCAAAACGTCCACATCACAACTTCTGTGTAGTGTTCTGGCTGCCCAGCTATAGGAAGGCTGTTCTTAAATTGTAAAGGGTAGAGAAAAGATTTTCAATGTTGTTGCCAGAACTTGAGGATGAGAGTTATAAGGAGAGGCTGGATAGGCTGAGACTTCTTAACCTGGAGTGTAGGAGGCTGAGGGGTGACCTTATAGAGGTTTATTAATCCATGAGGGGCATAGATAAGGTGAACAGCAAAAGGTCTTTTTCCTGGGATAGGGGAGTTCAAAACTAGAGGGCAGAATATTAAGGTGAGAGGAGTAAGATTTAAAAAGGGACCTGAGAGGCTACTTTTTCATACAAAGGGTGGTTTGTTTGTGGAATGAACAGGCAGAGGAAGTGATAGATGCAGGTACAGTTACAACATTTAAAAGACATTTGGACAGGTACATAATAGGAAAGATTGAGAGGAAAATGGGCCAAACACAGGCAAATGGGACTGGTTTAGTTTGGGAAACCTGGTCAGCATGGTCGAGTTGGACCGAAGGGTCTGTTTCTGTGCTGCATGACTCTATTGAAATATTGCAAAGTTCTTCACTGAGGAAATAACCAGGTACTAAGCAGTGAAGTGTGTGTGTTGGAGATGAAAACTAGTGATCACGGTTGTAGGTTTTAAGGAAGTTTTTGAAAGCAAAGAGAGAGATGTTATGGAACAGGAACTTAGACTGCGCCAACATGGAAGATTGATGGACTGCCTTTTGCCAAGGGAGAGGTGGACAGAGATGGTGTGAGGAATGCAGAATAGATGAGCTAGATGACGGAAGGTATCTCTTGGAACAAATGGCAGAACGGGTTGTAGAACTATTTTAAATAAAATCAGGGAAGGATTTGTAGGTTAGGACAACCATTTTGAAAACTAACACAGGAGATAATGGTTGGAAAGGCACATGGGGAGATAGGAGTGAGTTTTTAAAACAACAGAAACATATGGTGCTGAAACTTTGAACGCACTTTAATTTGATGTGCACAGAACTCAGGAACTTGGCAAAGAAACAATCAGAATAATAGCCTCAGGGGCAAGGACACAAAATAGGAGTTTCAGTAATATTGGGGCCTGGTGAGGCCAGAGTTGGAAAATAAACCTTGATACTCAGCTCTGAAGTAGGGAGAACATTCAGTATCGTATTGTGCTCACTCCGAAAGACATGGTAGGGAAGAGGGCAATGTCAGACTCAAACTTTGGTGGAAGCCGAATAGCATAAGCAGCAAGTTCTTAGTCAAAGATGATTCGGAGTCATTGATTGAGTAGCTAAATAGTCAAGTCAACACAGATGATCAAGTTGTCACGAATGGGACCACAAAGTTGAGAACTGTTTTAAAACGTTGTTTGTTTACAGCACAACTGTTCCATTCCTCAGATAAAGTCACCATTCATAAAGTAATGAGAAAAAGACCAAAATTGGAGCCTTGGGAAATGCAACCATTATAGCAGAGGTAGATATGAAGCAGGCTATAGTAGGTATCACAGGTCAACTATAAAGGAGAGATGGTGGAGGTGGTTGGGATATTAAACATCATGAAGGAGGAGTGAGAGAAGCAATAGCACACCAAGATTGCAATCACAAAATATCAGCATGACTTTAACCAGTCTTAGTGCTGAGATGGACATTTGAAAGCAAAGACGGGAGAAGTTCTGAGTCAGGCAAGGAAGCACAACGGTCGTATTAGTTTCCACGTGTTGAAAAGACTCAGCCTTATAGCTCCACCACCACTCCAATCTCCTCCACAGTCATGAACTATCAAGCTGTTTATTCCACATCCAGTAGTACTCAAGCAAAAATTCCTCCAATTCAATATCAGAAAGACCAAAGCCATTTTCTTTTGCAGTCCAAGTTATTTTGTCCTTTATACTCCACC
The DNA here is from genome assembly GCF_037043375.1 of Chiloscyllium plagiosum. Classification (NCBI taxonomy): domain Eukaryota; kingdom Metazoa; phylum Chordata; class Chondrichthyes; order Orectolobiformes; family Hemiscylliidae; genus Chiloscyllium; species Chiloscyllium plagiosum. The sequence continues at coordinate 21,716,747 of NW_028270157.1, read as the reverse complement.
CTAACATATGGTTCCTGCCTTTATTATTTCTCAGGTATACCCAAACTGTTTCTACATTCTGGTTTCTGGAACTTGTTTGCCCTCACTGTTGTGCTAATAACAATAACTAACAGAGCCACCCATCCACTGTCTCCTAGCTTCCTATCTTTCATAAATGTCACATTCCCCTCTAATATTCAGGTCAAAATACAGGTCAGCCTATAACAATATCTCTGCAATGGCTATCCAAATGTACTAGTTTATTTCTATTTGCATTCATAGTTCATCTGTTTTGTTTCAAATACAAAGCTTTCAATTTTGTCCTATATTTGTAACCTCCAGCATTATCTGTTAATTTATTCTTAGATTTTTTTTCATTCTATCCCTTCCTCTTCTGTTAATTTACTGGCTCCCATATTAATTCATTCCTCCTTGTTTTGCCTTGATTGTTTTATTTACTTTTCCTGAAATGTGATCCCTTATCCCAACACTTCATTCAAAACTCTCTCTACTTTATAGATAACACAGCTCACTGGAACATTCGAACCATACTGGAAACAGTGTAGATTGTCCCATTGGCACAGCCCACATTTTCCCCCACACAATACTAATGCCAGCACCCCACAAACAGAAAACTCACTTCTGATTTGCCAGCCTTTGAACCAACGATTCATTTTCCTAACCTTAGTCACTCTGTGCCAATTTGCATGTGGTTTAGGTCATAATCCAGCTATCATTACATTTGAGGTTCTGCTTCTTAATTTAGTGCCTAGCTCCTCATTCTGACTGTGCAGGGCTTTTTTCTCCATCCTGCCTACAATGTTGAATTTACATGGACTGTGATGACTGGAGCTTCCCTTTCCCACTATACTTTACCCCTCAGCACTGAGCACACATTCTAGACCCCAGCACTGGGCAGGTAATATAGCTTGTAAACTCTTGCTCATTCCCACAGAGAACAGTGTCAATCCCCCTTATATACTGTCCCCAACATTTCCACCACTAATTTCATTTCTGCTCATCAGACTTTAATGACTTCCTGTACCACAGTGCCATGGGCAGCCAGCTCATCTATCACGCAGCCCAACCACTAATTCCCCCACCCCACCCCCACCCACGAACCTGTTGAATAAAGGCTCCTGCACTCCTGTCCTCTCAGTCCCCTCATCGGCCTTAGCTGCAGCCACACTCTCTGGTCTCTGACTGCTGACTAAGTTCAGCATAATTGTCAGTCTTGGATGGCATGTTATTGTACTAAGTGAAACTTTCCCTTTCTTGAGAGAACATATGAAAGGAAAGAAGAAAGTGTCTGGAAGGTAAAGAGGGGTGAGGTGAAAAGAGCCAAGATAGAAAGGGTAGAGAGGGAATGAGAAGGAATACAAAGCACAAAGACGGTGTGGGCGGCACGGGGGCACAGTGGTGTGGGCGGCACGGGGGCACAGTGGTGTGGGCGGCACGGGGGCACAGTGGTGTGGGCGGCACGGGGGCACAGTGGTGTGGGCGGCACGGGGGCACAGTGGTGTGGGCGGCACGGGGGCACAGTGGTGTGGGCGGCACGGGGGCACAGTGGTGTGGGCGGCACGGGGGCACAGTGGTGTGGGCGGCACGGGGGCACAGTGGTGTGGGCGGCACGGGGGCACAGTGGTGTGGGCGGCACGGGGGCACAGTGGTGTGGGCGGCACGGGGGCACAGTGGTGTGGGCGGCACGGGGGCACAGTGGTGTGGGCGGCACGGGGGCACAGTGGTGTGGGCGGCACGGGGGCACAGTGGTGTGGGCGGCACGGGGGCACAGTGGTGTGGGCGGCACGGGGGCACAGTGGTGTGGGCGGCACGGGGGCACAGTGGTGTGGGCGGCACGGGGGCACAGTGGTGTGGGCGGCACGGGGGCACAGTGGTGTGGGCGGCACGGGGGCACAGTGGTGTGGGCGGCACGGGGGCACAGTGGTGTGGGCGGCACGGGGGCACAGTGGTGTGGGCGGCACGGGGGCACAGTGGTGTGGGCGGCACGGGGGCACAGTGGTGTGGGCGGCACGGGGGCACAGTGGTGTGGGCGGCACGGGGGCACAGTGGTGTGGGCGGCACGGGGGCACAGTGGTGTGGGCGGCACGGGGGCACAGTGGTGTGGGCGGCACGGGGGCACAGTGGTGTGGGCGGCACGGGGGCACAGTGGTGTGGGCGGCACGGGGGCACAGTGGTGTGGGCGGCACGGGGGCACAGTGGTGTGGGCGGCACGGGGGCACAGTGGTTAGCACTGCTGCCTCGCAGCGCCAGAGACCCGGGTTCAATTCCCGACTCAGGCGACTGACTGTGTGGAGTTTGCACGTTCTCCCCGTGTCTGCGTGGGTTTCCTCCGGGTGCTCCGGTTTCCTCCCACAGTCCAAAGATGTGCAGGTTAGGTGAATTGGCCATACTAAATTGCCCGTAGTGTTAGGTAAGGGGTAAATGTAGGGGTATGGGTGGGTTTCGCTTCGGCGGGTCGGTGTGGACTTGTTGGGCCGAAGGGCCTGTTTCCACACTGTAATCTAATCTAATCTAAAATTGGTTTAACTTTTGTTGGCAGTTTAAAATTGTCTATATTCCAATCTTATTTAACCAAATCAATATTCACAAAGAGAGTACTTTCCCCTCTTCTCTTCAAACAGTGAAATGAAGCCTTTAAACTATACTTCATTTATTTCAAATATCTATTGCCATAATCCATTATTATCAAACTTTTCACATGTCAGTAAAACATCAAACATGAGTGTGTCATGGGATAATGTTATTTCTGACTATGTAACAAGGTTAGTAATACATTTATGTCATAGTCAGATAAGATAACTAACAATATGTTAAGACAAATTGCTAAATACAAAGCACTAATTTAATCAGTCAGAAAAATGAAAGTCTGCCTTCCTGTGACAAGTATGAATACTTGCGCATTTGTCTTTACTATGGATTGACTATGTTAAATACACATTCTGAAGGGTAAATCTATCACCAAGACAATGTAATGGAACAAGAAACTATAAGGCATGACTAAATAAAACACAAGTCAGTCATCAATAATTGGCATTCCCAAAAGCTTTGTGAAAAATATAATATTTAATGAATTGAATATAAAAAGGTAATAAACTTTTGCTAAGCATGCAACTTATAAATGATCAATATCTGTAAGGTAACAGAAATATTACAAAGTTACTCTTAAAATGTACTGATTTTTGACTTTGTTTCAATTTTCAAAAGCGTTTTGGAGATGGTGAATTGTTTGAAACTGGAATGACTCCTGTGGTGTAAATATAGAAGGGCATTTGCTCATTGGTAGATTGTCCAAACAATAATTGATTGTCTGATGAGTTGGCTTTCTCTCAGCAACGTGTTTAATATTAGGCACTAGGAGAACTCTCTCGCTTTACTGGTTGGTGATCTTGGATATAAGCATTCAATTGCACCAGAAGAAGAGTCAAATAAGATATAGAATTAAATGTTACATCAAAAGTCAAAATCTATAGCATCCCAGGACTCTGTTTATATGCCCCAAATGTTAGTCTAGATTTTGCAATTAGGCACTTGGAAATCCACAAATTCTCACTCAAATGTAACTGTGCTACCTACTGAATGTAGGGATACATTTTAGTGAGGCTCAATGAGATGGCATTACTAATTAGAACTAAATTTAAAATTAACTAGTTTTGAGATTTGTAGCTCAGGTTGAGATTCTGGATGTAGGTTTGCTCGCTGAGCTGGAAGGTTTAACATTAACTGCATGTATTTAACTTTGATTTTATATGAGTTTGTTCTACATATCAGGTTGATCACCGTTTCTCCTTCTGTCAGATACATTTTCAGCTAATGGGAGGATGCTGAATATTCTCCACAATTCAGTATCACACAAACTTCCAGCAACTTGCTGTCTTAAAGATAGACAGCCCTATTTTGTTGAGAAGTTGCAAGATAGCATGCAATTTCAAAGACACTGATTCACACAGGAAGGCAGTTCTACTGGCACCGTCGGCCTTCGAGTGTCTTTGCTGAAATGCATATTCTGCATGATGGAAAGCAATAGGACAAGTGTCATCAGGAAATTTCATTTTAAGGGTATCTCACTAATTTCTAATCCTCATCTTCAAACCATACTCTCTAGCACAGAATGAAAATGATTCAATAGGTTTGGGAACTCTGGCAATTCCAATTCTTTTTGGCACACAGTAAGGAATATAATTATTTCTATTTTCTTGCCTGTGTGGTTTTATTTCACATCTGGTCTGATCCTCTCCCAACCAAAAAAAAGGGTTCAAGTGAGACTGGTGAATATCAGTGATGTTTCACGATTGGAACTAATTGCATCTAGATACCAGTTATCGCCAGTCTTTGTACTGTTTATGTCTGGATGTTCTTCACATTTCACCATCTTAAGGTAGAACAACTGGAATAATTTCAAGAAACATAACTGTGTTGCATATGATTAAAGTACATTGGAATGACACCAGGTTATAAAAAAATTAATTGGTTATTTTGACAAGTTAAGCTACAGTTTACTCAATCAAGGGTTCTGTGACATTTACAGTACTAGCATGTGTGATTAAGGCTTTTTTTTTAAAGAAAGCTATATTTTCTTTTTAAATGAACTGATGGGTACATATGACATATTGGATAACAGCACTTTTTTCATGCATTACTCCTATATTACCTATGTCACTCAAACTGGTCAGAGATTTTAAAAAGGTTCATCTTGACTTATCCAAAGACAAAATTACTTGTTGATTAAAGTCAGGAAGCATCTTTAAAGCCTTTGTTCCATTAGCTGTTTTTCAGGCAAATCAAAAACTTTTACTGAAGAAAAGGTTTGCATTTATATTGTACCTTTAATGACCTCCCAAAGCGCATTACAATCAATGAAGTACTGTTATAAATGTAGGCAGCCAATTCTTTAATCAGTTCAAGGATAACGTTTGGGTGATGTTGTTTTGATTGGTAAAGGCAGGCCAGAACACTGGGAGTGTGTTTGAAGAGGGCTGTGGGATTTACCCACCTGAAGGGCACAAGGAATTTGGTTAAATATTTTATCCAAAAGACAGCACATCCTTAGTTGTATATTGAAGTCTCAACTGGGATTAAGTATTCAACTCTCCGGTGGGGGGCGGGGGGGCGACTGAGGAGATCAGTGTTGCCACCAACGCATAATGGTACATATCTATTGGACAGTTAGGTAACATTAATAATTACTGATTGTATACTAATTCTAAATAAGATTTAACCTCTGAACGAACTAAAAGTTGCTTTTTTTCTGAAAGTACAATTAATGCATTTAAGAAACTGCAGGCCCTAAATAGGATGCTGTAAAACACAACTGCAGAAGGTATACAACATTGTTAAATGTTCATTTCGCTAGCTTAATTACAAGCCTCTTTAAGGTGATACATCAACAGCTCACTTTACCTTAGGGTTTCGAATGAGTTGCTGTTCATCATAATGGAGCAACGCTTTGCTGTTAGTTTGGGAATTGTTGACGAAGATCTGGAGACAGGGATAGAGCGACGTGCCTTTGCAATCTGCCCCACATGTGAAAGTGCACTCAGACATTTCGGCGATGTGCCGCAGCGACAGCACCGTGCAGTTAGCAGCCTTGCACTGCATGTTGTTCAGCGTGGGGTTTAACCAACAAAACCCGAGGATGAATAGGGAGATGATGCCGGAGATTATGAGGAAGAAGCCGAGTCTGATGCTTTTATCCTCCGCCTCGGAATACTCATAGGTGACCCTGGGCTTCGCCATCAGATGGGGAACTGAAAGCCAGTTCTCAATACATCCACAATCTAGTGCAGGCTTTAGCCCTGGGCAACCGCTTCAGAAAACTTTCCACAGTTCAGTTCCGATAGCCGGTAGCTAAAACTCTTGAATAACTTGGCTGCTGTTGCGGAGGAAACAGCCGCATTTTGTTCGCTTTTTCGTTTGGAATTTAAAAGCTGCGTGCGGCTTTCCCTCGTGCCACGCTGCCGCTCTGCAAATCCTGACAGTTACATCTGGATTAGGTAAGCTTCTTAGATAGAAATAGCTCATAGCTCCAAGTGGCTGATGTTTACTAACTGCTCTGCTCAGGAGCATAGCTCCCAGACTGAACTGCCAGGCAGTGGGAGGGTCTCTGTGCTAATAATGTCCCTGTGGAACAGGCATTCCTGGATCCGCCTTTGGGTGACAGACATCCCATTACAGAGCCGGGTTGTATAGCAAACCCTTTCTCTACAAACTCCAGCCCAATCCAGGGAGTATTTGACTAACAGTCGTCGATGTCCCAACATTTAAACCAGAAGCAAGTTTCTGATTTGCAGCTTCCGGGTTTCAATCAGCATTTAAACCATCCTTCCTGTAACCGTGGACATGGAGTTCCGTACTAAAAGTTCTCTCACTGTCCACAACAGAGCCCGTTTATTGGGTAAGGCATGTAAAGATTAGAGTGGTGCTGGAAAAGCACAGCAGATCAGACAACATCCGAGAAGCAGGAAAATCACTGTTTCGGGCAAAAGCCCTTCATCAAAACCCTTCCTAATGCGGGGCTTTTGCCCGAAACGTCGATTTTCCCGCTCCTCGGATGCTGCATGACCTGCTGTGCTTTTCCAGCACCACACTAATCTCCAGCATCTGCAGACCTCACTTTCTCCTCCTTCGTAAGTAAGGGTCTGAAAGAATTTCTTAACAGCGGAAGTCATTCCAGAAATAACTTTCTGCTACATTTACCTGACTCCTTTCCCGGGGTGACCCTGTAAGATCTAAAAATCAGGAAGAAGTAGCGGAGGGGAGGGGAGGGGAGGGGGGGGGGGAAGAGAGAGAGAGAGAAAGGAGAGAAGAGAGGAGGGGGACGGGGGGGAGGCGAGAGAGGGGGGCGGGGGGAGGCGAGAGAGGGGGGCGGGGGGAGGCGAGAGGAGTGGTGTTGAGGACGGTTGGGTTGCGGGAGGGGAGAGGGGACATGAAGAGCTGGGACCTGGCGGCATAATTCATTGGAGGAAATTGCTTTCGAGCTCAGCAACCCCCCTGGTGTAGCCAGTGTTGGACATGGCTCTTTTCTGGAATCTCATCACCTCTGTTCCTTTCAATGATGGAAGTGATAAATTATTTGTTTGCCCTTCGGTTTACAATTAATCAAAGTGATTGGAGGAATAATCCACTTCGATTACATTCATCATCCCACCATATACTATTTGCGAAGTGGGATCAGGATACAAATAAAGATTTAGTAGAGAATTTTCTCATCTCTTCCCTCCCCTCCCTCCCGGGAATGGCACCCTTAAAGGATCTGGGAATTAGTGTTCGCTGCTTTAACCATACAGCTATCTTCAGTTATTATGGTCATTAACTTACTGAACAGTCTCGGAGCTCTACGACAGCAGGACCTTTGAGAGAGGTGGAACAGTTGAACATTCTCCATTTGGAAAAGCTACTAACATACCTGATACATTCTGAACACTTGTATCCTCAAAAAGGTTGGGGCTGTTCGGTTTGGAATATTACATGTTGAAATTAGAAATAAAATGCATAGAAATGCCATAACAAAAGGAATACGTTTAGAAATATTTGGTCAGCAGAACAGTACATACAAAAAAAAGCGTATGTCTACATTCATCCGGTATAACTTTCAGTAAAACTAAACACAGACACTACAGGTGCTGGAAATTCAGAATAAAAACATTGCAGGGAATAGTTGCAGGCCTGACAACAGCTGTTGAAACTGAATTGGAGCTAAGGGACTTATTTCTGGATTAGTGGTGCTGGAAGAGCACACTAGTTCAGGCAGCATCCGAGGAGCAGTAAAATCGACGTTTTGGGCAAAAGCCCTTCATCAGGAATAAAATGCTCACTTGTTTTAATTGGCTCGTTAAGGACCAAGGAAACATTACAAAAGTAAAGCTAATTTTGAGTTGTTACCGAGAACAGTATTCATACTGGAGGTACACTATTAAACAAAGCTGACTACATAACTGCAGGAATTAATGTAAGATATAAAAATCTCACGTAGGAATGTTTACTCATTATTTACTTGCCATTGCTGGTTACATCTATACCGTTACTCGACAAAGGTACAACTTCCTTCCAGCCAATTTCTGACTTTGCCTTCGAGCTGACATAGTTAAAAGTCTGTAATGCGAGCAAGCTGGTTTATGCACTTGTTATCGAGGGGAGGTAAATCCAAAGCCATATTAAAACAGCTCCAGTGTTCCATTGTAAAAATATAAACATGAATCAAGAAAGCGGTGGATTAATCTGAATAAGCATGCAGCTGTTAGTTTGGCTCAGACAAAAATATACACTACTAAACTTACTGAGGGTAAACAGTTGATTAGACTACCTGTCCCCGATCACCAGGTCACAACTCCAGCTGGAAGTCCACGTGAAGGGTTTCAGCTGATCAGTGATGTCTATGGTAAGATTCACGCGTGAAGAATGGTTAATCAGGTGAGAGTCTCGAACGTGACTGATTTGAGTCATTTATTTTCGTCACAAGTTAATATCTGAAACTAGAACTGCAGAGATTACAAATACATGGGGTTGTTAGGCCCATTATGACTATATTATTCACTTTTAAAACTTTAGCGGATGAGTTGTAGCAAAAAAAATCTGTAAATCAAAATTAGAGGAATATCTAGATGACGGGGACATGACCGAGTATCTTCGCTTCCGCCAGCAGCTTACCTCCAAGTAATTCCGCTTCATTTGAATCTGTGCGTTCCAGTCCTAAAATTGGATGAGGGGTGATATTATGTTCATTGCCCATTACAATCTCTTTCCATTCTTGTCTACGGTTATCGAATGATATAACCTTCGATCGTATTTAAGTTGGTTTGGAAATCTGGGTGACCTAGATTTATTTTCAGTATATATCAACCAGAGCGAAGTGTAGAGCATACCATATTTAAGTGGGGTTAGGATTTTTAAAATGTTAATTATGACCCCATCAATTAACTAACGACTGAATATTAAAGCTCGAGCAGCAGTTAGACCTTAGTTGGCACCAGTTCTCCCATCAGCTTTGTAGTCCAAATCATTTCAAATCAGTGACCCATTCTGGGGAAGGCGAACACAAGAATCAAGCTTCTATGATGCTCTCCATAGTCGAATAGCTCCTTATTACTCTTCTGTCCAGACATCTTGACGGTTGATTTCCTCCGCAGTATCAATCACAGGTATTCAGGAATGCACGCAATAACATTTATCAGAGAATATCAATAACATTAGTATTTTCTTTAACAGTACTTTGCTAACGAACTTCAAATCAAAACCAAATTACCTATTTAATAGTCTGATATTAAACTTGAGCTTAATGTTCGTGCAGCTCAATTTCCGATACCAAGTCTATTAACTTCATTAGAGTAGCTTCCCCTCCGGTTCCGAACGAGGCTATTGGTTCGTGTCAGATTAAGTATAACGGCAACTTCCTTCAGGAATTAAATTCTAGGCTTTCACTGTGAACATTGAACAGCACGCCCACTTCACATCTCAAATTCTTACAAACCGGAGATTTTCACCTTAAAATCGGCCTGAATTTAAACATGCAGCAAACAGGTCAATATTTGATGTGAATTTTGCATGTCAAATCAAGAGCACATATTTTCAGAATTAGGTAAGAGTTGCTCGGTGATGGGGAGGGGGTAAAGGGACCAGTGAGTATGGTGTCCCACACAAGTTAACGAACTGATTTGGATTACATGGTATGGGGTAGATAACTAGATACTGGCGCAAGGTAGTGGACAGTATCACTGCACCACAAGAGCCCTTAACAACCGACCGTTGTTATAAGTCACATTTGGCCAACTTTAACTCCATTTTTAAATGGACTTCAGATTTCATAATCTGCTATGATGGGATTTAGACCTATGCCTCTAGACAATTAAGCTGGGTTTCTGGAAGTCTAGTCCTGTGACATGACAAGTATGTCATCACCTTGTACATACACATTACAATTAAATTGTAACTTTAATCATACTAATATTAATTGAAGGTTAGTTAATGGAAAGAAAACTGAAGAAATAAATGGCCCATTAGTTGTAAACTGCAAATAATAGCATTTGGGCCCAGCTGGTTATAACTTGTGTATCAATTTTGATGGGGGCATCTGTGCAGTGGTAGTGTCTCTACCTCTGGGACATCTTGGTTCAAATCCCACCTGCTCTAGAGGTGTGTAAAAGAATCTCTGAACAAACTGATATTCCTAAATTTGGTATTGGTATTACAATAGGTGTAAATGTGTGGTGTGAGGAGAATGCAAACATACTTGAAGGAATTATGGAAAAGTTGAGTGACTAAGCAAAAACATAATGAAACACTGTGGATGACTAAGTGCAGGGTTTTTTTAAAATGGTAAGAGACTGGAATGTTTTCTTATGTATAATTAACAAAACTAATATGCAAGTGCAACAAACAATTAGGAAGGCAAATACGTGATCTGAGGAATTTTCATATAGATGTCTTTCATCAATTGTATGGGACCTTAGTGAGACTGCACCTGGGAGTATTCTGCCGAATCAGAGGGTGGGACACGTAGGTTTACCATACTAATTTGTGATATCGTGCAAAAGTCCTCTGAGGTTATGAGGCCTGAATTCTGTAGAGTTAACAAGAATTACAATGATCTTGTTGAAACTTATTCTTAAAAGGGCTATAGGATAGGGTTTCCCAGGCCATGGAAGATGGGAACAGTCTCAGAATAAGGATCAAGCTAACTGGGACTTGGATGTGATAAGATTTCCTCATCTGAAGGGCACTGAATCTGTGGAGATTATGGAAACTCTGTTATACAGTACGTTAAAGACAGAGATCAATAGTTTGAGATACTATTGACATTAATGGATTTATGGGAGTTACACAGAAAAATGATTTTGAGGTTGATGATCAGCCATGAACTGAATGACAGAACAGGCTCTTGGGGCTGAATGGCCCACTGCTCCATTGTTTCTATGCAAGAGCAGGGGAGTGCTCCCGGGTATCCAGATCAATATTTACCCCTGAACCAACATGTTATCTAGACATTACCACACTCTAGACTGTGGGACAATATTCCATATAAACTGGTTGCTATGTTTGTTAAAACAATAACTTGCATTTCTTAAAAAAAAACTTCACTGGGTATAAAAAGCTTTGTGAAATTGCTACATAAATGCAAGTCCCTCTTTACCTAAAATGTCGTTCTGTAATTATTACAACCAAGGAACTGCATCCACAGATACGGTCATTGGTGAAAGTTCAATTTATACAAGATGCCTTTACTAATTGAGAGAATAACCATTTCAAAAAAGCAATTAAAATAGTTTGTTTGACTTACCTTGTGTTGTTGTACCTGCAATGTTTAAATGGCATTTTAAAAATTGGAAAAAAGAGATATTTATGTCGTCACTATACTTGTGTACCGATTTGGGTCAGCAACAAAAAAGGAATGCACTTATGTTTAAAAAACACAATGAAAGCAAAAATAGCTGGACCATGATCATTTGTTGCTACAAATAATGCTACCTCTCACTTTTTTTAAAAAAGAAAGCTGTGCTTTTCTTTCTATAAACATCTTTTTAGCTATTTCTCAAAATTCTTTCAACTTTGGAAATTGCACTAATCATTATGAAAATGTCACTATTGCCTGCTTCCACTTCATTGAAATTAAGAATTTTGTGAGAAAGTAATTGAAGGATATTGTCAAATTAAAAAAAAGTAAATGTGAGTAAGGTAAGTAAATGAGATGAAAGTAAAATACCTCATGAAATCTAATGAGGATAGTATAGAAAATTTACATCTGGCAGTATCTTTATTGTGGCAGTCTCCATGACAGGGAGACTGAGTACAATCCTTTCATTTAATCTATGCATTAATTTTTAAAATCTTTCCAAAGAGTCTGCAAGTTTTTGAAATTTTGATTTCAGGGTACTAAATTTAGTAATCAATTATGCATAGCAATCTTGAACTAGAGAAATTACACAAAGCAATTTAATTACTAAAATTCAGTTGACATTGGCTTATTGCATGGGAGATTTTAAAAAAAAAAATGAATAACATTGCAATCATTCATTCATTATGCCTGTTTACAATTATTGAATTAATAGGATCAATTGAAGCTGAAATATTCAATCTGATTTTTGTGAATGATATCAAATTTCACGTTAGAAGTCTAATGTAAGTCTTTAAGGTGATTTATTAAACTAGCAATTTGGATGTTTAATTTGTCATTACTATCCCCCATCCTGACCCTGCTTAAAAAGAGGTAAATTAATGATCAATGCAGTTTCTTAAAGCACTCTTAATCCGTTGCTTCTAAATAATGTAACTAGGAGTACAAATGAAGTGATCTCTTCATTTTAAAACTTTTTAACCCATTTTACACTTACATGAAAATGCTATCACAGAAATTGAACATTTTACTACTTGCTAAACTTTGAAGTTTGAGTGCTCCAAGATTTGCTGGAATTCTTTCATGTTACAGGAACAGAAAGAAATGGACTGCAGAAATCAAACTAGGTGCATGCACTGAAGTACACCTGTTTATATACAGAAAAATTAAAAGGGGAAATGCAAAATTTACAGAACGAAACCACGATTTGGACTGATGGAATTGATATGTTACAATTTTGTTTATAATAAGAAGTCCTGTGTGAAAAGTTTGTTTTTAGAAGGGTGAAAATTTGCTTTGGCCATTCTTTAATAATTTGACATCTAAATTTTGAATATTTATGCATTCTCAAAACACCGCACAAATATGACTTCAGGTACTGTTCCTGCAAGATGGGAAAAATAGAACCATTTAAAGTAGTAATCTGACACAAAAGACACGGATATGACTGTTTACACCAGTGTGTAATACACAAGAACTTAGAGATCAATACTACTGTAGGGTATAAACAAAAATCTAAGGCAAAAATCTAAATCTAAATCAAATTCTGAAAAGATGGATAAAAATTTTGCAAGTATTCAGTAAGGTATCTAGTTTCCCTTCTGAGGAAAAATGACAACAACCTACCTTAATTGCTCCTGAACTACTACATGTTGATAGGATTGTGTAATGCATACTAATGCCTTTTGTGGTTGAGTCTCAGTAGTTAACAGTTCTGACTCTTCAGTGGATGAGCACTAAATGATTGTATGGAGCAGTTAAGCAAAAGTATACTTAGTAAGTAAACATTCTCTCACTTCAATATTTAAAGCCCTTAATGTAGTGTTCTATGTCTCAAAGGATTTCTCAATCCCAAAAAGATTAGGGGCTATACTTGAGCTAAAACAGGCCTATACCGTTCAAAATAATCATTAAAGTATAATGAGTGGCTGTACTTTCAATTTTAAAGATTCTCACGACTGTTTGTAAATTTACAAATGAAGCAAACAACAGATTCAAAACCAAAACACTTACCTGTTGTAGTACAATCTAGTGAGCAAAATGTTTAAGACACCACTCTTCAAGTGGACATTTCAACAAATAATTCAAAATTCTATCATTATAATCAATGCCATAAATTAAAAAGACATTGTATAGCAATTTCAAATTAAAGGCAACACTGCAGTTAGGACAGCTTTTCTACTTTATTACAAAGAGAAGAAGCTTTAATGTGGTCAGAAAATACAAGATTGATTTTTTTTTAATTTTTTTTCCTATGAAATGCTGCTGTTCAACCAGCCATTGTGAATTGTCTCAGTTCACTTCCTGAAGTCCCATCATGTTCAATTGGGTATGGATGTCCTTGGCTGCTGAAAATCTGGCCCTTAAGTGCACAGGGCGACACAGCGGTCCCCTGCTCAGCAGTTCCCGAAATGTCCTGTTTTCATGTATTGCATCCATGCACACCTCCGAAAAATGAGGTACAGCAGGGCAAATATTTTCCAAAATAGATGTCATATATATAATATATACACATTCGTACATACATATCTTTATTCATGTGATGTCCAAAAATTAAAAAAATGTACACTTTTATTACAAAATTGTAACAAAGACTGGACAGTGTTTTGCTCATTCTGGAAAGATGAAGCCCAGTGATACACAACCGTGGAAAATGTCCAGAGGTCGTGGCAATAACATTCACTTAAACAGTCAAATGTTCTTGCATTTAACTTGGCAGAAATGCCATTCAAAAACATTAGGGGTAGTAAAATGAACAAATCAAATGCAGGCTGCTTATCTTTCCAAATGAAATACAAGGAGGATCTTCACATAAAAATGCACTAAACATTTTTTTTTTATTATTACCAGTAATGCTACAATGAACAATGCAAACTTTTTAAATTTTTACACTTTGGAAATTTAGCAATGAAAATGTTGTCGGTCCACTTGTCCTTTAGCAGAAAAAAATCTGCCTCTAGGCTGAAATTATTTTTTTGTGTCGTTTTTAAACATACCCTGCTCAAAATAATAAAAAAAAACAAAAAAAAACAAAAAATACAAATTCAGTTGTGTTGGGCAGCACATAATTACTAAGGCAGGACTTCAAAATGTCGATCCATCCACATGAGCCAATTGCCAGATCCTCAAAGAATAAAAACCAGGATGCCTGAGCCACTTCGGTTTCCGCAGTTTGAGTATTGTGCTGAGACAGCCATACCCCATGAACAGTTAAGTCTTTAGAAGGCTTGCTGAGCAGGGTTGTAGTTCAAAGATGACGGCAGATGAGGTCTCTCCTCTAGTTTATCATACTCCAGATGGAACTCCTGAAATTGCAAAAAGAAACAGTCAGCCATATGGCAGCAAACATCCATTTAAAAGGAAAACAAGATGCAGCATACATCCTTAGATGCCAACATCAGGATATAGATATACAAAACCCAATTTAAATTTAAAGAATGCCATTGGTGAGGCAAACTTTAGCGTGGAAGTAGTAGCTATAGAAAAAAAGGTAGAAATTCTATCAAAAAGGACTACAGTTCTAAAATGTCACATTAGTAGGGACCCAATATCAGAAACATTTATATAAAAAGAAAAAGATTTTGGAGTTGTTTTGTGGAAATATGCAACTGATATAATTTGGCAATGATTTGGGCCGAGGATGATTTAGAGGAGGGATAATAAAGGACAGGGTACATGTGATGGTGTTTCAATTGTGGACAAATTTTGGATGGTTCAAAGTGAGGCTGATAGCATTGTCAAAATAGGCAAGCCTGCTGCTCTCAAAGCATATCCTAAGGTTTCAGCAATGTGGTGGCTGAAGTATGGGCAGAAGTGAGCAATTTTATTGATGGAATTTGATAGCAGCTAGGTTGTTGTTGAATTAAACAAAGTGATTTAATAACTTGTTAGAATAGCATAAGTGTGTGGTCATGGAGGGAAATGAAAAAATAAGGGAACAGAGTTTTGGTTGGAAACTGAAAATTATTTCTCTGGACTCTCCCATCACAAGCTGGAGAAAAGTTGCTGTAGGTAAATAGTCTGAAAGTACAAAAATAGCAACTGGAGCTCATCAGCATATATCAGGTGTCAGACTTAACCCAATGAAAGTACCTCAATGATATCTATTGAAGGCACCCAACTTCAGCAGCTAGATTCACTGCAGGAATAAGGTAATGCTATACCAGCGCAAGTACTGTCTTTTGAATGCAATGTTCGCCCAATCTCCCATCTAAGTTGATTTCATTCATCAACCAAAGATGGTCAAAAATGGATCATCAAGCTATTTAACTCTATTTGTAGAATCTCAAGTAACTAGTTTTACTACATTTCCAAAGCACTATTTTGGCTAAAAGTACTTGGAATCCTGAAGTCGTGAAAGACACTATATAAAATGAGTGTGAAAATCTATCAGTGGATGAGGTCTCAGATGTGCATCAAATAGATCGAAGAGTAACAATGAACAGATTTGAGGGAATCCTGAATATGATGGGCCTGGGGATAGGAAATAAAGCTTAAGAAAACAGCTTGCATTTTATAGACATTATTAAACATCTCTGCACACATTCAATTTCTGAATTATTGGCATTCACAGCATACTCCATTGCAACAAAATAGTCCTCTTAGAAACTTTTGTTAAAATTAGTGATCTGTTCTGTCCTACTCACTACAACAACAAACACGATGATACATTATAACAAGTACACATTATTCTTTGAATTAAAGCAAGCATTTGAGTAATTCTGAAGACATTTTGTCAAAGCTTTTCATCAGGACAATTCACTATATATTAATTCAAGGGGAAAGCCAACATTTATATTGCATGAGAGTCTCTTTTCTCCTCATGAAGTATAAATGTTGACTTCCCCTTGAATTGGTATTCTTATGAATTGTCCTGATGAGTACATGATGAAAAGCTTTAATAAAATGTTTGTTCACAGAAAATTGAAATTCTGAGTCTCCTTGCTCTGAGAAAAATGCTGTGAAGCTTGAAAGGGTTCTGAAAAGATTTACAAGGATGTTGCTGGGATTGGAGAGTTTGAGCAATTGGAGAGGTTGAACTGGGTGGGGCTTTTTTCCCCATGGAGCGACAGAGGCTGAGGGGTGACTTTTGTAGAGGTTTAAAAAAATCATGAAGGGCGAATAAACATTGTCTTTTTTTCCAGGGTAGCAGAGTCCAAAACTAGAGGGCATAGGCTTAAGGTGAGAGGGGAAAGATTTAAATGTGACCTCAAGAGCAACATTTTCATGCAGAGGGTGGTGCATGTATGGAAAGAGTTGCCAGAGGAAGTGGTGAAGCTGGTACAATTACAACAGTTAAAAGGCATCTGGATGTGTACATGAATAGGAAGGGCTGAGAGGAATATGGGCCAAACACTGGCAAATGGGACTAGATTAATTTAGAATATCTGGTCAGCATGGATGAGTTGGACTGAAAAGTCATTTTCCACGGTGTAACTCTGATTCCATTACTGTACTACCAAATTACGTTTTGTTAGTATTGCATTTTAAAGATAATTCCATTGTACTAAAATGATGATTTTCCTTTCAAAATATCATGTATAATCACCAACATATGATTTTCTTGCCATTTTGGAGAGTTCATTCTATAGAGGGAAGGATTTTCAATGTGGTGAAAACTCAATGGAACAGATGGTGTTTGGCATTAACAGTGATGGATTGATATTGCCACAGTGCTTGATTAAAGCAGTCAGAGTAATTTTAAAAATGGTTTGTATTATCTCTTCAAATTGAACACAGATCCACAAATTACTACACAATGCTTTTAGGTAATCCAAAGCTATTTCATGGGAATCTGGAACTTGTGATCAGAAATTCATTGAAAAAGGAAAGACCTATAATTTCAGTAAACATTGGTTGACTGCACATGCCTTCACTGATAAAGATCCAGTGCCTGAAGTATACTGCAACTGCCAACTCTGATTTATACTACTTGATCTGTAGAGGGCTGTCTCCTAGATCGAAGGCTACAGATATAATTCACACAACAGTCAAATTTTAAAAAAACTTTTGGTCTCAGAATTTTGTTTTCCTTAAACTCTAAAAAGATTTTCTAATATTTTAATATGCAAACTATTTAATTCTAACTAATAGAGCTAACTGAAATAAAACTATTTCAATGGTTTGTGAAAACTTCAATAAATTATCCCTTTACTGCAAATATATACACAACTTTGAAAATGTGAATAAAAGGTGCTGAGTTATACTAGATGCTGGTATTGTTGTTTGATCAGTGAAACAAAAGCTTTGTATGACACTCCAATGCATTCTGAAGACTTACTCAGTAGCTGCCAAATTCCACAGAACTTTTCATTATCCTGCCAGCTGTTTATTACAAAACATTAATATTTTAGCGTGGAGATCAGTTAGTTGACTACTGGAGAGTTGCAAAATGTTGTTATACTTTAACCAATCTAAAACTGAAGCTGTGCACAACTTTGAAAGAAAGCTGATTCGCTCCCAACTTTTTTTCTGGGTAACAACAAATATATTGCACTTCCTAAACTGGGCAGGTGCTGAATGTGTGGTATAAATCAGCCTTTAAGATATTCTCATTATCATTACCAACATGTCAGCTTTCTTCTTTTGAACTGTATGGAATTTGCAGCACAACAGTTTAGTTTTCATTGGTCAGACACTGAAATTGGGGACTCATGTGAAAACAGTATGCTTGTAGGGACAGACAGCTATTTTTGCTTTGATTATATTGGGCATCTAGATTTTAAGTAATACTTTGGAGATCTGATCCTGGTGATTCAATCCATTTTCTGCTTTAAATGCAATATCAAAACTATGCCTCTAGCCAAAAGTCAATTGAGTAAGTCTTTTAGATAGCAACATGATCTGCATTTGACATGAAGTGCAAAACCCAATGTGTGACATTTAAGTAGTTTGAAATACGCCATCACAATCAGCATAAGTAAAATACTTTGCAATTACCTCCATGTACAGCTGAATTTCTATTTTTATTTTTCAATATTTAGGTAAATAATTTGATGTTTTTAAAACTCTTTTGTGCTGTTCTGGAGTTGTTCTTGAACCTGGATCTTCTGGTACTGAAGGTGATTGGCCACATTGTAATTATTGGCCTACTCCCCACAATAAGCTAACAGTCAGATAAAGTTAAATTGCCGAGACAGGCTCAAGTGTTTTCTCTTCAACAAATCAGGATCAGATAAGGTTATGCAATCAGCCAGTGGCAAAAGACAAATAACTCCAAATTATCCCTCTCAATGAACAGAAGAATTTAAACATGACTGGATTGGGTTGGGATATCTGGTCAGCATGGACAAGTTGGACCGAAGGGTCTGTTTCCGTGCTGGACGTCTCTATGAGCCTAGATATAGATTCATAGAGTCAATGTGAAACAGGAGGATGGAGGAATCACAAGAAAATTATGGAAACATTATTAAAAAGTTTGAAAGAAAAAGTAAAAATGCAATCTAAGTAATTAGTACCAACTTAAAAACAGAAATTGTTGCAGAACTTCAACAGGTCTGGTATCATCTATGGAGAGAAAGCAAAGTAAATGCTAACTCTGCTTACTCTCCACAGATGCTGCCAGACCTGCTGAGATTCTCCAGCAATTTGTTTTCGTTTTAGATTTCCAGCATCTGCAGTCTTTGTTTCATATTAACTTAAATATTGTTGAAAAAAGATACACCTTGTAATAGATATCCATTTAGCACTCATCAGGATATTTATAAGAATACTAAAGTAAAAGGGAATAATACTTTATACTGTATGAGAAGTGTTGACAACTGGACTCTGATCAGCAGAGATATTGCCATGGAGACTGCATCAGTTAGATAGGAACATAGAAAATAGGAGAAGTAGGTAATTCAATATGATCATGTACTCTCATCCTCCTTCTCCCTTTATCCTTTGACTAATAAACAAAGCTTAGCAGTTGACTAAGTTTAAACCAGGCATGTTGACTCTGGTCAAAACCTAACTGGTGCATTCTATTTGGCAGGTGCAGTCCACTTGCCAAGAAATCTGCACTCTCTTCTCATTATATAATATTGCTCCCCTTCAAACTGGTATTCTTGCAAATGTGATAAATGCATGACCCAAACTTTATTAATTTGTCTTTTTCAGCAATACTAAAGTTCTGTTTAGTATCCTTACATAAAACTGAGCACAAGGGGGCAGATAAAATGGGTCTGGGTGAAATATGAATACAGACTATGTTCCATTATACAGGTCTTGTTTAACTTGCAAAAATAACATTTATATCTTGTAGCCAACTATCAGTAGATTCATTGTAATATTGTCACTACAATTTAGCATGAAATGACACCGAATAAAAGCAGGCTAATGTAATAAAATCAATTGACTAAAATCAGTTACTGCATAGTTACAGGAAGCCAATCACACCCTTCTACGCTGCACATTTGGGTCTAGAGTGCATGAGATGAAGTCTTCAAAAAGATAATAGCCTTGAGAGTACAGAAGGTGCTACAGCATTCAACAGTCTCAAGGGTTAAAACAACAGCACACAAATTTAGGCTATTTCAGCTATCTTTATTATTGAGAACCACAGACCAAATTTGCTGGGCAGAAAATACACAATGTTGTATACAAAACACATTGGTTGTTTCCAGCAAACAGATGATACGTAATCTCAAGGAAACATCAAGTTAGTAATTTATCTGGCTCCTTTACAATCAAATAATTTCTGTATTATATAAAATCCAGTAGCGCATCAGCTCTTACTTTAGCAACCTTTCTCCAGTTAAGACAGTCAAAGAAATAGTATGTCCCCCTTTCATAGGTGTTGGTCTTTACTGTTGGCTCCATTCCTGGGGCCCTGGTGATCCAGACTCGCTCTTCTTTGTGGTACCTCCAGTCTCGGTTAAATCTACCATTTATAACAAGAAAAATATTGTGAGAAAAGACACAAGTATTAATTAAGTTAAACCACATCCAACAAACAAACTGCTGCATGACAACTTTTTTTTAAAATTGTAAATAAGGATCAATAGAATTTAATGTCAGTTAGGCCACAGAAAATTTTCATTCAAATAAAGTGATACATTTAAAAAGGACATACAACTCTACTGCTGCAAGTAACTGCAAGACATCTCCTCCATTCATGTAGTATAGATAGAAAAGGAGGTCCTCTCCATAGCGGGCAAGTTTTATTGCAGCGAGCTGTAAAATAAATTATTGTTGATTTTTATTTTACATTTCAAATATAATGCTTAAAACCTTACTTTTAAGATTTCAAATATTTCATGTACGTAAGTGGGCCAGGGTATCAACAAAAATTCTGCAACATGACTGTAAGCTTTGCATAGATTGTCACAAAATATACAAATTATGTAATTTAGTACTCACACTCTGATTATGCCGTAATTGTTAATCTTTCAAGATGAATATCACCACCCAATCGGCACAAAGTGCTGGCTGCTGCCAGCAAATACAACCCAACTAAAAAGGACGTATAGCTGTCAATGCAGGAGTATATAATCATGCGATATGTTAAAAATCCTATTGGTGTACACTTTGTTTAGAAAGACAAGAAAAACTTGCATTTGTATAATGCTTTCCATAGCCATCAACATCTCAGTGTCTAAGACAATGTTATACGTTTGAACTGTAATCACTTGTAAATAGATGTCAATTTACAACAAGCTCCCGCAAATACTAATGTGGTATTAACCAGGTAATCTGTTTTTATGATGCCAGAGGGATATATTATGGCCACAATGCTAGGTATAGTTGCCTGTTCCTCTTTGAAAATGTCATGGGATCTTTTATATCCAACCAAGCAGGCAGATGTGGCCTTGACTCAACATCGCATCCAAAGGAAAAATAAGATTACTTTGTGTTTCACTCTCTCTCTCGCACTTCTTTGATAACATTTCATATTTTTAAATGGCAATGTCTATTCTTCTTTCACTAAACTCATCAGCTTCTGTACCACTGCCACTCCTTGGCCAAGCTCAAGCAATTAGTTAATCCGCCTAATGGATCCTTCTCTGAGACAGCGTCAATCTATATGTGATAATACTTATGTGAAATGCATATATATATATTTCTTATGCTAATGGATTATCAATGGAAGTTATTGGAATTGGTCTATGTGAACTACTTGTGTTATGGTTACATTATTCCACCAATAGTGGCATTATATAGTGCTTCAGTTTTATCTCCTAGTGCCTCTATGTATACTGCAGAGAAACTCCAGTTTTGTTTTCTAAATTGCAGCAAGTTGTTTTACTTTACAGAATACTTATTATTAAGTTCATTCATCTTAAAATGTGGGCTGAATTAGATCTACAGGCTCACATTTTAACATCAACACAAGGCTAGTTTTGACTCCCTTTGTGAAACACCATGGGACTTGAACTAGATATAAAATAACGTCTGTCAAATTGATTTCAAAGCAGTGATCTTCTCTTGCTTTAGATTTATACAAACCACAATAGCAAAAATTCAAATCTGAGAAGCAGAGTAACATGGATATTTATGACAATCGTTCAAGACATTATTGAACAGTTAATGTGAAGAATCACACCTATTTCAGAAAGTAGTCTGAGGACAAAGTGTCTTTCACAACTCGTGCCAGGAGGCCTAGGCCATAGAGGTCAAAAATAACATACAGGTTGCACTGTCTGGACAAAATATGCAAGAGCAGGTGAAGTCAAAAAGAATTTGAACTCATATCTAGTTTGATTCGGATTTCTTAATACAGGTACGTATCCCTTTATCTGAGCATCCAAAAACCAAAAAGTTCCGAAAACCAAAAGGTTTTCATGGAGCATGCAGTGTCAGTAATGTCTGCATAACATAACAGGGTTTTCTTGGTAGGCAAAGGCTGCACCCACTCGACCCACATGGCGGTGTGGCCCAGCACTCGGAGGTGACAGTTGTGTATTGTTTTTACTGTGCTAAATTGTTTAACTTTCAAGTGAAAATGTCAAAAAGAGTACATGCATGGCTAACAATAATATAAAGAAAAGGAAGCATCTGTCATTATCAATAACGCAAAAAGTGGAGTTATTACAGAAGCATGATCGTAGTGTAGCTGTGCAGCATCTTACTGAAGAAAATGGTGTCGAAACTACCACTGTCTATGATTTGAAGAAACAGAAAAACAAGTTACTGAAGTTTCATAGTGATAGTGATAACTATCAACTAATGAAAAATAGGAAAACACTCAGGGCAAAAAATGAAGACCTTAACTATGTGTTGATGGAGTGGATTAGACAACAAAGAAATGAACGTATGCCACTGACTGGTTTGATGGTCATGAAACAAACTCGAAAATATCAGAGAACTGAACATTAAAGGTGAATATCAATATTCAGAAGACTGTCTGCAGAAATTTAAGAAGCGTAATGGTGTGAAATACCTGAAAACCTGTGGCGAAAAGGCATCTGCTGACCATGAAGCAGCTGAAAATTATGTTGGTGAATTTGCCAAGCTAGTATCTGACAAAAGCCTTAGTCCTGAACAAATTTACAATGCTGATGAAACAGCTCTTTACTGGCCCTATGTCCCGAGAAATACATTAGCAAAAGCTAATGAGAGAGCACCAACGGGTTTTAAGCAAACTAAAGACAGATTAACTATTCTCGGGTGTGTCATTGCCAATTTCACCTTGTGTGTGCCTGCAGTAATGATTGGGAAAAGCAAACATCCGAGATGTCTTAAAGGTGTACACAATCTGCCTATGCATTATTATGAAAACAAGAAAGCATGGGTAACCTGAAAAATTTTTTCTGACTGGTTCAGTAAACACTTCGTACTAGCAGCACGAGCTCATTGCAGACAAGCTGGACTGGAAGAAAAAAAAGTGTAAAATTTTATTGTTCTTTGACAACTGCTCCGCACATCCCCCTGCCGAACAGCTTGTAAAAAGTAATGTTTTTGGCATTTACTTGGCCCCTAATGTGACATCGGTATTACAGCCTTGTGACCAAGGAATTATGTTCCATGAAGAGCAAGTATAAAGACTATTTTTGAAACAGTATGCTTGCTGCAGTCAACAGAGGGGTAGGAATTAAAGACTTCCTGAAAGAGTCTAGTCTTAAGGATGCCATTTACGCAGTTGCTAATGCTTGGAATGATGTTGATAAAACAACATTAACAAACTCTGACCTACAATGATGTTTCTTGGAAATATACCTGCAGATGAAGAGTTTGAAGGATTTCTTTTCACTGAAGAAAAAAAATGATAGCAAGCCTTGTTACTTACGCACAAAATTTATCGGACGAAAGTATAAATAAATTACATGAAGCTGACATCGAAGAAATACTGAACATTGACAATGATGTGCCTATCGTGCATTTCTTAAGCAATGGGAACATTGCTGAAATGGTTTTAAATATGGGCTCCTGTACAGATAAATGTGAGGATAGTAGTGATGATGACGATAAGTTAGTGAACACAATTGAAAAAGTCCCCATTGACGATATGGTGAAAATGTGTGATCAGTTAATTGCTGACCTTGAACAACGTTCATTTATCAGTGAGCAAGAGATTATGGCAATTTACTCAATTAAAGAGAAATTGCTTAGACAGAAACCTATGTTAATGAGACAGATGACACTTGAAGAAGCCTTTAAAACCGCCGCCTGCCAATCGTGCTGAAGCTGTGTATGTTTAAGTTTTACCAAATGTTTTTATTGGAATGTTTTTTATGGAAATAAAATGTTGTTGAATATTTACAGTCAATGTATTTCATGAATTTGTATATATTACTCTATAAATAAACTTTGTATGGTTCAGTTTTCCCGAATGTTTTTCTTCTAATTTGTTTATGGAAATAAAACATTGTTGAATATTTATGGTCAATGTATTTTATTTATCAGTACACTACAAATAAAGTGTGGTAGTATTTCTAGTCTTTATTTATCCTGCTTAGTGTGAATATTCATACGTTTTTGCTGCAGTACAGTATTTATGTTTGATTATGGGTTGCTGCCCTGCACCCTACAGGGGGCGCTACATTAGTTCCAGAAACCGCAAAATTCCGATTTCTGCAAAGCAGCTGGTCCCTGGCATTTCGGATAAAGGGATACATACCTGTACCGGGAATACAAAATTAATTAAGAGCTACAGACAAGTCAGATTTTGGGCACAAAATTAAATTCCAAATTATTGACATATTTACTTAAGGTGATAACACTAAAGGTGAATTTTGTCCTAAAATGTAGCACTCAGATTTATCAGCTGAATAGAAGGAATAAAGTGATTTAACTTGGAGTTATAGACTATAGCAGTATATAAAGCAGTCCTTGTTACCCCAGGATGTCCTAAGGCAATTTGAGACATTGAACTATAATCACCAATGAAATGTAGGCGAACAGGAAAGTTAACTTTTCAAACATCAATAATGTAAACGAACCACTGTGCTTTTGGCAGTGCTAGCTACTGGTCAGATTCCAGAAGAACTATCTTGCTGTCATCAAATCATTTCATATTAGTGACAAAGAAGTTAATGAGTATCTTGCAACAAAGTGAAGTTAAAGGAGCAGAGATGAGTGTTTGAAGAGTTTATGTTGGAACAATGGTGAATTTAGGATGATTTGGAAGTCGTAAGAAATTGGGAAGAGTGAATATGAACTAATGGTGCCTGCTGTGGTCCAGCCAGTTGTACAATTTGTGGTCAAGACTATGTCTCATGTTTGCCTGGATGTGGCCCCCATCTCTATTTGTTTGAGGTCAAGGACAAAGTAGATTAAATGTCAAGCAAGTAGCCAGGTTGCAGAAACATTGTGGCAGATGGAGAATGAAAGACTAGGCAGTTGGGTGTTCATGCACTCCAGGTAGACTGTTGAGGGGGGAAAAAAAAGGAAAAGAATTATGGGGAAAATTCAATTGGTACAGGAAAAAATAACTGATTAAATAAAGATTCCAAAGTGTTAGAAGTGAGACTCTGGTTTGAGAAATCCAGTCAGAGAGAGGCAATATATGTCACAACAGCTCAAAGTCCAGATGGAATGACAGATGTGCAAAGCTGGACCTACCAGATAATACAGATCCAGCACTTGTGGACAGAATTTCATTATACTGGTATCTGAAGTAAATGCAAGTAATCAGAGGAAAACAAAACTGCCAACTCTAAGTTGACAAAAAAAATCAGGCAAACAAGCTGTGAACTAGTACATACTGACTAGACTTATACATAGTTGTTGTTTGATGCTTTTAATCTGTCAGCTAATCAAGAAATTTCAACATAAATTAACCTTATGAACTTCGAGTCAATCTTGTATGTTAAGCATAAGGTTATTTTGTACGAGGTATGGCCCATCATGACTTATTTAAAACTTTATACCAATAGGGTAATAAAGTCTGTTAATTACACATTCTCAAATTACATTGTGTACTCTTCAATGTTTATCCTTTACACTTAATTTTAAGGTGTACTAATGAAACAGAAAAATTGTTAAATGTTTTTGTTTCCTTAAGTGAATTTGACAGCAAGGCTCAATTTGCAAATGTTAATAGATGGAAAATGCACAACTGATTCTTAAACATTGTACTACATCTATTGTAAAGTTAATCTACTCCATTTATAAATCAGTACAATAATTCTCAGCACCACTTCTGACATCATATTCCTGTATTCAAGAAAAGTAAACATTCAGAACAATGTTGCCAGCAAAAGAAAAAAAGATTCTTGAATTCAACAGAATTTTTTCCAAATAAGTCACTACAGAGCATGGTCAGGGTTAAAATGATTGAGCATGACTATTTCAAATGCTAGAATAATATTTCACAACACAGGAATGTGTTTCTTCCTTATAGAATAATCAGCATGTGTCACTTTTAAATTTCACATTAGACAACAAAATCTTCAATTACTAGTTTCACATCAGACGTGTGACAGACTTCTCATCTCTTACCTGGAAGACTGCAGCCACAACAATCGTGAAAATCTTGATCAACTACTCTGTCATTCAGCATCAACCCTTTGCTCACTACTTGAGGAACACCCTGTGAAACCACTGCCTTAAATACTCTTCTCTGTCCCCTCTATGTTGTTGTTACAGTACATTCAATACATAGTAGGTACTGCATCAATTTTCTAAGAACATTTAACAGTATCCACAAGCTTCATGACTTCTAGAAAGGAGGAGAGCAGCACTGTCATATGAACAGGACCATTTCAAATTCCCATTTTGCCATTCTGCTTTGGAAAAATATTATCATTCCTTCACTGGATCAATACCTTGAAATTACTTGCCTATTATCACTAATGCGCCACCACAAGGGGAACTGCAGCAGTAGATGGACAATGAAAGCTGCTAGTGCCACTCTCATTCTGGGCAGAAACAGAATGAAACAGCCTCTACAAATTCACAGTTGTACCTTTTAATACAGAGTTTATATCGAAATCTGTTTCATGTATGTTGGGTTTCCTAGGATAACATGCTATGTAAGTCATTTTTAACAAATGAAATGGCAAGGTGGCTCAGTGTTAGGCTGAGACACTTCACAGCCAAACATAATACAATTTTTTTTATATTAGATTCCATACAGTGTGGAAACAGGCCCGTCGGCCCAACTAGTCCACACCGACCCTCCAAAGAGTAACCCACCCATACCCATTTCCCTCTGACTAATGCACCTAACACTATGGGCAATTGAGCATGGCCAATTCATCTAACCTGCACATCTCTGGATTGTGGGAGGAAACCGGAGTACCCGGAGGAAACCCATGCAGACACGGGGAGAATGCAAACTCCACACAGACAGTTGCCCGAGGCTGGAATCGAACCTAGGACCCTGGTTCTGTGAGGCAACACTGCTAACCACTGAGACACAGTGCCGCCCAATTCCCTCACAATTCGCCCACATATTGGGCTGAATAACTGCTTGTGTTTTCCTATTCCTAGCCCTATCATTGACATCCATCCTAGTTTTTCTTTTAATCTCATCTGTGATTAGCCGATGCAGCCCATATTGGCGAATGAATAAAGGGTGTGCTTGCATTACTCAACTGCACAATGGATGTCCATTTACCAATCCAGCCACTGGGAACATGTGACACTATCATATATTTCTCAAGAGTTTTCAACAAAGAATGGGCTCAAAATAATTAATCGACACACAAATATTGTGATTTTAGCAGTTTCAGTAGCCCAAGTTTTTGACACAGAATATATGACATTATCTACATCATTTAAAGTTACTTTTTCCAGTATTTAATATGCTCACCTTGTCCCTAATGTGTATGTTTGTTAGATACTCTGAGGGAACATGAAAATCTGTGGAAGAAGATGAGTGTTGATCAGTTATTTTAAGTTGTATAAATTTTTAAAGGAATGAACAGAATAAAGATCCACTATATTGACAGTAAGGATAAAATTGCCATTCTCACCAATATCTTGAGGTCGGCAGGGTGCTGATGCCCAAGGAGATGCAAATTTGGGGTAGAGATTTCTGTAAAATACTGATAATTAATCATACAGATTCTTGATCTAACAAAACAGTCGATTGCTGAATTACTGAACATGACCTGATAAGCCCTTATTGAGAAGTTACTCGAGTTGTACAGTCAAACATTTTTGAACAAAAAGGAGCACTACTCTCACATCTGCTAAACTGGAAAGAAAGAACCCAATGCTGAAGCAATTCCCTACAGTATCCACAGACAGATCTGTATTAATATTTTACATGATTTCCCACAGCAGCACATTCACATGTGACACAAGAAAGCGTCCAAACCAGAACCAGGTCAATGCTTTTAGCATAGAAAACCATTTGTCATAAAATTACAGAACACATTACAATGAAAAATAACAAATTATGGTTAAACAAGATGAAATCCTTTGGACCATCAATCTTGCAAAACAGCAAAAATAAATAAACTACATAAACCTCCAATCAAAAAGAACTCAAAGCTTCAAATGCAGTAAATAGCAAAATCTATATCTCAAACACCTAATCAACTATATTCCTAAAGTTTATGCAATTTTCCAAAAAATAAGGAGTATCCAAGATGATACGAGGTCATGGTTCAGTGCAATTGTTCAGAAGACATATCCAACAGCAAGTATGATATTTCAGCAATTTAAAAGCTGTATATAAAGCTTTATGATTTGAACCTGATAACATGTTTCAGGATGCTGGTGACTATCTCTATCAATTTAGTGATCTTGTTAGAATTTCTTTATCCATTGGACACCTACATACAATGTAACTTGTGGCAGGTAAGAACTAAGGACATGGTTGGCAATTATCAGATCATGTGCTTTATTCTCTGGAAGTGAGCAAAGCTCACATTTGCTGCAGATCCATAAAAACATTTGAGAAGGGGCAAATTTTAGTAAGTTTGTCAAATGACAGGAAAAATACAGCAATATGGTTTAAAGTCCAGAATGGTCTTTACTCTGGAGGAGAACTTGCAGATGCTAGTGTTTCATGTAAGCCCTTGGAGTTCTGGGTGGTTAATATCGCTGGTTTCTAAGGTTTGGCGAATTGCTGCACTGCATCTTATATATGTTCTCACTGCTGCCACTCTGAGCTGATTGTGAAGGGAATGTAATGGATGGGGCTGCCAATTAAGGCAGTTGCTATTCCATCACCCTCCTCCTTATGCCTTGCAGACTGTGGACAGACTTGACAGTCAGAAGGTGAATTATTCACTATCAGCTTCAGACCTGCTACTGTAAAGACATGAATTGTATTGCTAGCCCAGTTAAAGTCTGGTATCAACAATGTTGATGATGGAGATTCAGCAATGGTAATGCTTTTAACCACCTCCTCTTGACATTCAGATTCTCTCTTGTTAGAAATGGTCATTAACTGTATGGTCAGAATGTTTCTTGCCACTGGACACCCTGAGCCTAAATGTTATTCAGGTCTGACTGCACACAGGTTTGGGCTGCTTCAGTATCTGAGCAATTGCATATGCTACTGTACACTGCAAACATCTTCAATTCTTATTTTACAATGTAGAGAAAGTCCTTCAAAATGCTGACAGTTCTGTTAGTAGTGTTACTTAAGCCACTCCCAGTCTTGGTGATGAACATTGAAGTCTCCCAACAAGAATGCATTCCATGCCTTTGGTAACACCAGAGTGTTTCCAAGTGGTGTTCAACACTCGGGAAGCTGATTAGGAGCAAATGGTAACTCATGTTTGACCGAATGCATAGATGCTTTTTTTTTAAGATCAGATTCCCCTTCAGTGTGGAAACAGGCCCTTCGGCCCAACAAGTCCACACCAAACCTCCGAGTAACACACCCAGACCCATTTCTCTCTTACTAATGCACCTAACACTATGCGCAATTTAGTATGGCCAATTCGACTGACCTGCACATCTTTGGACTGTGGGAGGAAACCCACGCAGACACAGGGAGAATGTGCAAACTCCACACACAATCGCCAGAGGCTGGAATCGAACGTGAGTCCCTGGCACTGTGAAGTAGCAGTGCTAACCACTGAGCCACTGTGCCACTTCATGTGATAAAGACATGTTGAGGATCCCAAGGCCAATTGTATACATGTCACCATCTCTGCTTGATCTGTACTGTCGCTAGGGACAAGACTGACCCAGCTACCAGGGTAGAGAAGTCTGAAACATGCGCTATGCTTCATGAGTATGGCTACGCCAGGATGCCCTGACTAAAATTCTCCCAAGTTTGTACAAAGTTCACAGACATTAGTCGGGAGGACTCTGCAAAGTCAACTGGGCGAGATGCGTCTTTGTAACTTCTGGCACCTATGTGAATGCTGGGTGGTCAGTTCAATTCTAATATTTTATTTTTCTGTAGCAATTTGATACAACTAAGTGGCCTAAGTCATTTTCAAGGGAAGATGGAAGATACTGTAGATCTACAGATCCATACAGACCAGGGAAGGAAGGCAGATTCCCTTCCATAAAAAGGCATTAGTGAATCAGGTAGTTTTGCTTAATATCCTATAGCTTCATGGTCACTATTACTGACACTAGCTCTTTATTCCAGATAGTTTTGGATTCTTCTATTCTCCAACATTTTTTATTAGCATCAATTTATTGGTTTACATTCAATGTAAATTATTATATAAAACATTCAACTGAAAAACTGCAAACTCACCTGGCAGTTTGTTTTTAATTAAACATGTAAACAAATGATTTATGGAAAAATTACATACTGTCCTTTTTCCAAAGTATGCAATGATCTTAGCATAAGAATGGCAGAAGGTGGTAATGCTGCTTACTCTGGAGAGTTTAGGTTGAGGCCTAGTGTTGTTAAATCACTGCCTAATGCGAGATGTACCATGCCGGGATCAGTCTCTGCCGCTCGAATGAACGTTAAAAGTCCGATCATTCCAAACTGATCTGTTACCATTCCCGTAGGAATATTAGTGACTCGGCCTAAATAATAAGAAAAACAACGTTAAGAAATGATCTTCCAATTGTATAGACTTCCAGAATTTGGAAATATTGTTGAATAAGAAGTTATAATTTTGATGCCGTATAGAAGCACCCACCATCAGATAATACTTGGATCCCTTTTTTCTGCAGATTGTTGTTTTGCGTCGTTGAACTCTTATCGCCAGGAAATTTGGGCCCGTCTGTACTAGATACATTTTTTCCTGGTGTATTCAGATTCTGTAATTGAAATTTTTGGAAAAAAGGTTAATAAACAGCACAAAGGAAAATCTGCGATTTTGGAATATTCACATATAAGTTATAGTATTCCATAAGTGCTGTTAGATAAGAAGCTCTCGGATTCTAATCCAGTGACTGTGAAGTAACAGCATCAGATGCCAAAATTGGGATATTGCGAGGCTTGACAAGACTGTGTTCAAGAACAAAAAACAAAGAAATTACAGCACAGCCACAGGCTCTTCAGCCCTCCAAGTCTGCGCCAATCCAGATCCACTATCTAAACCTGTCACGTATTTGTGAAAGATCTGTATCCCTCTGCTCTCTGCCTATGCATGTATCTGTCTAGATACATCTTAAATGACGCTATCGTGCCCGCCCCTACCACCTCCACTGGCAACATGTTCCAGGCATTCACCACCATCTACGTAAAGAGCTTTCCATGTACATCTCCATTAAACTTTTTCCCTCTCACCTTGAACTCGCGACCTCTAGTAACTGAGTCCCCCACTCTGGGGAAAAAGCTTCTTGCTATCCATCCTGTCTGCACCTCTCATGATTTTATAGACCTCAATCAGGTCCCCCCAAACCTCAGTCTTTCTAATGAAAATAATTCTAATCCACTCAACCTCTCTTCACAGCTAGCACCTTCCATACCAGACAACATCCTGGTAAAGGTCCTCTGCACCCTCTCCAAAGCATCCACATCCTTTTAGTAATGTCGCGACCAGATCTGTATGCAGTATTCCAAACGTGGCCAAACCAATGCCCTATACAACTGTAACATGACCTGCCAACTGTTGTACTCAATACCCCGTCCGATAAAGAAAAGCATGCCGTATGCCTTCTTGACCACTCTACCAACTGTGCAGCCAACCTCAGGGTATATTGGACCTGAACACCCTGATCTCTCTGTATATTAATTTTCCCCAGGGCTTTTCTATTTAGCATATAGTTCACTCTTGAATT
Organism: Chiloscyllium plagiosum; assembly: GCF_037043375.1. Lineage (NCBI taxonomy): Eukaryota > Metazoa > Chordata > Chondrichthyes > Orectolobiformes > Hemiscylliidae > Chiloscyllium > Chiloscyllium plagiosum. Next base: position 21,684,901 of record NW_028270157.1, on the reverse strand, counting down.
GGATCTTCTAAAATGCATCACCTCGCACTTGTCCGAATTGAACTCCACCTCCCATTTCTCTGCCCAACTCTCCAATCTACCTATATTTTGCAGCATTCTCTGAAAATCCCCTTCACTATCTGCTACTCCATCAATCTTAGTGTCATCTGCATACTTGCTAATCAGACCACCTATACCTTCCTTCAGATCATTTAGGCAGATCACAAAAACATTGGTCCCAACATGGATCCCTGTGGAACACCACTGGCCACAGTTGTCCATTTTGAGCAACTCCCTTCCACTACTACTCTGTCTCTCCTGCTGCCCAACCAATTCTTTATCCATATAGCTAGTACACCCTGGACCCATGCGACTTCACTTTCTCCATCAACCTACCTTATCGAACAGCTTACTGAAGTCCATGTAGATGACATCTATAGTCCTTCCCTCATCAATCAACTTTGTCACTTCCTCAAAAGAATTCTATTAAGTTGGTAAGACATGACGTTTCCTGCACAAAACCATGTTCCCTATCACTGATAAGCCCATTTTCTTCCAAATGTAAATAGATCCTATTCCTCAGTATCTTCTCTAGCAGCTTCCCTACCACTGACATCAGGCTCACCAGTCTGTAATTACCTGGATTATCCCTGCTACCCTTCTTAACAAGGGGACAACATTAGTAATTCTATAGTCTTCCGGGACCTCACCCGTGTTCAAGGATGCTGCAAAGATATCTGTTAAGGCCCCTGCTATTTCCCCTCTCGCTTCCCTCAGTAACCTGAGATAGATCCCATCTGGACGTGGGACTTGTCCACCTTAATCCAACCAACACTTCCTCCTTCCTTATGCCAACTTGACCTAGAGTAATGCATAATACCTTTGTCCTTTAACATGGTAGAAAACACAAGTTTTAGAGGTGTATTGACGAAATTTGAGGAGTTGCTGCAGTATGTCTTGCATACTGCAGACACTAAAGCTACAACGTGCCAGGGCATAAGGATGCGAGCAGCAGCGAAGGTAAGACCGTTTGGTTTTAAAAGTGCTTACCGGTAGCGGGCAGCGGTGTTTTTTTTTCTTTCACTCTCTCTTCACAGAAAGAGCTGGAGCACCAGGGGGAAGTGACGACGACCAGAGGGGCAGCCGAGACCCGGAAGCAGTAGTGTAAGCTTACCTGGGTAGGTTTTTCCCCCTTTAAAAGCACGAAGGAGAGGTGCCCGAGGCACTACACGGGTAGTGCCTCCCACCCGCCCTCCTCCTCTAACCTAATAATAACACCTGTTGTGGTAAGTAGGTAAGTGCTGAATTTTGCTTGTTGTATTCTTTAGACCCAGTTTTTTTTTTAAAATAAAAGTTAGCTTTAGAGGGATGGCAGTGAAGGCAGTGCAATGTTCCTCCTGCAACATGTATGAGGTGAGCGATGCCATCGACGTCCCTGCCGATTACACTTGCAGGAAGTGCACCCATCTCCAGCTCCTCCAAGACCGTGTTAGGGAACTGGAGCTGGAGTTGGATGAACTTCGGATCATTCGGGAGGCAGAGGGGGTCATAGATCAGAGTTATAGGGAAGTAGTAACTCCAAAGATGGCAGATAGATGGGTGACAGTGAGGGGGACTGGGAGGAAGCAGCCAGTGCAGGGACCCCCTGCGGCCGTTCCCCTCAAGAACAAGTATACCGTTTTGGATACTTGTGGGGGGGATGACTTACCAGGGGTAAGTAACGGGGCTCAGGTCTCTGGCACGGAGCCTGTCCCCGTTACTCAGAAGGGAAGGGTGAAGAAGAGCAGAGCAGTAGTAATTGGGGACTCGATAGTTAGGGGCACAGATAGGCGGTTTTGTGGGAACAAGAGAGACTCACGTTTGGTATGTTGCCTCCCAGGTGCAAGGGTACGTGATGTCTCTGATCGTGTTTTCCGGGTCCTGGAGGGGGAGGGGGAGCAGCCCGAAGTCGTGGTCCATATTGGCACCAACGACATAGGTAGGAGGAGTGCCAAGGATGTTAGACAGGCTTTCAGGGAGCTAGGTTGGAAGCTCAGAGTTAGAACGAACAGAGTTGTTGTCTCTGGTTTGTTACCCGTGCCACGTGATCGAGAGTCGAGGAATAGGGAAAGAGAACACTTAAATGCGTGGCTACAGGGATGGTGCAGGAGGGAGGGATTCCGGTTTTTGGATAACTGGGGTTCTTTCTGGGGACGGTGGGACCTCTATAAACAGGATGGTCTACACCTGAACCTGAGGGGCACCAGTATCCTTGGGGGGAGGTTTGCTAGTGCTCTTGGGGGGGGTTTAAACTAACTCTGCAGGGGCATGGGAACCCAGATTGTAGCTTCAGGGTGCAGGGCCTGGAGTGTAGGGAGGTTAGGAACATGGCATCAATTTCCAAGGAGGGTGTCTGTAAACAGGAAAGTGGCTTGAAGTGTGTATACTTCAATGCAAGAAGTATACGAAATAAGGTAGGTGAACTTGCAGCGTGGGTTGGTACCTGGGACTTCGATGTTGTGGCTATTACGGAGACATGGCTAGAACAGGGACAGGATTGGCTGTTGCAGGTTCCTGGATTTAAATGTTTTAGTAGGGTCAGAGGTGGGGGTAAAAGAGGGGGAGGTGTGGCATTGCTTGTCAAAGATAGTATTACAGTGGTGGAAAGGACGATGGATGAGGACTTGCCATCTGAGGTAGTTTGGGCTGAGGTTAGGAATAGGAAAGGTGAGGTCACCCTGTTAGGAGTCTTTTACAGGCCTCCTAATAGTCCTAGAATCATTGAAGAAAGGATAGGGAAGGTGATTCAGGAGATGAGTGACAGTAATAGGGTGGTTGTTATGGGGGACTTTAACTTTCCTGATATTGATTGGGAAAGCTATAGCTCAAGTTCGTTAGATGGGTCAGTGTTTGTTCAATGTGTGCAGGAGAGTTTCCTGACACAATATGTAGACAGGCCAACAAGAGGTGAGGCCATACTGGATTTGGTTCTGGGTAACGAACCAGGCCAGGTGTTAGAATTAGAGGTAGGTGAGCACTTTGGGGATAGTGACCATAATTCGGTGATTTTTACTCTCGTGATGGAGAGGGATAAGTGTGTACTACAGGGCAAGAGTTATAGCTGGGGTCAGGGAAATTATGATGCGGTGAGGCATGACTTAGGATGTGTGGCTTGGAAAAGTAGACTCCAAGGCAAGAGTGTAAATGATATGTGGAGCTTGTTCAAGGAGCAACTATTGAGTGTCCTTGATAATTATGTACCTGTCAGGCAGGGAGGAAAGGGTCGTGCGAGGGAGCCGTGGTTTAATAAGGAATTGGAATCCCTTGTTAAATGGAAGAGGGCGGCCTATCTCAAGATGAGACGTGAAGGTTCAATTGGGGCGATTGAGAGTTATAGGGTAGCCAGGAAGGACCTGAAGAGAGAGCTAAGAGCAGCAAGGAGGGGACATGAAAGGTCCTTAGTCGGTAGGATTAGGGAAAACCCTAAGGCTTTCTATAGGTATGTTAGGAATAAAAGAATGACTAGGGTAGGAATAGGTCCAGTCAAGGATAGTAGTGGGAAGTTGCGTGTGGAGGCGGAAGAGATTGGGGAGACACTGAATGAATACTTTTCTTCAGTATTTACTCAGGAACAGGGCATTGTCGTCGAATTGAATACTGAGACACAAATAAGTAGAATGGATGGCTTTGAGGTATGTAGAGAAGAGGTGTTGGAAATCCTGGAAAAGGTGAAAATAGATAAGTCCCCTGGGCCTGATGGCATTTATCCTAGGATTCTCTGGGAAGCAAGGGAGGAGATTGCAGAGCCATTGGCCTTGATTTTTATGTCCTCTTTGTCTACAGGAGTAGTGCCAGAAGACTGGAGGATAGCAAATGTGGTTCCCTTGTTCAAAAAGGGGAGTAGGGATAACCCTAGTAACTATAGGCCGGTGAGTCTCACTTCTGTTGTGGGCAAAGTCTTAGAGAGAATTGTAAGGGATAGGATTTATGCACATCTGGATAGGAATAATGTGATCAAGGATAGTCAGCATGGTTTTGTGAAGGGCAGGTCGTGCCTCACAAACCTTATTGAATTCTTTGAAAAGGTGACGAAGGAGGTTGATGAGGGGAAAGCGGTAGATGTGGTATATATGGATTTTAGTAAGGCGTTTGATAAGGTTCCCCATGATAGGCTACTGCAGAAAATACGGAGATATGGCATTGAGGGTGAGTTGGAGGTTTGGATTAGGAATTGGCTGGATGGAAGAAGACAGAGGGTAGTAGTTGATGGCAAAGTTTCTTCATGGAGTGCCGTCACTAGCGGTGTTCCGCAAGGATCTGTTTTGGGACCATTGCTGTTTGTCATTTTTATAAATGACCTGGAAGAGGGGTTAGAAGGTTGGGTGAGCAAGTTTGCGGATGATACGAAAGTCGGAGGAGTTGTTGACAGTGAGGAAGGATGTGGCAGGTTACAGCAGGATATAGAGAAGCTGCAGAGCTGGGCAGAAAGGTGGCAAATGGAATTCAATGTAGCTAAGTGTGAGGTGATTCACTTTGGGAAGAATAACAAAAAGATGGGGTATTGGGCTAATGGTCGGATACTTGGTAGTGTGGATGAACAGAGGGATCTTGGTGTCCATGTACACAGATCTCTGAAAGTTGCCACCCAGGTAAATAGTACGGTGAGGAAGGCATATGGCGTACTGGCTTTTATTGGTAGAGGAATTGAGTTCCAGAGTCCTGAGGTCATGATGCAGTTGTATAAGACTCTGGTGCGGCCGCATCTGGAATATTGTGTGCAGTTTTGGTCGCCATACTATAGGAAGGATGTGGAGGCACTGGAACGGGTGCAGAGGAGGTTTACCAGGATGTTGCCTGGTATGGAAGGAAGATCGTATGAGGAAAGACTGAGACACTTGGGGCTGTTTTCATTAGAGAAAAGAAGGTTTAGGGGTGACTTGATTGAGGTGTACAAGATGATTCGGGGTTAGATAGGGTTGACAGTGTGAACCTTTTCCCGCGTATGGAGTCGGGTATTACAAGGGGGCATAGCTTTAAATTAAGGGGGGGTAGATATAGGACTGAAGTTAGGGGTAGGTTCTTCACTCAGCGAGTCGTAAGTTCATGGAATGCCCTGCCAGTAGCAGTGGTGGACTCTCCCTCTTTATGGGCATTTAAGCGGGCATTGGATAGGTATATGGAGGATAGTGGGTTAGTATAGGTTAGGTGGGCTTGGATCGGCGCAACATCGAGGGCCAAAGGGCCTGTACTGCGCTGTATTCTTCTATGATGTTGAATTTCATGGATGGGTCACAGAATACCCAATTTCTGACTTGTTCTAGTAGCTCCAGCATTTATGCTATGGTGATTGCGAGATGCTAACAGTGGGAGATTCAGTGATAGTGGCACCATTAAACACCAAAGGACAGTAGAAGACCCTTTCTCGGCAAAGTTTGGTAAGAGACATACCATACACCAGTCCTAGTCTGGATGTTGCCCATATCTAGCTGCAAGTAAACTTTAACTGTTGCATTATAACTGTTTGTGAATTGTACAAACTAAGTAATAAAGCACCCATGAGTGTCTCTTAATGCAGCAAAAAGGCATTTAAGCTGTGTTAATAAACTGTGTCACAGAGTTATTACTGTACAGCATGATGGAGGCCATGTGTTAACTGCCATGAAATGTATTGTCACTTGTTTATTTTCCTACACAGTCGATAGGTTAGATGTAGAGAAGATAATTTCACAGAAGTCTAAAACTAAGGCCATAATTATTAGATAAATAGTTGTTAGATAACAGAAGTTGAGAATTGCCAAAGACTTTCATCCTGCACTCATCAAGACCATTTAAAGAATTCCAATAAAAGGGGATAAACAACTGAATTGATAACTGTTGCATTCTCCATATCAATGCTTCTACCAATCAGCACTCTCCTCTCATACAATATATAAATGTCGGTTTTCCTCTTCATTAATGTTTTTGTGAATTAGTTAACTAGGAGCCATTGAGAGGTGGGGTCCTTGTCAATTTGTAGAGTGTGGATTATGTTCTAGAAGGAGCTATGGGATTCCAGACAAATGTGTGGAGCTTTTATTCTTAAAGGTCCTATGTCAACAGGAATGCTTTGTTTGTTGTTACTGGCAGTGTTCTTTGAGGAGGGTATTTTCATATATGCATGCATAGGAAGCCACTCACGTTGCATTCATCCCAACATTCCAGAAATAATGCTCCTGTTTTGCAGCTCCAAAGCCGGGCTAAGGAGAATACGCTGTTGGGTAGATGAGGATGAATGAAGCTAAGCTACATATGTGGGCTCTGCTAGCCTGAATGGTACCCATAAATTTCCATATGGCATTCCCTCATCTGGATCTTGGCTTCAATGTACTAGTGATGATATTGGTAAGTCAATGTACAGTCAAGAGTAATATCAACATGTTTTGTTGTTAAGTCGTGGCTGACTGTGGAATCGAAGATTAAGATTTTCCTTGGCTTTAAAAATTTATAAGTGCAAGGCTGAACTGTCCAAGATTGGACTCAGGATATTTAGCACAAGGTGTTCCAGGACTTTATTGTCATTGAGAGCTAGGTGGTGACTCCATGGGTTGATGAGTAGTTTGTCTGGTGTGAAAATGGCGACCATTTCAGGTTTACACTAGGAGATTAGAATAACATCCGTGGTGTGAGAGGTAAATATGAGCTTCAAACAGCTTCATTAGCACTTCTTTCTCTATGGGTTGATGTTTTTCAGGAATTCTGAATAATATTGAATCCTGCCGCTTTATTTGACTTTGCAGTCCACTATCAGTTGTCTGCGATGATGTGTCAATAGCTGTTCTGGTATAGTTTTGAAAGGCTAGAGCTGATTTTTACTGTCTGCTTATCTCCCCAGCTGGCTGGTATCTCAGACCCTAATCACGAGCTCCAAAGTTATAGTTTCAATTTTGACTTTGGATCAGTGGTATAATTGTTTTGCAATCACAGGATGACACAGGGGTTTCCATGCCTTCTGATTTACTTCATAAATGAAATGAGGAATAGTTCAAATCATAACAGTGGTCATCCAAGTCTAACCATCCCTCATTTAACGAGCTTCTGCCCTGAGTACTTTACGTCTGGTGGCATCACAAGCATTCAGGTATTGTGTATTAAATGGAACTGCTGAATGGATTGTTCATTTCAACATTGAGTTTTATCTGTTTCCTCAGCCATGTGAATCCAAAATACAAAGGGGAAGGTAGATAAACATGATAGAAAAAGAAAATAAGTAGTATATATTACTTCACCTCACTGCATCAAAGCCCTTGGACCATAAGTGCTGTAACATACCAGCAGGGCCAAATGTGTACTGTAAACTCAATATACTTGTGTGGTTGGCATAATTTACAAGTGACTGCAACAGAGGAGGTACTTATTGACTCCTCTTTTCTGCTCTCCTAACCATTTATTTGTACTTTTTCCAGAAGAAAAACTTCAACCGGAAATCCTGTTCAGTACTGGAATAAAGTGGTCTCCTATGAATATGACAGAAAGCCTCAGAAAATGGATAATCTGTACATTAAGAATTCATTCTTACAATTAAGCTTTTTTTAAAAAGTGAATACAGTTTTATTAATGCTTTTCTTTGCAGCTTGAAGTTCAAATGGTAATTATTAAACTTGATATTGTTTTCTAATTTCTAAACAGATCGTTAGTGTTAATACTCTTCATAGACACTTACAGATTTGCTGTCATCATTACTTGAAGTTGGATCCTTATAGTTGGAACCAGGAAGTGCAGGGAAATCTTCATTGTGGATTGAGAAGTCCTGGGACTGTTCATTTGCTGGTTTTGTCACCATCCCAACTACATCACGCAAACAAAGCCATGTTAGCCCCGAATCTGATTATAGTACATTGTAACATGATCAACCTTTTTAACACCATTGTACTAATCACCCAAGGCACCTGTAGTCCTATTTTAAAATCTTAATTCTCCAACCAGGAATTTCCTGGTCCAAATCCTTGCAGTACCAAAACATTTCAACATGAGTAAATCCCCTTGAGGAAGGAACTTATCTCAGGCAGTCAACCTACCCAAATGCTAAAATGGCTTCAGCATTAGCATGAAGTCATTAGTGCAAAAGACTGGTCTGTGCCTGCAGGATTTTGACAAACTGGCCCCATGCCAACCAAAGAAAACTAAACAGCTTTTAAAAGGCTGACTGCAAGAAACTTGACTTTTTTGGCCACTAAACAATATCTATTCAGTTAGATGAGAATGGATTTTCATGTCAAATCATCAAATCACTTAATGACTTTGCAGACAAATAGCAAATAAACACTGACACCAGCCATATGAATATTTAACACAAAAGTAAAGGTTGAAACTAATTTTAGATAAAACTAAATAGGAAATGTACAGCAGCTAACTCATGCCAGGATTTTGCTGCTACTGTAGCTTAATCTTATGATCTTAAGTTAATTGAAATTCTGATGACTAGAAGGAAAAGGAGCAAGAGTAGGCCATTCAGCCCATTAAGCCTGATCTGCCATTCAAGTTGATCATGGCTCATCTAATTGTAGACTTACCTCTACTTTCCTGCCTACCCCCAATCCTTAATCCTCCATTCTTGTAGATTCAAAATCTAATCCACTTTTTAATGATCCAGCCTCCACAGCAAACCTTGCAACTTTCCCTCCCAGGCAATCAATCATCAAGTTTAAATATCATAGCAAAATACTCAAATCCTGCTTCATTGTTAAGAATCACCTATAGTCTTGTGATGTTGAAATTCTGAAGGGGGTATCATATGATTTTCTTCAAGGCAGCTCCAAAAGTCCAGTGTAAGGCTGCCAATGCCAACCTAAAAGTGCCGTGGGAGATCCACTCATAAATAAAGAAATAAAAACATTGCATCTACTACATACCTGTCACACATCAGACATCACACTTAGTTCCGAATGCCCAAACATTTTAGGGAAAAACCAATCAATGCGTTGAAGGTGAAATTAGCCACCTTTCAATCTTTAATAGAATTCTTATCAACTACCAGCACATGGGACTCTATGTCATTTAAAGGCAATTGTTTAATTTGGTATAATGTTTCCATCCTTGTAATACAGGCATAATTTGCCTTAGAGTTAGCATCGCTGAAATTTTTGCTGCTAATTTTAATAAAAAAATGTAAGAAAGGCGAAAAATATTCATATATTCCCATTCAACATTCTTCTACCTGAAAAATGACTGTTATCATTCAAAAAAAAAATCTGTGGTTCCCTCACTCCAATTGGAACCTGGTCCTTAGTGTGAGTGGAAGCTGACAGTGTGGAGTAGAGTTTCCAGGTTGCACCAAAACCCAAATTAAACCACTACTATGTAGACTTATTGGTAATCTACTTACAAGTTTATTTGTTCATCCACCACCTGTTTGGTAACAGGCAAATGTTAATTGATATTTTGAACAGTTAAGATCCTTCCCTTATTTAAATTTAGTCATGCTGCAATGTACAAAAGTTGTTTATACATTTTCATAACTTATTGATCATAATCAATCCAGTGTATATAAATAGAACAAACTGGCTTACAGTGAGTTAGACAATCCACTGAAGTTTGACAGGAGCCCAGTGTGATGTCTTCAGAAAGCACATACTATATGCAAATATAATAAGTATCCAAACTCATAAAAAAGGAGTTTTACCCATTAAAATTAAGAACTTAAATTATTGTACAACTTAAATTCAACTTTACTACACAAAATAACAGACACCAATAACATATACAGGAACTGAAATTTAAGGTGGTGAACATAATATACAAAAGCCTAACATTTCTGTTCTTTTAATATCACATTTAGTCCCAGAAATAAGTATCATTTTTAAGAATACAATGGAATCTAATTAAATGTGCAAGTACAAATGAAGTGCAAAATTCTTCATTCGAATTCACATATTATGCAAGTGATCAAAATGCAACATTTGATATGATGAAACTGTCCTAGTACTGTAGGAAAGTCCAAAACAGGAAAATAATGAGGGATCACTTCAAATGAATAGTCATTAATCACAATAACCACTCATCATCAGTATTCTCCACTTAAACTATGAATTAACCCTCCTGCTGAAATGGATTTACTTTACTCATTACAGAAACTGTACCATACACTTATTTTTAAAAAAAGTAGTTCCAGGTCAGAACTTGCCGATCTAGTCCAGTAACAAAATAAAATAAAAACTCAGCTACATAACCCTTTTCCAAAAGTATGTACATTTTGAATCGGATTCAAAATAATGGCCTGTTAAAAGAATGCAACATCCTATTTCATTTTTAAAAAAATACTGATTTATTGTTGCAAGAAACAACTGGAAGTATAGGTGACCTACTATGACTTAATAAATGCTCTCACTTCAGGTCAATAAGGCAAACTACCTGAATTCTATTTATAAGAATTCTACGACATCCCTGATACAGAACTACTTTCTGAAATATTTGAAAATTTAGGCATTTCAACCTAACATTGAGTGTAGATTGTAATCAACAACCACCAGTGTAAACCATTAGAAGATTTAAACCCAGAAACTATTTATTTTCAGGCTAAGTGCAGCAGCACTGATTTCATTTTAAAATAAAACTAGATAGATTAATAATTAGTGTTAGAGTTTAAAGCATATTACTTTGCTATTGGATATTTGTAAAGTTGCTGAATATAAATCCAACTCCAAACAATTACTGCAACCAAAGAATTGCAGTTGTCCATATTCTCAATTCAATGACACCATAATTGGCTAGGCATAACACTTACTGAAACAGACAGCTATGGAATTATTGTACAAAATAGCTTAAATATAATTAAATGAGCAAAATACCCCACAGGTACCATAAGATGGAGTTCTAAATATAGTACAGTTCTCGAATGATTACTTAGAAGGAAGAAAACATGTCTATTGGGCATTCAAGCTATAAACAAAATAAGTTTGGCAAAACTAGGAATCCTCCCACATCAGCAAGTTTTGTTACCGAAAAATGTATAATTGCTAAACAAAATTTGCTATCAGAAAATATGGAGCTGCAAAAGAAAGTAAATGAAATTTGGAGAATTAATGATAGACCGAGTTTCCACTTCCTGTTGTTTAAAATGGTTTGTTGCACTACTATGTCATAGAAATTTTGAGAATATTGTGAACTGTGCCTTAATGGATTGTATTAAGTTGATGGTCATACATTGAAATTACATTCAAAGTTTAATACATGCAAGAATAATAAATGGTTTATTTGAGAAAGATAATTTAAGAGTATTGCTTGTGTCAACAGAAGAATACAACAGAGCACATCAAGATGCGTATACTAAATTAGTTTGTGTCTATGAAACTTGACAAGCTTTTTAAGAACATCATCAAATAATTGCAGATCACAGCCATAAATAAAACCAGAAAATGGTGGAAATACTCAGCAGGTCAGGGAGCATCTGTGGAGAGAAAAACAGAATTAACATTTCAGATCAAGAAAATTCCATCAACTATGCTAACTCTGTTCCTCTCCCAGCAGATACTGTAGTGTATGATCTGCTGAGTATTTCCATTTTATTTTTGTTTCAGATTTCCATTATTAGCAGGATTTTGATTTTGATTTTGTATGAGTGAGACAGTGACAAACATGATCAGTCTGACAACCTGTTTTCAAAACTTAATTGACATGGAATACATCAATGCATGAAATTTGATACAAATTTGACAGTATTTATCAAAACATCATCATTAGGGAGCAACAGCTTGATTTACAAGATAGAAATCTAATTACTTTCGTAATATGTGCTTGTATGAAAATATAGTACAAATATAAAAAGTTTGAAATATACACAATAACAAAATAGCCCACAGCAATGTTCAAGTCTTTTTTTGGGAAAGACAATGCCATGGAGAAACAAAATAATCTATAAAAGTTGAAATGGAGTCAAAACTCCACAACAAAATTTCAGTACTCAATCCATTCTGCTGCCCCCTCCTTACTCAACTTTAGTAGATCATGTGTATTTATTTAGAATCATAAAATCTCTTCAGTGTGGAAGCTGGCCACTAGGCCCATCAAGTCTACACTGACCCTCTGAAGAACATCCCACCCAATCCGACCCAAACCCACCCCCCAACCCTATCCTGTTAATCTTGCATTTCCCATGGCCAATCCACCTAACCAGCATATCTTTGGAATTTTGGAGGAAGCCACAGTACCCAGAGGAAGCTCACACAGATATGGGGAGAATGTGCAAATTCCACACAGACAGTCGCCTGAGGTGGAATTGAACCTGGATTTCTGGCTCTCTGAGGTAGCAGTGCTAACCACTGAGCCATTGTGCCACCTCTTTAAGAGGACTTACGGCATTTAACATGCCACATTTACAACAGTCACAGATAAGAGATTACAGTAGAGTACTTGGCGTAACACCAAGATCATCCAAGTGGTATTTCAAAAATGGCATGTATGTGTAAATAAAAGCCTGGACAATGATATGTTAATAATTCCAACAAAGTTACATTTGAACGCAACTCAGTAGGCTCAAATCAGTTGCAGCAACAGCTACAGTAAAATCAAAATTACACTTGAAGAAAAATATTCTGTGAATGGAAGAACATAATCATAAGAGTTTATGTTCCTTTCTACAGCCCAAAATTTAGTAAAGTTAAAAATCAAATGTTGCTGGATCAAAACCAAAAGACAATAGGCTAGGTATAGCCACACTGAATTTTGAAACAAATCAGGCTCATCACAGTTCCTTCTAAATTCTTGTTAAAAAACCTTCAATTTTTTTTTAGTGAAAAGCAACTATCTGTGAATCAGCAGGCAGATGCAAGATATGCTCATTAACATCAGCCAAATGCATATTCATAAAGATGTATATGATTAAACATAAAACAAACATCAATGTTAGCTTTACCATTCTCATCAACAGCTAACAGCATAAGAACATAAATAGCGTACCCTGCATTTTCTGAAATTTTTGACTTCCAATTGTTTAGCCTGATGTAATTACTTTAAGAACGTTATCAAGTCATGGATATTTTCTTTCTATGCTAAATCAGTATCAGAACATGCTAAGAGTACTTCATTTTTGAATGTGCTTTAAACTAAAATCACATTAGGTCAAGACATATTTTAAATGAATGTTGGCGGCATTTGACATTGAAGGTCCCTACCTGATTTCTGTAGACGGGACACACGGACAGTTCCCAGCATGCCCATTTTCGAAAGGAACCCAGTGTCTGATGAGAGGAAGTCACTTATGAAGTTTTGTTAAAATCTAAAAACGTTTTTTAAACTTACTGAGGTGACAAGTCCTACACGTATGTACGCAAGCTCTTCAGCACATCTATTTTCAAAAATAAGCAAAGGCCACAGAAGATAAAGCCTAATTCAAGCTGAGTGAAAATACAACAAGTTATTTAGATGGCAAAATTATTATTCAACATTTATACAAATATTGCATCACAGCATGGTTTTCCAGCAGATTTACTATAAAAAGATTGACGAAAAACCTAGTGACAATCCAATAAGGTGTGGCATATTGACGTGATTCAACAATGTTTATTCGTAAATGGCGCAATTGGCTTCTGATGGGACCATTTTCAGAAGGAGACCAGACTTTCACAAGAAGTGATCAGTTTTTGTTAAGATAAAACAGACATAATGAAGTGCAACAAAGCACTGGCGACCAGTGACATGGGAGGATTTCAAAAATGTTAAACAAAATTTACACTACTTTGCTTTGCACTCAATGCTACCTACAACAGATATTCAAATATATTTCAACTAAATTCAAATGGTAATAATATGCATAACCATTACCAGATAAACAATGACTGAGGAAAAGTCTATGGAACTTTAAACTTTTTTCAAATATTCTAAACTTTTATTGTAATTTTGAAGACTCAAGAGTGAAGGATTGGATTTTTTTAAAATACTAAAGGCAATAGGTATTTTGTGGCAACTATCAATTTAAACAGATTGCTGACTGACCTGTCAAAGCCTTTCTTTCTTCTGCTCCAGATGTTAATCTATAGCGACCTTCCAACACTACTGGATTTTGTTACTCCACAAACACTTTCCGCTGGGAAGTGGTACAAAATAAAGGTCACCAACTTCTGGGCCTTGGCCAATTCTATAATTAGCGAGTTTTGAGAAGATTTGTAGTTCAGGTTAAGGTTCTGGAGGTAGCTTTGCTCGCTGAGTCAAAGTTCATTTCCAGACATTTCGTCCCCCTACTAGGTAACATGTTCAACTGGCCTCAGGCGAAGCACTGCTGGTAAGTCCTGCTTTCTATTTATATGTTTGGGTTGGTGACGTCATTTCCTGTGGTGAAGTCACTTCCTGTTCTTTTTCTCGGGGGTGGTAGATGGGGTCTAACTCGGTGTGTTTGTTGATAGAGTTCCGGTTGGAATGCCATGCTTCTAGGAATTCTCGTGCATGTCTCTGTTTGGCTTGTCCTAGGATGGATGTGTTGTCCCAGTCAAAGTGGTGTCCTTCCATCCGTATGTAAGGATACTAGTGAGAGAGGGTCATGTCGTTTTGTGGCTAGTTGGCACTCATTATCCTGGTGGCTAGCTTTCTGACTGTTTGTCCAATGTAGTGTTTGTTAGAGTCCTTGTATGGTATTTTGTAAATGACATTAGTTTTGATTGTTGTCTGTATAGGGTTTTTCAAGTTGATTAGTTGCTGTTTTAGTGTAGTGGTGGGTTTGTGGGCAACCTTGATGCCAAGGAGTCTGAGTAGTCTGGCAGTCATTTCAGAGATGTCTTTGATGTAGGGGAGGGTGGTTAGGGTTTCTGGACATATTTTGTCAGCTTGTTTGAGTTGTTGCTGAGAAATTGGCGGACTGTGTTCATTGAGTACCCATTCTTTTTGAATAGATGGTGTAGGTGATTTTCCTCTGCTCTGCGTAGTTCCTCTGTGCTGCAGTTGTGTTGGCTCGTTGAAATAATGTTCTGATGCAACTTTGTTTGTGGATGTTGGGATGATTGATTCTGTAGATCAATATTTGGTCCATATGTGTAATCTTCCTGTAGACGCTGGTTTGAAGTTCTCCATTGGCTGTTCTCTCTACTGTGACATCTAGGAATGGCAGTATGTTGTTGCCAATGACTGCCAGTCTACTCAGACCCCTTGGCATATTGGTAGCCCACAAACCCACCAACACACTAAACACTCAACTTGAAAAACCTTATACAGACAACAAGCAAAACTAATGTCATTTACAAAATACTGTGCAAGAACTCTAACAAACACTACATTGGACAAACAGGCAAAAAACTAGCCACCAGGATACATGAGCACCAACTAGCCACAAAACAATATGACCTTCTCTCACTAGTATCCTTATATACGGATGAGGAAGGACACCACTTTGACTGGGATAACACATCCATCCTAGGACAAGCCAAACAAAGAGATGCACGAGAATTCCTAGAAGCATGGCACTCCAACCGGAACTCTATCAACAAACACGTCGAGTTGGACCCCAGCTACCACCCCCGAGAAGAAGAACAGGAAGAAGAACTTCACCACAGGAAATGACATCACCAACCCAAAGAAACTCAAACATATAAATAGAAAGCAGGACTCATCAGCAGTGCTTTGCCTGATGGCCACTGAAGATGTTATCTAGTAGGGTGACAAAATGTCTGGAAATGAATCTTCCAGCCCAGTGAGCAAACCTACATCCAGTTCTAGAATTCTCCAATTCAGTCTATAATTCACCCTTCAAGTGCTGGTATGACTAAATATAGGAGGAAGGTATTTTGGAAAAAAATGAAGTTGTTTCTTATCATGTTTTCTTTCTCCTATTTTCAATACAGTGGAAACTAATGGGGAGGTGATGGCATGATGGCAATGTCATTGGAACTAGAGGCCCAGGTTACTCTTTTAGGATATGGATAGATCTCCCACCACGGCAGATGGTGAAATTTGAATTTAATAAAAATCTGGAATATAGAAAGCTAGCCTATTAGCAACCATGGAACCACTATAGATGGTTGTTTAAAAAAAAACACAGTTCACTCATGTCCTTTATCGGGAAGAAATCTGCTGTCCTTACCTAGTCTGGTCATGGTTGCTTCTCAACTTTACTCAATACATGGGCAATTAGTGATGGGCAACAAATGCCAAATTTGCCAGCACACTTCCCGTACAAGAATTAAATTTTTAAAAATCTAATGAATGATTTAGAAATCTTTAGGAAAGGAATTACTTGGTCAATCACGATGCAACTCCATTGCCTACACAATGTATAACATGCAGGGAATAACCTTGCCGCTTTCTCATGCTCTTATATCAGAAGATGCCATTTGACTGAAAATATTCATTATCAGTGGCAAACTGTAGCAAAATGGTATCAAGTTGTGAAATCATTTTAAAACAGGAATGAGAATAAATGATCATTGCATTTTATATATCAGCAAGTTCAAACTACGGTGAAATGTTTGGTCTCTGAAAGTAGAAACTCAAAGACACATATCAATAATAAAAATTGTTAGTTTATTGGATCCTACTTATTAAGAATGTTTTTCACTCATTGAACATAGAAACTAGTTCATGACATTGATGATTCTGGATCAGTGGTGCTGGAAGAGCACAGCAATTCAGGCAGCATCCGAGGACATGACATTGATGAGGTGCACTATACTCGCTTGATTCTGTCACTGTGATGATGATCAATGACTAAGAGTTTAGCAGGTAGGTTTTATACCTTTGAATGCAATTTTGCTGTTGGGTGGATTAATAAAGTCCATTTTAACTCATTCTATATTTTTCATCAATATTAGAACTTACGTTCAACTCTTTGGGGACACTATTTAGGTAGCTTAGCAGTAACTGGGCTGTTAATTATTTCACTAAGTACATCTCAGGCACAATGCTGAGACATCCAAAACTAATCAAAATCATTTCAATTAAGCACTGATGTCAGTCTTTAATGCACTTAGTCTTATTTGGCACAAGTCCCAGCCTCTTTCAGCTAATTTCTCATATGTAGATTTCACCTACAGGAGGAACAGTGTTATTGACAGTGGGGGATAGAAAGTACTGAAAGATCAAATACTAAAAAGATCAGTAAGGGCAAAAATAAACATGTAGAAATATAAAGATACATTCAAAATAATAGTCAAGAATGGAGGAAAGGAGGGATGAAAACAATGTAGCATAAAAGAAAACGTTAAATGTATAACATATAAATACAATAAAACCTGTCCTCACTCAATGTTCGGTTAACTCTGCTGCTTGCCACAAACCATGCGTTCCCAATTAAGAAGTTTCAACAATGTTTCAAATCTTTTTACTTCTGACATCATTACTACTTCTTGTTGTACAGTAAATACCTCATAAGATTACACATCACAATGCAGATACTAGAATTTTGATTAACAAAATCTGAAAATAGGAAAAGAATGGAACTTGAAATTAATGATTTGGGATCTCATGATTTCATCATGCTTTGCTTATATATATATTCTGAGCACTTTCTAATTTAATCTAAATTATATTCCATGTAATTAAGTGCTAACAGTGCTTTAACAGAAACAAACACCTAAGCACACTTACATTGGAAACTCATTCCTCATTTGGAATTAGTTTTAAAAGCTGGAGATACACACATTAACTATTTGTTGAGGGATTCTTTTGTACAAACAGACACATATTTACCGATATCTTCAGAGATAAATGATGAAACAAGCTCACACCATCTGAATGAATATTACAGTAATTACTATCGAAAGATGAAACATTTTACTTTTAAACCATGAAATGCAGAAATAGTAGGAATGCTTGGCAAAAATCCCTGAACCTATTCTCAAAAGGTCAGGCGAGGTTGGAGAACAGGGAAGGCAGGGGGAAGTGGTAAATGCCAGATGAAACTGCTAATGCCTGCTTGATCATGTTTGAAATATACATTTTCTCCATTGGTGGCAGTGCAGCACTCCCTATTGGTGCAAGGATTGGAATGGAATCAGGGAACAATGGAAATCTGGAACACTCTCCTCAAAAATTCTGAATACTGATTAACTGAAACTACAAAGCTGAACTCAATTGAATTTTTGTTTAAAAGTAAGGCTATCTTGGGATATGGATGAATGATGGGTTTGAAAGACAGTTTGAATGGCTTATTCCTGTTCCTATATACAATATAGCTCAGTGTCAGGCAGGGGGATCACTGCTTCTCAAGGTTGGTAAAAGGAAATTGCAAATACATTTTATGGTTCGTATCAGAGAATAGTTGAATTAATAGAACTACTGGTAAACTGTGCCTCAGTCATTTTAATATAAAAAGTTGCTAGTGTCCAGGAGGATCATAGGGCTGCTCTCTCAATAGAGATGACTGGTAGCAAGTTTAACCGGAGTGTCACCAGGCCTCAAGCAAGGGGCAAGGTTAAGGTGGCAGGACCTTTGCTGTGACCTTAGTCAGTATAGGAATCAAATAGTGACACGCTGTCGGTGTCACTCAGTGTTGCCAACCAGCCATCCAACCTACTGAAATAACAGACCCCCAGATGTAAAATCGCGCAGTCCCAAAAGATTACAGGACTGCTGTCTCATTACACTGACACAACTGGAGATGCATTTAATCGGAGGGTCGCCACACCTCAGATGAGCGAGTGAGGTTGAGAAGGCAGGGCCTTAACATACAAACGTAGGAAATAGCATTAGGTTATTCGTCCCTTCGAGGTTGTTCTGCCATTCATTACGATCATGGTGATCGCCCAACTCAACGTCCTCTAGATGCAAGTGCAATATCTAACCCCCTTCTTGAGATCATATGATATTTTGGCCTATGGTATGTGTTATCAAATTCCACGGGCTCACCATTCTCCAGCTGAAGCCATTTCTCCTTACCCCAGTGCTAAATGGTTTATCCTTAAGACTGGTACCTCCAACTCTGGATTCACCTGCCATCAGAACATCCTTCTTGCATCTACCAATCTCATAAACCTTCACTGTAGTCCTTCTACAGCAAAACCATGTTGCCTGACCTGCTGTGTTTTTCCAGTGCCACCCTTTTCAACGCTGATCTCCAGCATCTGCAGCCCTCACTTTCTCCTAGAGAAAAAAATAACCTTGCTCAGAGGAGGAGACCAAATGTACACAATATTCCATGAGTGGTCTCACCAAGGCCCTGTACAATTGCAGCAAGACATCTCTCTGCACCTGAATCCTCTTGCTATGAAGGCCAACGTTTGCTTTCTTTACTGCCTGCTGCACCTGCATGCTTACCTTCAGCGAATAGTGTACAAAGACATCCAGGTCTATGACAATTTATGGTCTTTCAGTCCTGCTTGCTTTTGCTACCAAAGTGGATAACCACACATTTATCTACATTACACTCTATCCAGATTTACATGCTCTCTCACTCAGCTTGTCCAAATCACACTGAAGCATCTGTGCATCCTGCTCAAAGCTCACCCTCCCATCCAGCTTTGTCTCATCTGCAAATTTGGAGATATTACATTCAGTTCCCTCATCTAAAACACTAATATATACTGTGAACAGCTGGGGTCCTAGCACTAACCTTTGTAGTATCCCATTAGTTACCGCCTGCGATTAAAAAAAAAGACCCATTTATTCATTTGTTTCATCTGCCAACCAGTTTTCTATCCATCTCAATTCACTAACCCTAATCCCATTGGTTTAATTTTACACACTTATTACTTCTGTAAGACTTTGTTGACACGGTCCTGAAAGTCCAAATAAACCACATCCACTGGGTCTACTAGTTACATCCTCAAAAGAATTTCAGTAGATTTGTAAAGCATGATTCCCCTTTTGTAAATCAGTGCTAATTCTATCCAATCCTGGATCTAAGTACAACTGCAACACTCCCTAGCTGAAAGAGGTTATAATATAACAAAATTTAGAAAAATATTGCCAACAAATAAAATTAATGCTTCTTTATAGAAGAAACATAAGGAATGACATATGGGACAAGAATTGTTTGATGTATCAAATACGAAAATGTCATGCAGAAAACAGACAAGTTAGAAGAAAATTCTAAGATTACATGTCACTATTCAAAATTAACTGGACTTACAAAATTTAGGATGCTATCAGATTATAGTAAGTAGACAAATGTGTGTGATCTTTTACTAAGGAAATTTTAAACTGTAAAGAAAATGTTCACAGACTTGCTCCCAAGATCCAAAATCCTGATTTTTTTGTGGAGGCACTCAGCAAAGCCTGACTACTTACCATTCTCAATTAAAATCAAAACAGTGTGGATTCTAGAAATCTAAAATTTAAACAAAGTGCTGAAAATAATCAGCAGGAATGCAAGTATCTGCGGACAGAGAAGCTGACTTATTTTTGCCAGCCAAGTATTGCTGTTTCTCAGAACAAAAACATCATGTTTCACTTGAAATGTTAATCTCTTCCAATAACATTCCCCAGTAATGAGATATCAGAGAGCCATTCCAGGTCATTTCTATGCACATTCTAATAATGACGCATACAACACCTTTTAAAGATATCTGGAAGTTAATTCTCTGGTCTGCAGAAAGGGTTCAACATTGGAAGACCAAAGAAAAGTAACTACAATCTTTAACAACATGACACTATCTTAAAAGATCATCAAAGCAAGCAGCATAATAAGTTCAAATAACAACAGAATGAAAAACAAGAGAATAGAAGGGTGAAATTGAAAAAATGGGTTAAAATGTGTCATAAAGGGGAATGTTGGACTATTGGAACATTCTTATTGCCCTAATATGCCATTTGAAATTTAATCAATATGTGTTGATTTTCCAGTAAGTATACTGCACTAATCCAAGTGTTAACCCAATACCAAGGCTCATTTAAAATTTCTAATAGGATGGAGTCTATTCTTCTTGTCAGTTTCCACAAATCTTCATCCTTGTAAATATCCTGCTGTATTCTTTTAAATTATGTGGTGTAAAAACTAAGCCTATCCCTTTGTTTCAAATGAATGCAAAAGAAAAATTTGCATAACTTTCCTTCCAACTTCCCTTATTACGAAATGATTTAATCCTTAATAACGAAGGCTACACCTACCCCTCCACTATTGTCTCTATTCTTCCTGTAGACTTTATAATCTGATCTGTAAAGTTTCTAATCCTTACTGTCTTGCAGCCATGTTTCAGCAATGTCACATCCTTAAAGTTGAATGTGTGTCTGCAAATCATTCAATTTGTTCCTCACACACTCCTATTTCTGTAAAGAATTTTTTAGGGTCACAACTCTAGAGTCTTTTAGTTTATAAGGCTTTTCTCACATGTTTTATTGTTCTCTCCTGATTAAATCACATCACATCGATTAGTTTTCTCTATATACCTGGAGTGTCAAACACCGTTTCTAACTTACTTTATGCTCTTTCATTTTGTTTGTTTTAATCCATTATTTATACTACCTTTTTGAGCGAAACTTTGATCCCAAAATTTATTTGTTTAAATTTATTGTGATTACTTTATTTATCTTTTCCTTCCCTCCTTGGACCATTTCCTTCTGTCTCATTAACTAGAACTCCTCTTTCCTATACCACATTTTCAGACAAAGGTTTATTTCCGTAATCTATCTATCCCTATACCAATTTGCACATGACACAGATCATAGTCAAGAGATTATAACTCTTTCAAGATCTTGCTCTAATTTAAAGCCTAAGTCTTGGTGTTCTCCAAACAGAAGGTTCTTTTGTCTATTTTTCCCCATCTTTTTGGTACCCATCTGCTACGGTATGCGTTCTGGCTGTCCTTGTGACAGTTTTCATCCTTACCCTTTGGGAAACATGTACATTGTATTTTTTGATTCAAATCAGTTCATGACTTTCCTCGCTCTCCATTTTGTCCTGGGATCTCCTTTTATGATCAGAGCCATGTTTTAAATTGAAACTTTTCTGCAAAGTGTGACTAAAGTCTGTGTTTACCTGAAAATAGAATCTTAGTAGCTACTGTGGTATGGTGATATTTTCAGCGATGCAGTATTTTGAAGGCTAGAATCAAACGAGAATTAATAATAAATATAGCTGGTTTATAACCGGTCAAGAAATACAGGGGCAACTTTGTGTACTATCGTCGTGGTCTCCAACATTCAGATCGCGATTGACTGGCTAATTGCAGAGTTTCAGACTGTTGATTTCACTGCATGCCCAAATTTCTTCACCACATATATCAACTGTCATGTCACTGCATGATTTTGCTTCTGGACGCCAGAGACAAGTGCATATTCTTTACAGGCTTTACATGCCAGTATGGTGCATTGTATTTCAGTTTGGTCAGGTGGACTAACATTACAGGGTGAAGTTAGTTTTATGGTGGCAATGCCAACCAAAGTACAAGAGTTATATGAGGAGCTGTTGTTTGAAGCCAGTATACAGAAATAGAAACACAGGAGGCTATGCAGTCCATCATATCCATGCAGACCCTCTACAAGAGCAGCCAGCTAGCCCTGCTCCTCATTCTCTGTCGACCTAGTGTTTTTTCCTTCAGTTATATATTTAATAGGTGTATGCAGGAAAAAAAAAAGGGAATGTGGCACACCCACATCCAATATCAGAGCAACATTCGTTGACCGGGGCCAGAAACAAAATGCAGCCATAGCAGTGACCTCCATGCTCCAACACTCAATGTTCCAGAGGCACAGGTCGAAAGGCCTACCAGTAGCACAATGATGTCACAAATTCCAAGGTCAAGTAATAATGAGTAAAGGACCTGGATCACCAAAAAGAAATCAAAAATGTACAAATTCTACACAGAATGGGAAACTGTATTTCTGCTCACAATTGGGAAGGGATAACCTTGTGGTATTATCACCAGACTATTAATCCAGACAGCCAAGTAATGTTCAAGCAACCCAGCTTCTAGATTCTAACGATGACCATGAAACCACTGCCAATTGTCAGGAAAAATTCATCTGGTGCACTAACGCCCTTTAGGGAAAGAAATCGGTTACCCTTATCCTGGACTGAACCACATGTGACTCCAGACCCTCAACAATGCTTTGAACAAAAACGTTGACAAGCTGAAGGCAATTTTGAAAGCTCAATAGTAATTTTATTTTTCTAAAAAAGTAACAAAAGACAAGGCCAGCACTGAAACAACATTTCGCATTTACCATTTTCTGGAACAAGAAGTCAATCACAGATGGTGAAGTGATTAAAAGAACAAAATTAAAGAGGGATTGTTGCCGCTGATTCTTTATTCAAAGACTTTAGAACAAAGAAGAAGTAATAATGGCAATCAAGAGCATGTTGCTCAGTTCTTTCACAATAGCAGGATGAGTGGAATCATTGTCTGAAGAAGTCATCTTTCAGGAACTACAATAGAACTTGAAGGACTAGGAATGTTTCTTAATGCAATTTGATAAATCCAATCCTAGGCCCATCTGATCAAGGTCCTGTTGTACTGAGATAATCTTTTTCACTGTCCACCACACCACCAATTTTGGTGTCAATGCAAACTTCCTAACCATTCCTCCTATATGTCATACTCAAAGAGTGGCCAACCTAAATTTGCAGCATAGAAATACATACAGATGATTGACATTTTGTTAAGATATGTCCATTAGGTAAGATTAAATATACAGGAAATATAATTCTCAACACCCTGATGCAATGCTAGAAAAAGAAATGACTTTCCCAATAAAACTAACTTTATCAAAACTAGCTAATTTCATTTAAAAGAGAAACTGATGTGTACAATATTCCTTTCACACAGGTACCAAAATTACATCATAAACTAGCTGCGCCATTACTGAGTATCAAGCCCTCATCCATTATCACGTGATATTTTGTTTCAGACTTGAATTTGAAGTACACCCTGACATGCACAAGTATACTGATTGTACAAGAATGAACTTCATTTGGCAGCCAAATAGAAAATGTACACATTTAAAACATTCTCTCTCACTTATTTTAAAATCCTAGGAACACCCATGATTATTTTGCGAATAATGTAATAAATTGAGCAAAAGTGACCACTGGAAAAAACAGAATCATGGATTAGTCATGACATACATGGATATGAATCATTTAATTCAGTTGGAGTGGCAATTAGGCAACATCACTAGCTAACTTAATGGGTTTAGCGAAGGTTTGGGAGAAGCCATACATAGCATGGCGTTCAAAATATATAGTAATGCTTATTGGCAAAGATACATGTAAAGAGGTAAGAGTAAGAATACTTCATCTTACATTCAACAATATATTAATGAAGTACAATTTAACAGAGTTTGAAAAAATGTTAATTATTAGATGTGCTATACTTAATTTGAATGATAATTTGTTCAGACCCATTCTCTGTGCAAACACTGTACAGTCCTCTGAGGAAAGAAAACACCACCTTCCTACAATGTCATATGTTTTCTTTCTTTTGGGGGCAAACCATATGACTTTGCTCTTCATATGTTAAAATGAAGGCTCACATAGCATTGTCTGAATACCAACGAAAATTTGAGCTGAAAATGTGTTGCTGGAAAAGCGCAGCAGGTCAGGCAGCATCCAAGGAGCAGGAGAATCGACATTTCGGGCATGAGCCCTTCTTCCTGCCTGACCTGCTGCGCTTTTCCACCAACACATTTTCAGCTCTGGTCTCCAGCATTTGCAGTCCTCACTTTCTCCTACCAACGAAAATTTGCCAGGATGTCAGCAGATGACCAATGAGGGATCTTCTGCCTTCTCAATACATTAGGGCACAAGGTTTGTGCCTGTCATTTTAATAGCAACTAGCCTAATACCTACTCTAATAATTATAATGAAAAATACATCTGAAATTTAACACAGAAAATTAGAAGCCAGGATCTTATGATACTAGTGTCAGTGTTCTGTGTCATTATTACTCTAAAACCAATAGCTTCCCTGGAGTCAGCATATATTCAGTTAAATACGGAAATCCAGAGATTGCTGTCAGTGATTCTCCAGTTGGCATACAATTAAGATTCCACCAACTTCAATCAAATGGAAATCAATGACTTGATGAGAACTTCCACTTCGTCACAGATTTGCCTAAAAACCATTGGAAAACCTTGATGAGGTGTAACTGGACTTAATTTCATGCTAAATTCATTATCACTACTAAATAGTTTCTCAGTCCTTGAACTTCCTTTATATTTTTGAATGTCATGTTTCTTCATAAAAAATTGCAAGTAGCTAATGGTATTTTAGCTCCTAACTTAGATATTTGAAAACTATTTACTCCACTATCATGTTAAATTTATCCTTTCACAGGACGCAGAAGTTTCTGTCCCCCAGTTTGCTGCTTTACTTGGCTACCATAGCATGGCTTGTTTAAATGACTGACTACTCAAATTGAAGCTAGAAAATATGCATTGACAGACCACTTGCAATATCAAGCTATTGTCTGTTGAAGTAGAAAGACCTGTGAAGTATCATAGAATTCTAAACCAAAAGTGAGGCAAAAATGTTGCTACAGTATCATATCTAAAATTAAAAATCACACAACACCAGGTTATAGTCCAACAGGTTTATTTCGAAGCACTAGCTTTCGGAGCACTACTCCATCAAAAGCTAGTGCTTCCAACTAAACCATGTTGGACTACAACCTGATGTGTGATGTTTAACCTTGTCCAACCTGGTCCAACACCTGCACCTCCAGTCGCATCAAAAATTAGTTATTTCTGATGCTCACCATAGTAAAAATTTCAGAAAATTATTCAGAACATTCCTATCAAGGTTTAGGTATATACAACACATGGACAACCTTAAATAGAATAAACATATTCGCATTCTAAAGTTCAGGACTTTTAGAATTGTAATGCTATAAGTTACATGGCGTAAAGATATGAAACTGATTTTCAAGAAAGAAAAAATGCATTTGTAGTTAACTGGATGCCTTCACAATTTAAGATTGGCAACTAGGGTAAGCTCTTCAC
The DNA here is from genome assembly GCF_037043375.1 of Chiloscyllium plagiosum. NCBI lineage: Eukaryota > Metazoa > Chordata > Chondrichthyes > Orectolobiformes > Hemiscylliidae > Chiloscyllium > Chiloscyllium plagiosum. Next base: position 21,659,113 of record NW_028270157.1, on the reverse strand, counting down.
TATCATCTCAATTACTATTGTAATTTAAAGAAATGCAGCAGCCAATTTCACACAAGATCTCACATAAAACAGCAGTGCACTATATGAAAAATTAATCGGTCTCAGAAAATGTTTCTCGGACAACTATTAATCGGACAAGGGGGAAACGCCTCTATTTGAATTGTGTCAATGGCTCTTCTGAGAATTATGAGGAGGGCCAGATACTACATCCAAAAGTCAGCCCCTACAAAAATGCAGCATCCTCTCAATCATGCAATAAAATTGCCAAATGGATTCAGCAGTGAAGTCTTTGGATCGGAACTTGTATCCAGAATCAAGTCAGGGATGTGAATACTATCACTGACCCTATGCTGAACTGCAAAACCATGAAATTAATCTATAAATTAATCTTATAAATTATTCTGTATAGAAGCCTGACTGAAGCATATGATTACCTTCAGAACTGTACAAATATGCCTTACTGACTCCAAGGTGAAAGTTTGAACTTTTGGATATCGTTACCTCACACATAACTGTGAACAACCTTTGGTGATCAAACTGACCAACAAAGAGACATAAATAAGCCTCAGAGGTAAATATGTGAACTTATTTGCTGATGGGGCTTTTGGAAAAGCCCTGACCTCTGAAAAGGAATGCTAAAATAACATTCTGCAATTATAACATTTGTCTCCAATATAAAAGCAAGGTCAATTTCCTGCGGTACTCCCCATGTGACAACATGCTGCAAATTTTGAATACTAGTCAGCCTCATGGACATTGTGCTATAAGACCATGGACACGTTGGTTATTTTGAACAATTCCTTCAAGAAATTAACATTGCTCCACAAGTCCATGAATAGATCCCAATTACAGAATAAAAATAAAATCCACACCTTGTCAAGATTGGAAGCACTAGATTATTCATCTCTCCTATTGATTTTCCATGTCTTTGGTGGTGATTGACAGAACATGGCTAGTAATACAATTCCTTTTATTTGATATTACACACATTTGAAAGGGGAATCATATTCAAAAATGGCTGTCCTGATCAAACAGTCAGGTTTTGCTATTTGCCCGGAGAATGGTACAAATCTGTCCCCTTGGTGGGCCATCTGTTTCTCTTCATATGGATCAGAAGCATTTTGTCAGGGAACTGTGTTAATAATAAAAACAAAATAACTGTCAAGTACCAACTGGAGAAGATCATGTATCACCACCTCAAAAGTCTCAATTCACTGATTTAACACTCATTGTGTGCACAACGTTGCAGTTTTAGTCCTAGAATTCTTAACACTTTAAATATTTAAAAATAAAACTGGTTCATTTGTTGCACCATGCACTCCATTCCAAACTGCTGCATGGTTGTGCACCCACAGAGCTAGAGGGGACATTATTCAACATATTCATGATGACACTCTTTAAACTGGGAGTCTTGCTATTAGCAATTCTACCAAAAAAAAGGTTTTGAAAAAAGATAAATCAAGATACACTTAATGGTAAGGTCCTGGAGTGTTGCTGAACAAAGAGACCTTGGAGTGCAGGTTCATAGCTCCTTGAAAGTGGAGTCGCAGGTAAATAGGATAGTGAAGAAGGTGTTTGGTATGCTTTCTTTTATTGGTCAGAGTACTGAGTACAGGAGTTGGAGGTCATGTTGCGGCTGTACCAGGACATTGGCTAGGCCACTGTTGGAATATTGCGTGCAATTCTGGTCTCCTTCCTATCGGAAAGATGTTGTGAAACTTGAAAGGGTGCAGAAAAGATTTACAAGGATGTTGACAGGGTTGGAGGATTTGAGCTACAGGGAGAGGCTGAACAGGCTGGGGCTGTTTTCCCTGAAGCGTCGGAGGTTAAGGGGTGACCTGATAGAGGTTTACAAAATTATGAGGGGCATGGATAGGGTAAATAGGCAAAGTCTTGTCCCTGGGGTCGGGGAGTCCAGAACTAGAGGGCATCGGCTTAGGGTGAGAGGAAAGATATAAAAGAGACCTAAGGGGCAACGTTTTCACACAGAGGGTGGTATGAGTATGGAATGAGCGGCCAGAGGAATGGTAGAGGATAGTACAATTGCAACATTTAAAAGGCATTTGGATGGGTATAGGAATAGGAAGGGTTTGGAGGGATATAGGCCAGGAGGGATTAGATTGGGTTGGGATATCTGGTCGGCATGGACGGGTTGGACCGAAGGGTCTGTTTCCATGCTGTACATCTCTATGAGTCTATCTAATTTGTAACTGATGTTTTTAAATAGCTTTGTTTAACTAGTAAATGCCAATCATATCATGGAGGCAAAACGACTAGAAGAGTTCCAGAACCTAATAATGTAAACAAACAAAAAGCAACAATACTTGCGGCCTTTCAGAAATCATAGTACTTCAGGGCAGTGAAGAGTTCAGTTAGATTCCACATGTTGGGTTGGATTTTACAGATTGCCATGGTCCACGCAGCTTGAATTTAAATACTCTGATGGAAGCATACCCATAATCACAATAGCTGCATCAAAGCAATCTAATCCTAGAAAGAAGCCCCAGAGAGACGAGGCAATCTAATGGCCGACAACTCTCTATCCCAGTAGTGCCAGCCAAGATCTGGGGCTACAGGCAGACCCCACCACATCAAGGATACTAGGTAAGCCTGGGCTATAAGGCAGGTTCAAGAGGTCAGGATGAGGGTAAAAACATAGGTTTGGCCAAATGGGTAGTGTTCCTCCAGTGGGCCCAAAGAGATCTGTAAGGGAGGTTCCCACCTTTTCCTAACACCAGCACATGTAGCCAAAGCTTGCAGGCTTCCCACACAATGATCGTCTTCCCCTGCCTGCGGGTATAAGACTAATTGGGATGGAATGATGTGACATACTGATAAAATCAATGGTTGAGTACCCAAAGGCCCAGGCTAATGTTGTGAAACCACAGACTTAAATGCCAACATGACAGATGGGGGAAGCTTGAATTTAGGTAACAAAACATGGAATTGAAAGCTAGTCTCAGTCTTGTATTCATCATTTATTGTAAAAATATATCTGTTTCATTACTGTCCTTGAAGGAAGAGAATCTGCTGCCCTTATCTGGGCTGACCTGCATGGGACTTCATACCAACAGCAATGATATGGCATCACTTAGCCTCTGAGTTCAAGGGCAATTAGAAATCGGTAAGAAATACTGGGCCTTGCCAGCAAAATCTATATTCCATGGAAGAATAAAGAAAATTATTTTTTAAAAAAGGTAAGTGGCCAATAATTGGCTACTTAAATGTCTTAATATGCACAAGGATGAGCTCTGCAAAATTTGGGGCTTGGATGGCCACCTGCTGGAATTTACATGCTCCACCCGTTTTCAAACCCATCGATAGAGTGCATAAAATCCAGGCTATGGACTCACCAAATCCTTAACTTTTAAAATGATTATTTATTGTCGAGAAATGGGTCACTGGCAAAGCTAGCAAATAGCATCCACTCCTAATGCTTCAAGTAGGTGATGAACTATCTTCTTGAACCAGTGTCGTCCAAATTATTAAAATGCACTGCAACATTCTTAAGTAGAACGTTTCTGGATTTTTGGCATTGACAAAATACATCCAAGTCAAGAGGAAGCATAAATTGGAAGGTGGTATGTTTGCATGGACTTGCTGACCTTCTCCTTTAGACAGGGGAAGACTTTGGGCAAGAGGAGATGAGTTCTAATTCACTTCCTATCTCACCGAGATATGTTCACCATCTACAAGGCACAAGTCAAGAATGTTATAGAATGCTCTCCAAGTGTCTTCATGAGTCCTCTTCTCACAACTCAAGATGATCAACAGCATTCAATGCAAAACAGCATGCCTGATCAGCACTCTAAAATCCACAGTAAACTTAGATTTCCTCCACAAACAGTGCTCAGCAATTTGCTAAGGCTCCTTTAACAATGTGTTCCAAACTTGTGACCGTCACCACCGAGGACAACAGAGACAGGAATACCTCCACCTGCAAGATCTCCTCTAAGGCACAGACCTTATAACTTGGAACTATATTTCTATGCCTTCACTATAGTGGAGTCAAAATCCTAGACAATAAAAAAAATTACTTTGCATAGTTTCTTTGAGTGTTTATGAACTGCACCTATCCAGTCTGATGGAGAGTATTTCATCATAATCCTGACTTGTGCCTTCTACATGGTGGACAGTTTAGGGAGTCCGAGGCTGAAGAATGACCTTATAGACATTTCAAAAATAATGAGGGGCATGGATAGGGTAAATAGACAAGCTATTTTCCCTAGGGTAAGGTAAACCATAACTAGAGGGTAATAGTTTAGGTTGGAGGGGGTGAGTTCTAAAACGGACCTAAGGGGCAATATTTTCATGCAGAGGGTGGTGTATCAGGAATGAGTTGCCAGACGAAGTGGTGGAGGCTGGTACAATTATGACATTTAAAAGGCATCTGGATAGGTAAATGCTGGCAGATGGGACTAGATTAGGTTAGGATACCTGGTCAGCATGGACGAATTGGACCAAAGGGTCTGTTTCTGTGCTGTACATCTCTATGAATCTAGTTTGCCATTAAGCTGAAACTCTGCACAATAATTAGCTGGTAACAGTGTAGTAGGCATTTAGTTAACTCATTCAGTTGATTGTTTGGTCAGCAGTGACACCTATGATGTTGATGGCAAAGGACTTGATAATGGTGTTGTGTTGTCAAGCCCTGTAAATGTTAAGGTGCATGATGTAGTCGATTGCTTCTGGATATTAGATGAAACAAACTAAACTGACTGAAGACTCCTAAAGTAGAGTGTGTGATGCTGGAAAAGCAGAGCAGGTCAGGCAGCATCCGAGGAGCAGGAAAATCGACGTTTTGGGCAAAAACCCTCTTAGATGCGATTGTGAAGATCACAGGTGGTGGAGGAAAAGGATCATCCATTTGATACTTATACTTGTACTGGAAATATTTAGAAATGAATCAGTCTGGTCTTCTGTAATCATGTGCTCGACAATACCATCATCTCTTTCCATTTGAATGCTTAATATTTCACTACTCATGGTTAAGAGCGTTGAAGTCCTGGTATGTTACTTGTTTAATCACTCAGCTCTGGCCATATCATGCTGCTTTAGTTCTGGCACAAACGTAATCCTGTGCTGTAGAATCACCGAAATGGCACCTCATTTCAGATGCATCACTTCTTCCATTACTTTATAAACCTTCAGACGATAGGTCATTAACAACAATAATGTCATGTTAAATAATAATCCTTAGACAACCAAATACTTCTTTCTCTCCAACAGGCACAGACCAGCATCACTAAGTCACCAGGTTCCAAACTCTTTACTTTGGTTTTGTAAACTGAGGAATAGCAAAGCCTACACACTTTTTCCATAGCTGTGGAATAAAATGAATAACCCTGAATTGTTAGGTCGTGTCCAAATCTAGCTGGTTCTACAATGTCATTGGTAATAGCTGAAGAGCATTTTCACTGTAAAAGCTTTTGGTCAGGAAAGACCAGTGTTTTTTCCATTACTTCTTTACAACACAAGCAGAGGTACAAATCCACAGATATTGATAGCCTTTGGGTACTTTGCTGAGCAATTTTTCATGTGGAGGTTATTGTAGATTTACTTAACAATACAAAAATCAAAGTAGAACCCCTTTCTGGCTCACACTGCATCAACGCTCATAAGAATGAAAGATTAGATAATGATCAGTTGTGAATGTCTCAACCCAGACTCCCTCCTCCTCAGCACATTGCTTCTGGGTTTGCTTTTATAATCTCCTTTACTATCTGGTCAAAAATCAACAAATTTAGTATAGATCATGGATTAAAACTAGAATTCTCTTGGTCCCTCGATATGGATCAACAGTACATCACAGGAATCAGATGTACAGCTCTAATTTTAGTTGAATATCCTCAGGAGCAAGAATCCTGCCAAAATTGTCTTTTGTTGGTTTAGGTTACAGGAGGTAATTGGACCATCACTCCTTCTTATCTATATAAACTTGGCCAAACCAGTCACAGATCTGGGAATGAATCTGGGGCTTTTATCCCCCCATATAAATCATTGGGACATTGTAGCGCATTTACTAATAGTTTAGAAGTTTGGATTAAATGGGATATGATATGCAAGACTCCCTTTTTAAAGCAGTAAAAATAAAACTCAGAATTAAAAAAAAAACATTTCTTACCATAAGGAGTCCTTCCTGCCAACGGATTTATTAGTGGGGTGGGATTGCCACTTCCTTCCCTTCTGGTTCTATCTGCTAGTACTGGAAATTCTGAGAGATCTAACCCTGTAACATTTTCACTTCCATCTAAAACACAAAACAAATTCAACAGTATTGATTTAAAAGAAGTGAAAGGTTCACAGGTTAACTAAAAGATCTTAAAACGTTTTGTTTCAAATATACCTAATCACATTTATCTTAGTGCAGCATGCTTTAAAATACAAATAATATTGGTGCACCACTCATAGCCTAAAATGCATTGAAACAACTTAAAACTAGACTTGATGGCAGGCACAGCCACAATACTAATCAGTGTATTGGTGAAGATGCATATGGCAGCAACTATTAAGGCTACTGGCTTCAGTTGTCACATGGAAATTAACCAATCTGTGGATTCCAATCACTTTCAAAAATCCATAAAATTTACATGCAACTGTAATTTGACCCATTCTTTCACTATAACGAAGAGTCTCTAATTATAATAGATAATTTATTGGTTATGCACCATCGTCAAGCATGGGTAAAGACTCACATTAATATAAGTTGCAAAGAAGAAACACTCATTTTCTGTTGGTTCAACCACAGAAAAACAAAATGAAATATGTCCCGCATGTTCTCTCCTCAGTTTTTGACCAATTTAGGAGGGCAAGTATTTAAATAGGCATTAGATCAGTACTAAGTATGTGCAAGAGGCCTAATGTTCATTTAAGAATGGATTGGTATGTCATCACACATATTTAAGAAACCCTTAACAGTGAGAGCTATAACCACCTCAAATTTTTGCCTTCTTGCCCCTATTTCACCAGTGGAAAACACAAATCTAAAAAATGTTTGAATAATTTTGCAAAGGAGGATCAGGATATGAAATTACATAGCTAATGATCATTTGCAGCATTCCAGAATTACATGCCCTATAATTAACCACCACAAATTATTGTTTGTGTACTAATTCATGGAATTTAAAAGTGTAATTCAATTAAACCTATTCCTATATAGGACTCTAAAACAAAGTTAAAAATCAAACAACACCAGGTTATGGTCCAACAGGTTTAATTGGAAGCACACTAGCTTTCGGAGCGTCGCTCCTTCAACAGGTGGTCATCCTCTGGACCCATGGTGAGGAGTCACTGATAAAACTACAAAGTGACATCAACAAATTTCATCCACCATCAAACTCACCATGGACTACTCTCGACTATCTGTCTCATTCTTGGACACATGCATCTCCATCAAGGATGGACACCTCAGCACCACACTCTACCGCAAACCCACAGACAACCTCACAATGCTGCACTTCTCCAGCTTCCACCCAAAACATATTAAAACAGCCATCCCCTATGGACAAGCCCGACGCATACACTGGATCTGCTCAGGTGAGGAGGAACGTGACGGACACCTGGAAGACTAAAACAAGGCCTACTGAAAAGCAAAATTTTGGCAATGAAACTAAAAAGATAAAAACTGTACCTGTGCCATTGAAAATGTTACTTGAAAGTGAATTATTAATCCCAAAAGCCTGATTCCTGTTCATCCCAAAACCGGACATACTGCAAAACAAAAGTCAAATATTAAATTAAAAATACGTTACTTTCCATACCATTTTGGTACTGAAATATAGCTGATTTAGTTGAAACAGGAATCAATTTTAGTATACGATTTTTGAAGATGAGAAATATAATGAAATGTTTAAAGACTGAATACTGGCTGAATATTTTCATAATGCCTTGTAAATAAACAGACACAAATTTACATATTTTCATTAGTTAAATTACTGATAAGTTCACAAAGGCTACAAAAAAGTACGTTAATATAAGATTAAAAATAACTCTCTGCATCCCAACTCAATGTTTTTCTACTCATCATCTTTCATTGGTTCAAATGATTGGAATTGGATCCTAACTCTGTATTTGTCTTGTTTTCTATGAAATTAAGACCATTGGACTTTATACATATAATTATTTCAAAATGTCCCCTTTGTTTTAAGGTTAAACGGAGTAATTTAGGCAGGGGATGTAGCCTCCAACAAAACTTGTCCATATGACCTAATCATCATTAGGCAGGGCACGGGTCAAATTCTATTTAACATATGGAGCAGGTTTTTAACACCTAGACACATTAGAATGGCAGCTGTTCATGCTATACACAGTGACTCAGTCAGGCAAACAGATTTAGGGAGAAGACCAAAAAAGGGGGCAGCTATGGAAAACAGATAAAAAGGAAAGCTTTTGTGTTTTAATTATCAAGCCGATATCTGGTGAGATGGAGTTCATGTTTGAAAAGATGCAACCTGTGGATATTTAAAGACTAAGAGTCACCAGAGTCTGCCTTGTTATTTGAAGTCCAGGTGATTATGCTTAGAGCATTGAATGAAGTTACTTTTGATAAACTACCACCTGCAAATGACAACGCAAAGATATCATCATGGTGCGGCCAGAAGAAAAGATCCTGTTGAAGATTAGAGGAGCTTGGGACCTCCTGTGCAAGACTGCATCGCGGCTGAGCGAGTGCGGTGTAGCGCATAACATGGCATTTGGATTTTCATTGTGTCAGGTAATTAATGATAGGTAGTTTTTCTATGATTTGTTTAGCTACCTACTAATTAATGTTTAGGTGATGTTGATTTTAATTTGTCACAGTAAAAGTGCTGAAATATAAAATCTTGCTCTGCAGTTTTTTGTATTAGTCATTGAAAGAGCAATCTTGTTATTAAGTTTTTGGTCTCTACAAGGATCACAACAAGTTGCACAGTAAAGAAATTCAGATATTCAGCAATGATCTGATTTTAGTATTTTTTTAAAATCACATGCCAATCAAGATTCAAGTTAAGTTGATTGTGTAAAACTTGACACCAGCAGTCTCTGGTTAGGCACATCTACAAACAGAGGTATATTTGCGAACTTCATCATTGTAAAGCAAAACAAAGAGAAGACCAACTATCAGGGGAGCTTCCTGTGCAGAAACTGGCTGCCATACTTGCTGCAATACAATAGTGGGTGTACTTAGTGATTAATTGGCTGTAAAGTGCTTTGGAACATCTGGTTTCTTTGGAAATATTTAATATAATTAACCAGTTTTGCTTCAGAGACAAAAGGAAATAAGAAATAACAATTAGCAAATTGGATTGAGATGAAGCACAAACTACAGTCAGCACTAGTTCTTCACTTCCAATTAACACCTATCAATATCCTCTCATATCTCAGTACTTTATATTCCATATCTCATTTTGAAATGCCATGCCAAGAAAATAGTGATATAACGAAGACATTCTTTCTCATGAGAAAGAAATATTTAAAAGTTACAGATTGCTTCAGAACCACCAGATATTTCAAAACACTTTGCAGCCAATTAATCACTTTTGAAGTGTAGCCACTGTTGTATTGCAGGAAATACGGCAGCCAATTTGTGCACAGAAAGCTTCCATGGGCAGTAATGCCCTAATTACCAGAAAAAATTGTTTTCGTGAAGTTGACAGAGCAATAAATATTGGTCAGGACACAGGGATAACTCCCTCACTTTTCTTCAAAATGTCTTTTACTTTTGCCTGTGATGGCAGTTGGGCTTAGATTAACATTGTATCCAAAAAACAAACTACTACTGACAGCATAGCACTCCCCGAATCATAATTGTTATGGGCAAGAAGCGTCCATTTGGCTCATCTTGGCTATACTAGTTCAATTCCCAGTTCCAATCTTCTGCCTTTCCCTATATCCTTGCATGCCAATTCTTTCCAAACCATCATCCAACACCCTCTTGAAAGTCCCAGTTGGACGTGTCTCCACCATACTTCCAAGCAGTGCATTCCATGCCCCGAGCTACTCACTTTTGTTCTCTCTCACATCACGCTTGCTTCACCTGCATATGACCTTAAATCCAGCTCTCTTGTTTTTTCCCCCCTTATAGGAGAGGGAGCCACCTCTCCCTACTTCTCTCTCCAGCCCACATATGACTTGGAAAATATCTATCAAACTTCCTCTCAATCGCCTTCTCTTCAAGGAGAACATTGCCAAATCCTTCAATCTATTCTCACAATCATAGTTTCTCATTCTTGTAAATCACTTCAGTATTTTCCAATCTCTCAATCTTTCAAGGTAGGCCATGGCCTCATGGTTTATCGCTGAACTGTTAATCCATAGAACCAGGTAATGTTCGGGGGACCCGATTCGAAGCCCACCACAGCAGATAGTGTAATTTCAACTGAGTAAAGCCGGAAGTAAGAGTCTAATGATGACTGTGAATCCATTGTCGATTGTTGGAAAAACCCATCTGGTTCCCTAATGTCCTTCAGGGAAGGAATCTGCCATCCCTCCATGGTCTGGCCTACGTTTGACTTCAGACCCACAGCAGTGTGGGTGACTCCTAATTGCCCTCTGGGCAATTAGGAATGTACAATAAAAGCTGGCTTGGCCAGTGACATCCTCACGCAGTGAATGAATTTTTGAAAACACATCTTTCCTATAATGTGGCACCCACCACTGTATACAATAATCCCTCAGCATTACATTGGTGCAGTCAACTTTTGTTTTAACCTTAAGTCTTGTATTGGGCCTTAAAGGCTCTGATTCAGATGCAATGGAGCTATTTTTGATGACATGAATCATTTAAGAAAATTAATTTCTTGACACTATTATACCCAATTTTGTTGGCGGTTGATCTTTGTCAATTTGAATTGTTACCATTAAAGATAGCAATCTTGTTATTTTTCTTTACAAATATACCCATTATGTCAAATATAATTCTGCTGTGCACTGAAGGACTCTTTTGGAAAATGGTTTGCAGCATCAAGCTAATTCCTGCCAATTGTTAAAAAAATTATCTGCGCTCTTTATTTTTTCTTCAGTTTTCTTTATTTTTGAAGCATTCAACATGCAAACTAATTAATGCTTTTCAAAAATTAAATCAATTGCTCTTAACTTCAAATAAAACTTGAGCTTGAAACACCAGTGATGCTTAATATATGCAGGGCTTGTTGTCACTTTGAAAGCTGCTGAATAATTTCCTCCAGATGCATCCAGGTCCTATACAGAAATAAGACTATAAACAAATTATGCTAATCTAGTTAAACCAATATTTACTACGTACTGCCATTTTTATTTACCTTTTCCTATAATTACATGGAATGATGTATTTGTCCAATCAGCCATAAGAGAGGAAATTATGCTTAATGAAATTATTTTGAGTCAGCTCAGGAGATGTGGGTGTCGATGACAAGACCAGCATTTTTTGTCCATACGTCCATCCCTAATTGCCCTAGAAGTGGTGGTGGTGGGCTGCCATCCTGAACTGCTACGGTCCTTGGAGTTTACATACACCCAGTGCTGATGAGAAGGCAATTCCAGAGTTTTGTCCCAGAGATAGTAAAGAAACAGTAATATTGTTCTAAATCAAGATGGAGACTTGCAGGTAATGGTGCTCCTGTGCTTCTGCTATCCCTGTACTTGGTGGTGACGGCTGTGGGTTTGGATGATGCTGGTGAGGTAGCTATGGTGAGTTACTGCAGTGCAAATTGTTGATGATGTCAGACTAATGGCAGTGTGCATCAGTGGTGATGGGAGTGAACTTGAAGGTGTCAAGGAATGTCAATCAAGTAAGCTCCTTTGGTCTGGACAGTATTTACCTTTGAGTGATGTTGGAACTCGACCCATCCAGGCAAGTTCCGTCACACTCCTGACTTGTGTTTTGTAGATACTGGCCACACTTTGGAGAGAGCTGAACAATTTGGTGCAGAATTTTAGCCTCAGGCTTTATATGGCTGGGTCCAATTCAGTTTCTGGTCAATTAAGCCCTCAAGATATTCATAGCCAGGGATTCTGTGAAAGTAAACAAGTTGAGCTGTGGGTAAATGCACAGCAGGTATCAGTATAATGCAGATAAGCAGGAGGATGTCACGTTGGTAGGAAAAGGACAGCAGATTATAATTTAAATTGTGATAGGTGGGGAATACTAATGTACAAAGCAACCTGGGTGTCCTTAAACACTGATTACTGAAAGCAAGCAAGCGCACAAGCAGTTAAGAGGGCATGTTGGCTTTCATTGCAAGAGGGTTTGAATACTGGAATAAGAAAATCTTACACCAGCTGCACAGGGTCTTGGTGAGACTACACTTAGAGTACTGTGTGCAGTTTTGGTCCCCTTACATAAGAAAAACTTTACCCCAAAGAGAGGGTGCAGCAAAGACTCACCAGACTAATTCCTGAATTGGCAGGTTTTCATGAGGATAGATTGGGTGGATTGGGCCAGTATTCATTGAATTCAGAGGAATGAGAGGATCTCATGGAAACATAAAATTCTGACAGGGATGCAAGAATTATATTTTCCCTGGCCAAGGAGTTATGGTCTCAGAATATGCAGTAAGTCATTGCTAACATAGACAAAGATGAATTTCTTCATCCAGAAGGTGAAGAACCTATGGAATTCTTCACACTGCAGGCTGTGGAGACCAGGTCACTGAATATGTTTTAAAAAGAAACATTTCTAAAGGCAATATGGGTACAGTATTGAGATAGAAGATGATCATAGAGAATGGCAGAGTAGGCTCGATTAGCTGAACAGCCTACTCCTCGTCTTATTTTCTATTATTCTAGATGATCAGGCTGCTGCTTGGCGAGTTTGTGAGACAGCTCTTTTGATTTTGATGTGAACACCTAAAGGTTAGAACCATAGGAAAGGTTACAGACAAAAAGATATAAGTCAGTTCATTATATCTGCACCAACCAAAAGAACTAGCCACCTACTCTAATCAATGTTCCAACAATGAGTCGATAGCTTTGCAGGTTACAGCACTTCAGGTGGAAATCCGGATACCTTTTAAAGGAATTGAGGGTTTCTGCCTCCGGCACCAAACCAGGCATCAAATTCCAGAAATAAGAATAATAATGAGGACTTTTGCAGAATCAAAAGTGTTTGCCGATGTCGTTTCCAGTGCCTAGGTTGATGCTGAGTGATCCATCCAGTTTTCTTCCCTTGTTTATACTTTGATACAACTGACTGGCTTGCAAGGATAGTAGATTTCCTTACCTAAAAAGGCATTAGTAAACCATACGGATTTTTATGTCAATGACAACGGTTGTATCATTAAGCTAGCTTTCAATTTCAGATTTTATTAAAATTAAAATTTCAACATCTGTCATGATGGGATTTAAACCAAGAGACACAGAAAATTAGCGTAGGGCTCTGGATTACTAATTGCCATTATACCATCACCTCCTCGAAAATTAAATTCATAGAAGCAAAGAATGGGTACAGCACAAAAGGTAGTCATTTGGCCCTCAAGCCAACCTTCTGCAAAAACACACCAGCTAGCAGCACTACTCTCTGCTCTCCCCAACAGCCCCGCAATTTTTTCCTTCATGTTACTAATCTAATTCCTTTTTGGAAGTACTGGTTGAATCTGCCTCAACCTCACTCTCAGGCAATGGTTCACACTCACATTATCAACTGACATCTATCATGCACAATTATTTTTGTTTCATCTTAATTATTATCTGTTTTGTTAGCCAAAGAATTGTAGGTTGATCGCCCTATCTTTTTCTCTTGTAGCAGTAGGCTATATCCAAACCACGTGCTCTTTAAAGACAGTCACTTGCTCACAGTTTTGCCCACCAATTTTTCAATTAAATTTAACCAGACCCGATCCTTGTCACAGCTCACTAAATATAGCTATCTTCCAATTAAGTATTTTTACTCTAAATTGTCCCCTATCTTTCTCCATAGCTGGTCTAAATATTTTGAGACCACAATCACTTGAAGAACTTCACATCCCAGAAACAAATTCAGCAATGCCTCATTCCTCATTGCATCGGAAGTGTGTTAATCAAAATGTAATCAGAAAGGCGCATTTCAAGAATTCACCTCCCCATGACTTTAAGACTATTACTATCCCAAATTGTTTGGGTGACTCAAGTATTCTATTATTCTTGCATATCTTCATAACTTTCCTGCACTTTGGGATAAATAGGAGTTTCTTTGGTTGGAGATCAGTGTTGAGAGGGGTGCTGCAGCGGTCAGTGTTGGGCATGCAACTGTTCATGATATATGTAAATGATGTGGAAGAGTAGGCAGAGTGTAACGTATCCAAGTTTGCTGATGACAGTAAATTGAGTGGAAAGGCAAACTGTGCAAGGATGTGGAGGGTCTGCAGAGAGATTTAGATAGATTAAACGAGTGGGCAAGGGTCTAGCAGATGAAGTACAATGTTGGTAAATGTGAGGTTATCCACTTTGGAAGTAAAAATAGTAGGTCAGAGTATTATTTAAATGGTGAAAGATTGCAATATGCTGTTGTGCAGATGTACTTAGGAGTGCTTGTACATGAGTTGCTGAAAGTTGATTTGCAGATGCAACAGATAATCAGGAAGGTAAATAGAATATTGGCTTTTATTGCTAGGGGGACTGAATTTAAGAGCACGGAGGTTCTGCTCCAATTGTACAAGGTGTTGGTGAGGCCACACCTGGAGTACTGTGCGCAGTTCTGGTCTCCTTATTTGAGTACGGATATACTGCCTTTGAGGGCAGTGCAGAGGAGGTTTGCCAGGCTAAGTCCTGAGAAGAGGGGATTACCCTCTGAGGACCAGTTAAGCTGCCTGGGACTGAACTTGCTAGAATTTAGAAGATTGAGAGGGTATCTTGAAGAAACATAACAAATTATGAAAGGGATAGATGAGATAGAGGCAGGCAAGTTGTTTCTGCTGGTGGGTGAGACATGGCCTCAAAATTAGGGGGAGTAGATTCAGGACTGAGATGAGGAGGAACTGCTATTCCCAAAGAGGAGTGAATCCACGTAATTTTCTGCCCAAGAAAGCAGAAGAAGCAGCTTCATTTAATATATTTAAGACACAGTTGGTTGGGTTTTTGCATAGTAGGGGAACTAAGGGTTATGGGGATAACACAGATCGGAGGAGCTAAGACAATGGATAGATTAGCTGTGATCTTAATGAATGGTGAGCAGGCTTGATGGGCCAAATGGCCTACTCCTGCTTCTATTACAATGAAACTATGAAACATTTATTATCTATATCCTTCACACTAGTTGATGGTCTGTAAATACACCTAGTTTAATGCAGCTCTTTGTTTTGTTATTCTAACCAACTACGATCTTTGACCACTCCAGGACATCCATTCTCTCCAGCACTGTGCTCTTTAACACTGCCACATCCTCTCCACTCTTTTACTTCCTTTCATTATAAAGCACTTCAGTCAGAACTTTTCCAAGCCCATTTCGGGGAGTTGTGAGCATGGAAATATGGCTCACCAAGTTGGGCTCCAGCTCAATGGGCTTTTTCTGGAAGTGGGCTAATAACAGGTCAAACAATTCAACTAATAGACCAATGGCCAATACTCCAACATATTTAAATTTTAGTAATATGCATGGCCCTCCAACTCTATCCAGAATCTGGCAAAGCTCCAGAATCAGCTGTAGAAAGTGAGAAATTAAGAGATAATCATAGGTTCATATACATGACAGCAAAAACAAACAGTCTCAAAGACTGACAATGGTACCAAAATAGATTCGTGGAGGCATACACCTCCCATGAAGGCCCTTAGAGTTCTGGGCCTTGTTTTCAAATATTTTGTCTGCACACATTCAAAAGCACCTCAAATTGGAGATTCCCTCAAGCCTCTTTTTGCCTGGACAGTGTGCACCAGCTGCAGGACAGCTGCCTTTTTGTTCTCTTGTCAGGCTGCCCAAGTGACTCTCCTGTAATATTTAGCACTCCTACATAGGCAATGACTGGAACCTATTCATTGACTACCTCCTATAAAAGTGCAGGCTTGGAAATGGTCCCAACCTAGAAGAATTCAGCTTTTATATTCACGAATATTTACACCCAGTCCTACCCTTTTTGAAGCTAGGTCTCCACAACTGCCCTATTATCATATTTCCAGGTGGTTATTTGCACATGTAACTTACCAGCGATGTTTAGCACACTATGTGTATTACATACGTACACAGCAAACTCTCTTCAGCCTTCTTGTATTCTTAGTCTGATTCCATGTATACTGTATTAATTCTGACTTTAGTTTTATCTGTTGCAACTAATTTTCCCTTTCAATAAAATTAGTTTAGATTGCTTTTAAAAATGTGATTAACACTTCTATAAGATACATTACACCTTTGAATCTCTTCAGTGTATGTGTAGTCTACTATAAATATGTATTTGTTGCAGACTGGAAGCATGGGCCTACTTCATTTGATCCAGTGCTTTGTGCTACAAAAGCCAAAGGGGGATGAGTAAAATGATCAGCAGCTTTGACCGGCATTCCAACAGCAAGTTGTGTGTAGAATTGCAACTAGATCAAATTTGAAACGAAATGCCTTGTATATATGGTATAAATATCCACTGCAAGAGACAATATTGGTAAGCTGCTGACGAGAATATTACTTAATTGTTTATTTTGCATATTTTGGACAAGTTCAAATGTTCTCATTTCTGTCATTGAACAGTTATTTTATAAAAGGATACCATGTATTGGACCCAGCTGTTATTAATAGCTCTCTGACCAAATAAAGAGTTCCTCCAAAATACGCACTACCGCGTTAGGCAGTAGTGTGGGGGTAATTAGAGAAAAAAAACACAAAAAGGAAAAGAAGAAAAAAAAAAGGAGTGTCAGAGGTTCTGAAAAAAAAAAGAGTCCCTCCAGAAAAAATATTGACATAGTACATTAGTAACCAGTGGAAGTATTCAAACCTGTTTAGAATTTTAGTTTAATATATTAAAAGGACAACTGCCAATTATTTACATTTTCATCAAAACCACAGGCGATGAACAGTACTTACCTGCTCACTGTAAAAGGCTGCCGGGATGGCTGCTGCTTTGGCATACATATAATGCTAGGTGAGCTTCTGTTTGGACTACCTAAACCAGAGCTGCTCATGCTATTTGTCCTCCCTGGAATCCCAATCCCTTGTCCAACCTGGGAATGATTCATCATATTCCTAGGATTCATAGGCAATATGCTCCTGTTAAAAAAACAAATATTAAATAGCACTGTATCTGCCATACATATGAAAACCTAAGAACAAATTATAAAAACAGCCAACATAAAGGAAAAATTAAACATGTCATATTTTTCTGCTAAATCTCAGAATATTGACTTTCAGGTCCACATTTAAAGACAAATAATGTAAAATAATGCACTGAATCATAATTAGAGTTCTGATGGAAAGTGTGCACTATACACTACTTTTGGAATTTTGCCATTTTTAAAAACACATGAATTTTGGTCAGTTCTATGCAGGTTTTTTATAAAGCTAATCATGATGTCAAATAGGACAAAATGGATCAATTTTTGAGAACACATTAGACTACAATCATATGGCTAGTAGAACCCTGATGGTGTTAACTGATAAAATGATTATACTGTTGGGTTTCTGACAGGCAGAGTAAATATATTAAGGCAATTAGCTTAATTTTGACTTCAGAAAGAAGGCTCAAGTTTTCATTTCAGAAGAATTTGAAGATCAGTTCGAGAAGATACAATAGTTTTGAGGACGTGGGCATGGTTGAAGGAGCTGCATAAAATCACTTCTACATTGCTAAATTGCACTGAACGAGTTTAGGGGAATTAGTCACCTAACAGAAGTTTCTCAAACAGAAGTTTCTAGTCTGTGAGCTTTCAAGTCAGGGAGGTTTGGATAGAAATCTTCAAGTTGCAACAACTCAAACTTTATGGGATCAGATTTGTGACAGGTTCATGCCAGGACTAGGAAAGGAACTGAGACACTGTCACTATAGTACAAGAAAAAGAAACTGGGGAAGTTAGTTGAGATTTAAAATGGTGAAAGCGATATTTCTCTGGGCTAAAGTCTCTGTAATGGTTAGTAAAACTTTATCTTGATGCTTCTAAATTGTCTTTAATACACAGTTTATTTCTTTTGTGCAATAAATTTATGATCCCTTATTAAAGAACATCTGCAGCCACAAATGGTCATACTTCAGTGACTAACGAACAGGGTAAAGGACTTCAAAAATTTAAAAATCACACCACCAGGTTCTAATCCAACAGGTTTTCAGTGCACTGCTCCTTCGTCAGGTGTTGAGAGATTTTTAACTTTATCCAACCCTGTCCAACATTGGTACCTCCACATCATTTAAGTATGGAACCCATCAGACCAGGTTTCATTCCTCAATCAGTTATCTAGTATTACTGTCAGCTGGCAGCGTAACAGTACATTCTTCAACATCAGCTGCTTTCATGGCAACAGCAATAATATACTTTTTTTTTAGATTAGATTAGATTAGATTAGATTAGATTAGATTAGATTAGATTACTTACAGTGTGGAAACAGGCCCTTCGGCCCAACAAGTCCACACCGCCCCGCCGAAGCGCAACCCACCCATACCCCTACATTTACCCCTTACCTAACACTACGGGCAATTTAGCATGGCCAATTCACCTGACCTGCACATCTTTGGACTGTGGGAGGAAACCGGAGCACCTGGAGGAAACCCACGCAGACACAGGGAGAACGTGCAAACTCCACATAGTCAGTCACCTGAGGCGGGAATTGAACCTGGGTCTCTGGCGCTGTGAGGCAGCAGTGCTAACCACTGTGCCACCGTGCCGCCCACTACTCTTGAAATTATAAAAGAAAAATTGATTTCTGATTGTACAAAAGATCACAGGAAAGCATGTCCTCAGCACTTCCATATCCAAAAAGTGATTGTGCTTATTCGTACACAAAAAGCCTCAGGGGCTATCCATGGATACCCTTGTGGATATTCATCACTCAGAATGCAAGCGTACTAGAATTCTATTAAATGTAAGAAATGCAGCTATTAAGAGAGACAAGACAATAAAAGGAAGTCGAATTTCCTGTAAAAGTTATATCTGAAATTACACCCATTCATACACTAATTTTGCCAATGCCAGGTTACGCCCAAATTTCCTGCCAATTTTATTTGCATTAAACAGAATGTAAAAATGTTTGTAGGAAAAGTAGCAAACTTCTGCAGGGAGGCAATGGCCTAGTGCTATTCTCATTAGACCCTTAATCCAGAACCTCATCTAATCTGGGACCTGGGTTCAAACTCTACCACGGCAAATAGTGTAATTTGAATTAAATGAAAAATATTTGGAATTAAGAATCTATTGATGCGCTTGAAACCATGGTCGGTTGTCGTAAAAATCCTTCTCGCGCTCAAATGTTCTTCAGGGAAGGAAATTTGCCATCTTCAGTGAATCTGGCCTACATATGACTCCAGATCCACAGCAATGTGTGAGATTCTCAACTGCCCTCTGAAATGCATAGCAAACCACTCAGTTGTATCAATTGCTATGAAGTTCTCAACAAATAAATTAAACCAGATGGACCACCCAGCATCGATCTTGGCACCAGAAAAGACAGCAGCAAAAACAGCCCTGTCAACCCTGCAAAGTCCTCCTTATTAACATCTGGGGGCTACTGCTAAAATTGGAAGAGTTGTCTCAGATTAGTCAAACAATAGCTTGACATATGATTCCATATGTATGCCTATCTGACAGACAATGTCCCAGACACCACCATCACCATCCTGGATACGTCCTGTCCCAAAGGCAGAACAGATCCAGCAGAGGTAGTGTCATAATAGCATACAATTGGGAGGAGGTTGCCCTCAGTCTACGTTGACTCTAGACCCCATAGGCACTGTCCTCCCTCAGCTGATGAAAAAGTACTCCATCATGTCGAACAACACTTAGACTGATGGATTCATTTGAGTTATTGTCACATGTACCTAAGTGCAGTGAAAAGCCTTGTTTGCGAGCAGTAAAGATAAATCATAGTAAGAAAAGACATACAGATCATAAGGTGAAAAGAAAATTTGGACAGAGTGAGGCATATAGGTTACACCACAGAATGTGCATGAAGCAAGATCAACATTATTTGAAGTTAGAGAGCCCATTTATTAGTCTAATAACAGCAGGGAAACAGCTGTTCTTGAACCTATTGATGCACGTATTCAAGTTCTGCCTGACAGAAGAGGTTGTAGAAGAGCATTACTGGGGTGCGATGGGTCTTTCTTGATGTTGGCATCCTATGCATGGCAATGTGAAGTGTAAATGGAATCCATGGATGGAAGGTTGGCTTCCATGATGGTCTGGGCTGTGCACACCACCTTCTGTAGTTTCTTATGGTCCTGGGCAGAGCAGTTGCCATATCAGGCCATTCTACACCCAGATAGTATGTTTAGAGGAAGAACTAATGGTGGCAAGAGCACAAAATACTCTCTGGATGGGAGAATTTCAATGTCCACCACCAAGAGTGGCTCGGCAGCAGCATTACTGATCAAGCTGTGGGTCCTAAAGCAGGTGGTGAGGGAATAATAAATAGAACACTAGGTAGACGGTAGGTAACCTGAACAAGGAATACTTTATTGTGCATCCTCTCAGCTCTGTCAGTTTTAGACTGCCTCCCTAGCTCTTGCTCTGAGTCACCTGATGTGCTTGCTTAAAGTGGCAAAACACACCCAACTACATAAATAATACCAATCTGCCGGCTGCAGATGCATCTATGACAGTATTGGTAAGAGCAACCACCGCATAGTCCTTACAGAAATGACGTTCCGCCTTTACAGTGGGAATTCCATCTATCATATTGTTTAGCACTTTCACAGTGTTAATTGAGGCAGACTTCGAACAGATCTAGCAACTCAAGACTGGCCATCCATGAGGTACTGTCAGTCATCATCAGCTGCATAGTGTACTCCAGCACATTCTGCAACCTCATGCCTGACATGTCCCACACTCATTCATTACCATCAAGCCAGGCAATCAACCCAAGTTCATTAGAGGGAGGAGAGCATGCCAGGAGCAGCACCAGGCATACATAAAAATGAGGTATCAATTTAGTGAAGCTAGCAAACAGCATAAAGCAGCAAGTGATAGACAGAGCTAAGCGACCCCACAACCAGTGGATCAGATCCAAGCTCTGCAGTCCTGCCACATCCAATCGTGAATGATGGTGGACAATTAAGTAATTCACTAGAGGAGGCAGCTCTACAAGTATTCCCATCCACAAGGACGGAAGAGTTCAACACATTAGTGCAAAACATAAGGCTGAAGTTTTGCAGCAATTTTCAGCCAGAAGAAATGCCAAGTGAATGATCCATTTTAGCCTCCTCCAGTGATCACCAGCATTACAAATACCAATCTTCAGCCAATGTGATTCACTCCATGTGATATCAAGAAATGACTGGTGGCACTGGATAGTGCAATGGCTATGGGCTCCAACGACATTCTGGCAATAGTACTGAAGACATGCTCAAAAACTTGCTGTTCTCCTAGCCAAGCTGTGCCGGTACATTTACAACACTGGCATCTATCTAACAATGTGGAAAATCACCCAAGTAAGACCTATAGACAAAGACCAGGACAAATTCAACTTGGCCAATTACCACTCCATCAGTAGAGATGGAAGGTGTCATCAACAGTCTTAACAAGCAGCACCTGCTCAGTAGCAACCTACTCACTGTTGCCCGGTTTAGGCCTGGACTGGGTCACTCAGCTCCTGACCTCATAACAGCCTTGGTTCAAATATGGATGAAAGAGCTGAATTCCATTGGTGTAGTGAGAGTGAAAACCCTTGACATCAAGGCCACATTTGACAGAATGTGGCATGAAAGAGCCCTAGCAAAACTGGTCTTAGTGAACATCAGGGACAAACTCTCCGCTGGGTGGAGTCACAACACAGGAAGATGGTTGTGTTTGTTGGAAGTCAGCCATCTCAACTTTAGGACATCTCCACAGGGGTTCTTCAGCTACTGTCATAGCCCCCCCACCCCCAATCATAAGGTCATAAATGTTGATGTTTGCCAATGATTGCACAATTTCAGCACCGTTTGCAACTCCTCAGATACTGGAGCAGTCTGTGGTCAAATGCAACAAAATCTGGACAATATCCAGGCTTGAGCAGCCACGTGGCAAGTAACATTCAGATCATATAAATGCCAGACAATGACCATCACGAATAAGAGACAATCTAACCATCATCCTTTGACAATCAATGGTGTTAACATCACTGAATCCCCCACTATCAACATTGTTGGAGTTACCATTGACCAGAAACTCAACTGGACTCACCACACAAACACAGTGGCTGTAAAAGCAGGTCAGAGGATAGGAATACTGCGGTGATTAACTCACCTCCTGACTCCCTAAAGCCTGTCCACCATGTACAAGGCAGAAGTCAGAGTGTGATGGAATACTCTCCACTCGTCTGGATGGATACAGCTTCAACAATACTCAAGAAGCTTGACACCGTCTAGGCCAAATAAGCCCACTTATTTGGTTCCACATCCAATCTCTCCACCAATGTTCAGAAGCAGCAGTGTCTACAAACTACAAGATGCACTGCAGAAATTCACCAAATTTCTTTAGAGTGCAGCTTCCAAACTCATGACTACTTTCATCTAGAAGGACAAAGGCAGCAGATACATGGGAACACCACTACCTGTAGGTTCCCCTCCCAACTCACCATTCTGACTTGGAAATAGATCGCCCTTCCTTGTCACTGCCCAAAATGCTGGTATTCCCCCCAAGGGCATTGTGTGTCAACCTACAGTGGACTGCAGCAATTCAAGACGACGGCTCACCATTACCTTTTCAAAGGCAACTAGGGATGGGCAATAAACGCCAGCCAGTCAGTGGTGCTGACGTCCCATGAGTGAATCATTAATCATATATTCTGCCTTTAAATATGAAAATTAAACATGCAATATGGGTAACTCAAAAATCACAGTAAAGTACAAGAAAAATCATGTACAGGTGTGTCAAAAGATCTGGCCTGATAGGTATTTGCTTTTCACTTTAGTTATACATGCTTTCAGCACCAATACACAGGAATCCACACCAATAATTAAATGGTGCCTGTATACAAAGCAGCATTTTGTTCATCTCATTAACTTCCTCAAGTAATATTCAAATAATACACTGCATCTACTTAAAAGCTTTTTCTACAGTGCTATAAAGTTCCACATCACCAACCGTAAAAACAATGTTTATATTGTTGAAGACTTATGTTACAAGAGACAATTAAAATTGCTTTTATCTCATTACCTGCTTGGTGAAGATGGAGTATGAAGTGACATTGTGGGCACTCCTGTCGTTGGCGTTACATGATTAGGTAATTGAGTACCTTGTGATAAGCTGCGATTTAACTGGGGGTTATTGTTGCCCATTCCCCTCATCGGAAGGCCTAATGCACCTGTGAAAATATGAATATAATGTTTTTTTCAATTTTAGTTTAGATTGTCTGAGCTTGTTGCCTCATATTGAATGAGTACTTTTGTTCATAAAATAGTACAATTAAATATTGATTATTATGTACGTGTTAAGAAGCATGTTAACTTTTAGGTTTATCCAGAAAACTATGAGGAAATCAATGCTGAAACATATTTCAGCAAAAGTTCCACAATACCTATAAAACTATTTTAGCCAGTGTTTTAGGATTATGGCTTGCATAAAGCATTGTTTCTCATTAGCTATACTTTATTATGTTTCAAGTGATATACTTTCATGTGCACATTTGACAATAAAGTAATCCTAGTGGTGTCTAGACATTCTGCTTCTAAAATGTTTTGAGCATTGCTGAACATAAACACATTTTGACAAAACTTTTTGTTCTTCCACTTATCAGGGCATTTGTCAGAACATCAATGTAAACGGGACATTTTATATTTTATGAGAAGAAGGTGCTGATTAGTGGAAGTGTACTCTGAACTCAAAACAGTGTTCAATATTTGCTACGTAATCATGAGTCTACAAAGAATTACATCAAATTTAGCCCCATCTTTGTGTGCGCTGGAAGCCACATATATTAATGTACAGGTCCCTGCTCTTTGCAGGCAGAAAGGACACATACACAGCTTTGCCCCTTTTCCCCCACTATAAATATTAGACATTTTCTGATTTATTCCTCGGGAAAATGATATGACCAATCATAAACAACCTGCCAAGTTTAAAATAAACAAAATTTGGTAGTTAATTGCCAGTCATCATCTTCATTCTTCTTGGAAACATCTGTACCAGAGTCTATTTGCCAATCAATCAGCACACTTCTCATACAGTAATGAATTTTGAGAGATTTATTTTGCATTTCCTTACATTGGTATTCTCGTGTATATTCTGATGAGTGCAAGACAAAAAAGCTTTGACCAAGTCTGTGTTTTCTTTCAGCAATATTCAAATATTGTATTATCAACAACTGGAAAACAGCTTATGATATCATGTTTAGGTTTCAGCAACTCTATTGACAAAACCAGCACTTTTGAAACTATGAAGTCAATACAGTAAATAACTGCTGCCTATTGTATATTGAGATAACGGTTTATTTAACAGCTATTGCTCTAAACGCAACACTTCAACAACAGAAAAGACTTACTTTGCCCATATAAACTTGCACCAAACTGAGATAACTGCCCTGATGTTGATGGTGATGGAGATGCCAGCATCTAGGGAAAAAAGCATATACAGTCAGAAACAAACTAATCATCCAAAGTTTCCATTAGTGGATCAAAGAAATGGACTTAATAATTTACATAGATCTATAGTGCACAAGTTTATAAACCCAACTTAGCCAGAAAGAAAATTAAAGAATCAAAAATTGTCAAGTCAAAAAGATGGAATTCCACAGGTGTGTAATTATAAATGTTAAGAATTAAATGGATTTGTCGCCCTGTTAATGAAAATATTTCATAAACTTACTCATATTCAGAAAATTGTATAAAATAATTTTTGAACTGTGATTTTAACTATTAACCCAATGGTTTCCAAATTGAGATCACATCCTCCAAATACCTAATCCAGAAGTTCTACCCGGACAGTCCTGGACCTAATGCATTGATACTATCATCTAGTAAGCGTGGACAATGAATCCAAAATGCTCTTATTACCGCCAAGCAGTTTTGGCAGCCAGGTCAGGGTCTGTATATTGACTACGCACAAGCCAGAAGCAGACAAGCATAACTCAGTGGCTGACTGAATGTAGACAAAGCTGGTAAGTCATTAAACTGGTCCAGGATTTAGTACAGACTCCTTACCTCAGGCTAACATCACTGAATGAGAGGGGTTGATTAAAGTGCATGCACATAAGGGTGTGGTAGGGAGGTGGACAGAAGAACAAGACATGCTAATTATTGTGTGAGTACATGTATATAAATGAAGGACAAGTGGAGGGACAATTTACAGTGTGGTGGTGGTGGAGAGAGGGGTTTCACAGAGTCTTCTGTATCTAGGGTATAAAACAGCTTGGCTGAAATGGAAGGAGTACATAAAATAACTTCCAACAAAATACTTTAAAAGTAAGGATTTTTCACAGATCAATGTTAAAAATCATTTAAATATGGAAATACATAAGAAATGTAAAACTTGACAAAATAAGAGTTATATACTGAATCTTACTCTACTGGTGTACTTTATTGCTTGCATTGGGGTTGTGTTACTTTTCAGTTTTAAAACAGGGTCACATCAAAATAATCTGTGGGTAAAGTATTATGTTAACCAATGAATTTGAATCAGAAGGTTGTCGATTCAAATCATACTATAAAAGTTCACCATCTAGGTTTACAGTTTGCAGCAGTACAGGACAAGATATTGGAAATGCAGTAGTTCAGACAGTGTAGTAAATTACTACCTCATCTGTCTTTTCTATGATACCATTTGACAAAGAATGCAGATCTCCTGGAATGTGGATATTGTTTCTTATCAACCAACATTATAAAACCAAAATTTAGCAGTGAAATTTGTCCAACTTTATCATATGCAAATTTTGCCTACAAAACTATATGATCTGCATTTTCAAAGTAATCCACTGTATAAAAGTGCTTTGGGACATTTTGTAATATTTACTTCTTAAATGTAAGCTTGTTTTATTCCTGAATGATACCAGCCCAAATCTCCATAGTTCAAGGTTCTTTTCTCATCACTATAGTACATTTTGTTCTGATTTGGAGATGCCGGTGTTGGACTGAGGTGTACAAAGTTAAAAATCACACAACACCAGGTTATAGTCCAACAGGTTTAATTGGAAGCACACTAGCTTTCAGAGCGACGCTCCTTCATCCCACCTCCTGTTCTTCTGTCCACCTCCCTACCACACCCTTATGAGCGACGCTCATTCATGTAACTTTGTACATTTTGTTTGGATTCAAGATTTGTCACTCAAAACTATTGCTTTGCCCTGCTTCTTCAGCAACATGAAGGAATCAGAATTGTGTTCCTAGACTCGTACATTTTGAATTATTTTAAGTTTTGACAAGGCTTCATATTCAATGTTACTTAGAAAACTTAAGTTTTGAAGAATTGTAGAAAGTGGATTGGTTTTAGGTTTTGTGGAAATATCTGGAATGGATTCTTTAAAAGTGATTATTACTTACTATGGACACTGGAGATGGACTTCTCGTAAATCATGGTTGCTTTGCCGTGGACCCCCAGCTGGAGTCATTTTGAACATTCTTAACTGGTAACTGACTTGGAGCAAAGCCCGCTAATGACAAGATGCATTGAGGGGAAGCCTTCAGAGAACAAGCTGAGAAGGACCATAAGACTATAAGATATCGGAGCAGAATTAGATCCTTCAGTCCATTGAGTCTGCTCCATCATTTGATCATGGCTGATATATGTTTCTCAACCCCATTCTCGAATCTTCTCCATAGAATCCTTGATCCCCTTACTACGTGAGAACTTATCTATCCCTGTCTTAAACATACTCAATGACTTCGCCTCCACAACTTCCTGAGGCAAGAGTTTCACAGATTAACCACCCTCTGGGTGAGGAAGTTCCTCCTCATCTCAGTTCTAAAGGGTCGTCTCTTCATTCTGAGGCTGCACCCTTGGGTCCCAGTCTCTCCTACTAGTGGAGACACCTTCTCTGTCTCTGCTCTATTCAGACCTCTCAGCATTCCGTATGTTTCAATAAGATCATCCCCATCCTTCTAAACTACATCAAGTACAGACCCAGAGACCTCACCCTTTCCTCCTAAGACAAGCCTTTCATTCCTAGGATCATTCTTGTAAACCTCCTCTCGACCTCCCCTCCAATTGCTAGCACATTGTTCCTTAGACATGGGGCCCAAAAACTACTCTCAATATTCCAAATGTGGTCAGAGTCTTATACAGTGTTAGCAGTACATTTTTGCTCATGTATTCTAGCCCTTATGAATTAAATGCTAACATCACATTTGCCTTCCTAACTGCCAAGTGAACATGTATGTTAACCTTAAGCGAGTCCTGAACTAAGACTCCCAAGTGCCTTCAGATTTATGAAGCCTTTCCCATTTAGAAAATAGTCTACACCTCTATTCTTCTTATCAAAGTGCACAAAGTGCACAATCTCACACTTGCACACATCAAATTCCATCTGCCACTTCTTTGTCCACTATCCTAACCTATCCAAGTCCTTCTGCAGAATCCTTGCCTCTCCACTTATCTTTGTGACATTGTAAACTTAGCAACAATACCCTCAGTTCCTTCATCCCGATCATTAATGTATAATGTGAATAGTCATGGTTCCAACATTGACCCATGCAAAATTCCACTAGTCACCAACAGACATCCTGAAAGAGACGCCTTTCACCTTGCTCACTGTCTCTTCAAAGAGCATCCCAGCCAGACCCACCCTAGCCCTGGAACCCCGCATTTCCAATGGCTACTTCACTTAACTTGCACATCCCTGGACACAATGGGCAATTTGGCATGGCCAATCCACCTAACCTGTACATCTTTGGACTGTTGGAGAAAGCCAAAGCATGTGTGATTAGTGATGATCACACAAGTCAGAACACAGCAACAGACTTGAGAGCATTCAATTTATCTTTCTGCCTTCAAGAATAACCCATTGGCAAATTTGTTTTATTTTCAGAGCACTAATCTCCACGGAAAAGGAAGTGTTTTGGGGATATCTAGAGGAATAAACATTTATACTTCTATATTACTGATAGTATGTTAAAGATTATATCGTTATTAAATAATTTTTGTTTTGATAATAAACCTCAACTGTGTTTATTTAAAAAATAACTGACTGATAGATCTTGTTAAAAACCTGTTACAGATAAGTTATTGACTTCATTATCTTGGAAATTGTAACAATAATCTTTATTTTGAGTGGTGGCACTACAGCAGCAATGCAATCCTCCAGCCTTAGTTTTAACCAAGCTCAAAAGATAAAGAATAAGCTGTTTCAGGGTGATTTAGATGGGAGTCTAGAACTATGAACCTCTTTCTGGTTTTTGTATTTTTAAAGTATGCATTCATCATTCCAAACTCATAATTATCAAGGCATCTTTATTAAGGGTTACCATGAAACTTGATGCAATGTGGCAATGAAAGGAACTTCAACACTGCACAAGATGCATTAAAAAGCTATGTTTGATGTCCTACTCACATGCAATTTATTAGTCCTTTATGCTGAGACAGAGATCAAGAAGCTAGCAGTTTTGAAATTAAAACATGAATATCAGTCGCCCAAGATCTAGAAAATTCAGTGATCAACATGCTTGGACCCCAAATATATGCATTTCATACTAATCATTGTGGAAGAAAAGTTGGCTGTTTCTAAAACTGGAAAACAATTGAATGGTCTTCTACTGATATCTGAGCTACAGGCAGGAAATAAAAAGGTAGCAGCAACATGGGCATAAGCACTGTGCCTATTAAACTAAAATTAACAAGGCTGACATCCACTATTAGTTGTCAGTCTTTTTGACAACATAGGTAACAGTGCAAAACAAAAATTCAACATATTTTGGCCTGATATAAACTATTCTGAATTGATGGAATAATGGGGCAATTTCTACAAGTAGCTTAACTTGCGACACTGATTCAAAAAACACATCCTCTTTCAAAAATGAAGTATAAAATAGGCTTTTGGATCATGTCCCTTAGTGCTGAATCTGATAAGATTTCCTACCTTCAAAATAGCAGTGCAATTTCTTCTTTGCTGCTGATTGAGACAAAAATTCATAAAAACTATGTAGATTTTAGTTAATGGAGTTAAGAAAAGTTAAGCTATTTATTAATTGTATTTAATTTAGTTTTCTCATCTACCAGGCAGAGAACAAAACCAACAGGTTTAGCCATTCAAACAGCTGAATTCCAAGACAGTACTGGCACAACAAACGTATCATTATACAGAGCCAGACCAGTCACTAGATTTGCGAAGCCACAGGTAAATTGAGATTTTCTGGAGGTCATACAAAAGTTTAGTGAGTTTCTGCTTTGAACTCCAAAGCTAGCAAATTTTCACTTCACTGAACAAGTTTCAGTCCAGGTTATTTTGTAAAATGAGGTTCTATGTTTCAGGCTTTCTGCCCCCTCCTACAAGCGTATTCTTTAGCACACATGACCACAAATACACCAAATACTGAAATAACAACATTTCCATACTTCCTCTCATTTCTTTTATTTGTTCCTGACCTTTTATTAAATCGATACTTAAACTGTAATTAAACAAGTGATAGTTCCCACTTTGATTTCCTACTCCATTCTCAGCTTGTTTTGTGCTGCTTTTTTTTTCAAAAACAATGTTATCTTCTGCTTTCCAGGCTGTTATTCTTCTGTGATTTGTTTTGTCATTGTGCTGTGCCATTTTACCTATTTTCTCATAGATTGACTTAGAGAAGTCAGGGCAAATTACTTTCTCTCAATACAATATTGCTTCAGACCTAAAATAAGCCGCTTAACTTGCAGCTAAATAGGTGTTGTGTATTTGCAGACTCTACTTAACTTCATTCATGTCCACTTTTTAAATAGCTTCCATATGTTTTCTGGAGATCTTGTAAATAAGAAAGACCATAGATTTCCACTCTGAAGATTCATAGATCCACTCAGAAACAAAGGAATGCAGTGATGGGGAAACAAATGAACTTAAAAGTGGGTTGCAGCACAAAGATATTCACATGCAGTTACTTGGTTATCTATAACAGAGCTAAAAATTAAACATTTCAAAATTCTTACTATTGCCACCTTGTCAACAATGTGGCATTCACAAAGAATGTCAAAAAGAAACACTGTACTGAAACAAATTTTCTTGAAGAACTATGCAAAGTCAAGGTTTTTAGTGCAACATCTTAAAACATAAAACCCGATAATCGGCTACCATTTGCTCCACTGACAATATCAAAACTGAATACAGCCAACAGGATTGCGAAAAATGCTTAGTGCTGCATCTGTAATGAGTTCACCACAGGCTCTGTCAACCCAATAACATCCATAAAAATACTAGACACAACCAGAAACCAACATTCAATTAAAATTTATGAATTTTCCATGTGTAAACATCACTAAACAAGACTAAATGGATGAATTCCCCACTATCCTTTTTCAGTTTCTGAGTCTATGTATTATTTTCACCAAGGCAGGGAGGAAACCCACTTAACACCTTTCCATATGCTGCTGCACAACATCACATCTCTTTCTGTTGGTGTTTAAACAAGCCTTAACAAAATGATTAAGCTGCCCAGTAAAGGGACAAACTATCTTAAACATTGATGTATTTTAGAAAGCAGAATATAATACTATTTATGTACATATTTATATTAGTATAAATGGTAAGACTCATTATTTACAGGACAATGCCACACAGTACATCAAATGGTAATAAAAATACAATTCAACATATGTTGAACAGCAATCAATGGAAACAGACAGGCTTGTATGCTGGACCCAAAAGATATACAGGAAGTTGCAAAGCTCAACTTAAGTCCAACACTTAATGATTGGCCAAACAGACCAATCATTCTTCATCAAGCATCCTGTAGGTCAAACGTAAACTCATACTTCACGCAGTAAGCAATTTTGGAAACATTTTACTATGATTCCATCATTGAAAAGGTTATAATTGCAGAATGTATCAAGAATTTAAAGTTACAAGGAAAAAGATCCCACCTTCCAGTGTATCACGAAAGAAAGACAAGTAAAATCTTACATTTATGTATTTTATACATTTCACAGCCACTGGATGTCTCAAAGCGCTCACCGATCAATATGCATTTCTTTGAAGTGCACTAACTCTTGAAATATCAGAAACACGGTAACTAATTTTTGCACAGCAAACTCCTACAAACAGCAATGTGATAATTAGCAAGGTATTTTAAATAATGATTGAATTTGGCAGGGTGGGAGGAATGCAGATCAAGGGAGCATAATCTTAAAATTATAGCTATGCCATTCCGAAATCAGGAGGCACCTTCTTCCTGCAATAAAAACCATCAGTCATGAAGGGATTTTTGTACGAGTCAAATGAAGTTCAGTATAACAGCTAGAGTTTAACAAAAGACTCAAAACTTTCCAAAACAAAAATAAATGATTTACATCAAGCCTACATTTTAAAATAGACAAATGAATTCAAGTGGCAAGTACTATATCTTTGCTTTTTTTCATTAAGGCTTGAATGCCTTGGATCTTCACTATTTTCACATATTCCCTGCAACTAGCATGTCACAGTCATCTGTGAATATTTTAGGAGGTTTAAAATGCCATAACAGTCAGATTTATGATTATCATCAGGAATTGATCAAAGAAAAGTGCTTCCTATCTTCTAGTACATCACCTTGAAAACAAAGGAGAGCTAAATATATCTGCCGCCAATTGAATATTGGGAAGACTGAAGTCGCTGTTTTCACCGTCTGCTCCAACACTATTCCTGAGCTACCTATTCCATCTCTTGTTCTCACAACAGTCTGAGACAAAGTCAGTCTATTTGAAACCTTGGTATCATACATGATCCTGAGAGAAGCTTCCTCCAAATCATGCTACCAATAAGATCACCCACTTCAATCTCCATAACATTACCTGACTGCCCATTTCTCAGCTCATCTGCCACTCAAACCCTTATTCAAGCCTTTGCTTCCTCTAAACTTGGTAATTCTAGCGGAATCCCTGATCTGGCCTCCCACATTCTACCTTCAGTAAACTTGAGGTTATCCATGTCTTAACATGCACTAATCCTCTACGACCTCACCTGCAACGGTTTCTGCACAAACAACGGCTTGATTTTGAGAATGTCATCCACGAGTTCAAATCCCTCCATGGCCTTAATACACCCTATCTCCCCCAGCCTTTGACTCTTTAAGGTCTCTATGCTCCTCTAGCTCTGGCCTCTTGGGCATTTACAATTTTACTTCCAACAGTTCAATAACCTAAGCTTCAATCTCTGGAATATGCTCCAACACCCCTCTGGATTAGTGGTGCTGGAAAAGCACAGCAGTTCAGGCAGCATCCGAGCAGTAAAATCAACGTTTCGGGCAAAAGCGCTTCATCAGGAATGCAGGCAGAGTGCCTGAAGGATGGAACACCCCTCTTCCTACCTAGCTCACTTTCCTCATTTGAGATACACTTAAAATTTATCTCTGGCTATAAAAGGGGGAACATGACTTCGGCATGGATTCTACGTGCTGCATCCTTTGAAGCATCCTGTGCTGGGTTTGGATGGATCCCACATAGGAAAAATGGCCATTCAAAAAAAAGGAAAAAAGGTAGGCAATTTATTTGCTTAACTGACATCAGCAAAAGGAGTGCCAATTCTGACTAGAAGATTTGGGTCAATATCTCATGTGACTTGGTGTGGTAATTTGTTTTATAAAATTCCTGTGAACATGTTAAAAGAATCTGTTATTACATTTGTTGAAACAAAAACTGTTCCTTTAAGAACAACTTTTACATTAAAAGCTCTTTGTAAGGATGTTTGAAGCAAAGGACTCTTGTGCCTTACAATGGAACACAGGAAAAGGAGTCAGCCATTCAGCTTTTCAGGGTGATCCACTGTTGTATTAAGTTGTGTAAAGCCTTTGACAAGGTTCCACATGGTAAATTAATTAGTAAAGTTAAATCACATGGGATTCAGGGTGAGCTTGCCAATTGGATTAAAAGAATTGGCTTTATGGTGGAGATAAAAGATGGTGGTGGATAGTTTTTTGGACTGGAGACCTGTGACCAGTGGTGTTCCATAGGGATCGATGCTGGGTCCACTTTTGATGGTCATTTATATAATTGATTTGGATGAGAGTATAGGAGGCATGATCAGTAAGTTTGCAGATGACACCTCAATTGGTGGTATAGTGGACAGTGAAGCAGGTCATCTAAGATTACAAAGAAATTTTGATGAATTGGATCAATGGGCTGAGTGGCAGATGGAGTTAATTGGGATAAATGTGAGGTATTACATTTTGGTAATACAAACAAGGACAGGACTTATACAATTAAAGGTTGGGCTTTGGGTAGTGTTGTAGAGACCTAGGGATTCAGATTCAGAATTCTTTTTGAAATATGCATCGCAGGTAGACAGGGTAGTTAAGAAGGTGTTTAGCACATTTGCCTTCATTGCTCAGACCTCTGAGTATAGGAATTGGGATGTCACGATGAGGTAGTACAAGACATTGGTGAAGCCTCAACTGGAGTACTGTGCAGTTCTGGTCACCCTGTTATGGGAAGGATATTATTAAACTGGAGAGGGTTCAGAAAAGATTTATCAGGAATGGAGAGCTCGAGATATAAAAATAGACTGGAAAGGCTGGGACATTTTTCCACTGGAACGTTGGAGATTGAGGAGTAACCTTATTGATTTTTATAAAATCATGAGGCAGCAGCAGAGTGGTTAGCAGTGCTGCCTCACAGCACCAGAAACCCAGGTTCAGTTCTAGCTTCAGGAGACTGTGTGTGGAACTTGCACATTCTCCCCATATCTGCGTGGGTTTCTTCCGGGTGCTCCGGTTTCCTCCCACAGTCCAAATATGTGCAGGTTGGTATATTGGCCATGCTAAACTGCCCATAGTGTCAAGGGATATGTAGGTTAAGTGGATCAGCCATGGTGAATGCAGGAGTTATGGGGTAGGGTAAGGGTTGGTCTGCGTGGGATGCTCTTCAGAGGGTCGGAGTGGACTCGAACTGGATGGCCTGCTCCCACACTGTTGGGATTCTATGAAAGGCATAGATACAATGAAATGACAAGGGTCTTCTTCCCAGGGTGGAAGAGTTCAAAATTTGGGGGCATATTTTTAAAGTGAGAGGAGAAAGGTTTAAAAAGGACACAATGGCCAACTTTTTTTTTTAAAACACAGGAACACAGGGAGTGGTTCATGTGTGGAATGAACAGCCAGACAAAGGTGAAGGATGCAGGTACAGTTACAATATTTAAAAGACATTTAGATAAATGTGTGAATAGGAAAGGTTTGGAGGGATATGGTGCAAGTGCAAGCTGGTGGGACTAGTTTAGTTTGTGAACATGGTCAACATGGACTGGTTCAATTGAAGGGTCTGTTTCATGCTGTATGACCCTATGACTCAAACCAATCTTTGCTGTGTCCCTCAACAGCCTGAAGTAATAAATAAGTTGGAAATTTCAATTGGCCCAGCATGCATGGTGATTAGTGGGAAAGAGTTTCAGATTTGCACTACGCGGACTTAAAACATACGTTCTGATTTCATTACTGAATAGCACAACTCTAATTTTAAGATTATTCTCCAACACTTTG
Organism: Chiloscyllium plagiosum; assembly: GCF_037043375.1. Taxonomy (NCBI): domain Eukaryota; kingdom Metazoa; phylum Chordata; class Chondrichthyes; order Orectolobiformes; family Hemiscylliidae; genus Chiloscyllium; species Chiloscyllium plagiosum. Next base: position 21,624,512 of record NW_028270157.1, on the reverse strand, counting down.
CACGCCTCCAGTAGAGGAAATATCAACACTGTCAAAGGCATGTGGCAAGTAATATTCATATCACTCAAGCACCATGCAATGCCCTCTCCAACAAGAGAGAATCTAACCATTGTCAACATTAAAATGGCATTACCATTACTGAATTCCCCACTATCAACATTCTGAGGTTACCACTGGACTAACCATATAAAAACAGTGGCTCCAGGAGTAGGACATATAGAGTTGTAGAGATGTACAGCATGGAAACAGACCCTTTGGTCCAACTCAATCATACTGACTTGATATTATAAATTAATCTAGTCCCATTTACCAGCATTTGGTCCATATCCCTCTAAATATTTCCTATTCATATACATATCCAGATGTTGTCATTGTACCAGCCTCCACCACTTCCCCTGGCAGCTCATTCCATACATGCACCACCTTCTGCGTGAAAAAGTTGCCCCAAGGTCCCTTTTAAAACTTTCTCCTCTCACCCTAAATCTATGCCCTCTAGTTCTGGACTCCCCCAACCCAGGGAAAAGACCTTGTCCAATTACCCTATCCATGCCCCTTGCTAGCAATCTTGCAATTATCTCATCTGACTCCTCAGAGCCTATCTAACATTTACAAGACAAGTCAGCAGTGTGATGAAATACTCTTCACTTGCCTGGATGAATGCTGCTCCAACAAGCAGCTTAATACCATCCAAGACAAAGCAGCCAGCGTGATTAGCCCCACATCCACAAACATCCACTCCCTCCACCACCAATGCTCAGTAGTAGCACTATGTACCATATACAAGATGCACTACAGAAATTCATCAAGGCTCCTGGGATAGCACCTTCCAAACCCACTACCATCAAGGCAGACAAGGGCAGCACAATACATGGGAACACCACCACCATTCCTTCACTGCCACTGGGTCAAAATCCTGGAATAGGACTGAGGATCTACCTATCGCAAACAGACTGCAGCAGCTCAAGGAGGAAGCTCATCCCACTTTCTCAAGAGTAACCAGGAATGGGTAACAAATGCTGGCTGGCTCAGCCAGCAATGTGAATGAATGAATAAAAAAATCAAAATCTTTACTTGAAATACCTTGATTAATCGCCAGCATCACTCTGGTGAGTCTATGCTGTAGCAATCCAACGGCTTTTTTTTTTTGAGGTTTGCAGTGCTAAACATTTCGGTTTGATGCAGTAACGGAAAATTGGAAAACCACTTTCTCACCTTTTATATTCCTTTGAGATAATGACCAGCATTCTATTAGCTTTTCCTGCATATTAGATTTTCACAAATCTCAAAAATCTATGACCTCAAAAAATGTCCGAAATAGAAGATGAATGCTTCATTCAGAGCTACCAAAATTGCACCAATTCTTGCCCATAATATTTGACACTCAATTAACACCACAAAGAGATGATTTGTGGTTATTATCATATTGCTGATTGCAGGATTTGCTATCTTTCCTGTTATAACAGGATCAACATTTTGAAAAGTATGTCCTTGCCAGTGAGATGCTTTGAGATGTCCAATAATCAAAAAATCCAGTACATAAATGCAAATTTATGCTATATATACACAGGCTGGGGCTGTTTTCCCTGAAGTGTCGGAGGCGGAGGGGTGACCTTATAGAGGTTTATCAACCTACAGGGCATGGATAGGGTAAATAGAAAAGGTCTTTTCCCTGGGTTGGGGCTGTCTAGAACGAGAGGGCATAGGTTTAGGGTAAGAGCGGAAAGATTTAAAATGGACATAAGGGGCAAGCTTTTCATGCGAAGGGTGGTAGGTGTATGGAATGAGCTGCCAGAGGTGGTGGGGTAAGCTGGTACAATTACAACATTTAAAGGGCATCTGGATGGGTACATGAAAAGGAAGGGTTTTGAGGGATATGGGCCACGTGCTGGCAAACGGGACTAAATTAATTTAGGCAATCTTGGCAGCATGAATGAGTTGGACCAAAGGGTCTGTTTCCGTGCTGTACATCTCTATGACTCTCAGTTCATCGTTGTAGAGAAAGTAATCTATTCTGTCCTTGACAAATCAAATTGAAATTTATATATTCAACAGATTGCTATCTCATACAACATGTTTACATATTGTAAAACACTCAGTAAATTATTTTGATATGGACTAGTGTGCTGATTCCAATCTGCAGTGGCATGTTAAAACTCCATTACAACATGCTTCATTCATTACACAACAATTAGTTTTTGCATCTACTGTGTACAATTTACCACTTCACAGCTGTCACTAGGGGGCCTACATACAACAGTAGCATGGATAGGAATCAAAGAACAAAGAAAGCCATTGAAGTGAACTTGTATAAAATTGCTGCATGGCTTTAAATCATCAGAATGGGAATATCAAAATTACTGTACTGGAAATCCTTAAGATAGGGGAGTTAATTGAACAGGAATGCAGACAACAATGTGGAGAGATTCCAGATTATGTTGGGTGGAGCTCAAAGAAAACAGCTTAGAAGACATTCCGGAGTCTGGACATGAGAATAAAATGGAAAATGCTTTCAGCTTTGTAATATAAAGACACAGGTTGGTAACATATCAGAAATGGAATGAAAATTGGTGCAAGGGCAAGATCCGGCAAAGAATATGAAGGAAACAAAGGTAACAAACTGAAGGAATGACAGCCATTGAGTAACTTTTTAAAGGTTTAACTGGAGGGGGAATTGGGAATTAAAAATTGAAGATTTAGCCTTTTTTCCAATTTGCAAAGGAGAGCAGCTCAAAGATGAACAATGGGATGATGCTGTTCATGGCCACAATTAAGTGATTAGAGATACGTGATCATACTTTGAAAGTCTGCTCAACATATTTGCTTTTTTAAAATTCGTTCATGAGATGTGGGCATCGCAGGCTGGCCTGCAATCTTAAGGTCCATCCTTAGATGCCCTTAAGATGATGGTGGTGAGCTGCTTTCTTGAACCGTTGTAGTCCACATGCAGTGGGTTCACCCACAATGTCATCAGGGAGGGAATTCCAGGATTTTGACCCAGCAAGAGTGAAAGAATAGTGATATATTCCCAAGTCAAGGTGGTGAGGGGCATGGAGGGAAACTTGCAGGTGGTGGTGTTCCCATGTATTGACTGCCCTTATCCTTCTAAATGGAAGTGGTCATGAGTTTGGAAGGTACTGACTGAGGATCTTTGATGAATTTCTTCAGTGCATCCTTTAGATAGCAAACACACTGCTGCTACTGAGCGCCACTGGAGGGGGAGTGGATATTTGTGAAAGTGGTACCAATCAAGCAGGCTGCTTTGTCCTGGCTGATGTCAAGCTTCTTCAGTATTGTTGGAGCTGCATTCATCCAGACAAACGGGGAGTAATCCATGATGATCATTCCATCTTTAGATGATAGACAGCCTTTGGGGAGTCAGGTGGTAAGTTACTTGTCACAATATTACTTGCAATTGCCTCTGACCAGCTATTTGTTTAATGTGGCGAGTTCAATTGGGTTTATGGTCAACAATAGCCCTAAGGAAGTTGATAAAAGGGGATTCAGCGGTGATAACACCACTGAATGTCAAAGGGTGGTGGTTAGTGGCCTCTTATTGGAGAAAGTCACTGCCTGGCATTTAGGTGGCGTGAATGTTACTTGTCTTGTTAGCCAAAGCCTGGATATTGCCCAGATTTTGTGGCATTTGACCATGAACTACTTCAGCATCTGGGGAGTCATGAATGGTGCTGAACATTGTGCAATCATCAGCGAACATCCCCATTTCTGACCTGATGATATTGGGAAGGTTATTGATGAAGCAGTTGAAGACGATTGGTCCTAAGGAACTCCTAATGAGATGTCCGAATCCAGCAACCACAACCATCTTATGTTTCAGGTATGCCTCCAATCAGCAGAGAATTTACCCCTTGATACCCATTGACTCCAGTTTTACTATAGTTTCTTGGTGCCACACTGGGTTGAATGTGGTCTTGATGTCAAGAACTTTACTCTCACCACACCAATGGAATTCAACTCTTTATAGCCTTGGTTCAAGCATGGCCAAATGTGGTCAGGAGCTGAGTGAAACTGGGCATCATGGAGCAGGTTATTGATGAGCACCTTACATCTTATTATTGATGATAGAGAGTAAACTGACGAGCTGGTAATTGGCCAAATTGAATTTGTGCTGTGTTGTGTGTCTAGGACATATCTGGGCAATTTTCCACCTTGTTGGGTAAAATGCCAGTGCTAAAACTGTACTGGAGAGCTTGACTAATGGAGTGGCAAGTTCTGGAGCACAAGCCTTCAGTATTATTGCTGGAATGTTGTCAGGGCCCATAGTCTTTGCTGTGTCCAGTGTCTCCAGCCATTTCTTGATATCATGTAGAATGAATGGAATTAGCTGAAGTCTGGTCTCTAACGATGGGGACCACTGGTGGAGGCGGCGATGAATCATTCATTCAGCATTTCTGACTGAAAACTGCTGGGAATGCTTCAGCCTTATCTTTTGCACTGGCACATATTGGGCTCTTCCATCACTGAGTTGTTTAATTGTCCACTACCATTCATGGCCGGATGTGGCAGGACTGCAGAGCTAAGATCTGATCTATTGGTGGGGCATCACTTAGCTCTATTACTTGCTGCTTATGCTGTTTGGCATACAAACAGTCCTGTTGGTGGCTCATAGATTAATATCTCATTTTAATGTACACCTGGCGCTGCTCCTGGCATGCCCTCCAGTACTCTCCATTGAATCAGAGTTGATCACCTGGTTTGGCGGTAATGGTTAAGTGGGGAATATGCCAGGCCATGAAGTTGCAAATTGAGCTGGAGTACAATTCTGCTGATGTGGATGGCTCTCAGTATCTCATGTATGTCCAGTCTTGAAGTGCCAGATCCGTTCAAAGTCTATCCCATTTAGCACGGTGATAGTGCTACACAACACTCTGACAATACTATGGTTTTAAGAGGTTTATTTTGGCTTGAGTATTTTTTAATGAAGAAATGTCAATAGAGAGGTGTCGTGTAGTCTATTCATAGCCACTAGAGTAAACAGTTTGTGAAACCTTGAGATTTTTTTTTAAATTGGAACACAGAAACAGCTGAATTAGTGGGGTCAAGCTCCCGCAGAACCAGGATTTTTAGTTTTAGTAATAGCAATTGCTGGGGTCTTGAAACTGGGTTTGGAAGCTATAGTACATTTCTCCCTGCTACTCTCGCTCTGAATTTTCCCTTGATCTGTTTCCTACTGGACAGTGGAATTGAATGAGAGACAACCTATTTTTCTGAATTTGCCTTTGCCCAGGGTGTAGTTATAGAATATTACTATATTTGGGACAATTAATCAGTAGTTAATATATTTTATTAAGCATTTTGATAATTACAGTGAAGCCAACTCCTTCGTTTTGATCTTACTTTGTGTGTAATTGTAACTATAGTGTGTGAATAAAGTACATTTTGCTTCAAATTTGGTAGTTTGACCTATCCATACTGCAATGCCTGGCACTTGCCTTTAAAAGAAGAAAAAAATTACGGTCTAGAATATCTTAATATATTTTGAGGAGGTTTGGTCTGGTCCAAAACAACACAATGGAAGGCTGAATTTTGCCTCTGCAAGGACTGTGCGGCAATTTTTCTTACCGGTCCTATCATGTACAGATGCAAATGCAGCTGAAGATTGGTAAGGATGAAATCAAGTACGCTTTTCCCTCTTGTTGGTTCCCTTACCATCCATGGGGGTCTGTTCAGTTATCAAACTCTGTTGGTGCCTCAAATAAATGTAAATATAATCTTGTACAAGTAAAAGATGTCTTTGGTTTGTTGGATGGATAGAATCAAACTCTGATGTTTGTTTTGTTTTCTTCATATGCTACTGTACTGAACCAAACTACTTTAGTGACTATGTATGTATACAAAGATATTTCATGAATAAGGTATATTTTTGAAATAGAAAAAACCTGCCACAGACCAGTCTAGCAGCTAATGGGGGAGGACTGTATATGGTAATCAGTAGGAGGTTTCCTTGCCCATGTTTCACCTGAAGCCATGAGACTTCATGGAGTCCAGAGTCAACTTTGAAGACTCTGAGGGCAACTCCCTCCTGACCATGTATCATTGTGCTGGCACGTCTGTCAGGCCTGTACGGCCAGTGGGACAGGACATATTCAGGGTTAGTAACAGTGTGTCTGGGACATTGCCAGTAAGGTACGATTCCAGGATTATGCCTATGTCAGGCTATTGTTTAATTAGTCTGCAAGACACTTCTCCAATTTTGGAACTAGCCCCCAGATGTTAGTAACAAAGACTTTGAAGGGTTGACAGGGCTGTTACTGCCATTGTCTTTTCTGGTGCCTAGGTCAATGTGGGGTGGTTTACCTGGTTTCATTTCTTTTTTTTAAATTTCGTAGCGATTGATACAACTGAGTAACTTGCTAGACAACCACATTGCTATGTGGTCTAGAGTCACATGCAGACCAGGTGAGGACATTAGTGAGCCAGATGGGTTTTTCTGACAATTGACAGTGGTTTCATGGTCATTGGTGGATTCAAATTCCGCCATCTGCTGTGCTGGGATTCAAACCCAGGACCCCAGAAAATTAGCTGAGTTTCTGTATTAATAGTCGAGCAATAAAACCAGTAGACCATTGTTTCTCCTTCTGGAAACACAGATTAATTAACAACAGCAGAGCAGCAAGGACAGGACAGTGGCAGTAGGAATTTGCTTTATTCACAGAATGGTAACTATCACTCTGACAAATACAGAAAAACGGGTGTTTTTCAGTGAAAAAAAAGACACGCAGGTCATAAATACAACAAAAACAGAAAGTGCTTGAAAAACTCAGCAGGTCAGGCAGCATCTGTCAAGAGAAATCAAAGTTAACGTTTCAGGTCTGGTGACCCTTAACATTAACTTTAATTTCTCTGCATAGATGATGCCAGACCTGCTGAGCTTTTCCAGCAACTTATATTTTTATTTCTGATTTAAAGCATCTGCAGTTCTTTAGATTTTTATTTAGCGAATCAAAAATGGATACTGAAGCTCAACTGCACCTGACAGGAAAAAAAAAGTACTATAGAAACTCAAGTTCATGAAGTTATTAATGCAATGAATACAGAAAATCTACTAATGTATTTAAAGATTGAAAAGATGTCGTTCAGTTATAACTGTCACTGGTAATACTTTAAGAATCAAATAAATAAGCATTATATCACTCTCTTATGGGATCTTTTCAATTACATCACACATCTTGCAACATTCAGATCTTAAGACAGAACCAAAAATGTGAAAACACAGAATTAGACACCATGTAAAATGGAGGGTAATTTCACATTCATAAAGGGAGTCCCAGCTTAATAGATATTCAAATACAATAATGCTACAATTTTGTTGATATTCTTTGAATTGTTCACTGCAAGCATTTATTTCTGGATGTATAAAAATATACTTACATCTTTTTCTGTTCGATGTGGGAACATTGAAGACTGGCTGTAATACAGACTTTCATCATGGTAATCGCTCTCCACTCCCTCTACAAACTTCTTTCTCGCAGCACCAAACATGCTGTTTGTCACCTATTGCAAAAACAAAGCATTTTTCCTTCAGATATTTTTGTCATTATCATTTGTATTCAAACAAAAAGTCTAGAGAAAAAAATATTATATTTCCATCTAAAATGCTTTCAAGCTATTCCAGTAAACTTCTTCACAATGATACGTTTAACTGTCTTAAAGTCTTTATGTCATACTTAGCTCAAGTGTTCCACAGTGAAAATTCTCTCTCAAGATACAACTTAAAATGCAAGGGAAAAAGAACGTTTTCAGTTTGAGAACTTGTAATAAAACAGATTTGACTCAATGAGTCTGGTTTCTGAACATGCTGTGACAAATATGCCTACAGAATTACTTATTCTTACCATTATACTTGAGTCAAACTCTAACAACAAACTACAGCAATAAATTAAAAATCCATGCAAAAGATAGGCTTTGAACACAAATAATCAAATTCTAAAGTTTGAATATGCCTTTGCCCCATTAGCAGAATTACTGAATGGCAAATTATATGCAGGAATACGCAACAGTAATTAAAATTTCAAGAACACATGTAAGTATTTTGATTTTCAGACAACTTCAATGTTTGATGAATTTTAAGAGTTCAGATACAATCCAATACATTTCACCGGAGTAGGCTGCTTGCTGCCATGGTAAATGACAATCCTTTGAATGGATTATTTTAGTGAATTGAAAGTCTTTCAGACATTCAATGGCACGACAACAGAAATATGAAAAGTATAATACCTGTTCAAATGTTAAATCAGATCTGCTTCTAGGTATTTGTTTAGCCAATAAGATTACAGGTGACTGAGAAGGTAAAGGAAGCAATTTTGGGGGCACCATTACCCTGAACAGTTCATCATTAAACAGGAAAACCTCAATCGCTGCACAGCTCCTACAAAGGCCTGCCACTTTTAAAAGGTGAAAGCATTATGCCAACTTGTTTGAACCACATTTTTGCTCATGAGTTATTTCCAATTATTAAAAACCATCCAAGCATTCGAGAGGAAACTCTGTATTGCCCTTCTGCTGCACAAATGAAGTTTTACCATTTCCCAACCCATCGTAAGTGGGTGGTAAAAGTCACACCACTCTCATTTCCATTGGTATATTAAAAAAAACTAACGTACATGCTCTTACAACAAAAGAAACAATAATTATCAGCAAGCTTACAATATGAAGCATAAATGTACAAAAATTCATGAACTCAAGGAATACTATTTTTTCAAATAGTCAAGTTCATTTTGTCCAAAAATTAAAACAGAAAATGCTACAAATACTCAGAAGTCTAGGCTGCATCACGGAAGAGGGAAACAGAGGCCGGACTTTTCTACTGAAAGGATGGCCTTGCATCCTACTGAAAAGTTGGGGGTCGGTGGATGCGCGGGTAAGCAATCCTCTGCTTGTTTGGTTGCCCTATAGTCATTTTGTGGCTATTAGACCATTAACTGACTTAAGGTGGAACCTCCAATACATCTAGAATGAAGTCCCACCTCAGAGGTGTCAAGCCAGTAAAGCCGCAGCAGTGCCCATTTTGAGCAGTCCTGAAAAAGACAGACTCCATGGACCCAACATGGGATGGCATGGGTGGCTCAGTGGTTAGCACTGCTGCCTCACAATGTCAATGACCCAGGTTCAACTCCACTCTTGGGTGACTGTGTAGAGTTTCCACATTCTCATGTTCATGTGGGTTTCCTTCAGGTGGTTCCTTTGCAGGTTAGGTGGTTTGGCCACACTAAATTGCCTATGGTGTCCAGGGATGTGCAGACTGGGTGGATTAGACATGGGAAATGCAGGGTTACAAAGACAGGTTCAGGTGGTGGGTCTGGGTGGGATGCTCTTCAGGGGATTGATGTGGACCCAAAAGGTCAAATGACTTTTCACACTATCAGAGATTGCATTATCACATGTAGGCATGTCTGGAGTGCCATAGCGAAGGGGTTTAGAAGTCAGGTTTATTGTAGGTTGCCCTTGAGAGAGAGGGGTAACTATCTTGGTGGGGCCCAATTTTAGTTACTGAGTGGCTGGTTCATCCCTCATCAGCCCATGTGATTGTCCATCTCCAATCAAGAGTAAAATATCAATGGTAGCATGAGGAGATTTTTGACCAGCCAAGAGCTCTATTTGGTTTTCATGCATGCAAGCAATTAACACTCCCATGCTGCAAGTAAAATCCCAGCAGAAGCCGATAGGATATGGGCACAGTTCAACTTCCTGGTGCACAATTTACACATACCTCTGCCCATATGCCAACCATCTCCAAGGGAAGTAAGGGTGCAAATTCAAGCTGAAGTTAATGTTTCAAAATATATTTTCCATACTCATATCATAGGTCTACTATTTTGGTAATTATTTCCCTTAATATTGAAGGACAATTTGACCAGAATCTTTAACTAAATCACATATCAAACTATTCTTCACACAATTCCATAGATTAGAAGGCAAAATTTGGAATACATACACGCAGAAAACAGTTGGTTATATTACATAAAACTATAAACCTTTGAGGGTAAGGTTATCAAAGGTACAAAAAGGGACACTATCAACAGAACTATACTGATCTAATAAACTAATTGCTGAATTAAGTTTTCCATAATTAATTTATCAATCAACATAAGATTGGATAGGCTATGCTTGTATCATATGGTCTAGTGGCCTAGTCAAGGGCCTTTTGATATTATCCCTAAACTATTAATCCAGAAACTCAGCTAATGCTCTGGAGACCTGGGTTCAAGTCCTGCCATGGCAGATAGTTGGAATTTGAATTCAATTTTAAAAATTCTGGAATTAAAGATCTAATGATGACCAGGAAACTATTGTTGATTGCCAGACAGGCCCATCTGGTTCACTAACATCCTTTAGTGAAGGAAACTGCCATCCTTAACTGGACTTGCTGATGTCCAGGAATTAAGGGCTACGGGGAGAATGCGGGTAAGTGGAGTTGAAATGCCCATCAGCCATGATTGAATGGCAGAGTGGACTCGATGGACCGAATGGCCTTACTTCCGCTCCTATGTCTTATGGTCTTATATACTGGATAACCAGCACAGGACAACTACAATTTTGTGCACTGGAAAACAACTTATATCTGTCCTAAAACTAAATGAATGCCAGGAGGAATAGCAACTAACAGAACCAAAGTTAATCAAAAGGTAATCAGTAATCCAGTTTTATAGCCTTTTTGTGGTTGATTAGGGAAGAGGATACCTTTTGTTTTTGTTCTTGTTCTTTCATGGAATGTGAGTATCACAGGCAAGGCCAAACTCTAATGGTTTTTGAGAAGGAAATGGAGAGCGCTCTTTTCAACTGCTGCAGTCCATCTGGTGTAGGTACACTGACAGTTGTTAGGAAGGGACATATGGAACTACTCTGAACGACTACATCCAAATGAAACGAGAAATTGCAGCTCAAACATTACCCAAAAAAAATCAGCATCAACAGAAGTTGGAATCTTTTAAAATTGAGATGAAGTACCACAGAAATCATTCAGCATCTGATCATGCTTTGCTGTAAAATGAAAGCACTTTTCTTTGACACATGCATTAAAATCTAGATTGGTTGGCTGAGAAAATAAAGAAAGGCCATGACTACATCTGAAGAGATCATCAAATATCTCTGAACTCAAAATGGATTCCAACTGATCTTCAGCAAGGATCAAGACTCTTAAGATCCCATAACAATTGTTGTGGGAAAACATAGGACAATTCAGTTTGTATTCTACCATGGAATATGAGAATAAATTTCAAAACAGCTTTTTGACATAGGCACAAGGAAACAGCAGAATGGCAAAAGCTCATGGATGTCATCTTTCTTGGAGACCATCACGCTAATTCTACTTCCGTCCAAAAGCATTAAGGTAGCAGAATTTTTTTTTATATGGTAGCTGGTGCACGGAACTAACACTGCACAGCATCACTCATGAGGTTCACAAGATTATTTTGTTTATATTATTTTAAATTTAGACAAGTGAAGGGAATTATGTAAGCTGTTATACAGCAAGTTCTAGTGATTTGACTGTGAGAAATCAAAGAAAAGCTTCAATTACTTCAATGTATTTTTTTTACTGGGAAACAATATTCACAACCTGAGTTTACCAAAATGGGAAACTCAATCTCCCAAAGAACCAGAAAGATGGTATAGGTGTATTATCCTTTTACTTTTACAAAGAAGGGAAGTGGTTTCAATCTAGACACAAAGCTGTAATGTGTTACACACAGCATTATGATAAGGACAGAGGAAGTCACTTTTGAGATGAGGTTACAGACTTTCCTATAAATGAATGAATATCATGAACAGACAGCAGTTGTGTGGTCAGCAAGGAGAAGAGGCTGCTTGGCTTTGTGAGCTATTTCAGCTTGTTGCAAGAGGGATGCCAACTGTATTGAAAAATAAATATCTTTCAGTCCATCCAAGGATTCTAGGAGACTCATTCCTGTTTGGCAAGGTGGAAGAATCATTACAACAGACCTCATTGCTGTTTGCGCATTTAAGAATTACTATAAAAACTGGGCAAAGCACCAACAGATTGTCTGTTGAAATTACTGCTCAGCAAAACAGGGAAACAAGAATCCAGTGGAATCTGGGAAAAACCCATACCCTGTTTGGTAAAAGGGCTATACACCCCATAGTTCAGTGTGTGATTAGAAAGGAAATATTACTTTCTACAATTTAAAGTTGCCGAAGAGGAAGAAATGAATACTCAGATAAGTGTTATTTGTGTAGCAAGTGTTACTTGCTACACAAGTGAAATCTTCTGTAATTCTTTCAGCTAATTAACTAGAAATGTAATTCTTTCAAACATGATTGGTGTCCACAGACATCATAACAGTGGGCTAATACTGCCAGATTATCTTTCATTGTAAAGATGTGTTTATTTTCTGGAAGATTTCCCTTTTTCCATGAAAAATTTAGTTAACTCTTTGCTCAAATTTCAAATGATACAAGACTGTAAAATAAGGCATGTTAATTAACAGGTTAATAACAAGAAAAACTAAATCCTTAGCCATACATTATTCAAATTCACCTTCCTGTTGTTATTGGCCTGAAATTCTTCCCTGATTTTCAAGGGAATCGATTACTGCTACCAGAAATGCGATTACAGGATAGCTCAAATTCAAATCACAAAAGGAAATTAGAAACCAAAAAAATTAGATACATCTTAGACAGCCAGGCGACTGTCTATCCCCAGCAGTGAACTAATGGTAACTGAGACACTCAATAATTGCTGAAGATACATCATAAGGCAGCAAAAATAATTCAGAGAAAAATATAACAGATTTTCTGTCACTATACCCAAGAGCCAGTCAATTAAAAAGGTCAGTAATTTCAGGGCAAAAAAATAAGCTGTTTCAAAATAAAGTTACAAATTAGAGCAAATTAATTTATGTTGTCTTACTGTATTGCATTCACTACAAAGTATGTTATGGTCAAGAAATTCAAAAAAACTTTGATGTTTTTATTCAACTTAACCATTCTTCCTCAATACAGCACTTAACTAACATTTGACAACAATAGTACTGCACCAGACTCTGTTTTACGCAGCTAAAGAAACTGGGGCAGGATGCAGGTGGACAGGAAAGCACAACTAAAGCAGCTCAATCCAATCCCTTGGTGGGCTGAAGAAATCTCCTCTACAAACCTGCTTTAACTTATACCTACCACATTAATACTCACCTAGTAATTTGTAGTTAATCTACTTCGCAGGTCAAGATATTTTGAAAGCTACTTCCCTTTAAATTTGGCATCCAGTCAGAGTAAATGTTATAATAGTTGTACTTTTCTCCACATTGCCTGTGACTATTGAACAATCGGGCCAAACACAGATGCAAAACTTTTACAAGTGTTTGCCCAAAAAAAACTACAGCTACTAGATCACAGTTTATTCAATTCTTTTTGAAAGTTACTATTGAATCAGCTCCCATCGCACTTTAAGGCAGTACATCACAAATTATAAGAACTTGCTGCTTGAAACATGTTCTCATCTTGCCTCTGGCCACTTTACCAACTAAATCTTTATCATCTGGTTACCAACCTCTCTGACAGTAGAAGCACTTTGTTCTTATTGTGATAAGAATTTTACTTGATAGTAAACTGAGCTCCTGATCAGTCACCATACTCATTCTCAAAACTTTCAAATCATTGCATAGTCAACCAGTTTTTTAATCCATGCCAACTACAATGTACGGTCTTGTCATTTCAAATTTACATATCTGCAATCATAGAATCATCAAATCCCTACAGTGTAGAAACAGGCCCTTCGGCCCAGACGTCCACACCGACCCATTACTCTACTATCCAATATTTACTCCTGACTAATGCATCCAACTTACACATCCCTGGACACTATGGGCAACTGAGCAAGGCCAATTTACCTAACCTGCAAACTTTGGATTGTGGGAGGAAACCGGAGCACCCGGAGGAATGCCACGAAGATACGGGGAGAACGTGCAAACTCCACACAGTCACCCAAGGTTGGAATTGAACCCAGGTCCCTAGTGCTATGAGGCAGCAGCACAAACCACTGACCCACCATGCTGCCCTAAACCTAAGTATTCTACGTTAAAAATCACACAGCAGGTGATGAAGGAGTGTTGCTCCGAAAGCTAGTGTGCTTCCAATTAAATCTGTTGGACTATAATCTGGTATTGTGTAATTTTTAACTTTGTACACCCCAGTCCAACACCGGCATCTCCAAATCATAAGTATTCTGCGGTGCACAACTTAATTCCTGCTCCTTACGCCCAAATCTAATTGAATAGTTCCTAGCTTACAATTTTAACATGCAGCTTCTAATATTATTTTCCAGTGTTCAACCCACCTCCTTTATCGCACTCACTTAAAATTCTAATATATATCGCACCACATCCATACTCTTAATTTGGTAAAGTCTGTTTATCATTGCATGTCTAAACAGGTCTCAACTTTTTGACAACATAATTAACATTAAATTTTAATGAGTAACCATTGGTAATATTGTAGCCACTATCTTTGACCCTTTGCCATTGCTTCCATGCCCAGTCATGCACTCAAAATAAATCAGCTTGTATACTGCCATGATCCTATTTAACCTCAAGTTGGGTGCCCAATCTCAGTATCATTATTAACACAAAAACAATTTTATTCCTGCACATCCAGCAATTTTCTGAATGAGTGCACAGTTTCTGTTTCTCTAGTACAGTCTTTCTTTGCATCCCCTCCATATGTTCTTCCCACAATCCACAACAATATCCATTAAAGAATTGTGAATGCTGTAAATCAGAAACAAAGAAATTGCTGGAAAAGCTCAGCAGGTCTGGCAGCATCTGTGGAGAGAAATCAGATCGGGTTAACTGACCCTTTCTCAGAACATCCATTTTTGTAATTTCTAATTTTGTTCCACAACAATATCTAACCAGGCTTGTTTAGATTAGATTAGATTAGATTACTTAGTGTGAAAACAGGCCCTTTGGCCCAACAAGTCCACACCGACCCTCCGAACAGCAACCCACCCAGACCCATTCCCTTACATTTACCCCTTCACCTAACACTACAGGCAATTTAGCATGGCCAATTCACCTAACCTGCACCTGGAGGAAACCTATGCAGACACGGGGAGAATGTGCAAACTCCACACAGACAGTTGCCTGAGGCAGGAATTGAACCCGGGTCTCTGTCGCTGTGAGGCAGCAGTGCTAGCCACTGTGCCACCATGCCGCCCATTCTTCCTAACTCTTCCACCTTGCCACCAGTTTCTAGCTCCTAAATCATCCTAAAAGTTACCATCTTTAATTTAGTCACATCTTCTGACTGCTGGGTGTCCATTTTCTATGCTTGCAACCTTTACTTTTAAATCACTAAATATATTTCATACAATAAAAATAACTGTTGAATCAAAATGGTTTGAGTCTCAAATTTAACTATAGATTAACTTATGAAAAACAGTGTGTGAAGTCTACTGAACCCACCTGCTGTTGCAAAATCCTATACAATCTCCTTTCTCAACTAAATGACTCATCTACTTCTTGATCCTCCATCATTTTTCGAATTAATCTAAAGAAGCCACCTAGTATTACCATTATGATTATAGAGATTAAAAAGATATCTTCTCCTGCTGTTACATTGAACTGTAAAATACAAAACAATTAAAAGTCATCACAGTAAATGCATAAAATCTGAATTTGAATGATCAACCGTTTGTGGGTAAGAAACAGCAGCAACCCCTGATTTTTGACCCGGATAAGTAAAGTTCCAGTTTCCAATGAGATTTGCTCTAACCTATGTTCAAAATTAAAGTGCAAGATATTCCAGCCATGTCTGTAGTCTTTGTTGCTGAGATACTGGAAAGCACCAAGGACAACAGAACATTCTGTTTCATTTCACATGTACCCTTAATTCTACTTTTTTAAAGCATGATATCAACATTATAAGTGGAGAACAACAAATACATCACTTTGTGTTACGAGGCAGTGACAGGAAATGAAAGTGCGTCTTAAAGACAGAACAATTTTTTTTAAGCTAAATTGACTTGGACTACTCTTTTATGTTTATTATTGATTGATTCAGAGTCATGGAAACAGGTTGTGTGCCAAACAGGGTATTCACTGATTGAGGAGTGTATAATTACGCACTTTTTTAAAAAAAAAGCACAGTCCAATAAACATTAAAACTTTAAAAATTAGTTGGGACAGTATAATGAAACATTTAGATTTTTTGAATTATTTTTTGGGCATGTAGCATTCTGCATCATTACACAGTTAAATAAAGTGGAGCAAATATATTTCAAGCTGGAAGACAGCAGCCAAGTTATCAGCTGTTGCAATGCAATCTTTCTTTACAGATGTAACATTCATTTAGAAACAAGGTCTGTCTGTTTTAATATTGTACAAACCCAAGCATTCACATTTGAAGAACCAAATCTATATATATATATATATATATATAAAACATACACAAACTGTTACAGGAATTAACAAGTAATGAAGAATTTGTTGAAAAGTCACTCTCAGGCATTGTGACACCCAAGAATGCACTCTGTATGCCATTGACTTTGAATGTAATTATTTCTATTGATTGCTAGGTGCTCAGGTTCTGTAATTTTTCTGATGAGGAATGAATACATAATGCAAATTTAAAAGCCACTCTCTGGGAATGTTGAAAAATGCGATGGCCTAATGGTATTAGCGCTGGACTGTTAATGCAGAGACCCAGATAATGTTCTGGTGATCCGGGTTCAAATCCCGCTATGGCAGACAGTGGACTTTGAATTAAGTAAAAATCTGGAATTAAGAGTCTAAAGATAACCATGAATCCATTGTCAATTGTTGGAAAAACCTATCTGGATCACTAATGTCCTTTAGGGAAGGAAGCTGCCATCCTTACCTGGTCTAACCTACACGCAACTCCAGACCCACAACAGTGTGGTTTACCCTTAACTGCAATGCAATAAATGCTGCCTAGCCAGCGATGCCTCATCCAGTGAGTGAATAAAAAAATGTTCTGCTTCTCAGGCAAATCCATCTCTGATATTACTGTTGTTTTACATTGCACAATTAATATGGAAACAGACACAGGATTACTTCAATGCTTACATAGGTAACAGGAGAGAGCAAATTTGAACATTATCTCCCGTTAAAAGGACAAAATATTTAAAGGGACAAGAGTTTGTGATGTTTCAGGACTGCTATTAAGACTTTTTTTAAGGAACAGTTGTTGATACTCAGCTGAAACAGACTTGATGAAGAAACGTAGCAATTAAGTGGTTTACTGATAGATTGAAATCTCATCTAGGATTTTCTGTCATAAGTAACCTACATCTTTAACAAGGTGCCAAAGTATTGCCAGAGTCTGTGGAACTACATTGCAAAATGTCATCTCCAAGTGAAAATAAGTAAATTTAACCAACCGTTAAAGCACAATTCTCCCAGTGATACAGGCACAAATGCAGTGCTTCTGTCAGTTATAGGTGACGATGAAATAAAGAGAGAAAGTTTCTCCTTGGAAGAAACTGTTGTGTAATCAAACTATAAATATAAAACTCAACGAGGACAGAGGAAAAAAGATAAACAAACCACATCATCTGAAGGCTTGTAAAATGTCAAAGAAAATGAAGTCAGGCAATTATAAACAACATTCATTAAGTATTCTCACTTGGCAAACTTATTAAATAAAAAAACAAATTCATGAGCCTCAAAAGCACAAATCCAGTGCACAGAAATGTGAAGTGATGCACTTTGGTTGGAAGAACATTCAAACAATATAAAATAAGGGTATAATTCTCAACGGGGCGGAGGGGTAGAGGGACTAATGTGTATATGTGACAGAACATTGAAAGTTGCAGGATATGTAGAGAGAGCAGTTAATAAAGCATATAGAGTCCACAGCTTTATTAATAGGGACACAGAGTACAACAAGTATAAGACATGTTAGATCTCAGCTGGAGTATTGTGTAGAGTTGTGGACGCAACATCATAGAAAAATTGTCACTGCATTGGTAATTTTAAGTGATTTTAAGAATGGTTCCAGGAAATTCAATTATGAAGATAGATTGAAGGAGTTAGCACTTTGGAAAGAAGGCAACTGAGAAGAGACTTGATAGCAGTTTTCAAAATCAGAAGCAGGCTGGGTAGGGTAGATATGAAGAAACTAAGGAACATGTTTTGAGGAACTGCACATTAACAGCCACAGTATGTTGGAAACAATAATCACAACAAAACTGCAGCCAGTGGTACTGCTTTATATTTACTACTGCTGTCTGGGCTTTCAGGTACAGCTGGTAATAAAGGATGAACTTTTAGTATTTACTGATAAAGGAAAAGAATTTGAGAATAGGGAACTGTTGCTGCAATTGTACAAAGCATTAGTGAAACTGCACTGAAATATTATGTAGAGGTTTAGTCCCCTTACTTGAGGAGTGCAGTTACATTGGAGGTAGTTCACAGGAGATGACTAGATTGATTCCACAGGTGAGGGCTTTTGTTAAGAAGAGAGATTGTGCGGTTTAAGCCTATACTCTCTATAGTTTAGAGGAATGAGAAGATACCTAATTGAGGTATCTAAAATACCAAAAAGAGATTGACAAAGTAGATACAGAGGGGATGTTTCCTCTTGTGAGGTAATCTAGAAGAGAGATCATTGTTTTAAATTTGCTACCCTTTAGCCTAAAACAGAGATAAGAAATTACTTTTCTCAAAGATTCGTGAATCTGTCGAATTCACTAGCCCAGAGTGTGGTGGATGCTAACACGTTGAATAAACTTAAAGGAAGTGATAGACAGATTTTCAATTTGTAATGGATTTAAGGGTTACAGACAGCAGGCAAGAGAGTGGTGTTGAGACGGAGATCAGCCATTATATATTGACTAGAAGAACAAGCTCTCCAAGCTGAATTGCCTGCTCCTGCTCCTAGTTCTTATGTTCGGGAGGATTTGTAGAAAGCTACTTTACAAGCTGCATCTTGAAGAACTGCAGAAACACATTTCATTGGATGTATCTCAATGTCTCAGAAGACAATTATGCTGCCTCAGTTATAATGTAATGTTAACTCCATATCAAGAAGTTCTAATTTAAAAACCAATATCTTTAAAGTCAGAAGTCACATGACACCAGGTTATCGTCAGAGCACTTCACCTGATGAAGGGGCTGTGCTCCGAAAGTTTGTGATTTTAAATAAACCTTGTGTTGTGCAACCTCTGACTTTGTCCATCCCAGTCCAACACATGCACCCCCACATCATCAATATTTTAAAAAACTCTTCACATAAACAAACCCAAATTCTAGCAGTCCAAAACCGTACTATAAATGGGAAAACTTTCAAGTATTGATTGAATCGGGTTTTACACTTAAGAGGAAACACTTAATTGTCTTGCTAAATATAAAACTAAGCATCTCCAGTTAGAAACTAGTTTAATATCTCAACAACTTGTCAGAAATAATGGGCAAGATGGCAGCAAACATATTCAGTAGGAGCAGAAAGTTTCATCACAATGAATGATCATCGACTTAATAAAAAAGGGAATAATGTTGTTGACTACACAGTTTTAAAACTGGTAGAATTTGAAATTATTCTAAGTTCATATCTAGCATGCACTTGGAAAAACTAAACCAAACTCGGAGTGCCACAGTACAGGTGCCTGTGTAACCCATCACAATTTCTACTTAATTGTTGCCTTGTAATGTCAAATAAATTTGTGAAAAAGGAAACAGATCCTGGATTTTCAACCTTACAAAGGCAATGTGAACAGTGCTAAGCACCCACTGAAATCAGCTCGGTTTAGAAACTTTAGATGATATACGTGAAGGCTTATTCCAAATGAAACATTTACACAATGGCAATGGATGAGAGACTGCCCACAAAGATATTGCAGGCTCTACATCATTTTCTTCTATTCCAACATTACTCTGAATCTGGCATGATCTAAAATGGGTCTGTGGGGTCCAACAACAAAGTCGTCATCAGGTAAGCTAATAAACCAGATTGCAGACTTCTAGCAGGCAAGGCAAGTAGTAAAAATGGCTCAATAGATTAAATTTCATAGCGAGTTTGGAGAAGATTTGTAGCTCAGGTTGAGGCTCTGGATGTCGTTTTGCTCGCTGAGCTGGAAGGTTCATTTCCAGATGTTTCATCACCCTATTAGGTAACATCTTCAGTGGGCCTCTGGGCAAAGCACTGCTGATGATTTCTGCTTTCTATTTATATAGGAGAAAGTGAGGACTGCAGATGCTGGAGATCAGAGCTGAAAATATGTTGCTGGAAAAGCGCAGCAGGTCAGGCAGCATCCAAGGAGCAGGAGAATTGACGTTTCGGGCATGAGTCCTTCTTCTTCATTTCTATTTATATGTTTGGGTTTCTTTTGGTTGGTGATGTGATTTCCTGTTCTTTTTCTCGGGGGGGGGGGGGGGGGGGGGAGAGATGGGGAGGGTGGTGGTGATAGATGGGGTCTAACTCGATGTGTTTGTTGATAGAGTTCCGGTTGGAATGCCATGCTTCTAGGAATTCTCGTGCGTGTCTCTGTTTAACTTGTCCTAGTTGAAGTGGTGTCCTTCCTTATCTGTATGTAAAGTTACCAGTGAGAGAGGGTCATGTCATTTTGTGGCTAGTTGATGTTCGTGTATCCTGGTGGCTAGTTTTCTGCCTGTTTGTCCAATGTAATGTTTGTTACAGTTCTTGCACGATATTTTGTAAATGACATTAGTTTTGCTTGTTGTCTGTACAGGGTCATTCAAGTTCATTAGCTGCTGTTTGAGTGTGTTGGTGGGTTTGTGGGCTACCATGATGCCAAGAGATCTGAGTAGTCTGCCAGAACTACATTGGACAAATAGGCAGAAAACTAGCCACCAGGATACATGAACATCAACTAGCCACAAAACGACGTGACCCTCTCTCACTGGTATCCTTACATACAGATAAGGAAGGACACCACTTCGACTGGGACAACACATCCATTCTGGGACAAGCCAAACATAGACACGCACGAGAATTCCTAGAAGCATGGCATTCCAACCAGAACTTTATCAACAAACTCATTGAGTTACACCCCAACTACCACCCCCTGAGAAAAAGAACAGGAAATGACATCACCACAGGAAACAACATCAACAATCCAAAGAATCCCAAACATATAAATAGAAAGCAGAAATCAACAGCGCTTCGCCCGGAGGCCCACTGAAGGTGTTACTTAGTAGTGTGACGAAACGTGTGGAAAAGAACCTTCCAGATCAGCGAGCAAACCTACATCCAAAATTAAATTTCATATTTTAATCACTGTACAGAAAAAAAAATTCAAGTTGGGACATATACTTGCGATTAAGATAAAAACTGAAATATCAAATTTTCAAGAAATAACTTCAAAATCCTAAGATTTCACACTCATAAGCATTGGGTTTTCAGACCCCAAAGTAGTTATTCAATAGTGATGATAACTTAGTACATGATAAAAAATGCAGTTATTCAATAAAACTGAAATCTTCCAATACCTTTTACAGTGAAAATAAACTGTAAGTGGAAAGTTTCAAGGTCATGACAATTCACTAATTCTATTTTGCATGCATCACTGAACACTGCAATAGCACATCACAAGGTTATTAATGACAACAGCATTTGAAGATCAAACTAGCAGCTCACTCAAAAAGGAACAAAATCTCCAGCACCATCTTCAATCACAAGGTATGCAAATGCTTTCAAAACTGAATTCAATGAACTGATAACAATTTATAGTAGAAAATCTATTGTAAAACAGTGTTAATTTTTATAGGAGGAGGAGGTACTTAGTCATGGTAAAATGGAATCCAAGGCAGAGAGGCAAGTCTAACAGAGCAATGGATGATTTTTAAGAGGAAATGCTTCAGAATTAAGGTTGGTACATGCCAACTGGAATGAACGGTACTTTAATTCAAAACCAGAATTCCTTGGATGAAACAAAACAATGGGTGAACGATGCATGCTATATGAATTTTTTAAAGCAAGAAATGGGTCAAATACAAGAATCAAAGAGAAGCAAGAGGGAAATAAATTGACAGAGAATATGAGAAAACAGCAGTAGTCAATATAAAATAGAACCTGAAAATCTTCTATCCTATGTAAACAGTAAGCAAGTAGAAAGAGTGGAATGAATCTTATCAGGAACAAAGAGACACAGGACAAAACTAAAATACAGAGTATTTTGTATCAGGGTTTATCATACTGAGGAATCAGACAAAATATCAGTAGCAATGGAAATGGTGGAAGTAATGGAGGGGATGAAAATTATGAGGCATGAGATATCAGAAAGATTGATATACGTACAGTGGATAGGTCACCTGATCCAAAAAGGCTTGCATTCTAGTATGCTAAAAGGTGATGGGTGAATGTACTTGCCGTAATCTTCCAATTGTTTTCTTGCGCAACAGAAGGTGTCCAAGGATTATAAAGTTCCAAATGTAACACCCTTATTCAAGAGAGGGTGTAAGAAAAGTCTTAGCAACTACAGGCCGAGAAATTTAAATCAATGGTAAATCAAGGCTTTAGAAACAATAATAAAGGAGAAAAATCAGTCACTTGGAAAGTTTGACTTAATTAAGAATAATCAGCACAGATGTGTAAAAAGCATTTTCCTTGGCCAAACCAATTAATTTTTTTTGAAAAGTAATGAAATAAATGCAAATAGATGCTTTTGACATGTATTTTAACAGAGTGTTTGATAAAAAAAGCTGGTTACCAAAATTGAGGCTCACGGAATAAGAAGGATTATTATCAATTTGAATTTAAAGAACTGACAAGGACAGAATAGAGTAAGATGACTATGTTCTCAACTGGAAGATGGTAAAGTGATATTCTCCAAGCATTAGTGCTGGGCTCATTTTTTCTAACATATACAATTGATTGGGATATTAGAATTTAGTTCCAAAATTGTAGAATGATACCAAACGTACAGCAGCTGCAGACAGTGAGAAAAATACTAACTGACTGCAGCAGGTTAGTAGATGAAATTTAATTAGTTAAGTGCAAGGTGATATAGATATTTTTTGGCACAAGGATTGAGGAGAAGCAACACAGATTTAATGGCATGGTTCACAGTACAGGGACAGAGGGAGCTGGAGTGATGTGCATCAATCTTTGAAGTTGGCAGGCCATACTGAAAATGATTCTTGAAGAAGGGCTTATGCCCGAAACGTCGATTCTCCTGTTCCTTGGATGCTGCCTGACCTGCTGCGCTTTTCCAGCAACACATTTTCAGCTCATACTGAAAATGTGGTTAGCAAAGAATATAGCGTTGTGATTTGCATAACAGGAACTGTGGAGTACAAAAGCTGGAAAGATATGCTGAACCTTTTATGAAGTTCCAGTAAGGCTACAACTAGAGTATTGTCTCCAGGACAAACATATTTTAGATACCAGGTCAGGAGAAGCCGGGGTCATTCTCTTTGGAGCACAGGAGATTGAGGGGGATTTGATGGAACTGACAAGATTATGGATAGTTCAGATAAGGAAAACAAGGGCAAACTTTTTCCGTCAGCTGATGGCACAGGAATTAAGGGACAGATTAACAGTTTTGGGACAAAAATGAAGGGCCAAAATGAGAACGATCCCCTTATACAGCAAATGGTAATGACATGGATGACAGAAGCAGATACAATCAATGATTTCAAAAGAAAATTGGAGGGGCACCCAAAAATTAACTTGCACAGCTTCAGGGACTTACCACGGGATTGTTGTTGCACTGAATTGATGCACATTGGAGTAGAACAAACATCATGGGTTGAATGACCTCCTCCTATACCATACATGACTCAAATGATTTTAATGAAACCTCATTAGTAAGTTAAACAAAATAATAAAATGAAGGCTCAATATAAAAAGCTTGCAATTATGTAGTGCCTTTACCATCCCAAGGCACAATAAGATGTTGAGCCAATGAAAGAGAAATCAAGTCAACTTGGTTAATGAGATATGTTTTAAGGTGACTTTGAAAAGATGAAAGGAAAGATGGCGAAGCAAGAAAGTGCTGGAAACAAAGTCCTGGAGAAACTCAACAGACCTGGCAACATCTGTAGACAGAGAAACAGTGACCCTTCATAACAACTGTTACTGTAGCATTCGTATAAAGAGGCAGTAGTTCAGTGACAAACCTGATTAGGTGTTAAGGTACAAAGTGGTTCCAAGTGAAATGGAGTCAGACTCCCTCCTTCAGAGTCATGTTGGAACATTACCTCAGACTTTGGTGGCACTTAACGGTTTAGGTGTACTTCCTGGAAGTAAGTATGTTATAGTATGAATGTATAAGCAATTAACTGGAAGTTTTCCCTGATGTCACAAGTTCTGGTCGCTTGAGTCAGAGCGCCAAAAACCTTGTGCCTTACCCAAGTAGCAATATCTGTTAAATGTGAGCTATCTTCAGTCCTTTGCCTATCAGTATGAACTCAAACACAGGTGTCAGGCAACATCAAATAGTATCAGTATTTAAGGACTCTTCCAACAACATGATTAACAATGTTGGCCAAGATCCTAATGGCTAAAACTTCCCATTTAAGAACTACAAAATAAGTTAGGTTTACTTTATTTTCATTTTAAATGGCGGTTTGTGGCCAAATGTCACCATTAATTTGCAAAAGCACAATCTATAAAAAGACTTAAAAGATGCCAGTCACATCAATCTGATTAATAAAGTCTTCCTGCACCTCATGTAAAATCTAAGGAAATGTGTACTTTCTTTATTCAAGCATTGGCATTTCCTCATATGTTGTTTGCGTGCAGATGTTTGCAAGGACAAATGGATTTTTTTCTGGCTTCCAGACAGCACAGGCCTGCTTTTTAATTTGGCTTCATGATCTGATGATTGAAGTAAATATCCTCATGATGACTTAATAAACGTGGTTAAGGTATTGCAGTTCTTGTTCCATTGCCACAAAATTGCATGCATAACATAATGGTTCAGCATATAGCCTACATGAATATAACTCCATTGTTTTTTTTAAAACAAACTGCCATGTAAAAAAAAACAGGGATATAATATTTATATACCATCCTTCACAGCAGGATAGAAATTGCAACAAGTTGCTCTGGCAACCTTTCAATTTCAGTTGAATAGTATCTCAATCACAGGCAGTACAACAAATGAGAGTTAGGGGTAACATTTATACACAAGCCAAGGTCAGCCATGATGAAGTGGAAAAGATGTCAATGCTGTACTTGCTTTCAGCAAGAAAATTAGGTCAAGATGCTGGTACAGGAATACAGAATGAAGTGGAATTTCTTACTGAATATACTACATAGATCTGGCAAACAACTAGAGTGAAAAGCCATTTTTTTCCTTACCAGGATCAGTTTCTTTCTTTCCCTTATCTGTTCCCCCTGCAATCTCTTAGCCTTCGGTAAAGTGCCTTCTGTTATGCGAGAGCTCACAAAAAAAACCTCAAGGCTTGATAAAAGGTGTTCCCATATTTACCTGCAGTAATTTCATCAAATACTGCAATCTTACAATTAAATAAACATATTAGGATAATTAAAAACATCATTTATCATAAACACGTTAAAATTTAACAAATCCAACTTGACATCGTTTAAGATTTAGAAGATTTCTGAAGTAAAACTTCTTAGCAGTGAGATAGCATGTAATAATTTGTGGGATTTCATATTGGCTTGACTTGAAGTTGCAATAGATAGAAAGCTCAAGGCAGTTATTACTGGATCAGGGAATAACCGGCCTAAAACTCTGCCAGATGTAACTATGCCTAATGTTTAACTGCACATGCCTATACAGGGTGACCCCCGTATCCACAGAATCGTTTTCCGTGGTTTCAGTTACCCGTGGTTTACCGTGGCTCGAACATATTACAGGGAACGTTCCAGAACCAGGAGGCTGCTGGCAAGGTAAATTTCCCAGTTAAATGAATGGATTCACACCTATCCGCTGTTTCGGGCTTCGGTGGTGGGTCTTGGAATGTATTTCCCCGCAGGTACGGGGGGGACTACTGTACTCCAGAAATTGCAGTCGAATTTGTGCTGCTCCTCCACCGGTTTTGTTATATAGGTATTACACTGAGAGAAGCAAACTACATAGTGATATTTCCAAAGTCAGCCACAAGAAACTCACTAAATAAACCAGAAAAAATATAAAGTTGTTCACTCAAGTGTTGTAAAGTTTTTAATTACACAAGTCTTAACTACTTCCAAACAATCTCTCGGACATTTAAAAAAAAACATATGCATGGAGTCTCATTCCTTCAGATTTTAATTATTGATGGAGATTTAATTTTTAAAAATATTTTCTTTCTCACATATCTCTTTCTATTAATTCTAGCTTTCTCGCCATTTGTTTTGGTTTTTGCACCACTTCTATACACCTTCTGAGACAGCCAATGACTACAATTGATGCTAGAAAGTTCAAGTGACATTTGCAGGTAGATATAAGCATAATGAATGGCAAGTGCCATTTGTTGATTACAAACTCTAGGACATTTTTCTGCATTTTAATTGGAAAGAATAGGAAAAAAAAGAAAAAAAATGTGGTTTTCACATTTATTAGCATTTTTGTGTGTAAAGTTGCATATGGTAAATGAGGTCAATTGCATCTAGACAAGGAAGTCTCTATTCAATCAATTATTTCCAAGAACTTTGGGCAAAGCTGCTTTGACTTAAATAACAATCACATTGCTTTTGTTGCAAAATTACTTAGTGCACAATATGTGTAATTTAAAGATGACAGATTAATAATATAATTGATTTAAAGGATGTAGCCTGTTCGAATAGTAAAGGTTTCCCGATCTTGCTTATGGTATTCTGCGATGCGCAGCTGCCTTGACAAAAGAATTAAATATCACATGACAAGAAAGGAAGGAAGAGCAACACTTTTCTTCAAATTTCTTATGTGGTTTAGAAAATTCATACATATAAATTTAATTTGTTAGATGCTACCAATGTGTTGTATGCAATAAATAAGTAATATTTAAGTAATAAATATTGTTGACAAAACTGCTTGCATTTTTTGAATATCTAACTAGCAATAGTGGCTACAAATTATTAACAGATCAGAAAAATGCCACCTTGTACATGGTCTTCAAAACTATTTGCCCAACAGTCTCCCAACTGACAGGATCTACTAGATCTGGTACAGCTCAAGTCAGAGTAATTTCTCATTGTGATCTCATTATATATGAATGACACGGGGTTATTGAGAATTCTATTTTCCTTTATTTGCACTCTGCATAAGCTTCAAATAGGTTGTCACATCTAAAAGCATGAATATTTTGGATTACTTGATGGTTTTTCAAGTTCTGTTCTTAAGGATTTTACTGTCAGCTGGTAAATTTACAGGAACAGGAGTTTGATCTGAGGAAGAGTTTCCACAAATAAGGTAAATATTTAATTCTTTCACTATTTTATTTCTGATTTTAGACTTAAAAGGATTGGAAATGAAACATTTTACTAAGCTTCTGTTGTATTTCTTGGTATTAGCAGTTAACCTATCACATAGATGGAGAATGAGCTGAGATAGAGAGAAAAACAGTTGGGCAGTCAAAGGGTCAATGGTCCGCGTCAACAGTTATTCATTCTCCCAGGCTGACCTTTCGTACTGCTCTGTCTGGGAGAAAGTGAGGATTGCAGATGCTGGAGATCAGAGTCTGAAACTGTGGCAGTGGAAAAGCACAGCAGGTCAGGCAGCATCTGAGGAGCAGGAGAATTGACATTTTGGGCATATGCCCGAAATGTCGATTCTCCTGCTCCTCAGATGCTGCCTGCCCTGCTGTGCTTTTCCATCGCCACATTTTGACTATTCCTTTGTCTGCTCAACTGTTTTTCTCTATCTCTGGGCTCCATCTTCACCTATCATTTACTCCTTTCCCTTCCCACCCATACACTCATCCTTTCTTTAGCATATATACCAACATTTTCCTACCAACATCAGGTCTGAAAAAAAAGTCACTGGACCCAAATCATTAACTCTGCTTTCTCTCTACAGATGTAGACCTGCTGAGGTTTTCCAATGGTTTTTTGACTTGTTTCTGACTCCCAACATCTGCAGTTTTTTGACAAGCAGGGGTAAACCTGAGAGACAAGTTGTCTGGAGACAAAGTGGAGTTAATACAGCAAATAGATAATGCTTAGGAAGTAGAGATTTCACCAAACTTGTCAATCATTCTGAAGCTCAAGATGAAAATCTTGGAACAGTTTGATAAGCAGGAATTATCTTCAACAAAATAGGTAAGAATGGTTGCTTATGCCAACATCAGAAGTAGCTCTGTGTATGTGGTCAGACAACTCGAGCAAAGAATATCCTCCTAAACATCCAATCCTGCAGGAAGGAGGAACAGGCGTTGTAAAAGAGGCTAACCAAAAGGCACCTGCAGCCATCTGCAGCAATGAATGACTGGACCAATTCAAGAAAAACTAAAGCATCATCTTCCAGTAAGCAGTGAGGGTGGAGCAGCTATGGCAACAATGACAGCTGATGAAGAAGCAAAACTGTTTTGTGCACATGCAGAATGAAAATAGTCAAAAGGGCACTTTTAACATGGATGATATCAGATTGCTTTGCACGTTTTACCAGACTGCATTTAAATTTTAAAGCTAAAACATATAATGATAGAAAAGGAAGCAATGAACCTGTCACAGCTATGGTCTGCCCCATCTGATGGCAGAGAGTAGCTGCCACACTTGTGGCAGGAAATCCACAAAGCCATGCTACTTTGACAAAGTCAAGACACTACCCATGCAGAATGAGGTTAACAAAACTACCTGGATGACCTCCATTTTTGAAATGTTAATCAGAAAAGTGAATAAACAGGCCAATGGAAGAAAGAAAATCATCACAACAGACAACTGACCCACAGACACCGAGATCGCTGAGCTGAAGGGCATGAAGTTGACAATCTTACCTCCAAATGCCTGGGCCAAGTTCCAGTCAATGGATCAGACAGAACTTAAAAAGTAACTACCAATGGCAGCAGATTTCTTACCTTACCGAGGCCATGAATAAGAATCAGGATTACAACCCAACTGTTTGAGAGGTCATATCCATAATGGAGGAGGCATGGAAGATAGTGACAGGGGGAAGCCAATCAACCTGATGAGCCAAACACCTTATTTTCAATTAACTGTGAGGCTGCCATGGTATTTCCAGTAGAGCTGATCATGGAAACATATGATGAGGTGGATGATGCTGTACAAAAGAACTGACTGCCAAGGCAATCATAGATGCAGTACATTCCTCAACTGAGGTGTCGGTGACCCTGAAGAATCCTATGAATGCCTGCCTGCTCATCTGCTAGTTTCCCTTGCAGAAGCTGCAAGGACTGGAGAGATGCTCCAGGATTTTTGGTGTTGTACAAAAATGAACCAATCACATTTTAGTAGATTAATGATATGGCAGATGGTCTTTCACCTCCCCCCGCCCCACCCCCCAACAATACAGCACACAAAGCAGAAAAAAGTTAGTTTCTCCCAGAGTTAACTTCTAACATTTTTCAATGCTTTTTACAGCATAGGGTCAGGCCACTGTACCAGCGAACAAACAGAAAAGTAAAGCCATTTCTCACTTATTAACCACATCACATTGTTTTCAAATGACATGGAGGGGTCAGTTGTGTGCAAAACCAGACAACAGAAGGAACTCCTTGGATATCTCAAAGGACTGCTTAATACAAATTTATTATTGTTGATTAAGCATCGTAACACATCTAACTGAACATAAGGGTGTCATTCGTCCCAAACCATTCTTTCCTCTCTCAGAGAGAAATGAATTGATTTGACAATTCCTTGTCCAGGTAAATAAATATTGACCAGTATTTGTTATGACTGCAATTCTCTTTCTATAGCCCATGAAACCTGTGAAACTTGTGGGTGGCACGGTGGCACACTGGTTAGCCTCACAGTGCCAGAGACCCGAGTTCAATTCCCGCCTCAGATAACTACCTGTGTGGAGTTTGCACATTCTCCCCGTGTCTATGTGGGTTTTCTCCGGGTGCTCTGGTTTCCTCCCACAGTCCAAAGATGTGCAGGTTAGGTGAATTGGCCATGCTAAAATTGCCCGTAGTGTTAGGTGAAGGGGTAAATGTAGGGGAATGGGTCTGGGTGGGTTGCGCTTCAGCGGGTCGGTGTGGACTTGTAGGGCCGAAGGGCCTGTTTCCACACTGTAAGTAATCTAATCTAATCTAATCTAATCTAATCTCCTCAAGGATAAATTTAGTTCTTTTTAAACTGGTCTATATTTATGAACATTGAGACAGTGAATAAGATGATAGCTTTTCTCATCATTTGTAAACCAAGGAACTTGAAGTTAAAATGCCGAATCCTGGCAAAATCTGATATTCACTTCTATATACTTTATAAATAAGATTCATAAATTACTAAATTGCAGTTCTGAAGAAGGGTCACTGGATTCAAAATATTAACTCTGCTGGAGAAGCTCAGATCTGATAGCATCTGTGGAGAAAAAGCAATTTGTGTTTTTGTTTCAGTTTTTCAGCATCCCCAGGTCTTGGTATTATATTATTCGTAAATTACTGGCTTCCATTATTCAAACTCAGCATCTCCAGTAAGCAAATTACACTAAGGGGACATACACCTTTCAACCTTGGCAATGTTACAATATCAAATATTGTATGTACATAAGGTCATATCTTGATGCTGAGGAAGAGAATAATGGTCCTTGACTAAATATGAAAGAAATATTTAACAGTCTAAAAATTACAATATTGCAAATTACAAAAATGTAATTTAAAACCTGGAATCCAATAGAACAGTGTGTGCACTGAAATGCATCCATATCTGTGAATGTGTAGACTCATTTGGGTTTAAATATTAACCATAAAAACTCAAGTTTACTTAGTCATGTAGCAGCGACTTCCCACTAATATAACAAGCTGTTTAAATCTTGAACCTACAGCCTGCCAGATCTCACAGAACCTGATCAGCCTGTGAAGATTACTCAAGATTCAGCAGCTGAGTGGTTCATAAACACATTGTTGCTGCTTTTCTATACTAATACTAACCAAAGATGGAATGAGTCAATTTACAAACATTAAAAATAGAAAATTAAATAGATAATAAATGTAAAAGGTAATAGAAAAGCAAGCAATGAGAGAAAAA
Organism: Chiloscyllium plagiosum; assembly: GCF_037043375.1. Taxonomy (NCBI): domain Eukaryota; kingdom Metazoa; phylum Chordata; class Chondrichthyes; order Orectolobiformes; family Hemiscylliidae; genus Chiloscyllium; species Chiloscyllium plagiosum. Next base: position 21,593,483 of record NW_028270157.1, on the reverse strand, counting down.
ATATGCAAAGTCAGATAATTAAAAATGGCTTTGTACAAGTAGCAGCACACCAGTGACAGAAAAGTAGAAGGTGCTTTCCGCACATGGTGACATATACATCACTGGGAAATCAAAAAGTTCTGAAGTATTTAACAATATGTATACACTGGCTTTGCATCATATTATAGCTGTTTAATAAAAAAAAGCAAGTATTTTTTAAACCAAAAACTCTTCCAGTACATTGTGTTGTTATTCTAGTAATTTAATATTTCATTTGGGAATATTCTACATTCTCACGTGTCTATCATTGCAAATGGCCAAATAATGATTTGGTGCAACATTCACGCAGAAAATTCCAAATTCTACAAATCAACTAATCAATAACACCAACAGTAGCTCACATATGTAGCCAGCACTGGACTATGAACAATGTTTGAAACAGCATTAATACACCATACAATATCAAATATTTCTGCCCCATCAATATGAATCAATACACAAAACAATGAAACATTGCTTTATTGTGGTTGAGCATTATTTTGTTTTATATTATGATATCTTGACTTCACACAAACACACCTAGGCTCAGCAACACTGGAGTTTCAGTAATATACAAAGAACTAGTTAAACAGAATGAACTGATCACCTGTTATATGTGAAGACTGTAGCTATCCACATTAAACAACCTGGCCCAAGATTTCCGAGACTGGAAGACATGAAAACTTTGGGCTCCCAAGGTCCAAAGCAGTAGTGGCTGCCAAGGAGTGCCAACTGAGTAAACACATCTAAGAGAGCTTTAAATCCTGGCATTTCTCTCAAACAGTCTGTGGTTCAACCACAAGGTATGGTTTCTACTGCATTAACATGGTAGGCTTTACATCCCTTTGACAAACAAAGGACTCCACATAACTATCCCGATTTCACAGGTTCTCCTCACCCTTCCCCATTCTTAATGTTCCTACTGAGGGTTTACTACATATTTCCAGCCTTGAACTGGGAGGCCATTGAGAAAAAGTTTGGGATCACCACTGAACACCTGTATTGTATAATCAAACTTGTGGAGGTATGACACCGGCTTCACTACAACAATGGAACATTTATAAGAGCACCCTTCTTTCCTCTCTACTATCTGAAAAATATGCTTAGAAGTATTATACCACAACGGTTACCTCTAACAGAATGGGATCTCTGGTCTACATTCTATCCAATGCACGTTCTCCCAAGATTGCTCCAACGTATAATCCGTTTGCAGCCATTTTTAAAGGTTGGGTTCAGAGAGCCAGTCAGAGAGTCATAGAGATGTACAGCACGGAAACAGACCCTTTGGTCCAACTCGTCTTTGGTCCTTATCCCTCTAAACCCTTCCTATTCATATACCCATCCAGATGTCTTTTAAATGTTGCAACTGTACCAGCATCCACCACTTCCTCTGGCAGCTCATTCCATACACGCACCACACTCTGCGTGAAAAGGTTACCCCTTAGGTACCTTTTATATCTTTCCCTTCTCACCCTAAAAACTTATGCTCTCCAGTTCTGAACTCCCAAGGAAAGGACTTTGCCTATTTATCCTATCCATGCCCCTCATGATTTTATGAACTTCTATTAGGTCACCCCTCAGCCTTCAACCCTCCACGGAAAACATCCCCAACCTATTCAGCCTCCCCCTATTGTTCAAATTCACCAATCCTGGCAACATCCTTGTAAATCTTTGCTGAACCCTTTCAAGTTTCACAACATCCTTCCGATAGGTAGGAGACCAGAATTGTACACAATATTCCAAAATTGGCCTAACCAATGTCCTATACAACATGACCTCCCAACACCTATACTCAATGCTCTGACCAATAAAGGAAAGCATACCAAACGCCTTCTTCACTATCCTATCTACCTACAACTCTACTTTCAAGGAATTATGAACCTGCACTCCAAAGTCTCTTTGTTCAGCAATACCCCTAGGACCTGACTAGGACCTGTGGGCACAGCCTTAGAAATAGAGGGGGTCAATTCAGAACAGAAATGCGGAGACATTTCTTCAGCCAGAGAGTGGTGGGCCTGTGGAATTCATTGCCGTGGAGTGCAGTGAGGCTGGGATGCTAAATGTCTTCAAGGCAGAGATTGATAAATTCTTGATGTCGCAAGGAATTAAGGACTACGGGGAGAATGCGGGTAAGTGGAGTTGAAATGCCCATCAGCCATGATTAAATGGCGGAGTGGACTCGATGGGTCGAATGGCCTTACTTCCACTCCTATGTCTTCTGGACCTGACCATTAAGTGCATAAGTCCTGCTAAGATTTGCTTTCTCAAAATGTAGCACCTCGCATTTATCTAAATTAAACTCCATTTACCACTCCTCAGCCCTTTTGCCCACCTGATCAAGATCCCATTGTAAACTGAGGTAACCTTCCTCATTTGTCCACTACACTTCCAATTTTGGTGTCATCTGCAAACTTACTAACTATACCTCCTATGTTCATAACCAAATCATTTATGTAAAAGACAAAAAGTAGAGGACCCAGCACCAATCCTTGTGGCACTCCACTGGTCACAGGCCTCCAGTCTGAAAAACAACCCTCCACCACCTTTGAGCCAGTTCTGTATCCAAATGGCTAGTTCTCCCTGTATTCCATGAGACCTAACCTTGCTAACCAGTCTCTCCTTGTCAAACGCCTCACTGAAATCCATATATATCCCGTCCACCGCTCTGCCCTCATCAATCCTCTTTATTACTTTTTCAAAAAAAACACAATCAAGTTCTCTCCCAGCGCTACACACCTGACCTAGATACAAAATAGAGGCTTTTATTTTCTGCCACTATGCTAATTTTGCATCCAACTTGTCACTTTTCTCTGCAACTACTTGAGCTTTTGACTAACTGATTAATCTGCTATATGGAAATTTAAAGCCTTGCAAAAATGAAAGCAATCTTTTTCTAATTCACTAACCTCATTGACCCTACATTCTGAAAAACATTTATTGGTTAGTTATACACAATATTATCTTGACAAATTCATAAACAGTCCTAAAATAGTCCATGTCTCTCTAAATGGCAAGTTAATACAGTCTTAAATTATTTTCCACTCATTTTCCCATCACCAAAAGTCAGCTGACTGTCTTTTAATTTTTTTGAACTATCCTGTCCTCATTTTCTAAACAACAGGAGTAGTCCTCTGGCAGCATGTCTGTAGACAGACAGTTACTACAGATTACATACAAAATTCTAACTAGGAAAAGTATCATACTACAATTCTCGCTCTGACAGCAGACCACATCTACGTGTATATGAATTAGGAGTGGGTCATTCAACTGTTTGAGCATGCTCTGCTGTTTAGTAAGATCATGGCTGATTGGATGGTAGCATCCAATACACATTTCCCACTTACCCCTAACATCATTCACCACTTTACTTATTAACAAAGCCTCATCATAAGCTTTAAATGGGCTGCAAGAATAAATTTGCCAACATTACATTGAAATAAATGTCCAACAGCATAAGAGCATATAGTACTTTTTCACTTTGCAGTTTGTCTTCACCGTGGTGTTTTAAAAAATTCTCAAGGTCAAGGACCAGGCTCGCAGGAAAGTAGTCTGACACAAAACAAACAGCCAAGAGGCGAGTCTGCTAGAATATAAGTGTTTTATTCCCCGCAGCGTCGCCACAACCAGGTCTCGTACTTACAACGGGTCTGGTTTATACTCACTCTACGTGTTACCGGAACTGGGAGCCGTCAGTTCTCGTAGAGCGGTTGCCAACAACCCACGCTCGGCGGTTAAACGCAACCCCGGAGCAGACTCTACCGAACTGGAGACTTTTCCAGCTGATATACTCTTTTCGAGATCTAAACATTCATGTGAACAGCAGAGCAAGGCTGAAAAACACATTCCATTCTGGTCACATACAGATAAGAAGATTCACACGGGAAGGTGTGTAATAAGATTCACACGGGACTAAGCGACACCTTCCATTTTCGGTTAGATTCACACATGTATTGGGACACAATTTTAACCCTTTCACCACATTCCACTGCTTGGCCCAATACATGTGTTACATTATGATTCACACATGTATTGGGACATAATTTTACACCACACGTGGGGAAAATCACCTCCAAAGTTAAAGGATGAAATTAGAGAAACTAGTTTGGGAAATCTTGGCCCATTTCCCTTAGGATTCTAAAACATGAAATGGACCTTCAGCATTTAATGCCACTAAGTTGTCAGGCAGACCTTCTGTAGATATACCAGAAAGCTAACGAAATGTGGCACAAAATTGTTGGGATATTCCCTTGCTTTGTGGGATGAATTACAGGTTTCTGTATATTACAAAGGGATACTTTTCTTCTCCAATTTCTACTTCTAACTCACCCATATGCAAAGCTCTCCAGTTAATGTTCTTTACCGATCCATTTTCTCTTGTTTCCTTCCAGCTCTAATACAGGAACTTCTGAATTTTCAGAGCAAATAAAAATCAGGGATTTCTGCACAAAGCAGGTTATTGGGTAGGAAATAGGAAAATCAGGGATTACAGAACAATTTTCTCTGGGGCAAAAGCAGGATTAAGATAGTTGTCATAATGATCATTTTTTCACTGCCTGAGCATGAGGATGGTTAAGTCGGTTAGAAAACTGTGGCATTCGTGTAATAAGGGACACTATTCTGATAAATGAAATAATATTGGGATAGTTGCAATTACTTTATATCATGCTTAAAAGTTTGTTTCATTCTCAAGAATTCAGCATTGCATGTGTCTGTGTCAACATTCCCTGTAATATTTTCCGATTCATGAAACTGAGGTCCATGTATGACAGCAGTTTCCGTATGTGGAAGCCAATGCATTGGCATATGAATTGCTGTGTGCGGATCTCCTAGCAGCTGCATGACTACACAGCTTAGAAGGAACACTGGTTGGTCTGTGTGAAGTATATGTTCTAGAAATGACACAAGGTACACTACAGTGAGTGCTCACAACTGATTTCAAATAGTATCATGATCATTTGAGCTTTGAAAATTTTGTGAAAATTAATTTCAAATTTTTTAAAAATCCCCTTCCAATGAGCCATCAAGTTATACAAACATAAGACTTTAAGCAGGAGCTAGATATTGCTCCTTGAACTGGCTCTACTGCTCAATATGATCATGGCTGATCTCACTGTCCTTCAACTTTCCTGCCTCCCTCTTGTACGCTTTGATTCTGTTGTTGGATAAAAGTCTATCTACGTCTGCCTTAAAAACATTCAATAACTCTCCTCCACTACTGTCTGGGGATGAGAGACCCGTAGCCTCAAACTCCTCAGCCAGAATAATCTCATCTCCATCTCAAAGGAAGATCCTTCATTTTTAAGCTATGGCCCCAAGTTCCAGTCTCTCTCACAAAGGAAACATCCCTTAACTATCCATCCTATAAATTCTTGTAGTTTATCACAATATTGAAAAGCAACATTGACTTTGCATATCAAAACACAATATTGCAGATGTGACAAATACATTTAAATCTATAGCTCATTACAAAGTATAAGTTAAAAGTTAACTATTTGGAGTTCTGCCTTTTGCAATACCCACAGAATACTTGAAGAAAATGCCTTGAGAATTAAATGGTCATAGTTAATACACAGCTTTAGACAGACTATAAAGAATTCTAACCAACTGATAACATAGTAATAGCCTGTCCCATGGTGGTGGCCAAAATCAGTTGCCAAAGACACATTAATTCTATATTCTAGTGTGTGCATCTAAACATCCTACAAAGATAAGTAGCTTAGGCATTCCTAAATACTAAAAAGGAATACAATCGTTCGGCATTCATACAATCCTTATTGTGTATTTAAGGCTGGTGAGAATGTGTGTAGGGTAGAAGCAGGCAAGGAAAGAGTTAAGTTCTGAGTTTTGTGAAACAAGAGGTTCAGCTGAGCATGACGCTGATCAGATAAGCATTTAGTTAACAATGGGGTGCTGGAGGCAGGGGTAATGGGTTAACAAGGTGGAAGAGTATTCATTATGTACAGCCATTTAAAAATATTGGAAGCATTCAGTATGTAAGGTTAGTTAACAAGGGGGGAAAATATCCATTGTATGAATCTAGCTAACAAGGTTAAGAACATTTATTGAATACAGTAAAGGACTTGATCTCTGCTATTGATACTCATTGATTGTAACTGTCACCCAATTAATACATAGGTTGCCTTATCTAGATGCTTCTCCCTGTAAAATGACTATATAGTTCATTGAGAAACTGTTATTCCAGAGAAGACAGTTCAGCAGGGCTATGAGGAAAGAGCAGGAAAGCTCATATCAGAGTGTCAGATCAGCCAGGGTCCCAATGAATGGCCGAGCAGGCTCAAGGGACCTACTTCTATTACCTAAGGTCCTAAGATCTTTTTGAAGCAGATATTTAAATAACTGAAATGAAGACAGCATCACTGAGTATGAATGTAATTCATGACTTCATGCTGTACTTCAACAGACTATGCATATATTCTTAAACACCTCGCCTTATAAACTCAATGTATCGATGTAATGTGCGACTAACTAAAAAGGGCAGAAATAGTGTTGACTGCTTTCACTTTTACCCCAATAGCGAGCTGTTGATTTGATTGAACCTTTAGATGCTTGTGAATGTGAGGCACAAAAAAAGTCAAAGGAAATATTAGTAGCAAATTGTCAAACCAATAATATTTTAGTCTCACTTCAAGTGGGAACTTGCACAAATGAATCTAACTCCCTCCACAAGTAAAACCTGATTAAGCACAGAAGGAAAGATGCAGAATTGAAAATTTGCAACAAAATCATTCCTGATGAAGGGCTTTTGCCTGAAATGTTGATTTTCCCTCTCCTTGAAAGCTGCCTAAACTGCTATGCTTTTCGAACACCACACTCTCGATTCTAATCTCCAGCATCTGCAGTCCTCACTTTCGCCTAACAAAATCATTTTGCCTAGTGTCAACAATAAGCATGTCTATGTCGGATATTTCAAGGATCAGGTAAAATGTTAAGATCGTCCTCCTGTATTCAGCTCCTAAAACACATTGGCTCTCCAGACCAGGAAAGCATTCCACACAAATGCTCAGGATGATGTTGTTCTATTACTTCCTTAATACGTACATAGCAAAGTAATGTCAAGTGGTTCATTTTTTACAAAACATGGATGATTTTGCTTGCATTCATGAGTACTGCACAATTATAGTCCATCTAAGTTGTGGATCAAATAGGAAATAAATAGATTTATGCAGTTCCTTTATGGTAGTAAAATATATGCAACTACCCTATTGCACAGCTGTTATTCATCTAAAGACTCAGCTCTAGTTATCCCAAGAGCCCCAATGGGTCCAGATATTGGAAAAGAAGCCACGCTCATACAGTCATAGAGATGTACAGCATGGAAACAAACCCTTCAGTCCAACCCGTCCACGCCGACCAGATATCCCAACCCAATCTAGTCCCACCTGCCCGCACATGGCCCATATTCTTCCAACCCTGCCTATTCATTTAACTATCCAAATGCCTCTTAAATGTTGCAATTGTATCAGCCTCCACCACATCCTCTGGCAGCTCATTCCACCTTCTGCATGAAAACGTTGCCTCTTAGGTCTCTTTTATATCTTTCCCTTCCCACTCTAAACCTATGCCCTCTAGTTCTGGACTCACCCACCCCAGGGAAAAGACTTTGTCTATTTATCCCATCCGTGCCCCTCATGATTTTATAAACCTCTATTAGGTCACCCTTCAGCCTACAACCCTACAGTGAAAACAGCCCCAGTCTATTCAACCTCTCCCTACAGCGCAAATCCTCCAACTCTAGCAACATCCTTGTAAATCTTTTCTGAGCCTGTTCAAGTTTCACAACATCTTTCCAATAGGAAGGAGATCAGAATTGCCCACAATATTCCAACAGTGGCCTAACCAGTGTCATGTACAGCCGCAACATGACCTCCCAACTACTGTACTCAACGCACTGTCCAATAAAGGAAAGCATACTAAATGCCTTCTTCACTATCCTATCTACCTGCGACTCCACTTTCAAGGACCACTCCAAAGTCTCTTTGTTCAGCAACACTCGCTAGGATCTTACCATTATGTGCATAAGTCCTGCTCAGATTTGCTTTCCTAAAATGCACCACCTTCCACATATCTAAATTAAACTCCGTCTGCCACCTCTCAACCCATTGGCACATCTAATCAAAATCCTGTTGTAATTTGAGGTAATCTTCTTCGCTGTCCACTACACCTCCAATTTTGGTGTCATCAGCAAACTTACTAACTAGACCTCTTATGCTCACATCCAAATCATTTATATAATTGATGAAAAGTAGTGGACACTACACCAATCCTTGTAGCACTCCAGTGGTCACAGGCCTCCAGTCTGAAAAACAACCCTCCACCACTCTCTGTCTTACACCTTTGAGCCAGTTCTGTATCCAAATGCCAAGTTCTCCTTGCATTCCATGAGAGCTAACCTTGCTCACCAGTGTCCCATGGGGAACCCTGTTGAATGCCTTACTGAAGTCCATATAGATCAAATCTACTGCTCTGCCCTCATCAATCCTCTTTGTTACTTCTTCAAGATCTCAATCAAGTTTGTGAGACACGATTCCCATGCACAAAGCCATGTTGACTATCCCGAATCAGTCCTTGCCTTTCCAAATACATGTACACCCTGTCCCTCAGGATTCCCTCCAACAACTTGCCCACCACCGGAGGTCAGGCACACTTCTCTATAGTTCCCTGGCTTGTCCTTACCACCCTTCTTAAACAGTGGCACCACGTTAGCCAACCTCAAGTCTTCTGGCACCTCACCTGTGACTATTGATGATACAAATACCTCAGTAAGAGGCCCCGCAATTACTTCCCTAGCTTCCCACAGAGTTCTAGGGTTCACCTGATCAGGTCCTGGGGATTTATCCACTTTTATGAATCACAGCACAATCACAGTGAAATTCAATGACTATTTTTGGTTTACATATCATACTGTGAGGATATGCTTTCAGTATTATTGTAAAAGGGCTTCAAGACTGTGGGAACATTTAGCTTATTACTTCAACAAAATTGACTTGGTCCAGGTCTGAAACAAATCCCAGAGAAGAACAATCCAATTGCATCACCAAAATACATAAATGAAACAAGGTCACCTCAAACCATTTATAAACACTGAGAAATGTTACACTAATAACCTTTATCTCAACAGAAGTGACACAAATTTGTAGAACACAGCATCCCTTTATGTTTTATTACAAATGGCTGTAACTTGATTTTGTGGTAGATCACAAAATGTTTGCAATTACAGCACTAATGTGTTGTAATTGATCAAATCAAAATTTCAATGCTCAATTAATGCAAAAACTCATCAACTCAATCATTATTTCAGTCATCTAGAATGTAGACATAGAAAACAACAAATTATATTTTAAAAAGTGAATGCTTATTCAAGGTTACTTATTGTGTAATGAACACAAAAATTACCATAATCTATGCATTCTGGGAATTAATACTGTTAGCACAATAAAATAACACAAACATTTAACCAGAAAAGTATACCTTTTGTAAAATGTTTGCGTTTTTAAATATTCAGTAAACATTTAACAGACTATTTAATTTTGACATTAGATGGATGGCATGATAGTCATTCTACATCTGTCCAAACCCAACACTCTCTAGTCTGGTTATGTGCAGGCACATATTTGTAACTTAATTTATGCCTTCTGCAATGGACTGCTTTTTTTGGAAGTGTAAAATACTTCAGAGAGCTCTACGTATAAAACATGAACAGTCTGGAACGACACCTGCCTTTATAGGTGCACCTATTTGGTTTTTACACCTATAAAACTTTGTACTGGCACTAGATCCTGCACATTCACTAGAGATTCTAGATTGATAAATTGATAAATAGGAGTGGCCACAAATGCAACAAATGAGATGGTACAACCATTCTTGAAAATGTCAACATTTCACAAATTGAAAGTAGTAAAATAACCAGATCAAATAACAATGGAACAAAAAATTGAATCCTCCAAATATAATCATTGTTCAGGATACATTCAAAATGATCCTTAGGATTTCTGGATTGCCACAAAGTACAAGACTAATAATTTTACACTTAAATGTCTGATCTATGCAATAGAAAAGTTGTGAAAACATATACTGAAATATTTAAATAAAAGTAGAGTTTGAAAAGTTTTTAATTATAAAAACACTTTATTTTGAGAGCAAATTACACTTGACAGTTTTCCATCAAATAATTTCATGTGATATTATAATACACCTTTCCTATAAAAAAACATTATGATTCACCCACAATGCTAGCCATATTATTTAGTGCTTTCATTTCCCTTAAAAAACCCAAAGTTATTTAATTAGTATTTTCACTATAACTGTTTAAATGTTATTTTATATGTGCACTTTCTACTACTTCTAAATACTCCACCAGTTCGATGATCTGATCACCATTGTATAACACAATAAGGTACATTATACCCGAATGCCATTTTTCTGTTCCAATTGTTATTGTAATAATTTAACAATTTACTGAAACCTTGTTTTAAAAAAAACATTTTTCAGTTACTGAGGTGGCTAGTCAGGTTAAAGCACACATTCAATTTAGAATAGTTCAAGAAAAGCCACAAAATCTTACTTTATTTTAAATCTCATTTTAGTTGACCCAAATCACTGATATCACCTGGGGTCTCAACCACCAGTTTCCCCCAGTGCAGCATAAATTTGTTCTTCATTGATTTGAGTTCTCACCACTTAAATGTTTATCAGGATTCCAGTCAATGTGCTGATCATTTAGGTACCAGTAAATCCTAATAATTTATATATAAATAAAAGCAGGTGTCGGGAGTAATTTGGTGGTGAGGGGCAAGGGCACATACTGTTAGCACAGACATTTAACAGTCTTGTTTCGGAAACTTTTATCAAATTGAATCAAGAAAAATGGGCTAACTATCTGCTCTTTTTTGGCTAGTATTCAGAAGCTGATGTGCAGCATACCTGAGCGCTTATAGCAGTCATACGATTACTGCACCACAAATCTGTACTATGGCAGTCCTCTGATTCATACCGCTGCCACTGTGCATTGGTGTTGAAGGAAGGGAATGTCGAAGGTGATGGATGAAGTGCCAATCAAGCCTGCTGCTTTGTCTTGGATGGTGTCAAATTTCTTAAAGTTGGAACTACACCCATGCAGGCTTGTGGAAAGTACAGCATCACACTGTGACTTGTGTATTGTAAATGGATGGCAGATATTAGGGACACAGGAGGCAAGATACCTGCCATAGAATTCCGAGCCTCTGACCTGCTCTTGTAGCCACAGTATTTTATATTGCTTGTCCAGTTTGTTTCTGTTCAATGGTAAAGCTCCTTTCCTGCACCAGAATGTTGATAGTGGGGGCATTCAGCGACATAACAAAAATTGAATGTCATGGGCAACGGCTAGATTCTCTCTCATTGAAGGTGATCATTTCCGGACACTCGCATGGAATGAAACATTACTCGCCACTTATCAGCCCAAGGTTGGATGTTGTCCAGATCTTGCTGCATATGGGCATGGACTGTTTTAGCATCTCATGAGTCACAAATGGTACTGAACACTGTTCAATCATCAGCAAAAGTCCCCACTCCCAAGCTTATGGAGTCAGGTCTTGTACAATTCTTATTAAGAAGCTTCTTAGTGGATTGCCTCAGGCTACATTATTTAGAAGCATACAATTTGAATTACGATTTAGCACCTGTAAACCTATTGCCTTACATGTTATGTCATTCCAAAAAAAAGCAAATGACACACAGTCCTATTGAGCATTGTAAAATCCACAGGGTGAAAAGCAGACAAGTTGTGTTATGGTGGATAGATTCTTACAGCCAATCATAAGTCCTTAACAATAGAGAGAAAACAAATAATTGGTATATACAATAAGCAACTAATTAACTTTTAGAAACCAGTCAAATCCATGAAAATAGAATCTTTTCAGGTTCCATTCTGGTTATTCAACAATGCAGTCTTCCAATATCTCCAGCACATCTGCCTCTATAAACTATGCTTGAGGCCAGCAAAGATGCTTGGGATTCTTGAAGAATGCATAACTAAATTGAACCTTGGAATGTTTATTTTTCCTTTTAGATATACCTAACTTTTCAGTTTTCCTCCGCACACATCAATACAGGTCTTCCATATGAGCGCACAATAAAAAAAAAGAACATGGGACTGAATTCACCAGATTCAAATGAAGTATCACCATAATCAAAAATACTAATTTCTAAAAAGCAGCAGAGGCTTTACTTAGAGTAGAAGCATATGCAAAATAATCAGTAAGATCAAACCAGACTGGAAGTTAGTTAATCAGTATATTTATTACTGTTATTTTCACTTTTGTTCCCAAATATTGGGCACAGGTCTAACAGTTATTGATAGTATCGCTGTACCAATAAGTGATCATTTTTACTACTGTTGCTTCATCTTGAATTCTAATTCCTGCAGTACTAGCATCATAGAATTAAGTACCATCACTTCATGTTTTGTGGGATATTTTAATATGACCTGCTGGCATACTCAATTTATTTTGGTATTATTAAAGTGCTCTCTCTTACTAAAGGAAAACTGCTGGAAGGCCATTAATAAAAAGCAGAACAAAAGTTTACACATCAAAGTACTGTCTCCCAAAAACTTGATCGAGTGCTTTATGTTAAATATAAATAAAGTCCATTAATTCATTTGCTTTTTTGAGGAAAGAAAAACTTGCAGAATTCCATGTATTCAGGTGGATTTTTATCCCTCTTCCCTGGGTCCCTTGGGACATACGGACTTTCCTCTAACAACACAGTCTGAATGCTTATGGTCACAAAGATAAATGAAATCCATCAGTAAGAAAAACATTTGAGGGGTATACAGGAAACAAAGAATGATTCAACGCATTTTGGTTTTTTTTCCATTCAACTGAGCTAACTCAGTGTGCAACTCTACTTTGTAGCATTATTCATAGCTTCATATAAACTCACTAGTTTCATTTGTTATAAACACAATTGAGAATTAAACATATGCTACAGAATTCAGAGCTGTTGAAGTGAATTTGATGAATAATTAGACTTCTAGTTCACTGAAGCATCACGTAATTTCTTACAATAGTGTGGCTGCAGCCATTTCATTCATCTTCAACAGCTGCTAATTCTAGATGGAAAAATTGGAAAAGTGGGAAAAATATATTGCCTTGGTAAGACATGATGTAGCTCCGAAAGCTCTGGGCTGATCACTTCATCAGATACGGCTTAGTCTAGAAAGCTTCAGTGTATGTGAAATTCATTTAGCATAGACAGCACAATAACAGACTAATCATTAGACATGTTTTCTGCCATGCTGACAAGATTATGCTGTACTGGCCCCATCCATAAGTATGCTCACATCACACTGCCATTGTGCATCAAGAAACAAATCACAGATGCACATGTACTAGCGCTAGTTGTTAACATGATTAGCACAAGTGGTTCCAGTTGTAGATTGGGGTCTGTATTGCTATTAGAAATAAGTAGGATAAATGCTTTAATTTTCCTAATGGAGCCATTAGTGAAAACAGCACTTGTCTGCAGTCTGTTACATGTTGCAATTTAGTAATACTTTTACAAAAAGTAAGAAATTGAAAGGGTAACAATAGGCATCATAAGCAAAAATCATGTCATTGCCAGAAAGACACAACTAAGTGGAACAGCACCAGTAAACCTGAGCATTAGACATAAGTAGAAAAGCAAATCAATATTACCTTAATATATCTTTCAGTCATAGAACATAGAACAGTACAGTACAGAACAGGCCATTCAGCCCACGATGTTGTGCCGACCACTGATCCTAATGTATGCACCCTCAAATTTCTGTGACCATATGCATGTCCAGGAGTCTCTTAAATGTCCCCAATGACCCTGCCTCCACAACTGCTGCTGGCAACACATTCCATGCTCTCACAACTCTGTGTAAAGAACCCGCCTCTGACATCCCCTCTATACTTTCCTCCAACCAGCTTAAAACTATGACCCGTGTTAGAAGTGAAATAGTCTCTGGCTATCGACTATCTATGCCTCTCATTATCTTGTATACCTCAATTAGGTCCCCTCTTCTCCTCCTTTTCTCCAATGAAAAAAGTCCGAGCTCAGTCAACCTCTCCTCATGAGATAAGCCCTCCAGTCCAGGCAGCCTCCTGGTAAACCTTCTCTGAACCCGCTCCAAAGCATCCACATCTTTCTTATAATAGGGCGACCAGATCTGGATGCAGTATTCCAAGTGCGGTCTAACCAAAGTTTTATAGAGCTGCAACAAGATCTCACGACTCTTAAACTCAATCCCCCTGTTAATGAAAGCCAAAACACCACATGCTTTCTTAACAACCCTGTCCACTTGGGTGGCCATTTTAAGGGATCTATGTATCTGCACCCCAAGATCCCTTTGTTCCTCCACACTGCCAAAAATCCTATCCTTAATCCTGTACTCAGCTTTCAAATTCGACTTCCAAAATGCATCACCTCCCATTTATCCAGGTTGAACTCCATCTGCCATTTCTCAGCCCATCTCTGCATCCCGTCAATGTCCCGCTGCAGCCTACAACAGCCCTTTACACTGTCAACGACACCTCCAACTTTTGTGTCATCTGCAAACTTGCTGACCCATCCTTCAATCCCCTCATCCAAGTCATTAATAAAAATTACAAATAATAGAGGCCCAAGGACAGAGCCCTGTGGAACACCACTCACCACAGGCTTCCAGGCAGAATATTTTCCTTCTACTACCACTCGCTGTCTTCTGTTGGCCAGCCAATTCTGTATCCAGACAGCAATGTTCCCCTGAATCCCATTCCTCCTAACCTTCTGAATGAGCCTACCATGGGGAACCTTATCAAATGCCTTGCTGAAGTCCATATACACAACATCCACAGTTCGACCCACATTAACTTTTCTAGTCACATCCTCAAAGAGCTCAATAAGATTTGTGAGGCATGAGCTGCCCCTCACAAAGCCGTGTTGACTGCATTTAATCAAGCCATGCTCTTCCAGATGGTCATAAACTCTATCCCTCAGAATCCTTTCTAACACCTTGCAGACGACAGACGTGAGACTTACTGGTCTATAATTGCCGGGGATTTCCCTATCTCCTTTCTTGAAGAGAGGAATTACATTTGCCTCTCTCCAGTCATCAGGTACGACTCCAGTGGAGAGCTAGGATGAAAAGATCTTCGCCAGTAGCGAAGCAATTGCATTTCTCGTTTCCCAAAGCAGCCGAGGACAAATCTGGTCTGGGCCTGGCGACTTGTCAATCTTACTGTTTGACAAAATTTTCAGCACATCAGCCTCCTCTATCTCTATCCATTTAAGCAGGCACACCTGCTCTTCAAAGATTTCATTCACTACAAAGTTCATTTCTTTCGTAAAGACAGAAGCAAAAAAAACTCATTTAGGGTTCCCCTACCTCCTCAGACTCCAGACACAAAGTCCCTATGCTATCCCTGATCAGCCCTACTCTTTCTTTGACCATTCTCTTATTCCTCACATAAGTGTAAAATGCCTTTGTGTCCTCCCTCATCCGTTCTGCCAAGCCTTTCTCGTGCCCCCTCCTGGCTCTCCTCAGACCATTTTTAAGCTCCTTCCTCGCCTGCCTGTAATCCTCTAGAGCTGAGCTTGACCCTAACTTCCTCCACCTTACGTAAGCTACCTTTTTCCTTTTGACGAGAAGCTCCACCGCTCTCGTCATCCAAGGTTCCTTTATCTTACCACTTCTTGCCTGTCTCAGAGGGACATATTTATTCATCACTTGCAACAACTGTTCCTTAAACAGTCTCCACATGTCTATAGTGCCTTTACCATGGAAAAATTGCTTCCAATCCATGCTTCCTAACTCATGTCTAATCGCATCATAGTTTCCTCTTCCCCAATTAAATATCCTCCCATTTTGCCTAATCCTCTCCTTCTCCATAACTATGTAGAATGTGAGGTAGTTGTGGTCACTATCACCAAAATTCTCTCCCACCACAAGATCGGATACCTGCCCCTGCTCATTGCCGAGCACTAAGTCTAGAATGGCCTCTCCCCTCATCGGCCTGTCAACGTACTGAGTTAGGAAACCTGACAACTTACAAAAACAGCTCCATTCAAATCTTCTGCTCGAAGGAGGTTCCAATGAATACTGGGAAAGTTAAAGTCACCCATTACAACAATCCTACTATGTCCACACTTTTCCAAAATCTGCCGACCTATGCTTTCTTACATCTCCCTGCTGCTATTGGGGGGCCTGTAGTAAACCCCTAATGAGGTGACTGCTCCCTTGCTGTTCCTAATTTCCACCCATACTGACTCGGTAGGCAGATCTTCCTCGACAATGGAAGCTTCTGTAGCTGTGATACCCTCTCCGATTAGTAGTGCTACACCCCCTCCTCTTTTTCCCCCCTCCCTATTCTTTTTAAATGCTCTCAACCCTGGAACATCCAGCAACCATTCCTGCCCCTGAGAAACCCATGTCTCTGTTATGGCCACAACATCATAGCACCAGGTACTGATCCATGCTCTAATTTCGTCACTTTTATTCCTGATACTCCTTGCGTTAAAGCAAACACACTTTAACTGATACCTTGGTTCCTTGCCAGGAAAATCCTTCCCACTAGCTGGTCTACCTCTTGCTATTACCTCATGTGCATCAACTCTCACCTCCGGTATACAGCTCAGGTTCCCACCCCCCTGCCATACTAGTTTAAACCCTCTCGAACTACTCGAGCAAACCTTCCACCCAGGACATTGGTCCCCTTCCAGTTCAGATGCAACCCGTCCTTCTTGTACAGATCCCACCTTCCCCAGAAGGCATCCCAATTATCTACATATCTGAAGCCCTCCCTCCTACACCAGCTGCGCAGCCACATATTAAGCTGCGCCCTCTCCCTGTTCCTCGCCTCGCTATCTCGTGGCACCGGTAGTAAACTAGAGAACACTACTCTGTTCGTCCTGCTTTGCAGCTTCCATCCTAACTCCCAGAAATCACGTTTTATATCTTCAATCCTTTTCCTGGCTATATCAGTGCCAATATCTAACAAGATTTCTGGCTGTTCTCCCTCCCCTTTTAGAACCTTACAACACCCGATCGGAGAAGTCCCGGACCCTGGCACCAGGGAGGCAACATACCTTCCGGGAATCCCGATCCTGACCACAAAATCTCCTGTCGATTCCCCTAAATATCGAGTCCCCTACCACAAGTACTTTTCTATTCTGCCCCCTTCCCTTCTTTGCCACAGTGTCAGACTCAGTGCCAGAGAACTGACCGCTATGGCTTTCCTCTGGTAGGTCATCCCCCCCAGCAGTATCCAAAATGGTATACTTATTGATGAGGGGAACGTCCACAGGGGATCTCTGCACTGTCTGACTGTCCCCTTTCCTCCCCCTAACTATAACCCATTTATCCTTGTCCTGAGCCTTAGGAGTGACCAACTCCCGGTAACTCCTCTCAATTACCCCCTCAGCCTCCCGAATGATCCGTAGTTCATCCAGCTCCAGCTCCAATTCCCTAACACGGTTTTCAAGGAGCTGGAGTTGGGTGCACTTCCCACAGACGTAGCCAGCGGAGACGTGTGCCATGTCTTCCACCTGCCACATTCTACAGGAGCAGCAAGCAACTGCCCTAGCATCCATACCCGACTTATCTGAACACCCACTCAGTACTAAAGTAGAAAGCTTAGTTCAAGTTGCTATAAAATCAATAACAAACTTGATGACTATTCAACAGGCAAATCAGACATTCCACCATGCTTTCTTTAAAACAATACTGGGATGAATTCATTTGCACATCTTAATTTTGGATAGTTGAGCAGGATCTGGATAAGCTGGGAAATAACAATGTTGCAAATTTACTGTTGCACTAAGCACTTGGGGATTTTTTTCTCTTTTATCTGTACAGTAGAGCAATTTACCTGTGGGAGTATAACAAATCCAAAAGGTTTATGAATTCTTGCTTAAAGTTTGAAATTGTTCACACAATGAATTATTGAACCATATTGTGCAGAAGAACTGTACGAGTATTACTGGTCTGGTGTTAATTACATTTCATCAACCTCAGAACACAAAGAAAGCCAGTGTATACTACTCAGCCACTTAACAACAGTAGTATGACTCTTTCCTAGCTCATCTGCAATCAAGCAACAAATATAGAAATAACTTTGACATTTTAAACTAGTTCAGAGTCTGCGACACTAATATTTCTAACTACTAGTTGATATGACTGATAAGGAATCCTGCAGTTTCTAGAAAATTCCAGTTAAATTTACAGATTACTCAATAGGTAACCAGATACCACACTGGGCTTACATTCAGCTTTTTCCTTTTGGCAAGCTAGCTGAAGGGTAGTCCTGTTGACGGAGATGAATGAATCCTCTCTCCATCACCTGTAGTCCAGTTGGAAGCACTCTTGTCCGAATCAGAAGGTTTTGTGGGTTCAAGCACCACTGCAGAAACTTGGACACAAAATATACACTAACACTCTAAATGAGCACTGAAAACATGCTGCATAGTCAGTGTGATACCATCCTTCATAAGAGATATTAAACAGAGGCCCAATCTGCTCTTTCAGGTGAGATAAAACATCCCCAGGTTTTATGTAAAAGAGAAGCAAAGCTATTTTTCCAGGAATCCTATTAATTTTAAATCACTATCAGTAAAAATAAATAATTTGGAAGTGCCGGTGTTGGACTGGGGTAGACAAAGTTAAAAATCACACAGCACCAGGTTATAGTCCAAAATGTTTATTTGGAAGCACTAGTTTTTGAAGCGCTGCTCCTTCATCAGGTGGCTGTGGATATAAGATCATATGACACAGAATTTATAGCAAAGGAGTTAGAGTGTCACGGTGCGGTAATGATGTATTAAACAAATGTAGGTTAAGTCTTTCATCTTTTAGAATGGGATATGCTAGTTTCAGTTCTTTTACATCTATATCCCAGAACTCCTTTTAAGTCTCATTCTCAAGATAGCTTTAGCTTTTCTAACAATAGGTGGCATCTCAGTTCAGACAATGCATTATAGGTGTGAGGTTAAAGTTTGTCTGTGTCCCAATGTTGGATTTATGCAGTTTTGAGCAAAATAAAATGCAATTCTGCAAATATAAATTCACCTCATAAGTTTATGTGTGTGTGCAAGCAGGACAGAGCGAGTGAGCGAGCGAGCGAGCGAGCATGTGAAAGAGTATGTGTGAGTGTGTGATGGGGTATAAGCCTGTGAGAGGGTGTATGCATGGGTGAGTGTAGGAGATGCATGTGTGCACATGTGAATGAGTGAATGATCAAGAGAGAGTGAGCGAAAGAGAGAGCAGGAGAAAATAGTGCAGTGAGGTCACCTGTAGTATGAAATGAACCCAGGGTTCCACTTAAGGCCATTCTCATGGGTGATAGCTTGGCTATCAGCCTCTGCTCAGCCACTTTGCGTTGTTGCTTGTCCCCAAGTCCACCTGGGAGGATGGTCATCTGAAGGTCCAAGACTGAATGCCCCAGACTGCTGAACTGTTCCCCTACCGGGGAAGAGCACTCCTGCCTGGCGTTTGTTGTGCATTGTCCATTCGTCCGTTGTTGTAGCGTCTGCTGGTCTCACCAATGTACCACGCCTCAGGGCATCCTTGCCTGCAGCGTATGAGATAAACAACACTGGAAAAGTCACGAGGACCTGTCGCATTCACAGTGAGAGGAGTCACCACGTGCAATGGTGGTATCCGTGTCAACACTCTGACACGTCTTGCAGCTGCTGCTGTCACAGGGTTGTGTGGTGTAGTCCTGGGCAGTTTGCTGCAAACAATGATCCATTTGAGGTTTGGTGGTTATTTAAAGGAGAGAAGTGGAGGTGTGGGGAAGGTCTTGTCGAGGTGCTTATCCTCATTGATAACGTGTTGCAGGCTGCAAAGAATATGGCGCAGTTTTTCGACTCCCGGGAAGTATTGGACAACGAAAGGTACCTATTGGTTGTAGCTCATGTCTGTCTCCTAAGGAGGTCATTATGGTTTCTCGCTGTGGCACGTCAGAACTGGCAGTCAATGAGTTGACCATCGTACCCTGATCTTATGAGGGCATCCTTGAGCACTTTCAAGTGTCTGTCACATTCCTCCTCATCTGAACAGATCCTGTGTATGTGTAGGGCTTGTTGCTGGGGATGGCTGTTTTAATATGTTTTAAAGGGAAGCTAGAGAAGTATAGCATCATGAGGTAATCTGTGGGTTTATGGTAGAGTGAGGTGCAAAGGTGTTAAAAGTAAAGAGAAAGATTATCTTGTCACTGCCACGTTGCTCTTTGTGGAGCCATCTATGCATAAATTAGCTGTCATGTTTTCTATGTAACAGTGACAACAGTGTCAAAGTTCCTTATTGGTTATTTGAGCTTTGGGACTTCTGGAGACAACCCTTACCTGATTCTTACACTGTTGGGTCTGCTTTTGTCAGCTCTACCAATCCCTTCCTACCCCTCTCTGCACATCAAATATTCTGCAGAATGGAAGGATGCAAACAGTCAGCGTCAGTCATTTCTTCTGTATAGCCCTGAAAATTATCCATATTCTCAAAAGCTCATTGTGGACAAGTTCACTAACACCTTTGGCCTTCAAAACAATGCTTCCCATCTCACTGTAAAAATCAATTCTCCCTTGACTGTACATTTTGTGTTTGTTTCCCCAAAACACACTTTCCCTCCTCAATCACAGCCTGCAGGGTCTTTGTGTCATTCATGCTTGCAGCTCAATGACCAAATCTCTCCTAGTCAAGGCACAATATTTCATCATGGTGACACCTACTTTCTTGCTGCAATGTTTATTCATTCAAGCTGTTGCTATAATATTCTAACTGCCTTTCTGGCATCAAATTCTCAACTAATGAAAGCTAAAAGTAAATCTCTGGTTTTGGCTCAGACTCAGTAAATCCTCTGACTATTCACCAATGCTTCTACCACTCCCTCACTGCTGTTAAAGATATCATTCATTTCTTGGTCACCATTAGGTCAATTTTCTAAAGCTCTACAAACCAGCTCCACTGTTTCACCCTTTACAAGCTTCAGCTAATCCTTATCCTTGCAGACCACATATCCGTTACCACTATATTCCACTTACTATAGCTGTCGGGAAATAACGGTGATGGCACTATTAACCATGATTTCTTAATGTATCGTCTTCAATTACAAGACCACAAACCCATAAATTCCGCTGAATCTAGATTACAGCTCTGGTCCAGTCTTTCAGATATAATTCTGACACTTCTAAAATCTCTATCATCTTGCAACCCACCCAGTTTTCAAAACGCCTCTTAAATCTTACTTCTTCCAACTTCATCATTGGTCTCTTCTTACTCAAATGATAAGGTCTCAGCACCCTTCCCCCCTCCGTTATACTGCTTAAACACTACGATGTTCTTTGGAGTTGCAATAAAAATGAACCACATGCACAGAGTAAGGAAGACAGTAAAAAGATTATATTTCTTAAATGTACATTAAAGCTCACAAAACATTGGGAGATGTGTTGGGAGGAGATCTATCTACAGTCTGGACAATAATATTGGTGATTTTAACTATTCCCTTAAATCAGTTTATTTTGGAAAAGTAAGTGGTCAAAGCGGGGAACACATTTCTTAGACCAGTATTGTGAACACAGCCCAACTCGGGGAAAAAAAACTTCACAGAATGAGGTCATTCCTACAATAGCTTTTCAAACATGCATCCTTATTGAGTGCCTGCATTTTCCCCATACCCTTGCATATTTCTATCCAAATAGTCATCATGCCACATTTGATTTAATTTCTGGAAAACAAACAACATCAGAATACAGGAATTGGAAAATAACAACCATGTCACAATTAGATTCAATGTGAAATAAAAATACATAGAATAGGAAGGCTGCACCAGAAGAAAATAGTAAGGTTACCCTATTAGTGGAATAATAGCAAAGTTGTCAAATACATATCTATATGTAGGGTGGCACAGTGGCTCAGTGGTTAGCACTGCTACCTCACAGCACCAAGGACCTGGGTTCGATTCCCACTTCAAGTGACTGTCTGTGTGGAGTTTGCACAATTTCCCAGTGTCTGGATGGGTTTCCTCCGGGTGCTCCGGTTTCCTCCCACACTCCAAAAGATGTGCAGGTCAGACAAACTGGCCATGCTAAACTGCCCATAACGTTAGGTGAATAGTCAGGGGTAAATGTAGGGAAAGGAGTCCAGATGGATTACTCTTCGGAGGGTTGGTGTGGACTTGTTGGGCCGAAGGGCCTGTTTTCACACTGTAAAGTATATAAATGACATATATACACGTGAAGACAAAAGGGGTGTATCAACTGATAAGAACTCCTTTTTAAGTTTTTCATATGCATAATCATTTCCTTGCCATACTATCTCCCACATCCTCTTCAGTCCCATAGTTTTGATCATTAACTGAAATGCTGAAGGAATGGCTTTACATTTTCAAGTCAGGATGGTGAGTGGTTTTAAGGGGAACTTGCAGGTGGTGGTATTCCCAAGTATCTGCTGTTCTTGTCTTTCTAGATGGTGGCAGTCATGGGCTTGAAAAGATGCTGTCTCAGGAACCTCAGTGAATTTACACAACACATCTTGTCAACAGTACACACAGCTGCTACTGAGCGTCTGTGAAGAGGCCAGTGAATATGCATACATATAACATCAGGCAAATGAGCTGCTTTGTAATGGGATAGTGTCAAGCACCATCTTCCTAACCTGCAATCTTCTTCCTGACCTCTCCGCCCCCATCCCCACTCCGCCTATCATCCTCACCTTATCACCCTCACCTTAACCTCCCTCTACCTATCGCATTTCCAACGCCCCTCCCCCAAGTCCCTCCTCCCTATCTTTTATCATCGCCTGCTTGGCACACTTTCCTCATTCCTGAAGAAGGGCTCATGCCTGAAACGTCAATTCTCCTGCTCCTTGGATGCTGCCTGACCTTCTGCGCTTTTCTAGCAACACATTTTCAGCTCTGATCTCCAGCATCTGCAGTCCTCACTTTCTCCTTCAGTACTCTTAACCAAGGTAGATGGCCTGACTTGACAGTTTAAAAAAAAGTGAGAGAAGTTGCAGTACAACTTGTTAGAGTACATTTCTGCTTCTACTAATGGTCCTCAGCACCTCATGGACGTCCAGAAATGTTCTCTTTAAGCTGCGTGGCAACACACAGGTTCATGCAGCAGACGGTAGAGGACCTAATTCCTCTCAATGCGATGAAATAACAGAGGAGCTACTGACCAATTTACTCTAAAGCTTGCCACTTCCACCTATTTAGAATTTTAAGGCTCCGTGCACAGCAAATAATGTCAGCATGCCGATTGTGGCATCAACATCCTGTTCCAAAAGTTACTGCACTGCTCTGTGGAGGTCCTTGCAGCCATGATGAAAATTACAAGGAACACCGGTACCCAGTCTTGAATTGTTAGATCTGTTCAAAGCCTATCCCAGTTAGAATGGTGGTAGCGCCACACAACACAATGAAGCGCATCTTACCCTCACCACTAATTTCATCTCCCTCTGCAGCCACTGTAGGCACAGTTAGACTATTCACAAACTCAACATGTTTTTTGATGGTAAGCATTTAAAAAGTTTTAAAAACTGCTAAGGCATTAAAGTTAACATTGTAGAGGATGAAAGTATGGCAAAGCTGTTAAATATTTTACATCATTTTCTCAATAAAAAATATTCCAAATGCAAAACTGCAGATGTACTGGAAAGTGATGTGAAAAACAATTAGAGATCATTGTAAAATAGAAGTTTGTGTCCAAATAAAATAGCAACAGTAAAGGTTTGCAGCCTTGATAGTTAAGACTGGTGCAGGACATCAGAAATGAAACTGCAGGAAAACAGTAAAGATATGATGGGGCACTGACCTAGAACATAACAAATCTCCATAAAATTACAAATCTTTGTAAACACACAGAAGATAGGAGGACCTAATTCCTCTCAATACAATGAGATAACAAAATAACTACTGACCAATTACTTTAAAGCTTGCTACAGAAACTTATTCAGAATTTTAAATCAACACTAGTCAACTTTTGATATGCATAAGCCAATCAAGAACAGCAAGTTTGGATTTCTTTAAAGCAAGTTGGTTTGATAATGTATTGAGAAAAGTACACTGATTTGATAAAAGAAATATAGATTAGTTCCTATGGTAGGTGTATATTAATCAGGAGGAGTAGGCCATTCAGGCCTTTGAGCCTGCTCTGCCATTCCGTAAGATGATGACTGATCTGACTGCAACCACAAATACACATTTCCATCTACTCCTGATAACTTTTCATTTCCTTGAACTTAACAAGATTTACCTCTACCATTAAACTATTCAAAGATCCTGTTCTCACTCTGCTTTTGAGGGAGAGTTCCAAAACTCACTTCTCTCCAAAAAAACTTTTGTCTAATCTCCATGTTTACTTGGTGACCCCTGATTTTTAAACAATGGCACCTAGCCACACAAGAGGAAACATCCACACAAGACCCCTCAAGATTTTAGATGTTTCAACCAAGTCACCTCTTGCCCTTTTAGACTCAAACCTAGTCCATCCAACCTTTCTTCATACGACAACCTGACATTCCAGGAATTAATCTCAAACCTCCACTGAAGTGCTTCTGACAAATTTATGTCCTTCTTTAAATAAGATCAATCGATAATGTGTGTAGTACTTCAAGTGAGGTTTTATAAGTGCATTGCATAACTGAAGTATAACCTCCATACTCTTCCCCTTGCGATAATTAATGACATTTATAGCTTTCTTAATTTCTGGTTTACCTGCACTCTAACTTTTCAAGATTCATGCACAAGGACACCCAGGTCCCTCGACATTTCAGACCTTGGCAATTTTTCACTCATTAGGTTAGGACCAAAAAAAAGGGGGTTTTATTCTTCCTGCCAAAATGGATAATTTCACAATTACCCACATAATACTCCACTAGTCACATATTTGCTCATTCACTTAATCAATCAATCAATATTATTGCAATCTTCATGTATCCTCTTCACAACTTACCTTATCCTTGTGTCAGCAGCAAATTTTCCATCATCCAAGTTATTTATATAAACTATAAACACAGTTGAGATCCCAGCACCAATCCCTCTGACACATTACTCAGTACAGCTTGCCAGCCTTAAAATAAAGCCCATTCACACTTACACTCCACTTCCTGTTAGCCATCCAATCTTCTATCTGTGCCAATGTGCCAACTGCTATACCATGAGATTTTATTTTTCACAACAATCTTTAACGTGACACCTGATCAAATACATTCTGGAAATCTAAGTACACCACAACCACACCCAACTGATTCATTAAATCCAATTTCCGTTTCACAAAACCATGTTGTCACTGCCTGATTATCTCACACTTCTCCAAGTGCCCTGATAAGAATAGCTTTCAACATTTTAACTGGCCTGTAGTTTTCTGCTTTATGTCTCCCTCACCTTTTAAATAAAGGATTCACATTCACTAAAGTCCAATCTAATGGAAGTGTCCCCAAATCAGGGGAGTTTTAGAAAATTAAAACCAAGGGGAACTCGAGATTGACAACAAATGATCCATCATCAGAATGAATAAAAAAAGTTCCTTGGAAGTGCAAATGAATGAAGGTAAACCCAATCTAATAGACAATTGTCGAATATAGATTTTAAAAGTCTTAGGATACGTCAAACAGTTTGGGTGCCTCGTTAAAATTAATATATTCAACTTATAAAAAGCACTCAGTTATCACTAATAAAAATGAGAGGGACTGGAGATATTACATTTATTTGAGCTAGAACAGAGACAGTCAAGATGAAACTTGGAGGTTTTTTTTTTAAAAAGCTACCAAGCATTTTGTTATATTATTAACAAAAGACTATTTTTCCTGCTATGAGAACTATTGATAAGGGGTTATGTAAAATAATCACTGAGAAATTAGGAGAACTTTTATTCTACAGCAAATTATTAAAGCTTAAAAGTGTCTTACTGGAGCCAGTAGTTGAAATAATGCTTAAATCTGGTTGCGTTGTTTTCTGAGGTTCAACCCGAGTAGACAAGAGGAAAGAGCCAGAAGCATGGACACAGAGTGTTTTAAGTGGAAAAATGAACATATAAAATAGGGGAAGATTCAGGCTTAATGAGAATGTGCAGCACAAAAGGGACAAGTTTTAGATTGCTCTGGCAAAGAGCCAGGATAAGCACAATGGTTGAATGGGCTCCTTTAGATCAGTAAACTTCAAGAGCTCAAAAGCATGTACATCAAGATTTTAAAGATATGTAACATTTCAATCTTTAAGGTATTCAAAGCTAGAATCCCATATTTCATTACTCCAGGTGAACCACAATCAAACACAGTATCGTATAGTCTGGCAAAAATACTAAATATTCAACATCAAACAGTAGAAGTAGTGATACAGTCGGGAAAATTAGTTCCATATTCAGTTAAGAAAGAGTATTTTCTTTACAAAGTCTCAAGCATACAAATAAATCAAGTGATAGATGAATGAACACAATGTAGATATGACCAAATAGCCAGAAATTCCAAATCTTCGCTTCTCAGAATTGGTATGTTATGCAGTTGCAATTAACTGGAACTTGATTTAAAAGCACTTTGGATTCCAGCCGCGCATTTCTTTCTCAGTGCCAAAAGAACAAAAAAAAAAGAGGGTTACCACAATAAAAGTGGGTGCTCAAATGTCCATTTTCCCAATTTCTCAGCTAAAAAGATACACAAGACAGAATCACTCATAACATGTTAACAAGAGAGGGAATATTTTTATTTCCTTTCATTTTCTTAAAAATACACAATTTTTTTCAAGTTAATGGAAGGAATTTTCTAAAATGTTCCAAATGAACGTCAGGTTCAAAGGTTATCACTGTAGTAAATCTGTAAATAGGCTCTTCCTCTTTTTTTCTCTTGCACAGAAGTCACATTTTTCCTTTAGCTTTTCAACATCAGGACACAACAAGACTCAAGGTCCAGAATAGAAAACGTGTAATTTTCCAAAGCGTATTTTTGTTTCAAAACTTTAAATATAACCAGTGGTCCAACAATATTTTAGGGAACAGAGCACAATGCAGAGAAAAGTGAAAATGAGTGAAAATGAAAATGTAGAGTTTTAAAATTAAAACAACTAGATTAACCAAAATAACATATTTTGGCAGTAAAAACTCTATTGCTGTACTGAATACAATCCCTACACAGTCAGCTGAACCAAACTGAACACAAATGTGCTGCTTCCTTCAATTTGCAATGGAGTTTCAATCCCAATATTATACCAAGCATTAAAACTGGTTAATTTCATCTAATGAACTATTTACTTTGCTTCAACTCCTTCCGAAAACCTTACATGTTACATCATTGTTTCACAACACCATTTTTGTCAGCCTTATCAGCTCTGTCTTACATGCAAAATAGTTCAAAATTCTACCACCGACTATCTTTCTATCCATTATGTTC
Organism: Chiloscyllium plagiosum; assembly: GCF_037043375.1. Lineage (NCBI taxonomy): Eukaryota > Metazoa > Chordata > Chondrichthyes > Orectolobiformes > Hemiscylliidae > Chiloscyllium > Chiloscyllium plagiosum. The sequence continues at coordinate 21,566,086 of NW_028270157.1, read as the reverse complement.
ATTCTTGCCACACCTGTTTAAAAACCTTTCATTGTTTTTCTGAACCTCTGCAACTTCCACCAGCCTTTCGTTTTCTAATGTTCGCCTTCGTAAGAAATAGGAGCAGGAGTAAGTCATCTGGCCCCTCAAGACTGTTCCACCATTCAATATTATCATGACTGATCTTTTTGTGAACTCAGTTCCACTTACCCACCTGCTCACCAGAATCTTTAATTGCTTTACTGTTCAAAAATCTACCTTTGCCTTAAAGACACTGAACAAGGTAGCCTCAACTACTTCACTGGGCAAGGACTTCCAGAGATTCACAACTCTTAGGGGTGAAGAAGGTTCTCCTCAACTCAATCCTAAATCTGCTCCCCCTTGTAGACGCTCTGCCCCTAGTTCTAGTTTCACCTACCAGTGGAAACAACTTTCCTGCTTCGCTTATCTATTCCCTTCATAATTTTGTGTGTTTCTATAAGATTCCCCCTCATTCTTCTAAATTCCGATGACAATAGTCACAGTCAACTCAATCTCTCCTCATACACTAACCCTCTTCCCTCTGGAATCAATCTAGTGAACCTCCTCTGCATCCCCTCCAGTGCCAGTACATCCTTTCTCAATTAAAGAGATAGTACTCCAGGTGTGCCCTCACCAGAACCCTATGCAGCTGCAGCAGAACCTCCCTGATTTTAAAATCCATCCAACTAGCAATGGAGGACAATATTCCATTTGCCTTCTTAATTATATGCTGCACCACAAACCAACATTTTGCGATTCGTGCACAAGGACACCCAGGTCCCTCTGCACAGCATCATGCTGTAATTTTTCACCATTTAAAATTTCAGCCAATTTTGCTATTAATCCTATCAAAATAGATGACCTCACATTTACCAACATTGTATTCCATGTGCCAGATCCTTGTCCACTCACTTAACCTATCTATGTTGCTCTGCATACTTTGTGTCCTCTACACACTTTGCTCTGCTACTCATCTTAGTGTTATCTGCAAACTTTGACACTGCACAGTACCTTTTTATATTCTACATTTTTGTGTTATGTTTTCCATTATTTTGATCACACCATGAACATGTTGCAATCTAATCGTATAGGGCTAAAATAATGCAAGTGCATTCAATTTTACATTTAACAAAATCTGAGTTTGGACTGTCATCTACTTTGGCTATTCTGAGTCCAAATATTTTCTACAACTTTGACGTCTAGAAGATGTAACTAAGACACAAGTAACAACTTTAATTTGAGCATTGTCAGGATCCTTGTTTACAAATTTCAAAGTATTCAATGTCATCAAATATCATAATCTTCATTTTGTTTAATTTCATTTTGCCCAACTATATAAACTCAAACTAATAGCATTAGCTAAACTCTTACTTAATCTCCCTATGGTTTAATTTACTTTTACGTGGAACAAAAGCAAACTAGATCTGAAGCATGCCATTTAGATTATTTTTTAGGTCCAAATCAAAAGGAAACTACACAAGGCAACTGCTCCCAAAAAGCACAAAGGTTTGCTTTTGTGATTTTGTTTAGGGAAAAGCATTGGTCAGAACACTAAAAAACAAAATGCGCCCTTCAAAGTCAAGCAAACACAAGTCCTCAGTTTAATATCTCCTCCAACATTCCTTCAGTTCAAATGAGAGTCTAGCCCTGGAGTGAGACTTGAAACCACAACTTTCTGATTCAGAAGCAGTGCTACCAGACAAATTCAATGCTTTATGTTCATTCGGATTAGATAAACTTTTGGATATAATAATAATAATAATAATAATAATAATAATAATAATAATAATAATAATAATAATAATAATAATATCATCTTTTGGAATGCTATCAAAGGAGGAAAATTCAAATAATTTTCAAGCAGACACTATGTCAAATCAATCCTTAGTTCAATCAATGTCTGGAAAGAGAGTCACCTTTCCACAAAAACAATGAATCCAGCAGCTAAAAATTATCTTCTTCTGACACAGCTTCTGGACCTCAAATCATTCAAGTACCAACTAATCTACCAGGTTAAGCAACTACCTAACCATTCATGGACAGAAGTGCAGAAAAGGCTCATAAAAATACAATCGAATCAATATAATTTATATAGTTTTTAAAAATTACACATTACACCTTACCAACATATTTTTATCCTGAACGTAGGTATGAGCAACGAGTGCAATAAGGAAAACTGATCAAATCCATTTGAAGAAACAACAGACAACAGACAGACTCAAACATTGCTTCGATATGGAATAACTAAGGTCATCAAAACCTTATCATTAAAACCTTAACCTTAACCTTAAAACCTTGTCATCATTGTTAAAAGGTCATCAAAACCTCTTTTGAAGGTTACTTTAACAGTTTTAACCACAATTGTACTTCAACTGGAAGTACATGATCGCCATTAATTACCTTAATAGACCTTGCATTCTTTAAAGTTGTTGTTTTTAAACTTGCGTGGGGGTTACCTGGCAAACTCCTGAAGACACTAGTCTGACATTTTGAATGATTTGACTGTTGACCGCTCACAGACATCAGAGTCATAGAGTAATAAGGAATCAGACGCTTCAGTCCAATCAGTCCGTGGCAAACATAATCCCAATAAACTGGTCCCACCTGCCTGCATTTGGTGCATATCCCTCCAACATTTTTTATTTATGTACTTATTCACTTGCATCCAATATTTCCCCTGGAAGTTCATTCCACACATGACCACTGTGTATAAATTGCCTCCATGTCTTTTTTATATTTTTCTCCTCTCACCTTAAAAATGGCCCCACCAGGAAAAGGCACATGCCATTCACCTTACTTATACTTCTCATGATTTTGTAAACCTCTATAAAGGTAACCACCTGACTACCTACACTCCATTGAAAGAAGTCCCAGCCTTTCCTTATAACTCAAACCTTCCATTCCAAACAACATCCTGCTAAATCTCTTCTGAACCATCTCCAGCTTAATAATATCCTTCCGACAACAGGGCAAACAGAACTGGACACAGCACTCCAGAAGAGGCCACATCAACATCCTATACAACCTCAACATGATGTTCCTACTCCTCTACTCAATGATCTGAGCAATAAAGGCAAGCATGCTAAAGGATCTATATTAGATGCAAACTTCAAAAGAATTATGTACCTGAATCCCTAAGTCTCTCTCTGTTCTACAACATGTATCCATAATCCTGCCCTTCTTGATTTTACCAAATGCAATAACTCACATTTATCCAATTTTAAACTCCATCTGCCACTCTTCAGCCACATTTTGAAATGCATACGGATATGTATTCAGCAACACGAACAACAAGCTATGTTAGCAAGTATAGAAAACTGAAATAGATCTGATGACTGATGAACAAAAATTTGAAAACTTTGCACAGATTCAGGATTTTAGAAGGTTGCTTTAAAAGTGCATATCTTGTTATTCAACAATTTTCATCATTTAAATTATGTAAAATACAAATTTTAAGATCATGCCTAAATAACAAAGGGTGCGATATCATTTGATTTGAAAGAAACTTGATTAAGTTCTTTGATCAGTTACAGTTCACAGAAAATTCAATAATTCAAATTAAGCAACATAGCCAACACAAACTGGGGATTTAATGTAGACAAAAATTTGAATCACATAATTCCCATCATAACATCAAATTAAAAGTAAGTCTTTGATGTCCAAACTTTATTCTGTACACAATATTATTGCTTGATACATTGATTATAACTTATTAAAAATTGTTTGTTGCCCATTGATGATGGACATTACAATACTGATCAACAAATATATATAACTTGTTGGATTTCACTGTAGAAATAACTGAGGCTAACAGCGCCCACTATAATTGAAGTGCAAATTGGACACTGTCAGCAGCTATACCTAAACAGTTAAATGTGAAAATCAGGAAGCTGCTGTCTCAGATGTATAGCTGCTTCAGGAGCTGTGCCACGCTGGGAAGTCATCAAGACACTCATCAAACAATATTCAGCCACTACACCTGCCTGATAAGCTCACAGAAAAAGCTATGTGAAAGGAAACTTTTAACATTTTGATAGACCTTACTTACTACCAAACAGTCTTTGGAAAACAGATACTGAACTTTACAATTAGAGAGCTACAATCCTTTAGAGGTTAATTATTCAAAAAATATTATATTTTTTGAAAAACTGTCTCATCACTTCCTCAATTCTTTATTTCTCTGTCTTCATTTCATTTTATTTATTTGATGGTAGACTTAGAATATTTGACACTTCCTGGTTCAAACACTACTTTGTCATATTAATTCTTCAAACTGACTGATTCAAGAAATACACTGTGCATAGACGCAGCTGCAAAATGGTATTGCTTTGCAAAATTGTTCACAAAATATTTGGGAATACACAAATATTTGTAAATGAACACTGTTGAGGGTGGAACCCAGCACAGAGTTTGTACATACAGTAATATCTAAGATACTTTAACCTTTTTCAAAAAGTGTAGTTTATTCTCTATAAATGTTATTATTTCAAATTGCATTTAACAATGACGTTGAAGACACAGTGGCCATCAAATTCAAAAATCTTTATGTGCAGACAGTATAGCAGATCAAACCAACACTAGGCCTATCAAAGTACCAGAAAAGAGTCATGATAGGAGAATGGTCTCCTTTTCTAATGCATCATACTATGAGACAGCTTTTATGGGACCTACAATGTGATCCAAACTCTGCTTCCTGCAGACAGCTGTTGCAGTAGTTTGGTATACCAAAACTTACAAGTAAAAATAAATCTAAGAAATTGTAAGGAAGAGGAGAGATGATGAAAATAATGAGTAAATTCAACAAATGCATCTTCAATCCAAAACAATTTCCTATTTTTGTTCCTTAAAATTATAACTTTGAACAGACAATATTGGTTTACATATTTCCTACGTGCATACTAAACACTAAGTTATCTGTTGACATTTTATGAGCTATTCAGCTGAACTCAGTACAGTGTGAACCTAACATTGATATGGATTAGAAAAGATACATTTCAAAACATTCATACTGTGGAAACAATGTAATAATCTTACCTCAGACACTAAAAGGTTTTGAACATTAGCCTACTAGCATTCTAAAGAGTCTCAAAAGTTTAAACTGCGTGAATTGCAACAGACTATCATAAATCCCAATAAATTCTTTCAGTAAGTAGATCTGCTACAATTTAAAAATCTGACATTTTTGCCTGTAATGGAATCATTCAAAATTTGAAGCTTAACACCTGTAGCTTATATTCAGACTAATTGTGACCGTGCATTTCACAGAGAATTTGCTCACCCATGTTCACACACTTGTCTTTCTACCAAAACAGCATGCGTATCACGAAGATCATGAAACTTAATATTCAACTGTTTACATATACGGCATAAAAAATTATATTTAAGAAGTTTCACACACTTTATATTCATTAAATAAAATGCAAAACAAGTTAAGGATAGGCAAAGATGTCATGGTTTATAACAGTGGTTTCAGGAATCCAGCATAAATTTTATTAATGTGAATTATGAAAAAATCCTGTTAAGTGCCACCATTTCTTCCTGATTTGTGCTTCCTGTGGAAGTTCTGCTCCAGGAACTAAAATTCATAAACTTAATCATCTACTTTCCAGATCCTCAAAGCTGCCCAAAACATATGAACAAGGGGAAAAAAATCTCTTATGGAAGTTAGCATTTTATAATTGCACCTATTGTATTTTTGAATTATTGTTTGGAAACTCAAAATTCCAGTAAGTCAATTAATCTTGGCAGTAATTCTGAGTCTTTAGAAATTAGAGATCGACATTCTCACTTTATCTCATCACCAACTACTTTTATGTTGAAGGATGATAAAACGATCATAATATTAGACAGGTATGCAAACATATATAGTAGGTATATAACTGATGAGATTTTAAACTATGAGGCTGAGAAAATTCAATTTAATGTTGAATAAACTCCATCTGTGCTGGTTCTGGAACTACCAAGCTCCTGGCATCAAGTGTTATTATGGTTGGCAAATTAGACAAACTGCTCAGCACTTACCAGCAGTCAGTTCTCAGAACGTAAGCCTTAATCTGCAGCAGTGACTAAATTCACTACTTTTGCACAAGACGAGAGAATATAATCCAAATAACCTTGAAATCAACGTGCCCCTTTATTCAACCATGACTTAACATTTCTAAGGGAATGTTAAATGTCAAAACAATTCTCAATGAAGAGCAGATTTTAAAATAGGTATCAGTAATGCTATAAACTAAGCAGCAAAAGTCATTTGGGGCCACAAAAGTATTTTAATTTTTAAACATTTTTTTAAATGTGGTTAGTAGTTGATTTCAATGAAACATAAAATCCCACCTGCTCTTGAAATGTGTCATAACATCTCTGAACAGGATGGTTAGAAAATATCTAGAACAACTCAACTGAAAATAGCACCAAGTAAATAAATGTAAAAATGAAGCAGTAGGAGAAATAAAATGTTGTAAGGAAATATTCCTTTCAATTGAAACAAATTTTTCAGGAAGCAAGTCACACAATAATTCAGGTTGTTTTAATAGAATTTAGATACAAACATATATCTAATTAAAAACAGAACCAAAAAAATTGAGCAAAAAAATTAACAATCAAAAAAAACTTCAGATTACAATGTATTCTGATGAAAGGTCACTGATCTGAAACATTTAACCTTGTTTCTCCCTCTGCAAAGGTAACCTGCCATGCTGATTATTTCCAGCATTTTCTGTTTTTATTTCCAATTCGAAACATTCTTTCATTCAAGGTAATAGACATCTGCAAAATAAATAGTTGGATCCAGCAACTTGCACCATGTCTAGACTTTTAACAAATAATTGGATGAATTGTGTGCTTAGATCGAGAGTTATCAAAGTACACAGCAAAGTGTTAGAGGTCCTACAACATCACAAAAACAAAGCAACCAAAGATATATCATGTATTATACAAAATTGAAAAGGCGCTTTTTTTTTCTCAACTTACTTTTGAAAGACAAGAATAAAATTTTAGATTTTCCTACAGGAGACTAAATGGGTACAAGATATAGTGGGGAAAAAAACACATTCTATGAAACAGGTTGGCCAAAAATCCAAATTTTTTTTTTGTTTTTCATTATGAACTGGGCAGAATTGTGTCAGAAGTACAAAAACAATTATACAATTTAAGCAAATTTTCAATTTGCTCCCAGTCCGGTTTGATTGTAATCTTGTACACTGTTGAATAGATATCTCCAATCTAGAACTGAAGGTACAATCTAGAACTAAAGGCAACATTACTTTTCTGACCCTCAGGGATAAATACTATCATAAGTATGTCTCCCAGACGTACAACAATAAAAGCTTGGTCAATTACAAGTTGCTGTAAGAGCAAAGAGTAATCCTGCTGCCTGCCAAACTTCACCAAAAAAAGCATGTCATTACTATTTGTGAGGCCTTGCAGTGTGCAAAATGGCTGATACATCTGCCTACTTAACAAGTGCACTTCAAAGTAACTTGAACATGAAATGTTTTTACACAAGGCACCACATTCATGCAGTTTTTAAACTTTGAAAACATTGAAATGCAATCAAATTCAGATGAAACCTCTTACGTTGTACTCAGAAAAGGATTCTGGCTTTTGCAGATTGCTGAATACAGAACACGTTTGTTGAAACAAAAACAGAAAAGAAGGTTTTCTATTCTCTTCCACTAATAAAACTGCAGCCCCTTTCAACCCTACTGCAATAAAGCTCATTTCCTTCAATTATCATTGACTGACTAGAGCACACCAGAATCTAGAAAATATCTCTACTTCCAAATTGATTGTAGTTTGTTATTCCAAATAAATTTAAACTGGTAAAGAAAATGTCCAATACAATATAAATTCTATTCAACAACCACAAATCCTTTGTTCTATGCCTAGATTAAACTTAGGGTGAAATGTTCACCATGAATGCCATGGTCATATATGTAACAGGTCCAGAATTTAGTTAGTTTTTCTCTCAAAGAATGGTGGCCTGTTAATTCAAACAGACACACATGCAGTGTTAAAAGTTTCGTACCTAGCCTTTTTTTGTACTGAAATATAGATTGTGTTTTTTTCAAAAATACAAAATCCTTCTCTTGACGTGGGTGATGTTTGCAATGCTGTATGTATTTTAAGCCGATCCCAATTGCATGAGAAGATGGATAAAGGACCTTTTCCTTGACCAGCTGCATTTTTTGAACTTCAGCAATAGGGATAGATAGAATTAGAGACACTTACTTTATTATTATCCCACGAGATCAAATCTCAAAAGACTGATCCATTAACTGTCTCTTTACATATGGCCAAAAGCAAGACTGGTGTCACCTCAACATACCATTCAGATATATGGCACAGTGCGCACCACAAGACCAGGCAAAGACAAATTTTGAATAACCTTACTGAATTTACAAAAACAAATCCCTGAAGGGTTCAAGCTCAAATTTGTTGATACAAGATAAGGGCAATAACTAAAACCAAAAAAATTAATCTAACATAGCAAACTATGCTTATAAGAATATAGGAGCAAATTAAGCCATTGGACCCATCAAGTCTGCTCCACCAGTCAATCACGGTTGATATGTTTCTCAACCCCATTGTCCTGCCTTCTTCCCATAATCCTTGATCCCCTTACTAATCAACCCAGTACAAGATACAAAAAGCAGATCCCCACAATTTCATGCCGACTCTTCTTGACATCCATACAGAGTACCAAACATTCTGAATTTCATGAGACATTTAAACTCCAATAAAAATCAAATCTGAGAAGCTCCACCACAAACTCACCTGAACTAATTCAGTGTTAACTCCTACATTGACACAGACTCTTGCTAGCTATCATGTTCCTCATCATCATCACTAACAAAATGCTTCTGCCACGCCACCAATTAACAGAACAGCTTTTCACTTCACTTACAATGATTGCTGCACTGAAACTAGCAATAAATTCTTCAGTGTTAAAAAGAATTTTGGTACACATCATTTCATACAAATAACACTTATCTAGTTACAATATAATTTAACTTTCTTTTGAAAAAGAATTCAGCTTGCCATCACAATGGATTTAATCCAAGTTAAGGGAAAAATTCATTGTATGCAGCAATGTTGCAGTTTGTAAATTGACAGATGGGAAGTGGCAACTGACTTTTACCTAAGCCTACAATAGTACAAACAAAGAGATTTGGTAGCTTGCATCCTGCTGAGTTGTATTACCAAGCTGCCATTTAAAAAAATACCAAATGCACAATGATGAAAATTCAACCTTACTTAATTGACATGAGCTTAATTTGATGTCTACTATCAGAATCAGCATCTTAATGAAGAACTAAAAACAGAGGACGATATTAGCAATTCCATTGAAGAACATTCTCCAAGAGTTTAACATTTTTAGCCAACTGCAGTTTAGAATTACATTTCCCATAATAAAATGTATAACAATATATGTCACTACAGCTGCAACATCATATGAATTCTGATTCAAACCTTTCCAAGGAGAGGTGAAGTTGGTTAATTCAGATTCTAGAAATTCCAAGTCAACCACTTGCCATGAAAGTACGTCTTAAGAAGTCATGAAAAACTGGTACGGCTGTGGGTTGGTCTACAATATTTGAGCAAGAATAAGGATGAAGATGCCATTCTTCACTTTAAAAAAAGAAGAGAGTGTCACAGTGAAAAAACAAAATAGTTATGTTGCCAGTTATCTTCAAATGAACTATTACTATTGAAGTAATCAAACTTTTTGATCTTGAAAAATCAAGTATACTACGCATTAGTCCGTTATAAAGTTTTATTCTTTCCCGATAGTATACCCTTTAACATAACACCAAAATCATTGAGAATGTATTCCAATCTTCAATTCTACTCAACATTGAAGTAGGAGTAAATGGTACTCAATGTAGCATCTTCAAATCATATGTTTCAATTATTCAAATGAAGTGGCTAGGAATCTTGCGAACCAAAGAATTTTTACTCTGGTCTTTCATTAAAGGTCAAATGTTTTACCCCTTATGCAAGATCACAGAATATCCTGTCAACTTATCTCACAATTTGCTGAAAGCTTCAATAACCCTTAGGGCTTCATTATTTAATGCAGCAGCAATACTTCTTAATCAATCACTGAAAGATTGTCCTAGCATTGCCACCACCAGTAATGGACCTGTTCTAAACTCTAACTGTGGCGCAGATCCAATTGGAAGATATCAAATTGATCTCTCCAGATGTAACCCACACTTGAAAGGGCAAAACCAAACAGTTGCGCTGGGTGTGTTCCGAATTACATGCACAAAATTCAACATGCTGACAAACCCATATACTGTACTGCTTTACTGAAATCCTAGTGACAACCAGAGTTCAATAGGGCAGCATTTCTTCAGTCAATACAATGAGCCATTAGTACACTAGTTTTGAGCAACCTCTTTCATCTTCTGGAGAGGAGAAAAACAAGACTAAGAATATTAAAACACTATTAATTGAAACATTTGAGAGCATGTAAAAGCTTGAGTCATAAAGATACAATTATGGTTGTAGTAGTGCCCCAATTAAATAGTAAGAGCTACATGATGTAATGGCAAGATTCTCACACACCTGAAAGATAGTCTCAAAATTGTAATATAGAGAAAAAGGGTAAAACATCCACTGAACAGTCCCATAGTACTACAAGTTCAAATGTGAGAATGCCCACTTACTGTAATAATATTATATCTTTTAATTATAGGTAATATATGTATACATACAACTATGAAAACGTTCTTTCTTATTAAGAATATAATCCTTCATGTGGTGCTATCAAAATAATTGAGCATGAAAGTGAATATAGAAGTTATAAAAGTTCTATTTGTTTAGCAAAGTCAGCACAAATTAGCAATGTTGCTGATGTACAAGTACTACAATTTTAAATCAAATGGGCATATCCTACCATGTCTATAACTACTGCTTTGATACCCATAGTGCTCATTTAAAAGTTTGTAATTGTTAACATATCCAATTATTCTGCAAAGCTATAAGATCTTGTTTGAAGTTTGTTTCAAGTTGTTCATCATTTACAAAAAAACAAATCTATTCCTTCCTTCTTTAAACCAAGGATTTATGCTATGCCAGAAGTACTTAAACATAGTTTGACATCCAATCTTTATTTGTAAATATCAACCCATATCCCTCAAAAATTTCTGACAATCTAGAAAAATTATAAGGTGAATCATTTCCCAAATTAAAACATTTATTGAAGTAGTTGAAATTTGGTAGATTTAGAAAACGAGATTCCTAGTGTGATAGCCCAATATGATTCAATACCTGTCCACTTTAAAATTTCAGAAAAAAATAACAGGAAAAATTAATAACAGCAAAATATTATTTGGAATAATAAAATTGAATTATAACGTCTAGATGTTCAGCTCTTTCCATCATAAGTAGGTTAGAAGCAAAACATTTGAAACGTGCGCTAATAAGTAATGGTAGCCACTGAAGCAAGATCCTCATCGCCAACTAGATTTTTTTTAAAATGTCATTTGCCCTTGGCTGTGCAATACAATTCTGAGACGATCGCCATGCCTTACGTTGTGAATGGACCCGAGGAACTTTCTACAAACAATGGTGTCAGCATGGAACAAAACTATGTTTGAAACAAAATATAAATACAACTTCCACCAGCAACTTAAAACAGACAAGTTGCATCCAAAAGGAAAACAAGTAAACATTGTCTGACTGCTTTTAAAAAACTGAACCAGTAACAGATATATCACGACTACACCAAATTTCTGAAATTGAGCTGAGAACCAATGGGAAATTTGTAGTTATAACTGCGGAAACGCCAGGCACACCGCTCGGCTCTTATGGTGTAAAATGTATCCCGATGAAGATGATGATGAGGATGATGATGTAAAGTGTGAAGAGGAGGGCGAAAGTCGGATGCAAGGCCCAGTGCCTGGGGTGTATGTGTGCGCGCAGGGGTCGGGATCTTACTCTGCTCCCTGGCTCCTCGTTGCTTGGGTTGGCCTGTCCGCTTTTTTTTGACGGTACTCGATTAAACCAGAGAGAGAGAGAGAGGGGGGGGTATAGTGGAGAGGGAGACTCAGTCAGAGCCCAGACAAAAAAAAGGCACAGCAGCCGCCCAAGATCTGCACGGTCAGCCCGCATACCCCGCCGCCGCGCTCGGCAACATTTTCATCGAAAAAGTTGCCGCCGATGCCGAAGGGACGGAGCTCTGGCGGCTCCGAGCGAGAAATAAAGAAAGAAAACGTTAAAACTTACCGCATGAATTATCTCCTAAAATAACTCCAAGATGGCTGTGTATTGCACCGGGGATGCTGGGTGCTGCCCTTTACCCTATGACCTTTGGCCTCCCTCCTCTGGAAGCAGGCGAAAGGACGACAACACAAAACAAACAGGTGGAGGCGAGTAACGGAAGAACCGTTTCCATTTCTTATTATCGGGTTCTGCTTTCACTTCTTTCTTCCCTCTCTTGTTTGGAAACCTTCATTGTGTATTTTACATTCGTGCATCATGAGATTTTTTTTTGACAACATTGCGCCAAAATCCCGACAGTTGTGCTGAGGGAGAGGGTTTGTGAGGCCTGGAGCTGGTGATAAATGTGTCTTGGACTGAAAAATCATCCTTGTGTATGTTTCACTCTATTTCTGTCTTGAACTGTTTTCGCCACTTCTAAATGATATGCGAATGGCGCAGAACTTTTAACTGAGACTGCATACCAGTTTAGCAAAAGACTATCCATTTCTACCTGTCGTCAGTATGCAGTAAATTTGCCTTTTGGTGAATTTTTCTATACCTCGATATTCAAAAATGTGGAAGTTATGTCATTTAAGAAGTGGTTTGCTATGTATTTTCTCGGCATAGAAATAGTTTTGAATTTTTTTATTAGTTGCATCTGTGAGGTTTGTGTAATTGCATTGGTGTTAATCTTTGAAATTTACTTGTACTGGTGTGATCGTTTATCTATTGTCCAACTGTAATCTTATTTTGATTCATGATTTGATTAATATTACATAACAGACGGCTGCAACTAGAAACAAAGCAGTAATGGAGGATTTGTGATGGTGTCATAAATTGTAAGTATAATATTTAACGTAACCAGGATCTAAAAATTCAGTACTGTACTTAAATTTGTTTGCTACTTAAAATATCTATTGTTATTTCATATAATGACAGTTGCCTACTATTTTTGAGGTTTTCTTTAGCAGTTTTGAAAATGATATTGATAGTAACAGATGTGAAGGCAACAGTGACTTTAACTGTGGAGATACACAGCATAACACAGCTGATACTGTCCAATAAAGTATATTTAGCAAATATCCCATTCAAATAAATGAATAATTTGAATAAGCTTCAATATTCAGTGAGCGCAAATCTATTGTTTTTACAAATCGTACAATTTTATGCGTGCAGTATGCTGCAAAGGCCAGCCAGTTGAGTGAAATATAAGTACATGCTGTCCAGACTACCAGCTTCTAATTGTCGCACTATTTATTATCAGATCCAAATAATAGTAAATCTAGGTACTGGTAAATATCTATAGAATTATAGATAGAGACAATGACTACAAAACTGTAATTAAAACGTTAAAATGCCAAGAACAAAAGTACACTAGCCTGCTAACCCAAAATCTGATTACAAAAATAATAAGATTGCAGCTATCAAATCTGATATTATAGTGACTTAAATTGTAGTTGTTTTCTAATCAACTTGTTTAGAGATGTTATTTCTCATCTCTGGAGCTGGTCAGACTTGAACCTGGGCCTCCTGGCTCAGAGGTAGGGGCACTACCACTGTGCCACAAGCACTACATACATTGTAACACCATATTGGATTTTTACCTATTTTTCTAATCAACCGGTCCAGAGATCTTATTAAACACCTCTGAGGCAGATGGGGCTTGAAACCAGACTTCTTGGTCCAGGGGTACTATCACTGCACCATAAAAGGGCACTCAATTCGACCGATTTTTCCCAATCAACCTATTCAGTGATGTTATTACACTCCTCTGGAGCAAGTGTGACTTGAATCTGGCCCTCCTGGCTCAGAGGTAGAGGCATATCACTGTACCACGAGCTTAAGTTTAAGTTGCAACACCACACTGGCTTTTTAATTAGAACCGTTAAACACAAAAATATGCACCATTGAGGAAACCATGTGAAATTTACGCATCATTAGTCTTAGCTGGAGTTTTGTGTACGTTATGTACAGAACATCTTAGAAAGATGTCAAGTCCTCAGACGGGCGACAAAGGAGATTTGCCAAGATCGTAACTGATTGTGCTGGAACAGATACAAAGGAGATTTACCACAGTGTTGACTGAGCAGAGTTTTTTTTAGTAAGGACAGATTGGATAGACAAGAGTTGTTTTTCTTGGAGCAGATGAGACAGGACATGATTGAAAGATATTAAATTATGAGGGGCATAGATAGTGTAGCAGGAAGGCAGGTGACACCACAATGACAAGCTCTGGCTGTTAATGCCAATATTATTGCTGTGAAGTGCCATTTTACAAAATGGGAAGAAATGGAGATCAAATGGCCAGTCAATTAGAGTCATGGAGATGTACAGCACGGAAACAGACCCTTCAGTCCAACCCGTCCATACTGACCAGATATCCCAACCCAATCTAGAGCCACTTGCCAGCACCTGGCCCATATCCCTTCAAACTCTTCCTATTCATATCCAGATGCCTTTTAAATGTTGCAATTGTACCAACCTCCACCACTTCCTCTGGCAGCTCATTCCATACAGGCACCACCCTCTGCATGAAAAAGTTGCCCCTTGGGTCTCTTTTATATCTTTCCCCTCTCACCCTAAACCTATGCCCTCTAGTTCTGGACTCCCTGACCCCAGGGAAAAGATTTTGTCTATTTATCCTACCTATGCCCTTCATAATTTTGTAAACCTCTATAAGGTCACCCGTCAGCCTCCAATGCTCCAGGGAAAACAGCCCTAGCCTGTTCAGCCTCTTCCAATAGCTCAAATCCTCGAACCCTGGCAACATCCAGCAGTGGTTAGCACTGCTGCCTCACAGCGCCAGAGACCCGGGTTCAATTCCCGCCTCAGGCGACTGACTGTGTGGAGTTTGCACGTTCTCCCCGTGTCTGCGTGGGTTTCCTCTGGGTGCTCCGGTTTCCTCCCACAGTCCAAAGATGTGCAGGTCAGGTGAATTGGCCATACTAAATTGCCCGTAGTGTTAGGTAAGGGGTAAATGTAGGGGTATGAGTGGGTTGCGCTTCGGCGGGTCGGTGTGGACTTGTTGGGCCGAAGGGCCTGTTTCCACACTGTAATGTAATCTAATCTAACCCTTGTAAATCTTTTCTGAACCCTTTCAAGTTTCACAATGTCTTTCCGATAGGAAGGAGACCAGAATTGCATGCAGTATTCCAACAGTGGCCTAACCAATGTCCTGTACAGCTGCAACATGACTTCCCAACTCCTGTACTCAATGCTTTGACCAATAAAGCAAAGCATACCAAATGCTGCCTTCACTATCCGATCTACCTGTGACTCCACTTTCAAGGAGCTGTGAACCTGCATTCCAAGATCTCTTGTTCAGTAACACTCCCTAGGTCCTGACCATTAAGTATATAAGTTCTGCTAAGATTTGCTTTCCCAAAATGTAGCACTGAACATTTATCTGAATTAAACCCCATTTGCCACTCCTCAGCCCATTGGCTCATCTGGTCAAGATCCCATTGTAATCTAAGATAACCTTCTTCTCTGTCCACTACACCTCCAATTTTGGTGTAATCTGCAAACTTACTAACTATGTCTCTTATGCTCACATCCAAATCATTTATATAAATGATGAAAAGTAGTGGACCCAGCACCAATCCTTGTGACATTCCACTGGTCACAGGCCTCCAGTCTGAAAAACAACCCTCCACCACCACCCTCTGTCTTCTACCTTTGAGCCAGTTCTGCATCCAAATGGCTAGTATTCCATGAGATATAACCTTGCTAACCATTTTCCCATGGGGAATCTTGTCGAATGCCTTACTGAACTCCATATAGATCATGTCCACCATTCTGCCATCATCAATCCTCTTTGTTACTTCTTCAAAAAACTCAAACAAGTTTGTGAGACATTTATTAAAATTGGAATACTTATCAACAGAAATATTAGGTAGTAGAGAAATGTCTTTTAACTCTGCAAAGGTTTGAAATTCACTTGTTTAATAACTTTGAAGAGACTATTGATTATACGATTACCACTCTTCAGGAATTTTGGAGAGTTTTCAGATGAGAATTTAACCTGAAAATGTGTTGCTGGAAAAGCACAGCAGGTCCGGCAGCATCCAAGGAACAGGAGAATCGACGTTTCGGGCATAAACCCTTCTTCAGGAAGAAGGGCTTATGCCCGAAACGTCGATTCTCCTGTTCCTTGGATGCTGCCGGACCTGCTGCGCTTTTCCAGCAACACATTTTCAGCTCTGATCTCCAGCATCTGCAGACCTCACTTTCTCCTAGATGAGAATTTAAGACTGTTTCATTAGAACTTAATACTACAATCATACATTTTTAGAAATAATTCATACAACTGGTAAAGACAGTATTATGGTGGGTGCTATTCAAGAGCAAGTATGAATGAAACAGAATGCAATGATCAGAATAAACTTGCGTAGAATGCGGTTGTTCGGAAAATTGGTGCATATTCTATATAAATAAATTATTACAGATGATGTAGCTTAGAAATGGTGTTAAGAACAATGTTATATTTAAAGAAGATGCAAATACCTCTTCAGGATACCTTTGCATTTTTACTTGTGCAGAAGGTGTGATGAAAACTGTGTTATATATTATGTTTTTGAAATTTGGATTTGAAAATATATGTAGATGGTCGTGAATCAATTCTGTGAAGGATTTTTTCTTCTTAAAAAGTCAGAAAGGCACTTTTTAACAATGATTAAATACGTTATTTCTAAGAAGGCAGATAAGAACTAGGAGTGGGAGTAGCCCATCTGGCTCTCTGAGCCTGTGCCACCATTCAGTAGGATCATGGCTGATCTTTTCATGGACTCAGCTCCACTTACCCGCCCTCTCACTGTATCCCTTGTTTTTTGAACAATAAAGAAATTATCTATCTTAGCTTTAAAAATATTTACTGAAGTAGCATCAACTACTTCGCTGGGCAGGGAATTCTGTAGATTTACAACCCTCTAGATGAAGAAATTCTTTCTCAATTCAGTCCTAAATCTACTTTCTCTAATTTCGAGACTATGCCCTCTCATCCTAGTTTCACCTGCCAGTGGAACCATCATCTCTTCTTCAATCTTATCTATTCCCTTCATAATTGTATATGTTTCAATAAGATCCCCTCTCATTCTTCTAAATTCCAATGAATATAGTCCCAGTCTACTCAGTTTCTCCTCATAAGCCAACCCCCTCAACTCTGGAATCAACCTAGTGAACCTTCTCTGCAGCCCCGCTAGTGCCAGTACATCCTTTCTTAAGTAAGGAGACCAAAACTGCACACAGTAGTCCAGGTGTGGTCTTGCCAGCACCCTATACAGCTGCGACATAACCTTCCTGCTTTTAAACCCAATCCCTTTGCAGTGAAGGGCAAAATTCCATTTGTCTTCCTAATTACTTGTTGTACCTGCAGACCAACCCTCTGTGATTCATGCACAAGGACATCCAGGTCCCTCTGCATAGCAGCACGCTGCAAATTCTTACCATTCAAGTAATAGTCCTTTTTACTGTTACTCCTACCAAAATGGATGACTTCACATTTATTAACATTTTACTCCGTCTGCCAGACCTTTGCCCATTCACTTGAAGTATCTATGTTCCTCTGCAAAGTTTCACAGTCCTCTGCCACTTAGTGCCATCTGTAAACTTTGACACACTACATTTGGTCCCCAACTCCAAATCATCTATAAAAATTGTGAATAATTGCAGTCCCAACACTGATCCCTAAGGCACACCACTAGTGAACAGTGATTGCCAACAGCATTCATTTATCCTCACTCTTTGCTTCCTGCTCGTCAACCAATTCTCTCTCCATGCTAATACTTTACCCATAATGCCATGCATCTTTATCTTGTGCAGAAGCCTGTTGTGCGGCACCTTGTCGAAGGCCTTTTGGAAATCTAGGTACATCATATCTACTGGGTCACCATTGTCCACCTTGCTCATAATGTCTTCATAGAATTCCAAAAGCTTAATTAGGTATGACCTGCCCTTCATGAACCCATGCTGCATCTGCTCAACACGACAATTTCTATCTAGCTTCTTGCTGTTTCTTCCTTGATAATAGATTCGAGCGTCTTCCCCACTGCAGAAGTTAAGCTTACCTGTCTATAATTCCCCATCTTTTGTCTACCTCTCTTTTTAAACAGTGATGCTACATTTGCTGTTTTCCAATCTACTGGAATTGCCCCAGAGTCCAGCGAATTTTGGAAAATTACAAGTGCACTTGTTATTTCTCCCACCATCTCTTTTAGTACCCTGGGATGCATTCCATCAGGGCCAGGAGATCTATCTATCTTTAGCTCCATTAGCTTGCCAAACACTACCTCTTCCATAATAATAATTGTTTCTAGGTCCTCACCTACCTTTGTCTCTTTGACAGTTACTGGCATGTTATTAGTGTCTTCAACACAAAATACCTATTCAATGCCTCGGCCATTTCATATAATCACATAACTAAATGTCCCTTCTCATCCTCTAAAGGACCAATGTTTCTTCAACCACTCTTTATATAGAAACTTTTGCTATCTGTCTTTATATTCTGTGCTAGTTTGTTTCACATATTCTATCTTGTTTTTCTTCATAGCTCTTTTTGTGGCTTTCTGTTGATCTTTGAAGTTTTCCCAATCTTATAGTTTCCTGCTGATCTTGGCCACTTTGTATGCCTTCTCTTTCAATTTGATAGCCTCCCTTATTTCCTTAGACACCTATGGCAGATTACCCCTTTTCTTACCGTCCTTCCTTTTCACTGGTGTATACTTTTGCTGAGCACTTAGAAAAATTGCTTTGAAAGTCCTCCTCTGCTCATCACCTGTCCCACCATACAATCTTCATTTCCGGTCTACTTTGGCCAACTTTTCCTTCATCCTATTGTAGTCTCCCTTGTTTAAGCACAGCAACCTGGTATTGCATTTTATCTTCACACTCTCCATCTGTATTCTAAATTCAACCATACTGTGATCGCTCCTTCCAAGAGGATCCCTAACTATGAGGTAATTAATTATTCCCATCACATTACACAGGACCAGATCTAGGAGAGGCTGCTCCCCTGTCGGTGCCTTTACATACTGTTCAAGAAAACTATCGCTGATAAACTCAACAAACTTCTCCTCAAGGCTAACCTGACCATGCTGGTTTGACACATCAACATAGATTAAAATCCCCCATGATAATTGCCATACCATTTTTACAGGCATCAGTTATTTCTTTGGTTATTGCCTGCCCCAATGTGACATTATTGTTTGATGGCCTGTAGACTGTGCCTATCAGTGACGTCTTAGAATTTCTAATTTCCACCCAAATGGATTCAACCTCATTCTCTGTAGAACCTATATCATGCCTCAGCACTGCTTTGATGTTGTCCTTTGAATATCAGAGCTGCACCACCCCCTCTACCTTCCTGTCTGTCCTCCTGAACAGTCTGGATATTTAACTCCCAGTTGTGACCATCCTGTAACTATGTCTCAGTAATGGCTAATAAATCATATTAATTTGCGATGTTTTATGCCGTTAACATTTGTAACAAGGTTGATGGGTTATGAGCATGCTAACCTGCTGCTTATCTTTTTATTTACCATCCTACTTCCTGCGTTTTTCCTTTCCCTTCCCCCCCCCCCCCCCCCCCCCCCCACTAGTATAAAGTCCTAGTGACCACCCTATTTGTCCTTTTCACTAGAACACTGGTTTCAGGTTGTTTCAAGTGAAGACAGTCCCATCAGTACAGGTTCCTCCTGTTATGAAACTGATGCCAATGCCCCATGACATGAAACCCGTCAAGATTTTATAAACCCGTATAAAGTCAACCTTCAGCCTCTGATACTCCAGAGAAAATAGCTCCAGCCTATTCAGTCTCTCCTTATAATTCAAACCCTCCAACACTGGCAACGTCTTTGCAAATCTTTTCTGAAGCATTTCAAGTTTCACACGTCTTTCCTAGAGTCATAGAGATGTACAGCATTGAAACAGACCCTTCGGTCCAACCCGTCCATGCCAACCAGATATCCCAACCCAATCTAGTCCCACCTGCCAGCACCCAGCCCATATCCTTCCAAACCCTTCCTATTCATATACCCATCCAAATGTCTCTTAAATGTTGCAATTGTACCAGCCTCCACCACATCCTCTGGCAGCTCATTCCATAGACGTACCACCCTCTGCATGAAAATGTTGCCCCTTAGGTCTCTTTTATATCTTTCCCCTCTCACCCTAAACCTATGCCCTCTAGGTCTGGACTTCCCAACCCCAGGGAAAAGACTTTGTCTATTTATCCTATCCATGCCCCTCATAATTTTGTAAACCTCTGTAAGGTCTCCCCTCAGCCTCCGACGCTCCAGGGAAAATTGCCCCAGCCTGTTCAGCCTCTCCCTGTAGCTCAAATCCTCCAATCCTGGCAACATCCTTGTAAATCTTTTCTGAACCCTTTCAAGTTTCACAACATCTTTCCGATAGGAAGGAGACCAGAATTGCACGCAGTGTTCCAACAGTGACCTAACCAATGTCCTGTACAGCCGCAACATGACCTCCCAACTCCTGTACTCAATACTCTGACCAATAAAGGAAAGCATATTAAAGACCTTCTTCACTATCCTATCTACCTGCGACACCACTTTCAAGGAGCTATGAACCTGTAGTCCAAGGTCTCATTGTTTAGCAACACTCCTTACCATTAAGTGTATAAGTCCTGCTAGGATTTGCTTTCCCAAAATGCAGCACCTCGCATTTATCTGAATTAAACTCCATCTGCCACTTCTCAGCCCATTGGCCCATCTGGTCAAGATCCTGTTGTAATCTGAGGTAACCCTCTTCGCTGTCCATTACACCTCCAACTTTGGTGTTATCTGCAAACTTACTAACAATACCTCGTATGCTTGCATCCAAATCATTTATGTAAATGACAAAACGTAGAGGGCACAGCACCGATCCTTGTGGCACTCCACTGGTCACAGGCCTCCAGTCTGAAAAACAATCCTCCACCACCACCCTCTGTCTTGTACCTTTGAGCCAGTTCTGTATCCAATTGGCTAGTTCTCCCTGTATTCCATGCTAATCAGTCTCCCATGGGGTACCTTGTCGCACGCCTTACTGAAGTCCATATAGATCCATCTACTGCTCTGCCCTCATCAATCTTCTTTGTTACTTCTTCAAAAAACTCAATCAAGTTTGTGAGGCATGATTTCCCACGCACAAAGCCATGTTGACTATCCCGAATCAGTCCTTGCCTTTCCAAATACATGTACATCCTGTCCATCAGGATTCCCACCAACAACTTGCCCACCACTGAGGTCAGGCTCGGTGGCTTGTTCCCTGGCTTGTCTTTACTGCCCTTCTTAAACAGTGGCACCATGTTTACCAACCTCCAGTCTTCTGGCACCTCACCTGTGACTATTGATGATACAAATATCTCAGCAAGAGGCCCAGCAATCACTCCTCTAGCTTCTCACAGAGTTCTTGGGTACACCTGATCAGGTCTTGGGGATTTATCCACCTTTAACCATTTCAAGGCATCTAGCACTTCCTCCTCTGTAATCTGGACATTTTGCAAGATGTCACCATCTATTTCCCTACAGTCTATATCTTCCATATCCTTTTCCACAGCAAATCCTGTAGCAGAAAGACCAGAATTGACCACAGTATTCCAAAAGTGTCCTAACCCGTATCCTGTACAGCCACACCATTACATCCGAACTCCCATACTCAATGCGGAGGGAGAAAGTGAGGACAGTAAATGCTGGAAATCAGCGTTAAAAAAATGTGGTTCTGGAAAAGTACAGCTGGTCAGGCAGCATCCGAGGAGCAGGAGCGTTGATGTTTCGAGCATAAGCTCTTCATCTACTTTCCTGATGAAGAGCCTATACTCGAAACATCAACTCTCCTGCTCCTCCGATGCTGTCTGACTGACTGTGCTGTTCCAGCGCTACACTTTTTGACTCCCATACTCAATCTACTGACCAATGAATGCAAGCATACTATACGCCTTCTTCACTACCCAGTCTACCTGCAAACCTGCTTTCAAGGTCTCTTTGTTCACGAACACTCCCCATGAGCCTACCATTAAGTGTATAAGTCCTGCTCTGATTTACCTTACCAAACTGCAGCATCTTATATTACCCAAATTAAACTCCATCTGCCATCCCTCTGCCCATCTGTTCAAGGTCCCCCTTCTTTACTGTCCACTACACCACCAATTTTGGTGTCAGCTTCAAACTTACTAACCATTAGTCCTAGATTCGCATCCAAGTCATTTATACAAATGACAAGAAGCAGTGGACCCACTACTGATCTGTGTGGCATGCTGCTGGTAAAACAATCTCCGCCACCACTCTGTCTTGACCTTCAAACCAATTTTGTGTCCAAATATCTAGCTCTGCCTGGATTCCATATGATCTAACTTTGCCAACCAGTCTACTATGAGGAACTTTGTCAAACACCTTACTGAAGTTCATGTAGACAACATCTACAGTTCTGCCTTCATTAATCTTCTTTGTTACTTTTCAAAAAACTCAATCATGTTAGTGAGACATGATGTCCTACGCACAAAGCCATAATGACTATCCCTAATCAGTCCTTGCCTTTCCAAATAATGTAAATCCTGTCCCTCAGAATCCCCTCGAACAACTTCCCCACCACTGACATCAGGGTTACCAGTCTATTGTTCTCCTGGTTTTTTCTTACCACCTTTCTTAAGTAATGACACCGCATTAGCCACCCTCCAGTCTTCTGGGATCTCACCCATAGCTATTGATGATACAAATATCCCGGCAAGGGGCCCAGTAATCACTCCCCTAGCTTCCCACAAAGTTCTGGAAAGCACCCGATCAGGTGCCAGGGATTTATCCATGTTAATGCATTTTAAAACATCCAGCATCTCTTCCTCTGTAATATGGACACTTCTCAACATTATTACTGTTTATTTTCCCCAGGTTCTCTAGCTTTCATGTCCTTTCTCAACAGTAAATACTGATGCGAAGTATTCATATAGTGTCTCATCCATTTCCTGTGGTTCCACACACAGACAACCTTGTTGATCTTTAAAGGGCCCTGTTCTCTCCCTCGTTATCCTTTTGCCCTTAAAGTATTTGTAGAATTTCTTTGGATTCTGCATAACCCTATTTTCCAAAGCTATCTCATGCCCTTTTTGCCATCCTAATTCCCCTCATGATGAGGGATTGCCTTGATCCCAGTTGTCTATCCCTGCCATTTGCCTCCTTTTTTTGACGAGAGCCTCAATTTCTGTAATCATCCAATATTCCCTCACACCTACCTCCCCAAAACTTGCCTTTTTAACATTATCAGACATTTTTTTATTGTATTATGCCCCAATTTGCTGCTGACCCTTGTTTCCTCTGCCTTCCACTTCTGCTTGCTATTTTTCTGTCTCTCTTTTCCACCTTTGTTTCCCTCATTCTCATTTCTTTGATCAAATTTCCATCCTGTTGCCACCTCTGTTTAAAACAATCTCCCACAGAAAAGCCTCTACAATAATATTGGTCCTAGTCCCGCTTGTATGCAAACTGTCCAGCTTGTATAAATCCCATCTTCCCAGAATCAGTCCAGTGCCTCTAGAATGTAAATCCCTCTTCCTACCCCATCCCTCCAGACATATGTTCAACCAGTCAGTTCCCCTGTTCCTGATGTCAATAGCAACTGGCACTGGAAATTATCCTGTGATTCTGCTTTTTAAAATTGTATTTCATAGCTCCCTAAATTATAATAGTCAGCATGGTTTTGTGAAGGGCAGGCATAGTCAGCATGGTTTTGTGAAGGGCAGGTCGTGCCTCACAAACCTTATTGAATTCTTTGAGAAGGTGACTAAGGAGGTGGACGAGGGTAAAGCGGTAGATGTGGTGTATATGGATTTTAGTAAGGCGTTTGATAAGGTTCCCCATGGTAGGCTAATGCAAAAAATACGGAGGTATGGCATTGAGGGTGAGTTGGAGGTTTGGATTAGGAATTGGCTGGCTGGAAGAAGACAGAGGGTAGTAGTTGATGGTAAAGGTTCATCTTGGAGTGCAGTTACTAGCGGTGTTCCGCAAGGATCTGTTTTGGGACCATTGCTGTTTGTCATTTTTATAAATGACTAGAGGAGGGACTAGAAGGTTGGGTGAGCAAGTTTGCGGATGATACGAAAGTCGGTGGAGTTGTTGACAGTGAGGAAGGATGTGGCAGGTTACAGCGGGATATAGATAAGCTGCAGAGCTGGGCAGAAAGGTGGCAAATGGAGTTCAATGTAGGTAAGTGTGAGGTGATTCACTTTGGTAAGAGTAACAAAAAGATGGGGTACTGGGCTAATGGTCGGATACTTGGTAGTGTGGATGAGCAGAGGGATCTTGGTGTCCATGTACACAGATCTCTGAAAGTTGCCACCCAGGTAAACAGTGTGGTGAAGAAGGCATATGGCGTACTGGCTTTTATTGGTAGAGGAATTGAGTTCCCGAGTCCTGAGGTCATGTTGCAGTTGTATAAGACTCTGGTGCGGCCGCATCTGGAGTATTGTGTGCAGTTTTGGTCGCCATACTATGGGAAGGATGTGGAGGCACTGGAACAGGTGCAGAGGAGGTTTACCAGGATGTTGCCTGGTATGGTAGGAAGATCGTATGATGAAAGGCCGAGGCACTTGGGGCTGTTTTCATTGGAGAAAAGAAGGTTTAGGGGTGACTTGATAGATTTGTACAAGATGATTAGGGGTTTAGATAGGGTTGACCATGAGAACCTTTTTCCACGTATGGAGTCAGCTATTACGAGGGGGCATAGCTTTAATTTAAGGGGTAATAGGTATAGGACAGATGTTAGGGTTAGATTCTTTACTCAGCGAGTCGTGAGTTCATGGAATGCCCTGCCAGTAGCAGTGGTGGACTCTCCCTCTTTATGGGCATTTAAACGGGCATTGGATAGGCAAATGGAGGATAGTGGGCTAGTGTAGGTTAGGTGGGCTTGGATCGGTGCAACATCGAGGGCCAAAGGGTCTCTACTGCGCTGTATTTTTTCTATGTTTCTATAATGTGGCACCTCATCCAGCATTTTACCTGTATCATTTATACTGAAATGGACGAAATTCTCGGGCTGTTTTCCCTACCCCTTCATGTGGTCATTTAGTGACATCCTTGACCGAGGCACCTGTGAAGTAACATACCATCTTGTTGTCACACCTGCAACCATGGAAATGTCTGTCTGTTCACCTTATGAGAGAATCCTCTTTCCCCATTGCTCTCCACTTTTCTTTTTCTCCTTATACCATGCAGCTGAGCCATTCTTGAGACCACAGACCTGCCTTTCACTGTCTTCCCCTGAGAAACCATACCAGGATGTTGGTTAATGTGATGCTGGAAAAACACAGCAGGTCAGGCAGCATCCGAGGAGCAGGAGAATCGACATTTCGGGCATAAGTCCTTCTTCAGGAATGAGGCTGGTGTGCCAGGCGGGCTGAGATTAAAGGTAGGGGGGAGGGAATTTGGGGGAGGGGTGCTGGGAATACAATAGGTGGAAGGAGGTGAGGGTGATAGGCCGGAGAGGGGGTGGGGGCAGAGAGTTCGGGAAGAAGATTGCAGGTCAAGAGGGCGGTGCTGAATCCGTGGGTTGGGACTGAGATAAGGTGGGGGGAGGGGAAATGAGGAAGCTGGAGAAATCTACATTCATCCCGTGTGGTTGGAGGGATCCTAGACGGAAGATGAGGCGCTCTTCCTCCAGGCGTCGTGTGGTCAGGGTCTGGCGATGAAGGAGGCCATGTCCTTGGCGGAGTGTGAGGGAGAGTTAAAGTGTTCAGCCATGGGACGGTTTGGTTGGTTGGTGTCCCAGAGGTGTTCCCTGAAACGTTCCGCAAGTAGGCGGCCTGTCTCCCCAATGTAGAGGAGACCACATCGGGTGCAACGGATACAGTAAATTGATGTGTGTGGAGGTGCAGGTGAATTTGCGATGGGTATGGAAGGATCTGTTGGGGCCTTGGAGGGAGGTTAGGCGGGAGGTTTGGGCGCAAGTTTTGCACTTCCTGCGGTTGAAGGGGAAGGTGCCGGGAGTGGAGGTTGGGTTGGTGGGGGGGTATGGACCTGACGAGGGAGTTGCGGAGGAAGTGATCTCTCCTGATAGGGGTGGGGTGGAAAATATAACCCTGGTGGTGGGGTCTGTCTGGAGGTGGTGGAAATGACGGAGGATGATACGATGTGTCCGGAGGTTGGTGGGGTGAAGGTGAGGACCAATGAGGTCCTGTCCTGGTGGCGATTGGAGGGACGGGGTCCAAGAGCGGAGGTGCGGGAAGTGGAGGAGATGCGGTGGAGAGCATCGTCGACCACTTCGGAGGGGAAATTGCAGTCTTTGAAGAATTTCCCCTCCGACGTGGTCGACGATGCCCTCCACCTCTCCCCTCACCTCCCTCCAAGGCCCCAAGGGATCCTTCCATACCCGTTGCAAATTCACCTGCACCTCCACACACCTCATTTACTGTATCCGTTGCACCCGATGTGGTCTCCTGGGGAGACAGGCCGCCTACTTGCGGAACGTTTCAGGGAACACCTCTGGGACATCCACACCAACCAACCCAACCGTCCCGTGGCTGAACACTTGAACTCCCCCTCCCACTCCGCCAAGGACATGCAGGTCCTTGGCCGGTTCCATCGCCAGACCCTGACCACACGATGCCTCGAGGAAGAGCGCCTCATCTTCCGCCTAGGAACCCTCCAACCACATGGGATGAATGTAGATTTCTCCAGCTTCTTCATTTACCCTCCCCCCACCTTATCTCAGTGATTCAGCACCGCCCTCTTGACCTGCAATCTTCTTCCCGACCTCTCCACCCCCATCCCCTCTCCGGCCTATCACCTTCATCCTCACCTCCTTCCACCTATCGTATTCCCAGCGCCCCTCCCCCCTACCTTTTATCTCAGCCCGCCTAGCACACCAGCCTCATTCCTGAAGAAGAGCTTATGCCCGAAACGTCGATTCTCCTGCTCCTCGGATGCTGCCTGGCCTGCTGTGTTTTTCCAGCATCACAGTTTTCAACTCTGGTCTCCAGCATCTGCAGTCCTAATCTAGTCCCATTTGCCAGCACTTGGCTCATATCCAGGGTGTTGGTTAGGCTACTTTTGGAATATTGCGTGTAACTCTGGTCTCCTTCCTATTAGAAGGATGTTGTGAAACTTGAAAGGGTTCAGAAAAGTTGTTGGCAGGGTTGGAGGATTTGAGTTATAGGGAGAGGGTGAATAGGCTGGGACTGTTTTCCCTGGACCGTCGAAGGCTGAGGGGTTTAGATAGAATTAGAATCCCTATAGTGTGGAAACAGGCCCTTCGGCCCAACAAATCCACATCGATCCCCCCAAAGAGTATCCCACCCAGACCCATTACCCTACATTTTCCCCTGACTAATGCACCTGACCTACACATCACAGAACATTATGGGCAATTTAGCTTGGCCAATTCACCTAACCAGAACATCTTTGGACTATGGGAGGAAACCAAAGCACCTGGAGGAAACCCATGCAGACATGTGAGAACATGCAAACCCCACATAGGCAATTGCCTGAGGCTGGAATTGAACTCAGGTCCCTGTCACTGTGAGGCAGCAGTGCTAACTACGGAGCCACTGTACTGCCCCTCAGAGAGGTGACCTCATAGAGGTTTATAAAATCAGGAGGGTCATGGATATGATAAATTGATAGTCTTTTCCTTGGGGTGGGGGAATCCGGAACTAGAGGGCATAGGTTTAGGGTGAGGGGGAAAGATGTAAAAAGGACCAATGGGACAACTTTTTCACGCAGAGGGTGGTGCATATATGGAATGAACTGCCAGAGGAAGTGGTGGAGGTTGGTACAATTACAACCTTTAAAAGACATCTGGATGGGTATACAAATAGAAAGAGTTTGGAGGGATATGAGCCAAGTGCTGGCAAATGGGACTAAATTAGGTTGAGATATTTGGTTGGCATGGGCAAGTTGGACCGAAGGGTCTGTTTCCATGCTTTACATCTCTAAGAGTCTATGACTCCAAAGCGGAAAGTCTATTAGAGCGGTAGATACCACTAGGTAATTCTGCCTTACCTCTTTGGAGCTTTTATTCTGTCTGGTGGTCACCCATTTCATTTCTTCCTGTATATATTCTTTACCTGCAATGTGTCCATCTCATTATACATGCTACCAGTAAAGATTGTAGCCTTGCAGATATTACAAAGTGACTGATGCCAGTGTTTCAGACACAAAGTAAAGATTTCTTACAACTGGAGACATCTCCTGCACATGTGATTTTCTGGACACTGGAAGTGTTTCTGACTTACCCATACTTTACTCCATTTATCTGAAGCACATGCAGTGTGTTTGCCATTTAAGCTACTGGTACAAGCTGTAGTTGTTATATTGACACAACACAGTGCTGTACGGCAACATGTCTGGGAAAGCTAATCTTAGCAGGACTTCTACACTTAATGGTAAGGTCCTGGAGAGTGTTGCTGATCAAAGAGACCTTGGAGTGCAGGTTCATAGCTTCTTGAAAGTGGAGTCGCAGGTAGATAGGATAGTGAAGAAGGCGTTTAGTATGCTTTCTTTTATTGGTCAGAGTATTAAGTACAGGAGTTGGGAGATCATGTTGCGGCTGTACAGGACATTGGTTAGGTCACTGTTGGAATATTGCCTGCAATTCTGGTCTCCTTCCTATCGGAAAGATGTTATGAAACTTGAAAGGGTGCAGAAAAGATTTACAAGCTTGTTGCCAGGGTTGGAGGATTTGAGCTATAGGGAGAGTCTGAACAGGCTGGTATTGTTTTCCCTAGAGCATCGGGGGTTATGGGGTGACCTTATAGAGGTTTATAAAATCACAAGGGGCGTGGATAGGATAAATAGACAAAGTCTTTTCCCTGGGGTGGGGGAGTCCAGAACTAGAAGGTATAGCTTTAAGGTGAGAGGGGAAAGACATAAAAGAGACCTAAGGAGCAACTTTTTCACACAGAGGGTGGTATGTGTATGGAATGGGCTACCAGAGGAAGTGGTGGAGGCTGGTACAATTGTAACATTTAAAAGGCATTTGTTTGGGTATATGAATAGGAAGGGTTTGGAGGGATATGGGCTGGATGCTGGCAGATGGGACTAGATTGGGTTGGGATATCTGGTTGGCATGGACGGGTTGGACCGAAGGGTCTGTTTCTATGCTGTACATCTCCGTGACTGTATGTCTATCCCTTTACTGTCCACGGATGACAACCATGCCAAACTGCCTGGCTTTGTCTCTGCACTAAGGCAAGGCAACACATAGGTACAGTGGTCTAAAAAATGAGGTGGCAAAACATTACAAGGATCTCTGCAAATCAGAGGTGCTATGAGCATCCAAGTCAGCACAAAATTAAGCGGTGTCAAGAAAGGAGATGAAAAGCTGAGGTGCTTCTTGTTCTGATGGAAGAGATGCATGCCTGACCCTGTGTATAAGGTGACTTGACAGCAGCATTACAATGAAAGGTGTTTCAGTACTCCAAAGTGCTGCATTAACGTGCATAACTATTCTAATTGATTCAGAAATGTGCCAAAATGATGTATTAGCTTCACCACATGTCTGATGTCAACCTCTGTGGTCAGGGTGTACAAGCAATCGCTGCTAGTAGAGCGTGCCCTGAACTGTTGGGCATTGCCATCTAAGGTGGAAATAGTGCTGAGGAGGAGCATGCTATGAGCTGAAATCACCAAGTACCTGCCTTTCATCTCAGGAATTGCCACTGTCTAGTATCTCTTTACTTAGTCGAATTTGGTAGACTGCATGCTTGTGAGATGAGGATAGGTAATAATGACATATAAACAAATATGCATAGGCTTCTCGACATTCACCAGCAAGATTCTCATCTCACCATTTAACCTTTGAGAGAAAAATCAGACATTTTTCTCAACATCAGAAATCTGATTTTTTCCAAATTCACCCTATTTTCCCAACAGACTGATCATTGGATGGGTCATTCAGGAGGCTGACAAAACTCAGTCCCAGGTTTTTCCCAATTCCATTCAGGACAATCTGTTACTTTCAGTGCTGGTACCTTCAGAAGTGGTGTCTAGTCTATGGAACTTCCAGGCCAGGAGACTTTGGATCAAAGCTTCCAAGTTGTTAGAACTGAGGAGAAAGTTTAAGTTATCAGAATTGTGAGAGGTACATGCCAGTGCACTTGGAAAGGAATCCTAAAATAAAGTTTCAACAGTCCAAGGGAAAGAAACTGGAAAAAGTCAGTTAAGATTTGAAAAGCAAAGATAGGAAAGTTATTCCTCTGGGATTGATTGTAACAGATGGTGTTGGGAACAGATTGAAATTTCGCTTTGATGACTGTGTTAAGATCTTTTTAACTGCAGCATATATATATATATATATATATATGTGTGTGTGTGTGTATATATATCTTTGATGTTTTTCTCTTTTGTGCAATAAATTTCTGTTGTTAAAGAATATCCACGGTGTCATGTACATTTGTTTCAGTGACTAACAGCCACATAATTCATACATCTAATATTTGTGGATGTAGGTTTGCTCGCTGAGCTGGAAGGTTCATTTCCAGACGTTTCGTCACCCTAGTAGGTAACATCTTCAGTGGGCCTCCAGGCGGAGCACTGTTGATAATTCCTGCTTTCTATTTATATGTTTGGGTTAATATAATATAGTAATTCTAATATATGTAATTGGATAATCAACCACAAGGGATGAACTCGGATTTCACCAGTTTCCTCATTTCCCCTCCCCCCACCTTGTCTCA
Source organism: Chiloscyllium plagiosum (assembly GCF_037043375.1). Classification (NCBI taxonomy): domain Eukaryota; kingdom Metazoa; phylum Chordata; class Chondrichthyes; order Orectolobiformes; family Hemiscylliidae; genus Chiloscyllium; species Chiloscyllium plagiosum. The sequence continues at coordinate 21,535,218 of NW_028270157.1, read as the reverse complement.
GTCAAATCCATCGAATTCAGCACCGCCTTCCTAACCTGCAATCTTCTTCCTGATCTCTCCGCCCCCACCCCAGTCTGACCTATCACCCTCACCTTGACCTCTTTCCACCTATCACATTTCCGACGCCACTCCCCCAAGTCCCTCCTCCCTACCTTTTATCTTAGCCTGCTGGACAAACTTTCCTCATCCCTGAAGAAGGGCTTATGCCCGAAACATCGATTCTCCTGTTCCCTGGATGCTGCCTGACCTGCGCTTTTCCAGCAACACATTTTCAGCATTGGATAATCAAGCCAAGTTTTATTCTGGAATCTGACTTGTCCAGTCCTTACATCAGCTGGAATCATAAGAAAATCTCCAAAAATAACTAGGAGCTGAAAGATTGACACACCACACTTTCAATGGTTAATTTTTAAAGAAGAACTGTAATTCTTAGCTTTACTGTATTCCACCATATCCTGGTTGTTTTGCAAATTTGAATGCCTGTATCTCCTTGCCATTTTTTGAAGCCTATCCATCTGGAGACAATATTCCTACATATTGATGGAAAAATGTAATAGCTACCTGCAAATGACAAAAACATGTACTATTTACTCTCTGTTTGGCCTCCGCATACAGAGAAGTAGGCAGGGGAAGCGTTGGCTTAGTGTTATTATTTCTGGACTATTAATCCAGAAACTCAGCTCATGTTCTGGAGACCTGGGTTCAAGTCCCACTGTGGTAGATGGTGAAATTTGAATTCAATAACTATCTGGAGAGTCTGACAATAACCAAACCACTGCCGATTGTAGGGAAAAAAAAACATTTGGTTCATTAATATCTTTTAGGGAAGGAAATCCACTATCCTTACCTGGTCTGGCTGACATGTGATTCCAGACTACAGTTGACTCTCAACTGCCTTTTGAAATGGTCTAGAAAAACATTCTGTTGTAAAAATCAGTACAAAGTCTCAACAAAGAAATAAAACTGCCTACAGCACATGTACTTCAGCAGTTCAAGCATGCTGATCCAGCCAGTAATATCCAGCAATGTTCACATCCCATGAGTGAACTTAAAGACAAAATGCGGAATCATTCACTCAGCTGAAAATATGTTTATTTTTTAACAAATAATTCACAGTTTCTATTTTTCCCTGATGCAATGGCCTTGCTACATCTGGGTGGGAATGGAGCACACATTTCCAGAATTCATTAACAGGAAAACTGAGAAAATTTTCCAACTTTTATATCTTAGTCTGATTTTTCCAGTCATGAGACTAAAATAGCTCCATATACATTGGAGTGCTAACATTACTTATGGGTCAACTTCATTAACTTTCCCAAGGTTTACCTAATTATGAATGCACAGAGAGTTTCCAACCTACACGAATTATCACTTTCTGCAAAGGGGAGACATAATTCTCAATGGTGGAACTTTGGCATTGTCACTAATAGAATCAGAAAATAGTTGGCCAAAACACAGAACATTTGAATTTTCTAGAGTTAGTTTCTGCCAGAGGTATAGCAATGGAAGGCAGTCGTCTCAAGCTACTTGTTATACTCTTCCATAGAAGAGACTTAAGGTCTGCATGGTGAGTGCAGGTGCTGTGGTTTTTTCAGAAAGTACAAGGCACAAGGTGAGAAAACATATGTTAACAATCATGGTCTTCGAGTAATTATCTCCATTTAGCAAGTTTAGATTTTTTATAGTAATGCCAGTAATGAAACTGTTGGCATTCACTGGCGTTAAAAATCACATAACATCAGGCTATAGTCCAACAGGTTTATTTGGATGCACTAGCTTTTGGAGCGCTACTCCTTGAAGGAGCAGTATTCCGAAAGCTAGTGCTCCCAAATAAACCTGTTGGACTATAGCCTGGTGTTGTGTGATTTTTTAACTTTGTACATCCCAGTCAAATACTAGCACCTCCAAATCAATTTTCACTGTCTGAAACTGATTTAATGTCCACATGTACAATGGGATGTGGAAATTCCAAAGTTTAAACTATTAGAGATCACTGAACTGAAAGAACTTTCCTTTTAAGGTAGTAGTCTTGCTTTTGAATGAAGTGTAACCAGATTTTTAATGGAATACTATGTTGATATTTACTGGTGAACAGATTTGTTCACCCTGGAAAACTAATGTATTTGTGGAAAGTTAGGTATCTCCATTATGATAACAAAAAGGATCACTTTTTAAAATTTCTGTTTATGATATTTCAGTTTCTATACTAAGCACGTGTGTATGTCACAATCACTAGTGGTATGGGAGGATTGGAGGACTAATAATGTTGTACCATTGTTTAAAATTGAGTTAAGGATGGTGTTACAAAGGCACTTTAATACTGTTTGGAGAACTTTGAAGGATTTTGAAAAATGGAAATACCTGGAGTAGTTTATTTAAAATGAGTCATTGAAACTTCACTCTTAACATTGAACATTCTTTTAAACAGAGCTTCCTTGAAATTACATTACTGATGATAACTCTTGCTTTCATACTGAGACTAGCTGGGAGAAATGCTTGTTTTATCTGGTTCAGTTGGAAAGAAGCCTGCTGAGAACAAGCTAAGTTAGAGGAGAGGAGAAAGTGAGGTCTGCAGATGCTGGAGATCAGAGCTGAAAATGTGTTGCTGGAAAAGCGCAGCAGGTCAGGCAGCATCCAGGGAACAGGAGAATCGACGTTTTGGGCATAAGCCCTTTTTCAGGGCTTATGCCTGAAACGTCGATTCTCCTGTTCCCTGGATGCTGCCTGACCTGCTGCGCTTTTCCAGCAACACATTTTCAGCTAAGTTAGAGGAGAACTTGCTAAGAGCAAGTTGAGTTGATAGAATACTTGCTAAGAACATGTTGCACAGATGATCTCTTATTTCCTCAAAGAAAGCTCTCTTATAGAGTCATACATTGCCGAAACAGACCCTTTGGTCCAACCAGTCCATGTGAAACAGTATCCCAAACTAAACTAGCCCCACCTGCCTATTTCTGGCCCACATCCCCCCCATATCTTTTCTATTCACGTGGTTATCTATGTGTCTTTTAAACATTATAAATGTGCCTGCATCCTTCACTTCCCAGGAAGCTCATTCCATGTGTGTAAAAAAAAAAAAATTGCCCTATGTCTTTTTCAAAACTCTCTCCTTTCACCTTAAAAATATGCCCCCTAGACTTGAAATCCCCAACCTGAGAGAGAAGACACCTACCATTAACCCTATCCCTATCCCTCATGATTTTATAAACCTTTACAAAGTCATCTTTCAACCGTCTACATACCAGTGAAAAAAGTCCCAACCTGTCCAGCCTTTCTTTATAATTAAAACCTTCTCTACCCAGCAACCTGGTAAATCTCTTTTGCACCGTCTCCAACTTAATAATATCCTTCCTGTAAGTTGAGTTCTGGATGAAATGTATTTGTTCTTTTGAGAAAATGATTGAAGAAACATCTCAAGATTGGTCTGAGCTGTATCCAGAAGAATCCAGAGATACCTGTGCATGATTAGTGATCATCATCCATGTCAAAATATCACAGCAATAAATTCCACAGATCATTCTATGGTTTAACCTTTTGCCTTCAAGAGTTTCCTTTCAGAAAGCCAACTTATGCAAGATTTTTGTTTTGCATGTGTGTTTTGGGGATACTTAGAGAGATTAAGATTTAAACTTCCACATTACTGACTGCATATGTTAACCAATTATTGCATCTTCACTGAATAAGTTTTGTTTTGATAATAAACCCATGATTGGGTTTATTGAGAAATCTAATGGATAGATCTTGTTTTTCAAAGGATGAAAGTTAATACTGCATCTACTGGGGTCACCTTTGCAGACAATGCATTCCATATTACAACAACTTGCAAAAAGGATTCCCACGTGAGGACTGGCTAATAGCGCATTTTGCACTTTTGCTCAAAAAAGGAGTTGGACCTGGTAATTACAGACCAGTCGATGTCATGTTGGCAACAACGAAGCTTTTAGAGACAATAATTGGGACAAAATTGTGTGATATATTGCAATCTTCCAAAGTTCTATTTACCTCATCTTTATTTTTACCCTATCCAATGCTGTTGATATCTTCTTTACTGCCACAATTACAGTCTGCTTTGTTGAAGACAGATGTAAAGTAGTAATTTCATACTTCAGTCCTGCCCTTTGTCTCTGTAAAAAGCTCTTTTTGGTCTTTAATCAGCCCACCTTCATACAATAGAGAAAATGTGAACTTTACATTGGGGAAAAGAAGGGAAAAGAAACTGTGCACAAATTAAGGCTATTTGATTAATACATTTGTAGAAAGTTTCCACTAGATATTTTTTAATCAACCTCAGATGTAATTTGATACGTCTGTGGTAGGTGGGACTTGAACCCAGATTTTCTGGTTCAGAGACAAAAGAAACTGCAGATGCTAGAATCCAAAGTAGACAAGCACGAGGCTGGAAGAACATAGCAAGACAAGTTCTCCATCTCCAGGTGCTGCCTGGCTTGCTGTGTTCTTTCAGCGTCCTGCCTGTCTACTTCTGGTTCAGAGATAGGGAAACTGTCACTGTGCCATGAACCTGAAATTTTCCACTATAACTTGCAACACTATTATTAACAGATTCATGCATTACCAATTTCACTAGATAATGCAAACATAAGCAACCTTTCCAAACTAAAGACTCATCCTTCTTAATCAAACCCCTTAATTATTATATCTGATATCTAATCACAATCAAATGATCATTCAATAAAATTATTTAATAAGACTTTATCTTCAACTTAGTATGTCTTTTACATTTTGGAAACAATATTTTTCAAACAAATAAAAAATGCGATTATGGAATTTTCAAATCAGGATGTCAGTCATGATATCCCTTCATGTCCAGTGCTTCATGTGATAATTAAATTGAGTTACCTTTCTGTCAATTAATGGAATTATCGACAATAATGACTTGTTCTGCTCTGATTCTGAAATGAATTAAAACTAAGCCAATTCCCCACCTGGAAGCCATGTTGCATTATTTGATTGTCACAAAGGTATATCAAAATGACAGTGTGATGACGGGTGTAAAAAGAGTTAAGTCAGTGTGCTGAATCGCTTGATTATCACTTCATAAACCTTTGCAAAATTATTTTGTTAAAGTTCTGAGAAATTAAGTGTTCCCTTTTATTCTGTCCTAATATTAAAGTTGCAGGTGTGGTGAAGTTCTGAAATACATACATTCAGGCTTCCTCTTGGTGAGCAGCATGTAATTTACAATCCATAATATAATCCTTGTTTCCTAAGTGTGTCTAGCGCAACATTCTCAAACTGTTAGTACAGTATAACTGCAGCCCAAATAGTTCTTGGTTAATGTATTAGTGCTGTGTTCATACTGGTATTACTTTATGTATGGCTTAAGATCTCAAAACAGAGAAGATTCTTCATGATATTTCTACGGTAAAAAGAATGATGTATGTTATTCTTTTGGCTTTCAGCTGTTTTCATTAATTCCAGTTATATAAAAGTTATGTACAACTTTTTCTGATTTCAGTCAGGTAGTATGATGTTTACATATCTTGGCTGCTGTTCAGCTGGGACTCTAATCATCCTTAGTTTGTCATAGAATATAAAAACATCTTGGTGTTAGGTTACTTTGTTAATCTCAGACAATAAAATCTGTGACAAATTGATTCAAACTTGTGTTTACATCTTCTTTTCACTTCCTACACCTAGTGGTACATGTAGGTATGTGCTCTGAAAATAGAACTTAGTTCTGAAGAAGGGACACGATTCAAAATGTGAACTCGATTTTCTTGCCCTGTCATACCTGTCCATCTTCCTTCCCATTTATCCGCTCCAGCCTCCCCTCCCATCTATCACTATCACCCCCCCCCATCCACCTATAGCCTTACGAGGTACCTTCCAACCCCCCCCCAGCCCCACCATCATCCTCCTATTTATCTCTCCGCCCCCCCCCCCCCCATTCCTGATGAAGGATCTATGCCCAAAAAGTCGACTCTCCTGCTCTTCGGATGCTGCCTGACCTGTTGTGCTTTTCCAGCGCTACACTTTTCGACTCCTTGCTCCAGATACTCCCAGACCTGAGTTGCTCCAACAATTTTGGTTTTTGTTTCAGACTTCCATCATCTGCAATTCGTTATTTTACGTATATACTTTATCTGCTTCATTTGTTTGCATATTTTTCTCCAGGAACAATTCACTCATCTGTCACTAGAGCTGTAACTTGAGAGATGCCACTCCACAGCAAGCTTGGTTGACTACAAAACTCCCACTCTTCCTGTCTGTGAATGGATATATTGGAAAGATTTACAGATTGATTATCAGTCTATTTTGGCTGTGTTTTCAATGCACCTTCCATCAAATCCTGGAGTGGGGCTTGAACCTAGAACTTCTGGCTTAGTGGCAGGGATGCTTCTAACTGTGCCACATGAACTCTTGTATACATATCGACTGAAATTTCATGGATGGCTGCATTGTAAGATTCATTTCTCCTTTCCAAGCTGGGAATAGGCCTGCAGAAAGTGAGGACTGCAGATACTGGAAATCAGAGTCGAAGATCAGAGGAAAAGCACAGCCAGTCAGGCAAATTCCGAGGAGCAGGAGAGTCAATGTTTCAAGCATAAGCTCTTCATCGGGAATGGCTCTGGCTATGTCGTGAGTGGAGTAATGACTTGAATCTGCAAATACCTGCTGATTCAGCGTTGATCGGGACTGGATTTCAGGTGTGTTCCATTGGCCTTGTAGGGAGCCAGAGGGGAGAGTGGAATGTTCACACTAAGATGCAGCATTTGTACAAGCAGCTCCAGGAATTGCATTTGCCCAACCCAATTATCTTTTTTAAGGTGAAAGTACTTTTTAAAAATGTTCATCAAATAATCTATACAATAAAAGGCAAATTAAAATCCTTATGCTTTTTAATACTTGTATATTTGTTATTTATTAAGTTCATGTATAAAGCAAACTTAGTCGGATCATTGTAGTTTCGAGGTGACTCCCTAACTGCTAAACAACCCCTTCCTGCAATTTTGAAAATTCCCAGCATATTTTACAGCAATCAGAAAAAGCTGATTAAATTATAAGTTAATAATGACCCAGAGTTTCTCATCAGCTAAAACATTCCGTTAATCAGCATATTTTGCTATGTACTATGATGTTGGCATTTGAATAACAGTATAAATCGTTTTGGGAGCTGATAGTTATCATCAACGGTAGCAATAAAATGGATTCCAAATATTTTAATTGAAAATTCACAAATAGCAGCTTTTATTCAATATATTTAATGTGATTGGGCTTAATTTATGATTTCAAATATACTTATTTGAAGTAAAATATTGAAACTGAGATTGGATAACAGCCCAAACCCTAAATTAGACAAAATCAGGACATTCGGTTAACTTGTCCCATTGATTGCAAACACAGCAACAGTATCAAGATACTTGTTCATTTGAATAACTTCTGTGTGCAATCAGCTCTAATCAGGCTGTAGATTATCTGGACACATCAATGGGGGCCTAAAATGATAGCTTGTTAATGCCAGTCAAAGCTAATCTACACCTTTCAAAAGGGAGCGTAATTGTGGCTGGATCAGGTGCTGCCTGTCATACAGGAAGTGAATCTAACTTCGAAAGCAGGGAAGAATGACAGAACATGGGAGACTGCAAGCTCCAACATTTACAGACTGCCCCAGAGGCTTTAACAGAGGAGGAAGAAAGGAGTAGCAACATCCTGTGGCCTTAGAGAATTGGAGGCCTACAGTACACTTACTGAAAAGGCAATGAGAGTTGACAACTGTTATGGGCAATGTAGGACTCAAAGTCCAAGAGCCTGGATACAGTGCCACAGCATGCTCAATGAGCTCACAAGTCGTCAATGTCAGTGAACTCATCTTTGAATACTTTTCCTGTCAATTACACTTGCAATGTATCAACTGATCAAATTGTCACACTCCTAACATTCACCCACCAATAATTTCTATTAATTAGTCTTCATTTGACATTCTTAAGCTTCACATTTCCCCATACACTTAGCACTAATTAGTCATGGTAACATATTATTTTAATGAAAAGATTGGGTCCCTACCGCTCTATCTACAGCCAATGTGGCACTGTGGTAATGTCCCTACCTCTAGATTGGGGGTCCTTGGTTCAATTCCCACCTGCTGCAGGGATGTGTAATAACATCTCTGAACAGATTTGATTAGACAAATAGTTTTTTTTAATTACATGAATCACATATTAAAATATGTGCCTTATAAACTCACACTGCTGTCACTTACACTCTTCACCAGAGAACACTTTTCCTGATTAGTTCTATCTTTTCATGCTTACTAATTGCACCCTTCCAGATTCTGGTATTTATAAACTTCAGTGAGAAAGAGAGAGAGAAAGGATACCTTGTAATTTTGTCTTCTGGCTGCAGAGAATATTAGTATACTGTTCTTGCAATTCAGTAGGAACAGAAAGGGAACAAATGTATAAATGCTACTTCCAAGATATAGCATCAAACAGAGTTTGCACTGCATAATAGAAAGGCAGATAAGGCAAAGAATAGATAATAACTGGAGGATGTCCCAGGAATTCCAAACCCTTACCTCTGCCTGAGGGATGCACCGTGACAACAAAAGTAGGTCATACTACTTCCTTGTTTGTATAACAAGATAACTGGTTACATAAAGGGTCAGACCCCAAACACACCCCTTGACTTCATTGACTTAGTAAAGATTTGTTCTCAGATGTTTTGTCACCACATTTGGTAACATCATCAGTGAGCCTCTGTTGAAGCACTGGTGTTCTGTCCTGCTTCCTATTTATGTATCTTGATCTATTAAGGTGGGTGATATCATTTCCGGTTCTTTTTCTCAGAGGTTGGTAAATGGGGTCCAAGTGCATGTAACATCCTCCTTTGATGTCTTACCATCCATTACCCTAGTCTTTCCACTCTCTCCCACAGAGGTATGCAACAACCTTACAAATATCCCACTGATATTATGCAATGCAAACTCTGTTCGAAGCTATATCTTGGAAGTAGCATTTATACATTTGTTCCCTTTCTGTTCCTGTTGAACTGCAAGAACAGCATGCCAATATTCCTTACAGCCAGAAGAAGACAAAATCACAAGGTATCCTTTGCAATTTTTGAGAAGATTTGTAGCTCAGGTTGAGGTTCAGGTTGTAAGCTTGCTTACTGAGCTGGTAGGTTTGTTCTCAGACAACATCATCAGTGAGCCTCTGTTGAAGTGCTGGTGTTGTGTCGTGCTCCCTATTTATGTGTCTTGATCTGTTAAGGTGAGTGATATCATTTCTGGTTCTTTTTCTCAGAGGTTTGTAAATGGGATCCCAATCAATGTGTTTCCCCAGGGTTCCCCAAGAAAGATGCCAGGCCTCTCGGAATTCCTGTGCGTGTCTTTGTTTAGCCTGACCTAGGATAGATGTGCTGTCCCAGTCGAAGTGGTGTCCTCCTTCGTCTGTGCGTAAGGACACTAGTGATAGCTGGTCATGTCTTTTGGTGGCAAGTTGGTGTTCATGTATCCTGGCGGCTAGTTTCCTGCCTGTCTGTCAGATGTAGTGTTTATTACAGTCCTTGCAGAGTATTTTGTATATGACATTCGTTTTGCTGGTTTTGGGCGCAGGGTGCCTTAGGTTCATCAGTAACTGTTTCAGTGTGTTGGTAGGTTTGTAGACTACCATGATGCCAAGAGGTCAGATTAGTCTCATAGTCATCTCTAAGATGTTTTTGATGTATTGCAATGTGGCTAGAGTCTCTGAGTGTGTTGTCTTGTTATTTAAGAATCGGTGGACTGTGCTTATCAGGTACCCGTTGTTCTTGAATACACTGTATAGGTATATTTCTCCTGCTCATAGTTCTTGGGTGCTGCAGTATGTTGTGGCGCATTTAAAAAATGTCCTGATGCAGCTCCATTTGTGGGTGTTGGGATAATTGCTCCTATAGTTGAGTATCTGGTCTGTGTGTGTTGCTTTCCTGTATTCACTGGTCTGCAGTTCTCCATGACCATTTGTTCCATGTGACATCTAGGAAGGGGAGTCTGTTGTTGTTTTCTTCCTGTTTAGTGAAATTTGTGCCAGTAAGGGTGATGTTAATAATATTGTAACTTTCCTCTGGTCAACCTGAGCTACATATCTTCTCAAAAATCGCAAATGTCCATGGTCACAATATGCTCAAACTAGCCCAAAGATGGGAAAACAATACCATCAGACTGTATGTCCAACATGAATACCTCAGGAAACAGGCATTACCAAGATGTATCAAGTACAAACCAGCTCTAAACACCCCACAAGCCATAAGAATAACAGAACAGAACGGCCACAGAATGTTGCGAGAAATGATTAATTATGCCCCCAACCAACTCCACAAATATGAATTGGAAATTTTGCACCAAAAACTTTGTACACTAACACGACTGACCAGGAATGGACAAGCACGTTAGAATGAGCCATCGATCTAACAACAGTAGACCAAGACAAAGAAAAAATCTAGCCCTTCTAGAAAAATGGCAAGCTTACACAAATGAACAACACAAACAATTCAGAAGTTTAAATTGAGAACCTGTCGGACCAACTACTAGCGCACACAGAAAAAGCCATCCTAATAAGAGGGATGAACTACAACTACAGAGACATGGACAAAAGGACTTCCCAGCAGCACTGGAATCAACCTTGAAAGACAATGGACTTACGGAAGAACCCAGCAGACCATCAGACAGACAGTAGCACCAACACTAAGCAGGAAGAAAGAAGAGAACACCCTCAACACACAGGGAAAGGAACCCCTAGAAAGACTCAGAAAATACAGAAACAGTGTAATCCTACCAGCAGACAAAGAGTACATGACCGTCTTTGTAAACAGAACACAGTACATTGAAAAGACGAACTCGCTACTCCCAGATATCGACACCTACCAACAGGTAGTGATGAACCTGACTCCACAGCTAAAAAAAACTGTATCACAGCAATACTGAAGAAGCTCCACAAAGTAGGTGAAATGAACAAGACAGATTGGCAAAGAATAAAACCTGATGGATCCCACACACCCTGTTTCTACGGATCACCTAAGGTACACAAAACAGCCCCCCCTCCCCCCCCCCCGCCGACCCATAGTCTCACATCCCACCACACCGACATACAGACTAGCAAAGGACCTTCACCATAAACTGAAATAGCTAATAGGAAACTCATGCCACTCCATCCACTTCACCCAAGAATTCCTGAATATCATCAAAGACACCAAGATAGAAGAAGATGAAGTCATGGTCTCCTTCGATGTAATGGCCCTTTTCACAAGAATTTACATCAACTTGACTAAAGAAACACAAAACACTGACCTCACTACGAGACAAACCAAAGACACAATCATGAGACAGCACCAACTCCATCAGCAAGGACAGCATCCTCAAGCTAGTAGACCTGTGCCTTACTCTTTCTGATGAAGAGCTTATGTTCGAAACGTCAACACTCTTGCTTCTCAGGTGCTGCCTAACCAGTTGTGCTTTTCCAGCACCAAACTCTTCAACTCTGATCTCCAGCATCTGCAGTCATCACTTTCTCCTGTCCTTCACTACCCACTTCACTTTCAATGACATGACCTACAAACAAATCAACGGGACACTATTATGGACTAGGCCAGACCACTCAAAACATTCTTGAGCAGGCAACCTAGACCATAACTTTGCAATTTGTTTTGGTAAGTGTACAGTGAGAATTACCCGGAGTAAGCTAGCTAGGTTGACTACGAGGTTTTAAATCAGACAGAAATTTATTTACAAAATTATACAATGAAACAGAAAGGACAGAATAAAGAATCCCTGCAGAACTCGGTCTATCCAAACTAGACTTAATTATGCTGTTCCGAATATACGCAACAGTCCCAATAAGCAAACCCCCTTAAAACACAGTTTTAAAATGGAACAGATGCTTACACTTTGAAGTTAGAAGTGCAGAAAGAGAGAGAGTGAGTTTCCACACAGCTCACTGTTAAAGTCCTAACTAGTTCTGGACTGAACTGCTCAACTAGAGAGCTGACCACTCCCCTTTCATTATACAGGTCACTTCTAAAACATGATCACTTTGGCCTGAAGTCTCGTCTGTTTACATATAAACAACAAGGCCTCCCAATACCCTTTATTCTATGTACCAAACCAGTCTAATAGGCACAGGGACCGTTTATGACCCCTCTGGAAAAAAAAAACCAAGGAATAGTATCCTTGAAAAAAGGAACAGCTTTTAGGAAAAAAAGGAACAAGCTTTGTGACAACACCCATGGGATCAATGTTATCAGGATTCTTAGCAGAAGCAGTGATGCCGAGACTAGAACGAACAGCCCTCCCCATGATGCAGCCAAGATTTGAGTCCACTATGTGGATGACAACTTTGTCATCACAAAATGGAATAAATTAGAGGAAACCTACAATATCATTAACAACATCCTTACTGGCCTAAATTTCACTAAAAAGGAAGAAAACAACAACAGATTCCCTTTCCTAGATGTCACAGTGGAACAAACAGTCAATGGAGAACTGCAGACCAACGTTTACAGGAAAGCAACACACACAGACCAGATACTCAACTACAGGAATAATCATCCCAACACCCACAAACGGAGCTGCATCAGAACATTATTTAAATGGGCCACAACACACTGCAGCACTCAGAAACTACGAGCCGCAGAAGAAAAATACCTTTACAGCGTGTTCAAGAAGAACAGGTACCTGACAAACGCAGTCAGCTGATTCTTAAACAATAAACCCAAACACCCAGCAACTCTGGCTACAATACCATACATCAAAAACATTTCAGAGATGACTACCAGAATACTCCAACCCCTTGGCATCATGGTAGTCCACAAACCTACCAACACACTGAAACAGCTACTGATGAACTTAAAGGACCCTGTACCAAAAACCACCAAAACAAATGTCATATACAAAATACCTTGCAAGGACTGAAATAGACACTACATTGGACAGAAAGACAGGAAACTAGCCACCTGGATACATGAGCACCAACTAGCTACCAGAAGACATGACCAGCTATCATTAGTATCCTTACGCACAATTGAAGAAGGGCACCACTTTGACTGGGACAGCACATCCATCCTAGAACAGGCTAAACTGAGACACGCACAGGAATTCCTAGAGGCCTGGCATTCAAACCGGAACTCCATCAATAAACACATTGATTTAGATCTTATTTACCAACCTCTGAGAAAAAGAACCAGAAATGATATCACCCACGTTTAACAGACCAAGACACATAAATAGAAAACGGGACAGAATACCAGCACTTCATCATGATGATGTTACCTAGCATAGCAACGAAACGTCTGAGAACAAACCTAACAGCTCAATGAGCAAACTTACAACCTGTATCCTTTGTCTCTGTCACTGAAGTTTATAAATACCAGAACCTGGAAGGGTGCAATTAGTAAGTATGGAAAGATAGAAGCAATTAGGAAGAAAGTTCTGTGGTGAACAATGTAAGTGGCTGCAGTAGAGAAAGAGCAGTAACCAATTAGCTAAATGGAAACATCACTTCCCATCAAAGTGCCTTCCCCATACCCTGCCTATTTTTTCTTATGCTTATTAATGTGACAGTCACATGTTTGATATGTACTTGGCTAGAAAATCAGGTTATTTCAAGCTAGCATTGTTGCATCAGGTCGATGAAGAGCATTTAATTGTAATAAATTAAATTCCAGTGACAGTGCCTCGCCTACCCTGCAGGTTGACTTCAAATGACTTTGCAATAGATAGTAAAGCAATTTGTTAATGCCTTCCTAATGACTTTGGACATTACAGAGCCTGTTGTCATCAGTCTTGATCAAAGTTTGTAAATCTGATAGGCAGCATAATGCAAGTGAGATTACCATAATCTGAATGTTTCATTTTGTCTTATATCAATCTATCTCTGAATTACAACTTAAATTTAGAAGTTTGGTATAATCCTATCTTCACTTGGAATGGAAGGACAATTTTACAGCAGTTGGGCCATCAGTTGACTTAGGGCTGGACGTCCATCTCTATATGAGAGAAAGTCCAGCTTCAGAAAGCTGCCAATCAGATAGCCATCAGTCTGTAGTCCCAGCCACACCATAGGAACAGTCGCCATTGCTGGAACTGTAATCAGACCCCAACCCCAAGTAAGCATAGAGCCTCATGCAAAGATAAGTCAATGTTTCACCAGGGCCTGTTAGCCTGGCTCTGTGAGGTGGGTGGTAGACCAGTTTCACTTCAGGAGGAAGAAGTATCATGTGGGGAAGGGCACAGGTTCCCTGAACAGGAGCAATCTGTTCCCTAAGCCAGAAACAGGGCATGAGGTTTTCTACCTATTCAGGTGGCATCGGCTACATTTGTCACTGATTAAAATATAATGACAATGGAAGAAAGCCCTGAAAGGGCCATTAATTATCCACTTAAGAACTTAAATAACCCAAAGGTTAGCAGAACTCCTACCCCTCCCCCAAAGCTGGTAAAGTTTCTGTGGATTGGGGGCTCTTGTGATAGTAGACACAGTAGTGTCCCTGTCTTTGAGATAGCAGGCCCAGGTTAAAATTCCACCTGTTCAAAAATTTCTCACTAGCAATGGGTGGATATTAGTCATGGAACTGACACCATCCCGCCTGACTTTACACTCCCTGATCTGCCAGCTCTCTGAGGAGGCAGAGGGAATGTAAACCTCCACCCTTCTTAGAGTCACAACCTAATCAAATCCAACACTTAACTTTTCATTCAATAGTTTTGTGTTGTCAGATGTATTGTGGGTCCCATGAAAGTTGTGTCCATGTGATCTTATTTCCTGCCTGTTCCTGCTCCAAATTCAGCAAATGTTACAATTGCAATTTGCTTTTCATTGTTTTAGATGAAAACAATGAGCTATTTTCTAGCAGCTACAAAAACAAGCCAACCACAATTAGCAAGTAAGAATTGTCTTCCCATAATATTGCCTTCAAAAGTACTTAAATGTTCAAATTTCTCTAATAATACCAAGTAAGTCCTAAAGAGGTAGTAATAAAATTTGCAATGGTTATTGTTTTTAAGAGTTTCATTGCTCATGAAATGGTGTTCATCCAAAAGGGACTGAAAATTCAAAGGCAGCACTAAAATTTCATCAGGTATTAAATTAAAAACGCTTCTATGAATTCTGAAGCCTTAATGTGACTGCGTCATAAATGTCCATTAGCAATCCAGTACACACAATGCAGCAATCATGAAACCTATGGATTGAAAGAGCGGAGTGCAACATGTGAATTAAAAACTGGTAACTTTTTACATCAAACACTATTCATCTGTGCAAGAAATTATGGAACAGCTAATTAAAAAGTCTACAATCAAGTGACAGGGGAATATTGAAAACATTCTTCATTGGAATCTCATTAACATAATGGCAATTAATTTCTGTATCATCAGTGTTTCAGAACTGGATATCGATATTGTATTTCATCAGCGGACTATAAACTTGTGTCAGATCTGACTTGACCACATCAAACAATACCAGGCCTTGTTTACTGTACCTAAATTATTCATTCTTCTAGCCACATCCTGTACTTATGAATATGGAAACATGTCCCCTCTATCTTCACTTGCAGTAACAAATATAAAATGCTTATAAACTCTTTTCAACATATTGAAGCATCTTTTCAGCTGACTGCACTGCATACCCAACCCCTACATCTTGCCTAGCAAGCCAAACTCTTGCTGTTATGACACCTTCCATCACTTTACTGATGATTGAGAGTAGACTGATGGAACTGTAATTGGCCAGTTTGGATTAGTCATGCCTTTTGTGTGCAAGACATACCTGGGTAATTTTCTACATTGTCAGGTGGATGCCAGTTTTATAGCTATACTGGAATAGCTTGGCGAGGTTCCCAGCAAATTCTGGAGCACACGTCTATAAGCCAATTGCTGGAATGGTGTCAAGATCCATGACCTGTGCACTACTCAGTGCTTCCAACCATTCTTTGATATCATGTGGAGAGAATTAGCTCAAGACCAATATTAAGACAATCACCTGATGAAGGAGCATCACTCTGAAAGCTAGTGTGCTTCCAATTAAACCTGTTGGACTATAACCTGGTGTTGTGTGATTTTTAATATTTTTAACGCTGGGGACCTCTGGAGGAGGCTAAGATGAATCATCTGCTCAGCACTTATAGTTACAAATGATGCAGCACTCCTAATTTACACTACTATGCTGGGTTTCTCCATTGTTGAGGATGAGATATTTATGGAGCCACGTCTTCCTCTGAGTTTCTTAATTGTCCATCACCAATCATGACTGGAAGTGGCAGAAAGTGCTAACCATGTTCATAGTTGTGTATGATAACTACAGTCACAGAACTGGTTAAAATATTTTAATAGCAAGGAGGATGTGCCAGAAAACATTTTTTTTCAACTTACCCTTGGGCCATTTGAATTTCCTTGGGGACTCTCAAATTATTTAATGACTGCTGACAATTAAGATGTGTTCCCTTATGTTTTATTTTAAATAAATGAACCAACTTTATGGAATAAGTGCTGACACCCAGCAAATTCCAAAGTTTACATATCTAATTCCATTGTCATATAATTACATTTTTTCAATTACCTTTAAGGCAGAAATGGTCTAATTGACTAAACTATTAATATGAAAGACGCAAGGGAGAGAATGGCAAGATATATGTTTATTCAGAAGACTTTGTAAGTATCTTCCCCAAATGATATCAATAGCTTAGACTGATACCAACAAGAAGGATTGGTGACAGCAAAAATATCCAGTGCATTCAGATGGCTCAGGTAAATGACCTTGACAACATAACTCCATAGGACCTTGAGATATGGGAGCAGAATTAGACTATTTGGCCAGTCGTGCAAACTTCACCATTCAATTATGGTTGATAATATTCTCAACATCATGTTCCTATCTTCTCCCCATAACCCTTGTTCCCTTACTAAGATCCTTGTCTTAGATATACTCAATGACCTGGCCTCCACAACCTTCTATGACAATGAATTCCACAGATTCACTACCCTCTGCCTGAAGAAATTCCTCCTCATCCCGGTTAGATTACTTACAGTGTGGAAACAGGCCCTTCAGCCCAACAAGTCCACACCAGCCCTCCAAAGAGCAACCCACCCAGACCCATTCCCCTACATTTACCCCTTCACCTAACACTACGGGCAATTTAGCATGGCCAATTCACCTAACCTGCACATTTTTGGATTGTGGGAGGAAACCGGAGCACCCGGAGGAAACCCATGCAGACACGGGAGAGAATGTGCAAACTCCACACAGACAGTTGCCTGAGCCGGGAATTGAACCCAGGTCTCTGGCGCTATGAGGCAGCAGTGCTAACCACTGTGCCGCCCACTAAAGATTCTAAAGGGTTGTTCCCTTCACTCTGAGGCTGTGCCCTTGGGTCCTTGTCTCTCCTACTGGTGGAAACATCTTTTCCAGTTCCATTCTTTGCAGGCCTCTCAATATACGTGTCCCCTCATCCTTCTACACTCCATTGACTACAGACCCAACTGCTCTTATGACATGCTCTTCATCCCCTGAGGTCATTCTTGTGAACCCCTTTTGAACTCCCTCTAATGTCAGCACATCCCTCCTTAGATAAAGGGCCCATAATTGCTCACAGTGTTCCAAATGCAATCTGACCAGAGCCTTATACAGCCTCCTAAGTACACCTCGTAATTCTAGCCCTCTCAAAGTGCACGCTAACATTGCATTTACCTTCCAAACTGAAAAATGAACCTGCATTTTAACCCTGAGAGAATCCTGAACTCTCAGTGCCTTTGTGCTTCAGATTTCTGAAACCTTACCCCTTTGGTCCACAATGATTTCATTGGTGATGCATGACTTATTCACAAAAGACCAAACATTTTGCAGGAAAGTGCAGAGAGAGGTGCTAATCTTATGTTTGGTGGCATTCACAACCTTAGCATTGGGAAGGCTGAGGTTGTTGGGAGGAAATTGGGCTGATTAGCCATCAATGGGTCCGCTGGGGAGGAAGGTTGGTGAGAGTGTAATTAGGGTAGCTGATTGTAAGGAGGCAGCAATGAATGTTTCATTAGGCTCTTTTAAGAATGGCAAGAGGGCTACAGAGGATGGTACAGGTTTATCTAAGAGGAAGGTATAGGTTTATCTAAGAGGACGTTAACCTGAGATAGCAGGTTGATGAGTATGTTGGGTTTTGGATTTGAGCGAGCAGAACACCTGAAAGGCATGCAACATAATGTCCCTGCTACAAATGAAAACCTTTATAATAAAATATTGTATGACAATGTTTTTACATGGATTAAATCTGTCAGACAGAGCTTTGAAATATAACTAATAAATAAAAAGGTTCTAGAATTTGCAAAAACACCAATGCTATAGTTTATACATGAACATACATTTAAATTAATCAAGGAGTAATTACCCATCGAAATTGTCAGTAAAACTGAAACTAAATGATTAACTTCAGGCTACATGCTAACTGAAGACCATAAAAATAGCTTTTTATCTTCCTGATCATTACACTAATTGTTTTCTAGCGGTTATACTTCGTTGTGACATCTCCTTATGATTTCAAAACAATACTTAAAAACAATGTATAATAGTAAAGAAGAATACTTAAATCCAGCAGTTATAGATTGGAAAAATGTTTTATGGAAAGAAATAAACCATAAAGCAACACCAATCTAGCCTCCCTGCAGGTTAGATATCCTTGTTATTCGTTACTTGTGGTACTAGTCAAGATTTCTGGAGTTACTAGCTAGCAACTGCTTTAACATTCATTTCAAAATAATATTTCTGTGACATAAATCACCACAAGGTTCTGTGTGAGATAACAGTTCCAGAGGGACAAGAAAGTATTTGATTTAATCCTGAGTCACTTTTCATCCACCTAAGTCTATTTTCCTTCCACCACCACACCATCTGAATAGAAAGTAAACTTGGAATGCATGCTAAATGTGTGATAATTTTTTCCCTTCCCTTCATAATCGCAGAGCTCTGTGACAATGTGTAACAGACAATATGTCACACTTGTGGCATTCAAGTTATCTTCACTTGATCTGTTCATCTTTATCTTGATTTGCCACATTGTCTTATTTGTCCTACAAGGTTTATCAATTGTTATAACTTAAATATAAAATTTAATTATATAGGAATTCCAAGTTTATCTTGGAGTCACTCTTGTCAGCTGATTGGCTTACGTTTGATGATGAGACCATAGAGCCCACTATCTAGCCAAACGAAAACCGAATCTGGGACATTCATATCTTCCAGATATATTTTTCCAATTCTTGTATTGTCAGATTGAGAAAATAATCTTGTAAGTCAAGGGCAACCATTATTCTGCCCTATTTTATAGCAAATGGACATTCCAAGCATCAAATCTGATCAAACTTAGATAATTGAATCAGGACAATTCACCTTCATGTTATCGTGCAAAATAACTCAATTATTAATTCTCTATCTACTTCTATTTAGGACTATTATAATGGATAGGATCTAATTTTGTATGTTGAAATGTTACATGACTAGTCTGTGAGAGAACTCTTTCAACTAAAGTAAGGAGGTTCACAGGATCAACCGGGATGAGATTATCTTAATCTTAGCTTCATACAATGCTTAACTCATTGCCAAAGGGATTGTCCAATTTTATTACCAAACTTTGGAATGATTGTTCACAACTGAGGTTGTCTCTTCGGCCACTTTATAAATCTGTAAGAGTCAACCATGTCATGTAGGATTGGAGTCAGATGAAGACCAGACTAGATAAGGGGCGGCAGGATATTTGTGAACTGTGTGCCTTCCTGCACCAATTTCTTTGTGGTTATCTTGCTGATATTAACCTGCAGATTACCAAATTGGCACAATGGGATTTAATCATCAGGAAAATGAAGGGCTTATGCCCGAAACGTCGACTCTCCTGCTCCTCGGATGCTGCCTGACAGCTGTGCTTTTGCAGCACCACACTCTTCGACTCTGATCTCCAGCATCTGCAGTCCTCACAGTGGGTTTTGATGTCCAAAATTCAGGCAGCTTGGTGAGTACAATAGCTTTGGGATTTCTGTTTCTTAATCAAAATTCTTAATTACCTTCCTGAAAACTAAACTCTGGAACTTGGCCGTGGCATACACTCAAAGTTTTACAAAACCTGACTTTGTGGTCTTTTCTGAATGTGTTAAAGGAGGTCTGTCAAACAACTTCTGGGAAACCAGCCTAAAACCAGGTATTTATTATCACTGAGGCAAGCCAACAAATTGCTCAATGTCCACATATTTATGCAAAACAAAACTCAACACACTTACAAAAATTATGGAGACATAATTTACTTGGAAAGAAAAAAAGAAATTTTGCTTAACTTTTTTTAAAACAAATGCTGTACTTAATTGTAAATGTATGGGAATAAAAGTTATGAATTCAAGGTACGGATTTGCTTCCAGCTAGTTGCTCAGTCGACACTTAACTAGGAAAGCTTTTCTGCCAGTTAGGACTGTGTCCTGAAACTGGGAACTGTATGAAACATCAAAAGAATGGTTCTAGACCCTAGAAGCAGAAGGAGTCCAGGCACAATTGCACCCATGTACAAAGTCTGCATCCCAAATTGGGCAAATGTGAATGTGGAGGCAGGTTACTCTAAAACACTGCAAGTGATTTATATCACATGCCACTTGTATTATACAGTGGAAAGTTCTCCATGAAAAGTAATAAACTATTGGAATATTTGAAAACAATAGAAGAACTGAACAGAGAGCTTCCAAAGCTCGTCTTAAAAGAAAGCAAACATAATCATTCATTTTAATATATTTCAGCTTTATTATTTTGTATTTACATTCATATTTTGCAGAATACTTCGTTCAGTTTTGACCCCTTCTACCTGCAGATTCTTTAAACATTGGCTGACAGTAAATACGAGTAGGAATGTTCCTGAAATAGCTGGACACCCATGGTCTGGAAAAGAACAAGACAACCCATAAAGTTGATCTATGAATATACATAATTATATACGTAAATGGATATTCACTAAAACTGAATAGTCAAACTAGTTGCTCCCTATAGAAAACGTAGCCTTTGAAAAATATTTATTTTAAGCACAAGTACTGTATTATGATTTAATATATAACCAGTAAACTGTTGATATAAAATATTTGAAATATCACTGTCACAATTAGCAGCAACTATTCAATCTCTTAATTATCAACCCAACCTTATTTACTCAGTGTATCTGAACATATGATTTGAATAAAAATCCAAAACCACTGTATATGTAATGAGCAGATCCTGCCCGACATTGCTAACGGCAAGTCAGAACATACACTTAAATAGATGTTATAGCAAGTAATGTACGAAAGAGCACACAATGCATTATTTGTATCGAATGTACTGTAGTATTGCCCAAGGACAGAAATATGTTTCTCTTCCAATAATTGCCTCTCTGCTTCTTCAATGCTTTAATTTCTTAAGTACTCCTGTGCCTTTATACTTACTTCAATTCCTTACTCTTTCACTTATTGTGTGTCTGTTACAACTGTAATTTAATGTGCTGCTTGCATTTCCAGTTGTATCCAACTTTTTGTTGGAGGCTTCTTCTCTCTTCTTTAATATATTTTTATTAGTTAAAAACATAGAACAGTACAGCACAGTACAGGCCATTCGACCCTCAATGTTGTGTCAGCCTTTTATCCTACTCGAAAATCAGACTAACCTACACACCCTTCATATATTATCATCCATGTGCCTATCCAGGCATCACTTAAATGTTCCCAATATCTCTGACTTTACCACCACTGCCAGCAGCACATTCCACACACCCACCACTCTCTGTGTGTAGAACCTACCTCTGACATCTCTCCTAAACCTTCCTCCAATTACCTTAAAATTATGCTCCCTTGTGATAGACATTTCCACCATGGGAAAATGTCTCTAGCTATCCACTCTATCTATGCCTGTCAATATCTTGTACACCTCTATCAAGTCACCTCTCATCCTTCTTCCCTCCAGTGAGAAAAGCCCTAACTCCCTCCAGTCCAGACAGTATCCTGGTAAATCTCCTCTGCACACTCTCTAAAGCTTCCACATCTTTCCTATAATGAGGTGACCAGAACCGAACACAATATTCCAAGTGTGGTCTAATCAGTACTCTATAGCGCTGCAGCATAACCTTGCAGCTCTTAAACTCAATCCCCCTGCTAATGAATTTCTTATTTCATTTATTATGTATTCATTATAAAATTCCCAATTTTATTATAGGTCAAGGCATTCACTTACCTACCAGTCAATATTTGTTGGGATCAGGAGGGGGACAGAAAATAGTTGACAGCAAGTGTTATTTCCTCCACTACATTTCCCAGCATTGAGATATTCAAAATGGTAGCTAAAGGGATTTCCAAGATCAGTTTGCCACATGCTCTTTTCCACTTCTCTTTATGTTGGAAACTTTGGTTCATTATTCATTGGTGGTTTTCATATTGCTTTGCCTATTTCCAAGTGGTATGGTTTTCACCTGTTTAGTTTAATTTATTACTGTTTTATAAATATATGTACTCAATAAAATGCAAAAGTCCTGCAACATTTTATAACAGAAAATAAGCAGAATCTCTGAAACATGATGCCTGAATTTGACAGATAAAAATATGTGCAAGGCACAATTCTCTGTTGTCTCCAAAACACTGACAATGCAATTCACATAGCCCAGACAATTTGACTTGTTTACATTTAGATCTTTCACAAACTGATTGAAAATTTATTATTGTTGGCTGCTATCATCAACTCCACTCTCCATTGACTCTAGTTGCAGTAACTCACTCAAGCTGTGTGAATCCTTGACAACTTTCATTTATGCAGTGCATTTAATTTGGAAACAACCCAAAGTGTGGGAAACACGCCAAGGTATTTTAAAGATAGGAGGTGAAAAAAATCACAAATGAGTATATACTAACCAGTGGGGAGGAAGTGTAAATTATAAATTAAATTTTGATGAAAAATAGATATTGAGAAGACTTTAAAGGCTGAGCAATGAGCAGAGATGTGGTGAAGTTTAGGAAAACAGTTCTTGTGAGTTGTGCTAAAATAGTTGAAGGCTCTCTCACCAGCAGTGGATTGGAAGAAAATGGTTCAGAGTCTGAACAGGACACAAGACTGTATCTTGCCTCACTCTCTGGCCTTAGTTGAACCTCCTAGTGGTTAGCAAAGAGTTAGTCTGTCCTTGATTTTTCAGCATTTTTAATTGTGTACTGTGGTGATACCCTTATTTGAATCAACTTCAACATCCTGTTGTAGATAGTTCATCTATTGGAATCTCAATAACATCTACTCAGGAATACTCTGAGACTTTTCCTTGTCCTTTATTACTCCTTCATTACATCCTGGTGACAACCAGCTCTGCTTCTCACTGACCAATGCCATTCTGTCAGATATCTAGTCACATTAGAATTAGAATTTATTCCAATTTATCAGCAAGGTAATAACAACCCTCTCCAAGGCTTGCTTAGGCTGAATCTGACAATGTACAATTTTTGCTTTTTAATGGACTCTGAACTAAGCTTCAACTCAGTTTTCTGAACCATCATTACGTTATATTTTTAATAGTGTAACATTATTCATTCCAAATCCAATCTCTGGACACTGAAACACATGATTATCTGCTCTAGGCACTGCCTCTCCAATGTTTACCTCAGTAGCATCCTGATTTACACCGAGCAAAACTGCCTTTAACTGATTGCATCCTTCCCTCCTAGGTCTTTACTATCTTATTACCAGTCTTTACCAATGCAAACAATTTCTATTTATAGATCACCCACTGGTTTCATGCACTCCATTTCTTCAACCTCCTCAGTCTTACAGTCTGAAGGAAATAGCTAAAGAAATAGTGGAGGCATTAGTGGTGATCTTTCAAGAATTACTGAAAGTCAGGGCGGGTCCCAGAGGATTGAAAAATCACTAATGCAACCCCCCTGTTTAAGAAGGGATTAAGGCAAAAAGTGGGAAATTATATGCCGATTAGCCAGACCTCGGTCATTGGAGTCCTTTGTGAAGGATCAGATTTCTGAATACTCAGAAGTGCATGGTAAAATGGGGCAAAGTCAACGTGGTTTCATCAAGGGGAGGTCATGCCTGACAAGTACGTTAGAATTCTTTGAAGAGGTAATGGGCAGGTTAGACCAAGGAGAGCCAATGGATGTTATCTACCTGGACTTCCAGAAGGCCTTTGACAAGGTACCACACAGGAGGCTGCTGAGTAAGATGAGGGCCCATGGTGTTAGAGGCTAAGTACTAGCATGGATAGAAGATTGGCTGTCTGGCAGAAAGGAGTGAGTATGGATACAAGCGACCTTCTCAGGATGGCAGCCTGTGACTAGTGGCGTTCTACAAGGGTTAGTGTTGGGACCACAACTTTTCACTTTATACATTAATGGTCTAAATGAAGGAACTGAGGGCATTCTGGCTAAGTTTGCAGATGATACAAAGATAGGTGGAGAAACAGATAGTATTGAGGAGGCAAGGAGACTGCAGAAGGATTTGAACAGATTAGGAGAGTAGGCAAACGGATTACAACGTGGGAAAGTGTGAGGTCATGCACATAGGTAGGAAAAATAGAGGCATAGACTATTTTCTAAATGGGGAGAAAATTCAGAAATCCAAAGTGCAAAGGGACTAATCCAAGATTTGCTTAAAGTAAACTTGCAGATTGAGTCAGTAGTTAGGAAGGCAAATATAATGTTGGTATCTATTGCAAGAGGACTAGAATATAAAAGCAGCAATGTACTTCTGAGGCTTTATAAGGCTCTGGTCAGACCACATTTAGAGTATTGCAAACAGTTTTGGCCTCCATACCTTCAGAAGGATGTACTGGCCCTGGAGCAGGTCCAGAGGAGGTTCACGAGAATGATCCCTGGAATACAAGGCTTAACATTTGAGGAGAAAGTGAGGACTGCAGATGCTGGAGACCAGAGTTGAAAACTTAACATTTCAACTTAACATTTGAGTATTCAATGGAGTTTAGAAGGAAGGGGGGTGGGATCTAACTGAAGCTTACAGAATGCTTAATGGCCTGGACAAAGTGAACATTGGGAAGATGTTTCCATTGGCAGGGGAGAGTAGGAGCTGAGGGCACAGCCATAGCGTAAAGCGAAGACCCTTTAGATTGGAGATGAAGAGAAACCTCTTCAGACAGAGAGTGGTGAATCTATGGAATTCACTGCCACAGAAGGCTGCGGAGGTCAGGTCATTCAGTATATTTAAGATGGAGACAAATAGGCTCTTCATTGTGAAGAGGATCAAGTGTTACGGGGAGAAAGCGAGAGAATGGGGTTGAGAAATTTATTAGCCATAATTGAATGGCAGAGCAGACTCAATGAGCCAAATGGCCTAATTTCTGCTCCTATGTCTTATGGTCTTACACTCTGATCCCTTCAAATTCTGTCATTACTTGCTTGTTCTGTTAATTTGAGTTAAGTAGATAAGTTTGATAATTTGCATGTGTGATGTTGTAACTGACATATGCATTCATATAGACAATAGAAGCACATTAAAAGTTTTGATTCAAGGGTGTATTTTCCATAAAATGCATGTGCTAGGCCACATTTAGTATGATAGTTCCTTCTTCTGAATTCTATTCTTATGAGTAATTATTAGTTATGATTTATTCCATTCCAATCCAGGAACCTTCAGTATGTTTTATTAATGTTTCCGTCACACATTATCAAAGCAACGCTAGTTTAAGTATTACAAAGCAGAATTGCCTTAGCAAAACTGACTCACACAATATTCATTAGTGATATGATGTATATTTAAACTTCAGAATATTCACTCAAGAATCCAAAAACATTAATCTTGTCTCTGATTATCTAATCACTACTGAGCAGAAAATAAAATGAGTAACAATATTACTGATATTCGTTGATTTAGAAAACCTGTTATTCCATTGGAATAATTTATGGAGCAAACAAATGAGCTTGGTATTTGTGATGTTCAAGAATGTTTTCATGGGCACCTACATCTTATAGTGTAAAGTGAATTAAGCAGAGTAGAATGTCTGCAATCTGTAGATATAAATATGTGATCAACCTGAAACTAACTTATCTCACATACCAGACTTTAGAAGCACAGGCAGATTGGAGATACAATGTCTGTAAACCTTAAGTTTGTAATTTCAGGAATAATGGGCTAAATTTTACTGTCAAATTGTCAGTCAGGATAAAGATGCTTGCCATTATTTAAGCATAAATGATCCATCAGGTTGAGATGAGAATTGGATTTGTGATTAAATGTCGATATGCAAAGGCTGCTGTCCAAGCACCACTTCACCATTAACTTCACAGAAATTGCATCTTGCCTCTTTCACCATTGGCTTGCATTGACTGTCTCAAAATTGTTGAAATTGCACTTTAAATTTAAATAAATGCATCACAAACAGTAAATGGTTGTCACTGCAACCATGACTACCCCTTCCGTAATGTAATTGTTCATTAATACCAATACTAAAATACCAGAAAACTAATACTAAAAAATGTGCAAGTGTGAAGTCTCAATCTTGTGGATATTTGTTTTTGTTAGAAATTTTTAAAATGTCAAATTTAATTTATACAAGGAGTTTTATTTTTCCTTTTTTTCTCCATCCAAACTTAATTTTCCTTCTGTTTATTTATTTTACTGTAGATGATTTGACATTGCATTCTCATATCCTAAGTTACACTTGCTTCTCAGTTCCTACACTGCTAACTTCCCAATCATTAATTCATTGATTGAGGTGATGCATAATTGCTTACCCTAGTTGACTCAGGTCAAATCTGACCAATTTCTTACCAATAACCATTATCAGTTCACACTTTAACTTATGACACAAAAAATATTAAAACCTTAATGTCTATGAACAAGTTTACCTAATATCATGTGCCATTGGATGCCCTGCTACAGCAGAAACTGGACCTTTGAAGATTAAGCAATATGTCACTTAATTAGCGCTGCTACACCAGTTATCTACCTTGATTTGAATAGAACTGACTGATAAATAGAAAAATGACAGGCCCAAAAAAGATATCATGTTGCATCAATTAGATATCTTAAACAGATTGCAATATTGATAGAAATTATCTGAACTCATTTTGACTTCATGAAGACTTCTGTTTTAATAAATTTTCAAAGAATATGGCAGGGCCAATCGTTTATTTGCACGTTTTATTTGGAGGCAAGCAAAACTGTAGTTGTCTTCTTGAAAAATAAATAAGCATTATTTATACTCCTGTGAGATTGTTTACATGTATGAGTTTTTTATGGCAGTGAGAATTCAACAGTAAATAGAAGCATGACTAGCTACAATAAAGTAGGCATTTCAGTAAGTTGTCATCACCAAACACTTCACAAAGGTTGTGCCACATACTGGTAACATTCAGTCGTAAAACTGCTACAGAAAATTAGGGTCGATATTTATTTGAATTATATAATTTATTTTCGGAGTTTGTCTTCACAGTCAGAAGAAAACCTTACTTGCTGATGCGTTGGTTCAGTGTGATATAATGGAAATTTCTCCATCTGTCTTGATTTTCTTCTTT
The DNA here is from genome assembly GCF_037043375.1 of Chiloscyllium plagiosum. Lineage (NCBI taxonomy): Eukaryota > Metazoa > Chordata > Chondrichthyes > Orectolobiformes > Hemiscylliidae > Chiloscyllium > Chiloscyllium plagiosum. The sequence goes on along the minus strand of NW_028270157.1, from coordinate 21,507,737 downwards.
GCGTTTCCTAATTATAGCCTCCTGTCGCTCCCATTCCTTCCTCCCTTTTTCTTGGATCTCCTTCTCAAACTGAGCTAGCTGTGGAAAGGTGGATCATTAATCTTTAGTGCTAGCTGAGATAAGGTGTGACCATATTTCACCTGACAGCTCTACAGTAGATAAATTGCTACCATGACAATGATTTATTAGTTGGAATCTGAACCATGTCTCAGTGCAGCCTCATACATCAGAGAATACCGCTGTGCAACAAACATGCATAATCCAGAAGCACAGGGGCATCAGAGAAGGACATCAAAAATAGTCACCTACATCTTGTTAATTACAGTATTAAATATAAATAGGTTGTTAGTCCAGAGTTTTAGCGTTCTTTGGTTTAATTTATATAACACACAGTTAGGTCATGGGTTTGTGACACTATTTAATTATTCTGCTTTCTTAAATAAAAAATTTAATATCCAGTGGGTAACTTAAAAATACCCACATGCAAAATCCAGCTGAGAATTTAATAGTTCATCTCCTGAGAACTGTATCTAACTTTGCAATGGCAGAATAAATTGGCATGGTTGAGTCAACAATAGTCCATTCCTTTTAATATCTACAAGTGAAATAAAAATTAAAGCCTTCTGAAGGGAAATAAACAATCCAAAGTTATTGAGTCAATGTGAAAATAGAAATAAATATAATAAGCAAAGACCAACTAGTCACCAAGCCTAATCCCCAAATATTCTGAAAAGAAAGATTAGAAATATGCATTCTGATTCCCAACATTGATCATGTGAATTCATAGATCTTCACAACTGCTCCATTACAGAATACCAATCTGCTACTCTTTCTTCTGCTTCATCTGGCCAAGGGCTGTTGTGTCCTATAATATATCTAGGGGCTTCTGATTCCTGTCATGTTTCAACTAGAAGTTAATCAATTACTTTTTAACTGTCTAACTAACTTTCATTTCTGAATTCTTTACTTCTCTTCCTAAATGTTTCTTTTCAGATCTGATGATGTACTTTCCGTTATATCTATTATGTATTTTGGTCTCCATACAGAAACTAGGAGCAGGAAATGTTTCTTCACCCAAAGGGGTAGTGAACCTGTGGGATTCACTACCACAGAAGTCACTGAACATACTCAAGAAAGGGATAGATATATTTCTAGATTCTAAAGACATGAAGGGGTATGGAGAGAAAATGGAAATATGGTATAAAGGAGTAGGAGTAGGTTTTTCAGCCCTTTGAATCTACTCTGCTGTTCAGTATGATCATGGCTGATCTTCTACCTCAATGCCCGTATTCCTGCATTCTCTACATCTCCCTTGATGCCATTAAAACTTAGAAATGTATCTATCTCTTTCTTGAATATGTTCAGTGACTTGACCTCCACAACCTTCTGAGATAATGAATCCCATAACCCTTTGGGTGATGAAAAATTTCCTCCTCTCAGTCTTAAGTGATCTACCCAGTATCCTGAGACTTTGTCCCATGCTTCTAGATTACTCAGTCAGGAAAACATCCTCCCCCTGCATCTTGTCAGTCCAGCCATGTTAAAAGTTTATATATTTCAATCAGATTCCCTTCTATCCTTCTAGGTGGGCGGCACGGTGGCACAGTGGTTAGCACTGCTGCCTCACAGCGCCAGAGACCCGGGTTCAATTCCCGCCTCAGGCAACTGACTATGTGGATTTTGCACATTGTCTGCGTGGGTTTCCTCCGGGTGCTCCCACAGTCCAAAAATGTGCAGGTCAGGTTAATTGCCATGCTAAATTGCCCGTAGTGTTAGGTGCAGGGGTAAATGTAGGGGAATGGGTCTGGGTGGGTTGCGCTTCAGCGGGTCGGTGTGGACTTGTTGGGCCGAAGGGCCTGTTTCCACACTGTAAGTAATCTAATAATCTAATCTAATCTAAACTCTAATGGATACAAGCCCATTTGAACCAATTTCTCTTCCTTGGATAGTCCTGCTGTCCCAGTATCAGCCAAGTGAACCTACTGTATGAAAAGCATATCCTTTCTTAGTTATGAAGACCAAAACTGTGTGGTGTCACCAAGGCCTTGTATAATTGTAGTAAAGCATCTCTACTTCTGAATTCAAATCTCTTGCGACCAAGACAAATATACCATTTGCCTTCCGAATTGCTTGCTGCAGCTGCCTGTCTACTTGGATTGACGAGTACACAGGGACACCGGAACTCTTTGTACATCCACATTTACCAACATATTGCCATTTAAATAATACTCTTTCTTTATGTATTTTACTGAGGTGTAAAACTTCAAATTCATCAACTTTGTACTGCATCTGCCATGTGTTTGCCCACTCTCTCAACTTGTCTAAATCACCTTGAAGCCTTCTCGCCTCGTCCTCACAATTCACAATCCTGCCCAGTTTTGTATCATTAGCAAATTTAAGAATGTTGTATTTGGTTCCCTCATTATGTTAGAAAAAGTATATATGTTAGAAATAATTCAGTCTTGGAAAGGTTAGAGCTCTTTAACATTGCTTTAACACTGCTTGCCATCTGCCTGAAGAAGGCTCCCTTAGATTGGTTTCTATTACACATCACCTGACTCTCCAGTGTTGCCATAAATGTAGCCCCTTGGATACTTAGACAAAACAATTGATTCCTAGCAATTACTTCCTGGCTCCTTACAGACAATACAACAACGTATAACAATTTCTATTACAGCCTCACTGTAAACATTGCAAAATACATGGTTTATATTGTCTTTCAGCCTTCTTCCTGGAAGCATTTAATTTGCTTTACCATAGTTTCTTTTTCAGTATTTTATATATTTTAACAATGTCCCATTTTTGTAGCAGAGCTTCTGAAATATTATTTTTCCAACCTAAGTCCTACCTCTATGGATAATAAGACACTTACCTCATTTCCTGGTCTTCACGCTAATTGATTCACCCTACTCTGCTAACCACGACAGTGCCTCTAGTCATCACTTTCACACAAACAAAGGACATTTGAGTTATCGATTTCATTTGTTCAATAAAATATGAATGACTGTCTTTCGTTTTACTAGCCTTCACAATATGTCAATCACCTGCCCCCTTGATTTGCTAAATAGATCTCATCTAAAACATATGGAGCTTATTCAAGGAACAGCTACTGCGGGACATTGATAAGTATATACCTGTCAGACAGGAAGGTAGTTGTTGAGAGAGGGAACCATGGTTTGCTAAAGAAGTTGAAGCTATTGTCAAGAGGAAGAAGAAGGTTTATGTGAAGATGAGGCATGAAGGCTCAGTTAGGGGACTTGAGAGTTATAAGTTAGCCAGAAAAGGGCTAAGAAGAGCTAGGAGGGGACATGAGAAGTTGTTGGTGGATAGGATCAAGGAAAACCCTAAAGCTTTCTACAGGATATCAGGAATACAAGAATGACTAAAGTAAGATGAGGGCCAATCAAACATAGTACTGGAAAGTTGTTTGTGGAATCTGAAGACATGGGGAAGCGCTTAATGAATACTTTTCAACAGTATTCACATTGGAAAAGGGCAATGTTAATGAGAATACAGAGATATAGGCTACAGGATTAGAGGGGATTGAGGTTGACAAAGAGGAGGTTTTAGCAATTTTGGAAGATCTGAAAATAGATAAGACTCCTGGGCCGGATGGGATTTACCCTCAGATTGTGTGGGAAACTAGGGAGGAGATTGCAGAGCCTTTGGCTTCAATCTTTATGTCATCATTGTCATCAGGAGTAATGCCAGAAGACTGGAGGACAGCAAATGTTGTTCTCTTGTTTAATAAGGGGAGTCAGGACAACCCTGGTATTATAGGCCAATGCGCCTTAATTTGGTTGTGGGTAAGGTGTTAGAAAAGGTTATAAGAGATAGGATTTATAATCATCTGGAAAGGAATAATTTAATTAGGGATAGTCAATATGGTTTTGTGAAGGGTAGGTCGTGCCTCACTAACCTTATTGAGTTCTTCAAGAAGGTGACAAAACAGGTGAATGAAGGTAAGATGGTTAATGTGGTATATATGGACTTCAGTTAGGCATTTGATAAGATTCCACATAGTAGGCTATTGCACTTTCGGGATTGAAGGTGATTTAGTGGTTTGGATCAGAAATTGGCTAGCTGAAAGAAGACAGGGGTGGTGGTTGATGGGAAATGTTCATCCTGGAGCTCAGTTACCAGTGGTGTGCCGCAGGGATCTGTTTGGGGTCCGCTGTTTGTCATTTTTATAAATGATCTGGACGTGAGCGTAGAAGGTCAAGCAGCATCAAAGGACCAAGAAAATCGCGTTTCAGACAAAAGCCCTTCATCAGGAATGAGGCAGAAAGCCTCTGGGGTGGAGAGATAAATGGGAGGGGGGTGGGGCTGGGGAGAAGGTAGCGAAGAGTACAATAGATGGATGGAGGTGGGGATGAAGGTGGTAGGTCGGAGAGGAGGGTGGAGCGGATAGGTGGGAAGGAAGATTGGCAGGTAGGACAGTTCATGAGGACGGTGCTGAGCTGGCAGGTTGGAACTGGGGTAAGGTGGGGGGGAGGGGAAATGAGGAAACTGGTGAAGTCCACATTGATGCTCTGGGTTGAAGTGTGCTGAGGCGAAAGATGAGGTGTCGGGTGGTGAGGGAGTGGTGTTGGAGGAGGCCCAGGACCTTCATGTCCTCGGAAGAGTGGAAGGGCGTTGAAATGTTCGGCCATGGGGCGGTGGGGTTGATTGGTGCGGGTGTCCCGGAGATGTTCCCTAAAGCGCTCTGTGAGAAGGCATCCAGTCTCCCCAATGTAGAGGAGACTGCATTGGGAGCATCAGATACAATAAATGACTTTGGTGGATGTGCAGGTGAAACTTTGGATGTGGAAGGCTCCTTTGGGGCCTTGGATGGAGGTGAGGGGGGTGGTGTGGGCGCAGTGGCAGGGAAGAGTGCCTAGCGGGGAGGGTGGGTTGTTGGGGAACAAGGACTTAATCAACTAGTCATGGAGGGAATGATTTTTGCAGAAGGCAGATAGGGATGGGGAGGGAAATATATGCCTGGTGGTGGGGTTTGTTTGTAGGTGGTGGAAATGTCGGCGGATGTTGCAGTTGATGGGGTAGAAGGTAAGGACCAGGGAGGTTCTGACTTTGTTGCAGTTGGAAGGGTGGGGTTTGAGGGCGGAGGTGCGGGATGTGGATGAGTTGCATTGGAGGGCATCTTCAAACATGTGGGAAGGGAAATTACGGTGTGTTCTGTGGTGGAAATGGTCCTCCTGGAAGCAGATACGGTGGAGGTGGAGGAGTTGGGAACACAGGATAGCATTTTTGCAGGAGGTAGGGTGGGAAGAGGTGTAATCCAGGTAGCTGTGGGAGTCGGTTGGTTTGTAAAAAATGTCACCACAGGAATTGCAAAACCTGTCCCCACATGTCCCCCCTCACCTCCATCCAAGGCCCCAAAGGAACCTTCCACATCCATCAAAGTTTCACCTGCAACTCCACCAATGTAATTTATTGTATCCGTTGCTCCTTTACATTAGGGAGACTGGAAGCCTTCTCGCAAAGCACTTTAGGGAACATCTCCGGGACAACAGCACCATTCAATCCCACCACCCCATGGCTGAACATTTCAACTCTCCCTTCCACTCTGCCGAGGACATGCAGGTCCTGGGCCTCCTCCAACGCCACTCCCTCACCACCCAATGCCTGGAGGCAGAACACCTCATCTTCCGCCTCAGAACACTTTAACCTCAGGGCATAAATGTGGACTTCACCAGTTTCCTCATTTCCCCTCCCCCCACCTCACCCCAGTTCCAACCTGCCAGCTCAGCACCATCCTCATGAACTGTCCTACCTGCCAATCTTCTTTCCCACCTATCCGCTCCACCCTCCTCTCCGACCTACCACCTTCATCCCCACCTCCATCCATCTATTGTACTCTTTGCTACCTTCTCCTCAGCCACACCCCCCCCTCCCATTTATCTCTCCATCCCAGAGACTCCCTGCCTCATTCCTGATGAAGGGCTTTTGTCCAAAACATTGATTTTCCTGCTCCTCGGATGCTGCCTGACCTGCTGTGCTTTTCCAGCAACACTCTAAACTTGACTTTGATCTCCAGCATCTGCAGTCCTCACTTTCGCCTGGATGTGGGCGTAGAAAGATGGATTACTAAATTTGCGGCAGATACTAAGGTAGACAGAGTTTTTGATAATGCCAAAGGATATTTTGGCTTACTGAGGGACATAGATAAGATGCAGAGCTGGGCTGAGAAGTGGCAAATGGAATTTAATGTGGAAAAGTGTGAGGTAGTTCACTTCGGAAGAAGTAACAGGAATGCAGAGTACTGAGCTCATGGTAAAAGTCTTGGCAGTGTAGATGTACAGAGATCTCAGTGTCCAGGTGCATAAATCCCTGAAAGTTGCCACCTAGGTTGATAGGGTTGTTAAGAAGGCAAATGGTGTGTTGCCATTTGTCACAAGGTCATGCTTCAGCTGTAAGGCTGCACCTGGAGTATTGCATGCAGTTCTGTTCACCGCATTATAGAAAGGAAAGCTTTGGAAAGGGTTCAGAGGAGATTTACTAGGATGTCGCCTGGTATGGAAGGAAGATCTTATGAAGAAAGGTTGAGGGAATTGAGGCTGTTTTCATTGGAGCGAAGAAGGTTGAGGTGACTTAATCGAGACGTTTAAGATAATCAGAGGGTTAGTGTCCACCCTTTTTCCTCGGATGGTGAAAGCTAACACGAGGGGACATAGCTTTAAATTGAGGGGTGATAGATTTAGGACACATATTAGGGGTAGTTTGTTTACTCAAAAAGTAGTAGGGACGTGGAACGCACTGCCTGCAACAGTAGCAGACTCGCTGACATTAAGTGCATTTAATGGGCATTGGCAATACATATGGATAATAATGGAATGGTGTAGATTAGATGGGCATCAGATTATTTTCACAAGTTGGCACAACATTGAGGGGCGAAGGGCCTGAACTGCGCTGCAACGTTCTATGTTCTATGTCTTTCTTTCTCAGCCCTTGTTTGAATTCAAAAAGCCTCAATGTCAATAATCATACTTCCATCATCCCCAATTTAAACATGCAGCTATCAATGCATTTCCACATCATTATCTGGAGGCCTAAATATGTGAACTACAGTTCTGATGTTTTGATAAGGAATAAGCCCATTGGATCTATGGCAGTGGTAGTGGAGTGGAGTAAGTGGTAACATAAAGAGGATATGATTGTTTTATGTTCCTAAACCTAACTTGAAATTGAAAAAATTTAGAATGCCTAATCTTCCTAAGGTTGAACCAAGTACTTCAACTGCTGTAAAATGGGGCTATGCAATATGGTTGACATAGCATTCTATTGGTTTAGAAATGCACCGATGCGACTATGGGATAAAATCAGAACTCTCAGTTTTGCTCCCTTGTTTTTCATTTAAGTCACCAATCTCGTGGTGCAGTCTTTTTCCATACCAGGAGACCAAAACTGGATCACTGCTTAGCTAGATATTTGTTCTTTGTCTGACAGCATGTTCCTGACCTCCCTGTGGCTCAATTAAGTCCCTCCCTATTCTCAACTCACCCAACCTGACCTTCAACTCACCAAATGATAATTTGTAGGTTACTGAAAGAAGCGTTTTCAAATAAATGATAACATAATAATAAATCTCATTTGCTTACAGCCTCTATTGCTGAATTTAAAATATTACAGTGACAATGTTGACATGTAATCCACAGTCCCCTATGAAAAAATAATGTCCAGATCCAATCAAGTCAGTTTCCATTAGATGTCTTATGTAACCCATATCTTTGAGGTGCTCATTGGAGTCATTTTCAGCAGAGTTATACTGTGACATTGCCCACTGGCAATATGTCATCTATGCTACTTTTGTCTCCTGCCCTGGCAGCCACTAATGGGTAGATCCACTTCTATTCTATTGTTTAATTATTCAGAGTGTCAGTATCTGAATGGGTGGCTGAAAGTGTGAAAGTGAGTGACTGTGTTGCTGCTTCATCACAGTCTTCCTGCTCCACCACTTCTGGATCTTGCACCAATGCCTGGCCAAACTGCAGCTCTTGGCTATCTGAAAGGAAAAGGACCTATTTTCTGACACCTGCACACTGCCACTTATAGCTAACTATCACATGTGCATAATATTGAACCAATTATTGCCAGCTGCGTATGTGCACAATGTTAAACTAAAAGTTCAGTGATTAATTCAGCATAAAGAGGTAATTAAAAGAGATGTTGTACTTTGTTTAACTGATTATTTACTTGACCACAATAACATAAAATTACCACAAGAAACTGCTTCATGAAAATGGTATCACTGATTGGTATTTGTAACTAACTTACTGTAGACATATAATATGATTAATTACATTCCGATTAATTGCATAATCTCTTCTGACCTTATAATGAAGGCAAGGACTTTGATGAAGCAGAAATGATTTAACCCAGAACAATACCCTGAGGGAATCCTACAGTGATGCTTGGGGCTAAGAAGATTGACCTCCAATAACCATCTTCCTTTGGGCCAATCAATGGAGAGTATTTCCCCCAATTCCCATTGGCTCCAGTTTTTCTAGCTCTCCTTGATGCCATACTGTGTCAAACGCTGTCTTGATGTCAAGGGCAGTGTCGAGAGAGTGGTCCTGGAAAAGCACAACAGCTCAGGCAGCATCCGAGGAGCAGGAGAATCAACATTTTGGGCATAAGTCCAGCATCTGCAGTCCACACTTCCTACTACATGACATCAAGGGCAATCACTTTCACCTCATTTTTGGATTTTTTTAGATTATCTACAGTGTGGAAACAGGCCCTTCAGCCCAACAAGTCCACACCGACCCTCCGAAGAGTAACCCACCCAGATCTATTTCCCTCTGACTAATGCACCTAACACTACGGGACAATTTAGCATGGCCAATTCACCTGACCTGCACATCTTTGGACTGTGGGAGGAAACCAGAGCACCTGGAGGACACCCATGCAGACACAGGGAGAATTTGCAAACTCCACACAGACAGTCAACCAAGACTGGAATCCGGCCTGGGACCCTGGTGCAGTGAGGCAGCAGTGCTAACCACTGAGCCACCGTGCCGCCCAGCTGTTCACTGTTTTGTCCATATTAGCACCAAGGTTTTAATTTGGTTGGGAGCTAACTGGCCCTGACAGCACTCAAACTGAGTATCAGTGAGCAAATTGTTTCTTCATGATACTGCTTGATAGCACTGTCAACAATGTGTTGCTGGAAAAGCGCAGCAGGTCAGGCAGCATCCAAGGAGCAGGAGAATCAACATTTCGGGCATAAGCCCTTCTTCAGGAATGAGGAAGATGTGCCAGGCAAGCTAAAGTAAAAGGTAGGGAGGAGGGACATTGGGAATGCAATAGGTGGAAGGAGGTTAAGGTGAGGGTGATGGGCCAGAGAGGGGGTAGGGGCAGAGAGGTCGGGAAGAAGATTGCAGGTCAAGAAGGTGGTGCTGAGTCCGAGGTTGGGACTGAGATAAGGTGGGGGGAGGGGAAATGAGGAAGGTGGAGAAATCTGCATTCATCCCTTGTGGTTGGAGGGTTCCTAGGCGGAAGATGAGGAGCTCTTCCTCCAGGTGTCGTGTTGCCATGGTCTGGCGATGGAGGAGGCCAAGGACCTGCATGTCCTGGTGGAGTGGGAGGGGGTGTTAAAGTGTTCCGCCACGGGGCAGTTGAGTTGGTTGGTGCAGGTGTCCCAGAGGTGTTCTCTGAAACATTCCGCAAGTAGGCGGCCTGTCTCCCCAATGTAGAGGAGGCCACATCGGGTGCAGCAGATGCAGTAAATGATGTGTGTGGAGGTGCAAGTGAATTTGTGATGGATATGGAAGGATCCCTTGGGGCCTTGGAAGCAAGTGAGGAGGGAGGTGTGGGCGCAAGTTTTGCATTTCTTGCGGTTGCAGGGGAAGGTGCCAGGAGTGGAGGTTGGGTTGGTGGTGGGTGTGGACCTGACGAGGGTGTCGCAGAGGGAGTGGTCTTTCCAGGGAGGGGAGGGAAATATATCCTTGGTTGTGGGGTCAGTTTGGAGGTGGCGGAAATGACGAAGGATGATATGATGTATCTGGAGGTTGGTGGGGTGGTAGGTGAGGACCAGTGGGGTTCTGTCCTGGTGGTGATTGGAGGGGCGGGGTTCAAGGGCGGAGGAGTGGGAAGTGGCGGAGATGTGGTGGAGAGCATCGTCAACCACGTCTGAGGGGAAATTGCGGTCTTTGAAGAAGGAGGCCATCTGGGTTGTTCGGTATTGGGATTGGTCCTCCTGGGAGCAGATGCGGCTGAGGCAAAGGAATTGAGAATATGGGATGGCGTTTTTACAGGGGGCAGGGTGGGAGCATGTGTAATCTTGGTAGCTGTGGGAGTTAGTCAGTTTATAGTAAATGTCCGTGTTGATTCGGTCGCCCGAGATAGAAATAGAGAGGGCTAGGAAGGGGAGGGAGGAGTCTGAGACGGTCCAGGTAAATTTGAGGTCGGGGTGGAAGGTGTTAGTGAAGTGGATGAGCTGTTCAACCTCCTCGTGGGAGCACGAGTTAGCACCGATACAGTCATCGATGTAGCGGAGGAAAAGGTGGGGGGTGATGCCAGTGTAGCTGCAGAAGATGGACTGTTCCACATATCCGACGAAGAGGCAGGCACAGCTGGGGCCCATGCAGGTGCCCATGGCTACCCCTTTGGTTTGGAAGAAGTGGGAGGATTGGAAAGAGAAGTTGTTCAGAGTGAGAACCAGTTCAGTCAGTCGAAGGAGGGTGTCAGTGGAAGGGTACTGGTTGGGTCGGCGGGAAAGGAAGAAGCGGAGGGCTTTGAGGCCTTCATGATGGGGGATGGAGGTGTATAGGGACTGGATGTCCATGGTGAAGATAAGGTGTTGGGTTCCATAGTGAAGATAGGGCGTTGGGGTCCACCCACACGCCTAGCTCCGCCCACATGCCTAACCCCTCCCCCACTCCCAGCTCCAGCCCCACACCAGGTCCTAGTTCCCAGCCCTGCTGTATTTTCACCATCTCTCCAGACCTCCCCCTCTCTGAGGATGAAAGATCAGTCCTCAGCAGAGGCCTCACCTTCATCCCCCTACGCTCCCCCAAGTCCCTTCTCCCTACCTTTTATCTTAGCCTGCTTGGCACACCTTCTTCATTCCTGAAGAAGGGCTTATGCCTGAAACGTCGATTCTTCTGCTCCTTGGATATTGCCTGACCTGCTGCGCTTTTCCAGCAACACATTTTTCAGCTCTGATCTCCAGCATCTGCAGTCCTCACTTTCTCCTAGCACTGTCAACAATCCCATATAAAAATGTGTTGATGTCATGCAGTAATTGGTCTGATTAGATTTAAGCGGAAAATGTGTTGCTGGAAAAGTGCAGCAGGTCAGGCAGCATCCAGGGAACAGGAGAATCGACGTTTCGGGCATAAGCCCTTCTTAAGGAATGAGGAAAGTGTGTCCAGCAGGCTAAGATAAAAGGTAGGGAGGAGGGACTTGGGGGAGGGGCGTCAGAAATGCGATAGGTGGAAAAAGGTCAAGGTGAGGGTGATAGGTCAGACTGGGGTGGGGGCGGAGAGGTCAGGAAGAAGATTGCAGGTTAGGAAGGCGGTGCTGAGTTCGATGGATTTGACTGAAACAAGGTGGGGGGAGGGGAAATGAGGAAACTGGTGAAATCCGAGTTCATCCCTTGTGGTTGGAGGGTTCCTAGGCGGAAGATGAGGTGCTCTTCCTCCAACCGTCGTGTTGTTGTGGTCTGGCGATGGAGGAGTCCAAAGACCTGCATATCCTTGGTGAAGTGGGAGGGGGAGTTGAAGTGTTGAGTCACAGGGTGGTTGGGTTGGTTAGTCCGGGTGTCCCAGAGGTGTTCTCTGAAATGCTCCGCAAGTAGGCGGCCTGTCTCCCCAATATAGAGGAGGCCACATCGGGTGCAGAGGATGCAATAGATGATGTGTGTGGAGGTGCAGGTGAATTTGTGGCGGATATGGAAGTTTCCTTTGGGTCCTTGGAGGGAGGTGAGGGGGGAGGTGTGGGCGCAAGTCTTGCACCTCCTGCAGTTGCAGGGGAAGGTGCCGGGAGTGGAGGTTGGGTTGGTGGGGGGTGTGGATCTGATGAGGGAGTCACGGAGGGAGTGGTCTTTACGGAATGCTGATAGGGGAGGGGAGGGAAATATATCCTTGGTGGTGGGGTCCGTTTGGAGGTGGCGGAAATGACGGTGGATGATACGCTGTACATGGAGATTGGTGGGGTGGTAGGTGAGGACCAGTGGGGTTCTGTCCTGGTGGCGGTTGGAGGGGTGGGGCTCAAGGGCAGAGGAGCGGGAAGTGGAAGAGATGCGGTGGAGGGCATCGTCGACCACGTCGGGGGGAAATTCCGGTCCTTGAAGAAGGAGGCCATCTGGGTTGTACGTTTTTGGTCCTCCTGGGAGCAGATGCGGCGGAGACGAAGGAATTGGGAGAATGGGATGGCGTTTTTACAGGGGGCAGGGTGGGAGGAGGTGTAGTCCAGGTAGCTGTGGGAGTCGGTCGATTTGTAGTAGATGTCCGTGTTGATTCGGTCGCCTGAGATAGAAATAGAAAGGTCGAGGAAGGGGAGGGAGGAATCTGAGACTGTCCAGGTGAATTTGAGGTCGGGGTGGAAGGTGTTGGTGAAGTGGATGAACTGTTCAACCTCCTCGTTGGAGCACGAGGCGGCGCCGATACAGTCATCGATGTAGCGGAGGAAAAGGTGGGGGGGTGGGGCCAGTGTAGTTGCGGAAGATGGATTGTTCCACATATCCTACGAAGAGGCAGGCATAGCTGGGGCCTATGCGGGTGCCCATGGCTACTCCTTTGGTTTGGAGGAAGTGAGAGGATTGGAAAGAGAAGTTGTTCAGGGTGAGGACCAGTTCAGTCAGTCGAAGGAGGGTGTCAGTGGAAGGGTACTGGTTTGTACGGCGGGAAAGGAAGAAGCGAAGGGCTTTGAGTCCTTCGTGATGGGGGATGGAGGTGTACAGGGACTGGATGTCCATGGTGAAGATAAGGCGTTGGGGACCGGGGAAGCGAAAATCATGGAGGAGGTGGAGGGCATGGGTGGTGTCCCGAACGTAGGTGGGGAGTTCTTGGACTAAGGGGGACAGGACTGTGTCGAGGTATGCGGAGATGAGTTTAATCCAATTTTTTTGCAAGGGACAGAACTGGATAATTTTCCTGTGTTATAGCTGTACTGGAACAGCTTGGCCAGGGGTGCAACACTTTCTAGAGTACAATTCTTCAGCATTATTCCTGGAATATTGTCAGGTGGAATAGCTTTTACAGTACCCTGTTCCTTCCTGAACACTGAGTAAATTAAACTGTGAATGGTGGTTGCCTTAGGAAGAGGCCAAGCTGGACTATCCACTTGGCATTTCCAACTGAAGATGGATGCACATACTTCAGCCTTGTCTTTGACGCTGACTTCCCCATTGTTGAGAATGGTTTGTGGGGCTTCCACCTCCCATTAGTTGTTAATTGTCCACCCACTATTTGTGACTGGATGTGGCAGGACTGCAAAGCTCAGACTTGATCAGTTCATTGTCAGATTGCTTAGTTCTATCTATTGCATACTGATTCCACTATTTGGCAGATCCAATTGTCCTGTATTATAGCTTCAGTAGGTTGATATCTCATTTTTATGTATGGTGCTGCTCCTGGCATGCCTTTCTACACTTTCTATTGAACCAGGGTTGATATTCTAGCTAGATGATGATGGTAAAATGGGGATATGCTGTGCCACAGGGTTACAGTTTGTGACTGAATACAATTCTGTTGCTTCTGATGACCCACTACATCTCATGGATGCCTGGTCTTGAGTTGCTAGATCTGTTCGAAATGTAAACCATTCAGCATGATGGTAGTGTAACACAGATGATAGAAGGTATCCTTAAGTTGAAGATGGGACTTTGTCTCCACAGGATTGTGTTTGATCCTGCTGATACTATCATGGATGGACACAACTGCCAATAGGCAGATCGATAAGGATGAGGCCAAGTAGAATTATCTCTCTTGTTGGTTCTCTCAGCATTTGCTGCAGATGCAAATTCAAAATGTATTGGAAATATGTAAACAATAGGAGCAACAGACGAAGGTAGCAGTTAAACTCTGCTCCTGTGCAGTAGGAGTACGAATGCTGTTTGTCATGAACAGAACGTTTCCAACAAGCCAAAAAGATGTACTATTGCACAAGTAAGCAATGTGATAAATGGATTTTACTGCTGGCTTGATGCCAGGTATATAGGCCATATATCCAAAAACTGGCCGATTGTATCAAACAGCATATCCATTTGGCTGTTTACAACAAAAAAAGCACTGCCTGTATCCAACCAGTCCTCACTTGCAAATCTCACATGAGATATGATTCTGCAATTGGACAATATTTGTAACATAATCCTGAATGTGCAAAAGATCATGCTGACAACCAATTTGGAATTGTCAGTCAAGCTAACAATGTGACATGTTTTGAGGCATATGACAGCATGGGTCTCATCCTGAACATCCACAAGGTGAAGGTCCTCCACCAAACTGCCCTGGCATTGTGGAGCAAACCCCCTCATCAAGGTCCATGGCGAGGCCTTAGAGAACGTTAATGTCTTCCAATACCTCAGGAGTGTCCTGTCAGGCGAAGCAGTTATTGATGAAGAGATCCAGCGCAACTTTCAGTGTGCTAGGGCAGCCTTTGGCTGCCTGAGGAAAAGGGGGTTTGCGCACAACAGCATCAGACCCAATAGCAACATCATGGTTTACTGAGCTATGGTGGTTCCCACCCTCCTATATGGCTCTGAGACATGGACTGTCTACAGCAGACACCTCAAAGTGCTGGAGCAGTAACACCAATGCTGTCTGCGCAAGATCCTGCAAATCCACTGGGAAGAAGGACGCATCAACACCAGTGTCCTTGACCACGTCAACATCACTAGCCCTTGATCAGCTACAATGGACTGGGCACGTTGTCCACATAACTGACATAGCCTCCCCAACCACGTGCTGTACTCCCAGCTTCAAAACAGCAGACGATCCCCAAGTGGACAGATGAAGCACTTCAGTGATACCCTCAAGGCCTCACTGGAAAAGTGCAGCATTCCCACAGATCACAGGCTCAAGACTGTCAAAAATGGAGGAGGAGCATTAGAGAAGGCATCTGGAACCTCGAGAGTTGTCTTCAGGAAAAAGCAGAAGCCAGGTAAAAAAGCAAAAGGAGCACACTGCCACACCAATGCCCCACCCACCTCTTCCCGCAATCACCTCTGCTCCAAGTAAGAAAGAGCTGCAGAAGACACATCTGTCTGTACAGCCACCTATGGACTCATCCTGAGACTGGAAGAGAGTCATCCTCATCTGCGAGAGACCACCAATGATGATAATGTGGCAGATTTTGGTGTACTGGAAACTGCATATGTTAAGTCACAGGGATCTTCCCTTTTCAAACTAAAGAAAGTACAACATATGTACCTTGTTAAAAATTTAAACAAAGCTTTGCAGTTAACTATCAGTCATCATTAACTGGTGCACTTCCAATGTGCTCAACAATTGTGCAGATCAAATTAGCCAAAATCTTACCTGCTTTAAGAAAAGACATTCCTCTTCTTGACGTTCATCCACATATATCTGCAATTCATTCCCATTCATTTCCTCTTCTTCTCCTTCCCTGATTAGTTGTCCAAAAAAAGCAATTTAAAATCTTATGGTTAATGCATGCCACTGAGCAAATAAACCAGTACTAAAAAAGTAATTTTAAACTCAAATCCCTTAAATTTTAATAATTTGTTCAGTAAATTTGTTTGTGCAATTTAGTTTCTGTTCCATAAAAATATGATTCTATTTTACAAATTCAAGTTGGTACAAGGTAAATTTAACACTGATATTGGGAAGAAACATTTCTGAACTGCCAAAACAATATAACCATAATAACAGGATTTCAATTATTCTAATATTAATTTGCAAGAAATCAATGTAAATTCTGCAGACAATATGGGGTTCTCAAAATGCATTCAATTTATTGGTTGGTGTGTAACAACCCCAACAGGAGAAAGATCCAATTCTGGGCTTAGTTTTTGGAAATCAGAAGATGCTAGTGGAAACAGTTCAGTATCAGTGAAATAACATTTTGGTGGCAGTGGTCATAATTCAGTTAGATTTAGTGCAGTTAGGGGAAAAAAGACACACCAGGAGTAAAATTCTCAATTGGCTGTGAATATGGGGGGCAGGGTGGAGGTCGGAGAGATAGAATTGATTTGTATCAAATGATGAAGGATTTAGATTGGATGGATAGGAGAGGCCTATTTCCCTTAGTAGAAATATCAATCACAAATCATTTAGTGCAGTATTTGGTAAAGGGATTAGAGGGATGCTGAGAAATCAGGCTACAGCAGTGTTTGGAAATTAAACTTGATGTGCAGTAACCTACAAGGTACCAAGAACTGGAAAATAAGATTAGGTTGGAGAGCTCTTTTACAGCTGATACAGACTTAATGGGTCAAATTATTTCTTTTTGTGCTGCAAATGTCTATAATTCTGTAAATCTTAACACAAGAATGAGCATATGATGCACTCCTGAATGAGGTAATGCATGTCAAAGTGCAATCACTTAAGAAACAATTACAGAGAAACCTTGATTATCCGAACAACACGAGCGGGGAGTATTTTGTTGGATAATCAAATGTTCGGATAATCAAATGCCGGATAACATAGTTTAGTTGAGCATCAGGACCTTGCAACCTTGCAGAATCTTCCGAAATTCAGATAATCGAATGCCAGGTAATCGAGGTTCCACTGTACATGGTGCAGTAACAAGACTGTAAAGTCATTCTGGATGGATGAGCCTAATAGCTCTTATGAATTCCTTTTGGAATTTATTTTGAAAATGTATCCCTCTTTATGGTCTAAGCCAAATCCCAAAATATTAAAACTGGGGATTGTAAAGAAGAATCAGTGGTGATAGTTCAAACCAATGTACTTCAAGTTCTGTAGCTATCCCATAGCTATCCCACCGATGCTACAGCCTGGTAAGGAATTATGCAAATTTGAGGGATGTTGCATAGAGTAAATTGAGACCTTATTGCCATGCACTGTTCTACAATCTATCTCATAACACCAAACTTTATTGTTTACATCTGGATTTCTGCTTGGAGAGTTAAATTGTTAATGTTCTGAGCGTGGACCAGAGATGCATAGCGACAAATTCAAATAAACACTGATATCAACTCAGTTTATGGCAGAATCTGAGACCTTCTGTCTCTTCCCATTTGAAACCAGATTTAGTGTAATGTGACCAGAGTGGTTGTAGCACTCGGAATCAACATCAACCCAGTTGGCTGAAATCCTGGGTGTGCTGTCGGGCTCCTGTCCAAATATTCAGGTATCAACACTTGAACATATGAACAAAAATGCTTCAATAGGTCAGTGTATATTATCAAATGCTTATTTAATTCTTTCTATCTGCCTTTGTTAGGTTTTGCAACTTCTGAAGTTTGGTGGAAAAAGCAGAAAATATTGGAGACACTAACAAGTCAGGAAGCATTGTGGAAAAACCAGAAAGCAGTTGATATCTCAGATGTAAACACTTATTCAGTTTGATTTATCTCAGCATTATTTGGATTTTGTTTTAGTTCAGTCTCCCATTTTGTGTTGAATGTTTCTAAATGCTGAATGCACAGGAAATTTTCTATGTAGCAAAAACAAGGTGACAATGATCAGCTAGCCATTAATCTAAATAATAGTTCATAACTGTTCTCCCAGTTGTTGGTAGAGAAAAGAAACTAAACAACCAGATAATATTCAGAAAGATCAGTGAACCACAAGAGAATTAGGAATACATAAGGATAGACTGTAGAGGCTTTTGAAAAGAATTACCGTCAAAAAAACACCTACAGTAATAGGATCAAAACAACAGCCCAGAGGGAAAAAAAATCTCCAATAAATCATAAGACCCAGAATTTGAAGGTAGGATGATGGAAAGGGTTAATTGCACATTCGGTGATCAGGACCTGGAGATGTGTCAGTGTGGCTTCTCAGCTTCAACTTCAAGTAATCAACGTCTAGAAAATATTCAGATTTTGACAAAAGGTTTATTAAAAGAGATCTCCCTAATTCACAAATTCACCTCATTATCAGTTACTTGTGAAAAGAAGGCAATGATTTTATTCATCAGATCTATGTGTAATCAAGGTCAGAGACACACAAATCCTCAGCTTTTAACTTTGTAAATTTTGACCTGCAATTTAATTAGAAATTAGACCTTTGCCTAAAGGAGAAAGAGAACTGTCTGTGAAAGCAAAATTTATGGCGTTGAAGTCTTCAGGGAAGTCAATGTGGAACAGCATTTATTTATCTATTTTACTCCAGTATTTATGAAAGGCAACAGATAGTGAAGTCAGTGTTTTTCCAGCAAGTATATATACAATTTATGATTTGGAGGTGCCAGTATTGGACTGGGGTGGACAAAGTTAAAAATCGCACAACACCAGGGTTATAGTCCAACAGGTTTATTTGGAAGCACTAGCTTTATTATATTGTATGTTTCTCACATGGAGACATAGCGTCATAGAGATGGACAGCACGTAAACAGACCATTCGGTCCAATTCATCCATACCGACCAGATAGCCTAAATTAATCTAGTCCCATTTGCCAGCGCTTGGCCCATGTCCCTGCATTTAGTTATCCACATGCTTTTTAAATGTTGTAATTGCACCAGCCTCCACCACTTCCTCTGACAGCTCATTCCATACATGCACCACCCTCCACATGAAAAAGTTGCCCCTTAGGTCCCTTTTAAATTTTTCCCCTCTCACCTTAATGCTATGCCCTCTAGTTCTGGACTCCCCCAACCCATGGAAAAGACCTTGTCTGTTTCCCCTATCCATGCCCCTCATGATTTTATAACCCTCTATAAGGTCACCCCTCAACCTCCTATGCTCCAGGGAAAACAGCCCCAGCCCTTTCAGCCTCTTCCTATAACTCTTCAATCTGTCTACCCGTCTCACCAATATCCAGTCTGGAAACAGATCAAAGTTATCCCTTTTATCATTTGGGATTAAGTAATTATTATTATCAAGACAGATAGCTATGGTAATACCAAACGTTAAGAAGTAAATGTATTGTTGTAAATGGGTTTTAATGGATAGTTTATAATTTAACATGCTAAAATGTGAGATAATGCAACAGTTTTCAACAATCTTATAAACGTAAGATTAAACCATCCTTAATTCCTCGCTCATCTTTACAGATACCGAAATAGACCACGAGATTTCCCACTCACGATAAAGGTGTACATTTCTAATTAAAAATATCATAGTGGTCCGTTTCACCAAAGCCATTCATTTGTCATCAAGTAACAATGAAATGTACAAACTTTAATATCTCTTCCAAAGACTTTGGAATTAAAGCAAATCCAGTTTTCAGACACAAACAGTTTCCCTTGGTGTAGTACGTCCTTTTCTAGAGCATATATAAAACTTTAATATTTCATGTTTGTTGTATATTTCTAATTATTGTATAACAATTTCCAGAGGAGATCAAATGAACATGTTTGAATTATGTGCTTGCAACTTATGACTGACAGCATTATTTAGTTATGATGCCATCGCACATTACAGCCATAGGTTTATAGTATGCTTCTAGCAAGTATCCAGTCTAGAACCTGACAAAGTTTGATGCTGGGTGAGGAAAATTAATCAATCTTTTTAAAAGATCTTTGAGAAAATTCACAATCATTCCACTAATGCTCCATAAAAATACCATACTGTAAATTCTTGTACCTTAATCCCTCAAGTTCTTGTTGTTTTCTGTACACCCATCTTTGAGTAGCATGCCAGTGTGCTCTCAAAATAGTATCTTTTCTCATTGATCCAAGCAAGCTATTGTGAATCTATTGGAAAGAAAAAATATCTGTTAACCACTTTCATGTTGGCATATGAAAATCCTATTTACCAGAAACATTGGCTGCCACAAAGCAGCAGTGTGTGTTGATAAGGTATATCTTTGATTATTGAGATAAAATGAATCAGCTGTTCAATGTGATATCTGAGACAGGATATTAAGTTCCCAATGTTGAAATCAAACTGAACTCATTGGTAGCTCAAATCTATTATTGCACCATCTGTAACAAAACACCTACTTGGCATTAAAAACCGAAAGAACTGTGAATGTTATAAATCAGAAGCAAAAACAGAAGATGCTGGAAAAGCTCAGCAGGTTTGGCAGCAGCTGTGAAGAGAAATAAAGTTAATGTTTCGGAAGTGGTGACCCTTCCTCAGAACTGTTCTGAGTTTTGAGGAAGGGCCACGAGAGTGAAATATTAACTCTGATTTCTCTTGACAGATGCTGACAGACCTGCCGAGATTTTCCAGTAACTTCGGTTTTTGTTTCTAATTGGTATTATTTGGCCAACAAAATCTATTTTTTTTTAAAGAAAAGCTAATTTTGTGTCAGTATCTTTTGAGAACAAGTAAATAGCAGCTATAAATTAAAAACATACTGTCAACTATTGCCCATCAATTAAAACATTGTTCTCAGTTTAACTGAATCAGTGAGCTGCCTGAACCCTGAATTCTCTCAAATAGTTTGCAGTTATTTACTATTAGGTGCCCATTTCTTAGAGATGGATAGAGATATCCTGAATAACACAAATAGAAGAGAATGATAATATCATTTTAATTACAATGTCAACAGAATAACAAAATGCAACAAAAATGTTTGTTAAAACCACTGACTTCCCTTTGGCATAGTGTATAACTAAATGAAGATTAAACTTATAAAGCTGATCATCAATGTACATGATCAAAGATATTAGAATGTTGCTAACATTAATGTGCAGATATATGACTGTGAAAGTGCTTAAGGCTTAAGCACTTGGCTGTAGTTGACTCTATTTAAATTATTAAATAGGTCGATTACTTACATTATGTTGAGTATGAGTAATTTGTATCACATCAGTCTATACAGATATCTCCAAGTGATTGCAAATTGTCAGCAATTTAAAAGATCAGACATGCAGCATTCCAGATTTATAGATATACATTTGCAATACATAGAATTTGTAGCAGAGAAACGGAATGCTCGATTTGGCTGATCTAAGCTAATGTTTATACACCATGGTGTCAGTCTTTCTCTAACCTTACTTCACTTAACCTTACCAATGTATCCGTGCTTATAACTAGTAGAGTATTACCCTGACCAATTTTGCCAATGTTCAAACAATCAAAGAAGTACAAAATTAAAAATATCACTCTATAAAAGGATAAGAAAGGAAAATATTCAACCTGAATAGTAAGCCATCATCTTAATTTAATTAAATATTTTCTGCACTTAAAGAAAGAACAAAAGACTTGTATTTATCTAATCCCACTCATGACCAAAATCCCAAATACTTTGCACCCATAAAACAATTCTGAATTCTACAAAAAATATCTTTGCTGGGAGATTTGCCCATAATGTTGGGGAAATTTTAAAATACTCAGGCAGGGATATGGGGACACAGTGTAGATGGAAAATCGGAAGCAAGATCTAATCAGATATGGAAGGAATGCTAGGACAGTTCAGTAGATGGAGGAAACATGGGCAGGATAAGTCACATGGAATATCCAGGAAGTTAAATTGTATCTATTTCAATGCAAGGAGCTTGACTGATAAGGCAAATGATATTGTGCAATCACTAAGACATGTTTGAAGGAAGGACAGGACTGGCAGCTCAATATTTCAGCATATAGAAGTTTTTCAGACGTTAGTGAGGAGGGAGGGGGTCATAAGGGAGATGGGGGCATTGCATTGTTGATAACAGAAGTCATCATCTCAGTAATGAGGGAGGATGTCCAAGAAGAGTCTTCAAATGAGGCCACGAGGAAGTTAGAAATAAAAAAGGGTGATTATTTTGCTGGGATTATACTACAAGCCACCCAGTAGTCATAGGCATATAGAGGAGCAGAAAGGAAAATCATGGAAAGGTGTGAGAGAAATATGATTGTAGTTGTCGGGGATTTCAATTTTACTAACATCAATTGGGATCTCCTTAATATAAAAGGATTCGACAGGATGGAATTTTAATGTGCATCCAGGAGAACTTTTTGTGCCAGTACATAGATAGACCTACTGGAGATGGGGCAGTGCTTGACCTAATCCTTGGGAATTAAGGTGCTCAAGCAATTAAAGTTTCAGAAGTGAGCATTTTGTGGATAGTGATAACTCTGTAAGTTGCAAAGTCATTATGGAAAGGGATAAGGATAATGCAGAAGTTAAGTGTCTAAATTGGGGCAAGACCAATTTCAATATCAGTAGACAGGATCTGGCAAATGTAAACTGGGAGCAGCTATTTCCACGTAAGCCAATATTTGGAAAGTGAGAATCATTGAAATGTAGTATAGTGAGAATTCAGGGCCAGCATGTTCTACTAAGAGTGAAGGGCAAGGGCAGCAAGTCCAGGAACTATAAATGTCAAGGAATATTGTGAGTTTAATAAAGAAAAAGAAGGAAGCATATGTCAGATACAGAGCAATAAAAACAGAGGAAGCCCTTCAGAAATATAGAGAGTATAGGGGGTTTCTTAAAAAAGAAATTAGGAGGGCAATGAGAGGGCATGAAATATCTTTGACAGTTGGGATCAAGGGAAGCCCCAAGGCATTTTATAAGTAATATAGTAAGAAGATTACTTGGGAAAGAGTGGGACCTCTTCAAGACCAGAGGAACAACCTGAACCAATGGATGTGGGTGAGGTCTTAAAATGAATATTTATCAACTGTATTCACAGAGGAGAAACACAGAACAGCTGGGGATATCAGTTGAGATGGAAAGGTTCTAGACAATGTTAAGATTAATAAGGAGGACATATTTGGTGTTTCCAATGCATAAAGGTGCATAAATCCACAAGGCCTAATGAGGTGTATCCCAGGTTACTATGGGAAATTGCTAGGGCTCTGGCCAATATATTTAATACTTCACTGACTACAGGTGAATGACCAGATGACCGAAGGAGAACTAATGTGATTCCCTTGTCAAAAAGGACAGGAGACATAGGCTCCGCAAATACAGACAGTTACCCTGATGTCAGTGGTGGGGAAATTATTGAAAAGAATTCTCAGGACAAGATTAATCAACACTTGGAAAGGCAGGGATTGATCAAGGATAGTCAGCACAGATTTGATCAAGGGAGATCCTGTCTGATTAATTTATATTAGTTTTTTAAAAAAGGTAACTAAATATATTGATGAGGGTAATGCAGTTGCTGCAGTTTAAATGGACTTCAGTAAGGCTTTTGACAATATTGAAAAGTGTGACAGTGGAAAAGTACAGTAGGTCAGGCAGCATCTGAGGAGCAGGAGAGTCGACATTTTGGGCTTAAGCTCTTCATCAGGAATGTGGCGGTGGGGAGGCGGTGTCTGAGAGATAAATAAGAGGGTGGGGGTAGGGATGGGGGGAAGATAGCTGGGAAGGTGATAGGTGGATGCAGGTGGGGGGGTGATAGTAATAGGTCGGAGGGGAGGGTGGAGCAGATAAGTGGGAAGGAAGATGGACAGTTAGGACAGGTCAAGAGGCTGGTGCCGAGTTAGAGGGTTGGATCTGGAATGAGGAGTGGGGAGGGGAGCTTAGGAAACTAATGAAGTCAATATTTATCTCTCAGCCCCCCTTTCTGACCCCCACATTGCTGTTGAAGGGCATATGCCCGAAATGTCAACTCTCCTACTCCTCGGATGCCACCTGACCTGCTGTGCTCTTCCACCACCACACTTTTCGACTCTCTGACTCTTCAGCATCTGAAGTCCTTACTTTCACCTTCAATAAGATCCCACATGGAAGGTTGGTCCAAAATGTAAAAGCCTTTGGGACCCAAGGCAAGTTGGCAAACTGGATCCAAAACTGGCTTACAAATAGGAGGCACAGGGTGATGCTGGAGGATTGTTTTTGTGATTGGAAGCCTGTGACCAGCGGTGTATCACCGTGATCAGTGCTGGGACCCTTGCTGTTTGTTATATATATTAATGACTTGGATGTGAATACAGAAGGTATTATTAGGAAGTTTTCAGATGATATGAAAATTGATGGTATTGTTGATAATGAGGAAAATGGTCTGAGACTACAGTCTGATATTGATCAGATGGTAAATTTGGTACAGCAATGGCAGATGGAATTTAATCCTAACAAGTGTGCTTTGAAGCATTTTCTGAGGCCTAATAAGGGAAGGACATACATGATGAATGATAGGTCCCTTGGGAATAGTGAGGACAAAGGGATCTTAGTGTAAAAGTCCGTCGATTCCTGAAGGTCTCAGCAAAGATGGACAATATGCTGAAGATAACATAAGGGTTGCTTAACTTCAATCGCCAAGGCGTAGAAAAGAGGAGCAAGGAAAACTTGTTACAACTTTATAAAATATTGGATAGACCAAGATGGAATACTGTATGCAGTTCTGGTCACAACACTATCAGAAGCATGAGATTACACTGGAAAGGGTGCAGAGAAGATTCTCCAGGATGTTGCCTGGGATGAAAAGTCTCAATCATGAGGAGAGACGGGGTAGGCTGGGTTTGTTTTTTTGTGGAGCAGAGATGGCTGAAGGGGGGATCTAATTGAGATGTATAAAATTATGAGAAGTATATGATTTGGAGGTGCCGGTGTTGGACTGGGGTATACAAAGTTAAAAATCACACCTGATGAAGGAGCTACGCTCTGAAAGCTCGTGCTTCCAAATAAACCTGTTGGACTATAACCTGGTGGTGTGTGATTTTTATCCTATGGGAAGTCTAGGCAGTGTAGATTGTGAGAATCTTTTTCACATGGCAGGTGTGCCTAAGATCAGAGAGCATAGGTTTAAGGTAATGAGTAAATGGTTTAGAGGAGATCTAAAAGAACAGAGGATAGGTGTAGAAATATAGAATGTGCTGCCTGAGAGGGTGGTGGAGGCAGGTACTCTTGCAACAATTGAAAGCATCTGGATGAGCACTTAAAATGCCAGGGCAAAGTAGGCAATGAGTCAAATGCCAGTAATTGGGATTAGTGTAGTTTGATGTTTATCGGTTGACATAGACATAGTGGCTGAATGCAAAAGTGAGGACTGCAGATGCTGGAGACTAGAGTCGAGAGTGTGGTGCTGGAAAAGCACAGCAGGTCAGGCAGCATCCAAGGAGCAGAAAAATTGACATTTTGGGCAAAAGCCCTTCATGGACCCTATGATTCTATGGACTGGAATTAAACCAACATAATCTTAGAAATGTGACAGCCATTTGCACACAGCAAGTTCCCTTAATCACGATCTGAAAATGTCCAGATAACTAACTTAACTGATATGAAGTTATTGGCCAGGTCACGTAGTAAACTCCACTCTTTCTGTTCTTTGATGTACACTCGAGAAGGCAGGTGAGACCTCAGTTTAAAGTGTTATCCCATTAGAATGGGATTTAAATACTCAACCTTTTGACTCGGAGGCAGGACTGCTGTCATTGAGCCAGGCTGACACATTTTATACACTGGGTTGTGCATTAAAGTAGACAGAATTATAGAAGTAAGGATAATAATGTAGTTATATCCAAGAGAACAGTTAGCCATAGAGACTGATGTTGAAATCAAAGACAATTCCATGTGTATTCTTCCTGAGTTGGTTAAATCAGTTAGCATTTAATCTGTACAGATCAGGTTTTATCTCTGGTCTGTGTTGAACTACTTGATTTCAGCCAGAAAAACAGTAGGAGTCTCAGGGGCAATGATGTTATAGAGTGAGAATATTAGCCAGATATTTCATTCCTGATCATTATCTAACAATCTATGCTACAGGTAGAGGATCACGACCGAGTTGCAATGAGTCTACAGTTGAATTCCCTTCTGACTGTCAATATCAAACAATGCTCAAGCATGGAGAATGGTTGTATGGAAGTTATTGGAGGAAGCCCAGGCTTTTGCAGTATTGAGTGTTTAGTCTCTGATATAAAAGTAGGTCCTTGACAGATTTGCTCTTGGAAGTTGGGAAACCAGTGTGACAACAGTGATAGAATCCCAAAGACACTTCATCACAGCCCAGCTCCACAAAAATAAATCAAAACCCTGGCTGGACCAGCAGTTCCAAACTGGAGTATGCTCCACCCAGTCAGGTCCTGAAGAAGTAATCAGGGTCCCATGAATGTCATAGGATGGAGATTTCTGCCTTCAAAGGCCCTAAGCCTGGCAGTGATGAAGGCAACTAAGGCAGGACATTGGCAACATACCACTGACCACACTATCAGCAATACTTCCCCTTTACACCCAGTGGACATTCCGAAAACATGTTTCATAAAATGTAGAGATCTATCTAAAACAAGAGGAAAGAAAATTGCCACAGGATACCTAAATCATGGCACAGTTACATTGGGAATTTTCTTTAGAGTGTTTCCAGTCAAAAAACTGGATCCAGGCATTAGGGAGGCGTCCATCAATTTTCTGTCAAATTTTCAAGGATTGTGTAGGAGAATTCCTGGGGAAATCGATATACCCATTTCTTAGAAAATCCACATTGATAAATACACCTACTGATTTGGCACTGAGTCAAATCCAGTTCCTGTTTCTGCGTTTTTGATGTTTTCAGCAGGTCAGGGTTAAGTAGATATATCAGAATAAGCCTTAGTTTTCCTGAAAGGGAGAAATCATCCAGAGTCCCTCTTCTTCATGATAATATGTAGCATTATCAGTAGAAAATTGAACTAACAAACATCAGGAGATAATAGGATAGCCCTGTGGTTGAAGGACCTAGGAACACCCATGCTATGGCTCAAAAATGAAGTGAAGCCATGTGAGCTTTAATTGTGGATTCATTCTGCCACACACTAGGGCATTTCATCTTCTAAAAGTATGCATATTGGAGAGAACAGGGCAGGGTCATTCATTGACGACAGCATACGCTGGCAATCTAATGGAGAGGGAGGTACGAATTCGATTCTTAATGGTGCAGTGAGAAAGATATGTTGCTGTGCTATTTGACTACAGTGGAGAGTCTAGTACTTCATTTTAACCATCAGGAAACAGGCCCTGAGTTCAGTTGCAGGGATATAAATGTCGTCTTATCACTAAATTTGTCAAATCTCAGGCAACTCCAAATTGGAGAGACATAAAAATAAAACGATTGTCTTTGTCACACTGGCTTCAGGCACAGATGGCAACCATTTAGCCTTAAATCACCATGATGGGAAAACTTGAGGCAGCTTGGGAACAGAGAACATTGTGTTATCCTCACCCACAGATGAAAAGGCCTCAGTTTTAGGTGCATATAAAAATGTCTCCTAAACTTATGAATAGGCAAAGAGATCTTAGATTGGTCCCCTATAGAAAAAAATAGATTGCAGAGCATCAAGATGACAAAAAACATCAGGGGAATGTTTGTCACAAAAGCTCAGTTTGCTTGCGTTATGGGCTGCTAAAAGAATCATCCTCACAGTACTCCACCATCTGGACTGTTTCATAAACCATCTGGACAGATTTTGTTATTTCATTACCCCACCCTTGTCCTTGGTAAGTTGAATCAGTAGCTAACTACATCGCCTATCAGTAAGTAACTTTCAACAAAAATATAAGGGCAAGGAAGTTACTCCCCCAACTAATTATAATAAGTTACACTCAAAGCAACTGAAACATAAAGCCTACTCATAAATTTTCAAACAAAGAAGGATTTACCCCAATTAATTAAAGGATCACCATAAGTTTTCCACAAACATTGCTATGTTTGCAAACTCACAAATTAGATAGTGTCATTACTTCAGAATACAATATCGCGTAATGTCTAAGTATGAAAAAAACATGCTTTTATGATACTTTTGTTCCCAAAATAGAATGCAACTTGGCAAATCTTTCTTTGAGGATGGTCCTTTGCAGATGCATCTAAAAGACCATGAAGAAAAGATGTTTCATTTTGAGTTTCAGTAATCTTGTTCAGGACTCTCATAAAAATATTACTGAAGAAAGCTTCCACTCCTGTCAAGTCATAAAAGTACATCTCCACCTTCTTTGTTGAAATTGGAGAAGAATGACATCTGGATTAAAATTCTCACTTTGTTTCAGCATTTATACTGTAAAAGCATTTTCTTAAAGTCAGAAAACAGATGTTTCTTAGAAGATTACATATTTTAGAAACATAGAAAATACAAAATGAAATAGGTCATTCAGCCCTTCTGGTCTTCTCCATCATTCAATATGAACATGACTGATCACCCAAGATTTACTAGGATGTTGTCAGGGTTGGAGGATTTGAGCTATAAGGAAAGGCTGAACGGGCTGGGATTATTTTCCCTGGAGCTTCAGAGGCTGAGGGGTGACCTTATAGAAGTTTATGAAATTATGAGGGGCATGGATAGGATAAATAGACAAAGTCTTTTCCCTGGGATTGGGGAGTCCAGAACTAGAGGGCATAGGTTTAGGGTGAGAGGGGAAAAATATAAAAGAGACCTAAGGGGCAACTTTTTCACACAGTGGGTGGTATGTGTATGGAATGAGCTGCCAGAGGAAATGGTGGAGGCTGGTACAATTGCAACATTTAAGAGGCATCTGGATGGGTATATGAATAGGAAGGGTTTGGAGGAATATGGGCCGGGTGCTGGCAGGTGGGACTAGATTGGGTTGGGATATCTGGTCGGCGTGGACGGGTTGGACCGAAGGGTCTGTTTCCATGCTGTACATCTCTATGACTCTATGAACTCAATATCCTGTTCCTGTTTTCTCCCCCATACCTTTTGAACCTTTTGGCCCTGTGAACTATATCTAACAGCTTCTTGAAAACATTCAATGTTTTGGCCTTAACTGCTTTTTGTAGCAGAGAATTCCACCACTGTCCTTCCTGCATTTACCCTGTCCAGTCATAGAGTCATAGAGATGTTCAGCACGGAAACAGACCCTTCGGTCCAACCCCTCCTGCTGGAATTTTATAGATTTCTAGGAGATCGACCAATCTAAATTGCAGTGAAGATAGGTAACCAAAACTGCACAGAGTACTCCAAGTGTGGTTACACCAATGCCCTGTACAATTGCAGCAAAACATCCCTGCTTCTTTACACAAATCTTCTTGTAATGATGGCTATCATTTGCCTTTTTTACCATCTGCTGCACCTACATGTTTCCTTTCAGCAACTGGGGTACAAGGACTCCCAGGCCTCATTGAACCTTCCCTTTTCCCAATTTACTGTGAATCAGATAATAATCTGCCTTCCTGTTTTTACAATCAAAGTGGATAACCTCACTTTTATCCATATTGTACCTCATCTGCCATGCATTTGCCTACTCACTTAACTTGTCCAAATCACACTGGAGCATCTCTGCATTCTCCTCACAGTTCACCTTCCCATCCAGCTTTGGCTCATCTGCAAACTCGGAAATATCATACTTAGTTCCCTCATGTAAATAATCAATTTATATTGTAAATAGCTGGGATCCTGGCACTGATCGCTGTGGTACCTTATTAGTCACTGCCTGCTGCTCAGAAGAAGACCTGTTTATTCCTCCTCTTTGTTTCTTGTCTGCCAACCAGTTCTCTATCCGTGTCATTGTTCAAAACAATGTTTATTTTCTACTTAAAACTAAGAAGGTCTGCAATGTGTAACTTGTAACCTTATTTTGTATGCTTACACAATGCTATAATTACTGCAATGTTTAACTTTTAACTTTGTTCTTTCTTTCTACCTTATTCTTAAGATTCTGTACCTAAGTGCTTGTACCTAAGTTGGTGCCTTGCGTGGCAACATTCCACTTTTCACTGTACTCCTGTATGTTTGGACTTGAGTACATGTGACAATAAAATCAAAATCAGCTCAAATCAAATTTTACATGCTAATACATTAATGAGGCTTATTTCTTGACTTTTGGAATTAAATCTTCAGGAATTTATTTTCGTAACAGCATCTTAAGAAGCTTTTGTATTTTTAAATCGCATGATATTTGAGGGGAACTTTCATTGACATATATAATAAGCATGGGATGTTACAATCTCCACAGAGACTGTTAACATTTATAGAGAACTTTGAACATCCAGTGATTAACTGAAAGGACTAAGCCATAACATGTCAAGTTTTAAATAAATGCAAGTTTTAAAAAAATAAACACTACTAACTTAACATTACGGTTTTTCAAACTCTTGTATAGATCCAGTTCCCATTTTGCTCCCATATCCCACCTAAAAGACCTTTTATACATTACAAGATTTTGAGAGTTCAATCGTTCAGCTTTCTGGGATTAAATCAAATATGCTACAGTTCTCCATATTCACTTTAATTTCACTTCAGTGCTTCAGCTATTTCCTGAGGTACAAGGTTTCATGAGGATCTGTTCATTATCTTTTGACTATTCAAACGTTTCTTTAAATTTTCAAGGGTATGCACTCAGCTCAAGTTTCAGCCTCACTGCGTATGTGTTCAGTAATTTAAAAATCAGAAGTACTCTTGGTTTATAATAAACTCCATGCACCTGGCACTGGCTTTAGACAGATACACACTGCTTTCTCCCAGTCTGTTCCGGCAGGAATTACCTTTTACAATGGGCGTCAAGGTAGATTTCGTCCTCTAGTTACATGCAAGGCTGATTTTCCAGTTTTGTTTCTCCTCATGACCTCAAACCGAATGTGAGCTCCCATCTGCGTTCCACCTGATGATCAATATTTTTTTCTGCTTACATTGCAGGCCAAGATGATATTTATCTATTTTGCTCCCTCAGCTCTCAATCTATCCCCCAAGTTGAAGCTGCTTGTTTCTGTGACAGATAAAACAAGTAAGCACAAAAAAAGAGTATCTCCTTGTCTATTCTATCTCCATAGCAACATGGCATACTTGATGTTTTCAACAGAAATGTAAATTAATGATCATTTATCTTCAAAGCACCCTTTGTTGTGGGATTCACTTTTTATTTAACTTTCTTAGTGGTGTAAAAAGACCTCTTTCGCGTCCTTTCAACAAAAAAATTTTTACTCAAATTAAAGCAAAAGGCTGTGGATAAAGCTAAACTCAGCAGGTTCTGAAGAAGAGTCATATTGGACTCAAAACATTAATTTTTTTTCTCTCTCTCTCTCCATAGATGCTGCCAGAGTTTCTCCAGCACTTTTTGTTCTTAATCCAGTGGTTATAATTGCTTTTAGCTTCTTTGATCTGGGGAGGCCACATGTATAATCGAAACCTCACCAGTTTTCTGGACTGTCTTGAGACAAACTAGCTTCAAAGTAGCCACTAAATCCTGGGTATGGATATCTTTTCTGAAAATGTGTTGCTGGAAAAGCGCAGCAGGTCAGGCAGCATCCAGGGAACAGGAGAATCGACGTTTCGGGCATAAGCCCTTCTTCAGGAATATCTTTTACCACCCTCCAAGCAAAATGATAAAACTTCTCCATTGAATGGATAATATCCCAGTTATATTTACCAGTTTCTGTTTACTTACATTTCAATTCAACTCCTAAACTGAAAGTTACTTTTTTAAAACATGGATTTTAAAAATCAGATATTCACAATTGGGAACAATGGTATTTGTACTGGAAGTAATACTAACTTATAGGTTGAAACAAATTGTTATTAATTTCAGGAGTTAAATTGGATCAGATAATGGTGAAGCTCTGTGAGTGAATTGCTGAAGTGCTTTCTTCTCTGTGTATAAGAGGACACTACATTAATCAATTGTGGCATGAAATTGTTATAGCCTACAAAGGATGAGATCCACAATCTTCAATCAGCCTTCATGCATTTTGCTGCAAGTGGTGATATTGAGGAGCTTTTCTCTTAGCATTTCTTCATTATCAGCGAATGCTTGTGACATCATTCTCTTTATTTTGTCACGTTAGCTGTATAAAGTTGAGATTTGACTATAGAGTGTCGCAATACATATATAAGCAAACATCGCTTCAAATCTATCTGTATTACCAGGTTTCACTTTATGCAGCACATTTATGTTCCAGTGAAAGGAAGGAGGTGCCAGGTGGAGATACTGTTTCAGCACCTTCTAAATAAAACAATGCCATCCATTATGTTCTTTCTATTCTATAGTTTTGTTAGTGTTTTGTCATAGTTCTTTTACTGGGTGACTAATGTTATGATCTCAGCTGATAGTAATATCATACAAGGCAGATCTTAGACTGAAATGTGGCTTGATAGACCATAAGTTTTATTTTTACAATTTGGTCACCATGATGGTCGGTCACTGCACATCCTCAGCAGTCCTCAGCAGAGGCCTCACCTTCATTCCCCTACGCTCTCGGATTAATGAGTTCAACACACGGCGTGACATCGAAGGGATGAACTCTGATTTCACCAGTTTCCTCATTTCCCCTCCCCCCACCTTGTCTCAGTCAAATCCATCGAATTCAGCACCGCCTTCCTAACCTGCAATCTTCTTCCTGACCTCTCCGCCCCCACCCCAGTCTGACCTATCACCCTCACCTTGACCTCTTTCCACCTATCACATTTCCGACGTCCCTTCTCCAAGTCCCTCCTCCCTACCTTTTAGCCTGCTGGACAAACTTTCCTCATTCCTGAAGAAGGGCTTATGCCCGAAACACGATTCTCCTGTTCCTTGGATGCTGCCTGACCTGCTGCGCTTTTCCAGCAACACATTTTCAGGTCACTGCACATCCTCAAACAAAGCTGTCAATGTACTTATAACACAAAAACATAATTTTATTACACACAGTAAAAAAAAACTCTGGCAATTTGGGAAGAACTTATCATAAACAACAAAAGGATTCAACCCTTTATCCTATCAATATCCTTTACTCAATGCCAGTGAAGTATCACTCCTATTCTTCACTCTAAATTTTCTTAATCAGCTGACAAGATCACAACGGTTTCATTTGGCCAAATGTTTGCTCATTCTTTCTTTTATTGTCTTCCTGTTACCGATTTTTTCCTATCACTGTCTCTCCCGAGATACATAGGCTCAAGTTAACTCATTGAACTTTCAAGGGAAATAATTCAGGGCTTTATACAGCCCTGTCTGCTTGGTCTGGTAAAACAACTTTAAGATATCTTTCAAGCTTTAATGGCGTGGAGGCTGCCAAAACTAAACCGTCCTTCTGCTGGTCTTTATTCACTGAACTGGACCTGCTTGTGGTCCTTCCCCATCTGTCTCTCTCTGGGTCATAAGTCTAAAGTTAGCAATCACCTCACCAGAAGGTTTCCATGGTTATTTGGCTTAAATCAAATGATTTCTTGGTTTTTGACCTGATTCATAAAACAAAACCTTCCCTTCCTTAAAAAATGTCACTGGCATTGACTTTTTTTTTCTAGAAAAGGACTGAATGATAATTCCATACCCATCTCATTCTCCTAAAGCAACACAGCACCAATACTAGCATCATTGGCATCAAGAGTTAGTTTAACCATAATTTTGTGGTGCTAAAACCAGTATGATAGTCAGTACAACTTTCAAGCTTCCAAAAGCACTCTGACAGTCTTTTGCCCTTTCAAATTTCTTCCCTTTCTTTACCAAAATTGATAAAGAAGCCATTACAATCCTGAAATTTAAAACAAGCTTCTGAAAAAAAATCCACTCATGCCAATATTTTGCAGAATTTCGTGCTTTGGTTTAGCACAAGAAAATCCAATACAGGCCTTGTTATTGCTTTTGTAGGTGCTACTCAGCGTTGTCCCACAATGTGGCATTCACTTTAGCCAAATGAAATACTAAATTGGCTCTTTGTAACTGATTAAACAGCTTCTTCAAGTGTTGCAAATGTTCTTTCCAACCAAATTGTCAATAATACAAAACAGTTGCATAAGCCTTTGAGGACCTTGTTGGTTAATCATTGAAGAGTGTCATAGAATAAAATAGAATACAGTGAGGATACGGGCCATTTGAGTCCACACCAACCTTCCAAGGTGCATCCCACCCAAATTCAATGCCTCCACCCAATTCCTGTAACCCTATATTTCCCATGGATAATCCACCTATCCTGCACATCCCTGGACAGTATGGGCAATTTAGCGTGGCCAATCCACCTAACCCGTACATCTTTGCACTGTGGGAGGAAACCAAAGCACCTGTAGGAAGCCCGTGCAGACACAGGAAGAATGTGCAAACTCCATGCAGACAGTTGCCTGAGGCTGGAATTGAACCCTGGTCCCAGGCACCGTGAGGCAACAGTGCTAACCACTGAGCCACTGAGCTAAATATACGTTGATCTATTTTTCATCCTAAATTGCATGATATCCGACATTGATAAAGTCCATCCAGTGTTACAAAAGATGACATTCTTCACCTGTCTCAGTTGATGGAACATCTTTATGTAATCCTGGCCAATGAAAATGTTTTTAGTATTTTACTCTGTGTTTTCCTAATACCTAAGTGATCTGCTATTGTACATCAAACAGCCACTCTACTCAGGAAATAACCACCTGCTGGATGACACCCTGTTCTTCAACAGCTGTTATTTAAGATGGTTTCCATTTCCTCATGAATGCTTTATCTCTTAATTAATAACACTCTGGTACTAAGCCTAACTCAATTTCTGAGTTGACTGATGCAGCTCTCAATTCCGAATCCATCTGTTGCACTTCTATTGAAGAAATGGGCCAAATGTGTCAATTTCATTCAGTTGCATTCTTTGGAATTAAGTTGCTGACGATAGTGTGAGATAACTGAATTTCAAACTCATCTTCCTTTTTCACAGACTTCTGTGCTTCCTGTCGTGTTCAATAGGACTGAGGCCTAGTCAAAACTCAGTCAGGAAATAATCTAGGATGCTATAACTCTAGTACATCAGATGGATCAGTGTTTGTCCAATGTGTGCTGGAGGGTCCCCTGACACGGTATGTCGGAGGGCCAACAAGAGGGGAGGCTTGGTGCTTGGTAATGAACCAGGCCAGGTGTTTGATTTAGTGGTAGGTGAGCACTTTGGGGAGAGTGACCATAATTCAGTTACATTTAGTTTAGCGATGGAAAGGGATAGGTATATGCCACAGAGCAAGAGTTATAGTTGGGGAAGGGCAATTATAATGCGATGAGGCAAGACTTAGGATGCATAGAATGGGGCAGCAAAATGCAGAGGATGGGGACAATCAAAATGTGAAGCTGGCTTAAGGAACAGATATTGTATGCCCTTGATAGGTTTGTCCCTGTCAGGCAGGGAGGAAGTGATAAAGTAAGGGAACCGTGGTTTACTAAAGAAATTGCATCTCGTTAAGCGGAAAAAGGAGGCTGATGTGACATTGAGACGTCATGGTTCAAATGAGACGATGGAGAATTACAGCTTAGCTCGGAAGGATTTAAAGAGAGAGAGTTAAAAAGAGCAAGCAAGGAGAGGACATGAATAGTCTTAAGCAAGTAAAATAAAGAGAACCTTAAAGATTTCTATAGCATGCGAAGAATAAAAGGATGACTAGGGTAGGAATAGGGCCAGTCAAAGACAGAAGTGGGAAGTTGTGTGTGGACCCTGTGAAGATCAGAGAGGAGCCAAACGAATTTTTCTCATCTGTTTTCACTCGGGAAAAGGAGAATATTGTAAAGGAGAAGAATGAAGTACGGGATATTAGACTAGAAAGGACTGAGGTTAGTAAGGAAGAGGTGTAATCAATTCTAGAAGGAGTGAAAGTAGACAAGTCCCCTGGGCCAGATGGGATTTATCTGAGGATTCTCTGGAAGCTAGGGAGGAGATGTTGAAGCCTTTAGATGTTGAAGCCTTTGGCCTTGATCTTTGAGTCGTCATTGTCTACAGGTTTAGTACCAGAGAACTGGAGGATTGAAAATGTGCCCTTGTTCAAGAAGGGCAGTAGAGACAACCTAGGTAATTATAGACCAGTGAGCCTTACGTCTGTTGTAGGAAAAGTTTTGGAAAGGATTATAAAAGATAGGATTTATAATCATCTAACAAGCAACAATTTGATTTCAGATAGTCAACATGGTTTCGTCAAGGGCCGATCATGTCTCATGAACCTCATTGAGTTTTTTGAGAAGGTGACCAAGCATGTGGATGAGGATAGGGCAGTTGACGTGTGTACATTGACTTCAGTAAAACTGTCGATAAGGTTCCACATGGTACGCTGTTGGAGTAAATGCAGAGGCGTGGGATTGAGGGTGATTTAGCAGTTTGGATTAGAAAATGGCTTTCTGTAAGAAGGCAGCGAGTGGTGATTGATGGAAAATATTCAGCCTGGAGTCCGGTTACTAGTGGTATGCCACAAGGATCTGTTTTGGGACCACTGCTGTTTGTCATTTTTATAAATGACTTGGACAAAGGCATAGGTGGATGGGTTAGTAAGTTTGCAGTTGACACTAAAATCGATGGAGTAGTGGACAGTGTGGAAGAATGTTGCAGGTTGCAGGGGGACTTAGATAAACTGCAGAATTGGGCTGAGAGGTGGCAAATGGAGTTCAATGCAGTTAAATGTGAGGTGATGCACTTTGGGAAGAATAATAGGAAGGCAGAATACTGGGTCAATGGAAAGATTCTTGGTAGTGTGGATGTGCAGAGTGATCTTGCAGTCCATGTACATAGATCCCTGAAAGTTGCCACCCAGGTTGATAGTGCTGTTAAGAATCTGGATTAATGGTGCTGAAAGAGCACAGCAGTTCAGGCAGCATCCGAGGAGCAGTATAATCGACGTTTCGGGCAAAAGCCCTTCATCAGGAATAAAGGCAGAGAGCCTGAAGCGTGGAGAGATAAGCTAGAGGAGGGTGGGGGTGGGGAGAAAGTAGCATAGAGTACAACAGGTGAGTGGGGGAGGGGATGAAGGAGATAGGTCAGGGAAGAGGGTGGAGTCGATAGGTGGAAAAGAAGATAGGTAGGACAAGTCATGGGGACAGTGCTGAGCTGGAAGTTTGGAACTAGGGTGAGGTGGGGGAAGGGGAAATGAGGAAACTGTTGAAGTCCACATTCAACCCCACTGCCCTGGGGTTGAAATGTTCCGAGGTGGAAGATGAGGCGTTCTTCCTCCAGGCATCTGGTGGTGAGGGAGCGGCGGTGAAGGAGGCCCAGGACCTCCATGTCCTTGGCAGAGTGGGAGGGGGAGTTGAAATGTTGGGCCACAGGGCGGTGAGGTTGATTGGTGCGGGTGTCCCGGAGATGTTCCTGAAAGCGCTCTGCTAGGAGGCGTCCAGTCTCCCCAATGTAGAGGAGACCGCATCGGGAGCAACGGATACAATAAATGATATTAGTGGATGTGCAGGTAAAACTTTGATGGATGTGGAAGGCTCCTTTAGGGCCTTGGATGGAGGTGAGAGAGGAGGTGTGGGTGCAGGTTTTGCAGTTCCTGCGGTGGCAAGGGAAGGTGCCAGGATGGGAGGGTGGGTTGTAGGGGGCGTGGACCTGACCAGGTAGTCACAGAGGGAACGGTCTTTGCGGAAGGCGGAAAGGGGTGGGGAGGGAAATATATCCCTGGTGGTGGGGTCTTTTTGGAGGTGGCGGAAATGTCAGTGGATAATTTGGTTTATGCGAGGGTTGGTAGGGTGGAAGGTGAGCACCAGAGGCGTTCTGTCCTTGTTACGGTTGGAGGGGTGGGGTCTGAGGGCGGAGGAGCGGGATGTGGACGAGATGCATTGGAGGACATCTTTAACCAAGTGGGAAGGGAAATTGCGGTCTCTAAAGAAGGAGGCCATCTGGTGTGTTCTGTGGTGGAACTGGTCCTCCTGGGAGCAGATACGGCGGAGGCGGAGGAATTGGGAGTACGGGATGGCATTTTTGCAAGAGGTAGGGTGGGAAGAGGTGTAATCCAGGTAGCTGTGGGAGTCGGTGGGTTTGTAAAAAATGTCAGTGTCAAGTCGGTCATCATTAATGGAGATGGAAGGGGGAGGGAGATGTCAGAGATGGTCCAGATAAATTTAAGGTCAGGGTGGAATGTGTTGGTGAAGTTGATGAATTGCTCAACCTCCTCGAGGGAGCACAAGGTGGCGCCAATGCAGTCATCAATGTAGCGGAGGAAGAGGTGGGGAGTGGTGCCGGTGTAATTACGGAAGATCGACTGTTCTACGTAGCCAACAAAGAGACAGGCATAGCTGGGGCCCATACGTGTTCCCATGGCTACCCCTTTGGTCTGGAGGAAGTGGGAGGATTCGAAGGAGAAATTGTTAAGGGTGAGGACCAGTTCGGCTAAACGCAGGAGAGTGTCGGTGGAAGGGTGCTGTTGATGATGTCGGAAGAGGAAAAAACGGAGGGCTTGGAGGCCCTCGTCATGGCGATGGAGGTATAGAGGGATTGGATATCCATGGTGAAGATGAGGCGTTGGGGGCCGGGGAAACGGAAGTCTTGGAGGAGATGGAGGACGTGGGTGGTGTCTCGAACGTATGTGGGGAATTCCTGGATTAGGGGGGATAGGACAGTGTCGAGGTAGGTAGATTAGAGTTCAGTGGGACAGGAGCATGCTGAGACAATGAGTCGGCCAGGGTAGTCAAGCTTGTGGATCTTGGGAAGGAGGTAGAACCGGGCAGTGCGGGGTTCCCAGACTATGAGGTTGGAAACTGTGGGGGGGAGATCTCCTGAGGTGATGAGGTTCTGTATGGTCTGGGAGATGATGGTTTGGTGATGGGGAGTGGGGTCATGGTCGAGGGGGCGGTAGGAAGAGGTGTTCTCGAGTTGGCGTTTGGCTTCAGCGGTGTAGAGGTCAGTGCGACAGACTACCACTGCGCTCCCTTTATCTGCTGGCTTGATGGTGAGGTTGGCATTGGAGCAGAGGGATTGGAGGGCTGCGCGTTGTGAGGGTGAGAGGTTGGAGTGGGGGAGGGGGGTAGACAGACTGAGGCGGTTAATGTCCCGGCGGCAGTTGGAAATGAAGAGGTCGAGGCCAGCGCGGGGTGTCCAGGTGGA
Organism: Chiloscyllium plagiosum; assembly: GCF_037043375.1. Classification (NCBI taxonomy): domain Eukaryota; kingdom Metazoa; phylum Chordata; class Chondrichthyes; order Orectolobiformes; family Hemiscylliidae; genus Chiloscyllium; species Chiloscyllium plagiosum. Next base: position 21,469,108 of record NW_028270157.1, on the reverse strand, counting down.
TGCAGTGTGTTGGAGGTGGGCTAAGGGGTCCTCGTAAGGTGGGCAGGAGTCCTGTTTGTGAAAGTAAGCTCGGAGGCGGAGGTGGAGGCGGCGGAAGAAGTGTTCGACGTCATGGCGTGTATTAAATTCATTGATGCATGAACGGAGTGGGATGAAGGTGAGTCCTTTGCTGAGGACTGATCGATCGTCCTCAGTGAGGGAAGGTCTGGAGGGATGGTAAAAACTCGGCAGGGCTGGGAGCTGGGATCTGGTGTGGGTGTGGAGCTGGGAGTGGGGGCGGAGCCAGTAACTGGAGTGGGTGTGATAGTGGAGGGAATGGGGTTAGAATCATGAGCATAGGTGGTGCTCCCCTCAGGGTTCTGGGGGCCGGGAATGGTGACAGTGGGATATGTGGGGGGCGTGTCAGCAGAATGCAGGTGAGTGGTGTTGGTGGGGGCGGAAGTGGTGGCAGACACAGCAGTAGGGGTGGCGGAAGTCAGTGAGCATGTGACATCAGCGATGATGTGAGGGGCGGAAGTGATGTCACGTGTGATGCATGAGGAATTGTGAGGGGTGGAAGTGTTTGTGGGAGTGGCCATGATGGGAGCAGAAGTGACATCATCAATCAGCGTGGGGGTGGCAGCTGCACCAGCCACATGGCTAATGGCTTCCAAGCAGTTCCAGAGGCCGGGGGAATCTTCTGGAATGTTTGAGGAGCGCTGGTTATGGAGGTGGGTAGATAAAAGTTTGTTGTACTCACAGTTTTTGATGTTTGAGATGGAGTTGAAATACTGTTTGTTGAGAGTATGAATTCTCCTGAGGATGTAGTACAGAGTGGGTCCTTTGCAATTCTGAGAGAGTGTGGCCCTCAGCTGAGGCAGGGCTGACTGTAGAGAGGTTAGGTGCCGGCGCATTGCTGCAAGCGTGGAGCGGAGGATCTTGAAGGAGAACTGTTCCTGGTGTTTTTGAATCTGTAATCTGTACTGTTTGTCCTGTTCGGGTCCAAACTCTGCTGGTTTAAAGGTGGTTCGGAGTCCGTGTGGGATGAGTTGGTTACGGAGGCAGGCACTGAGGAAGCAAATGTGGCTGTGCTGGCGAGTTTTTACCTAGTGCTGTTAAGAAGGCATACAGTGTTAGGTTTTATTGGTAGAGGGATTGAATTCCGGAGCCGTAATGCTATGCTGCAACTATACAATATTCCAAGCTGCACTTGGAATATTGTGTACAGTTCTGGTCGCCATATTTCGGGAAGGATGTGGAAGCATTGGAAAAGGTGCAGAGGAGATTTACCAGGGGATGTTGCCTGGTCTGGAAGGAAGGTCTTATGAGGAACGGCTGAGAGACTTGGGTCTGTTCTCATTGGAAAGAAGAAGGCTAAGAGGGGATTTGATAGAGACATACAAAATGATCAAAGGATTGGATAGGGTAGACAGTGAAAGTCTTTTTCCTAGGATGGTGATGTCAGCTTGTACGAGGGAGCATAGCTACAAATTGAGGGGTGATAGATTTAAGACATATGTCAGAGGGTGGTAAGGGCATGGAATACTCTGCCTGCCAATATAGTTAACTCAGCCACATTAGGAGCATTTAAATAATCCTTGGATAAGCACATGGATGGTGATGGGATAGTGTAGGGGGATGGGCTTAGATTAGTTCACAGGTAGAAGCAACATCGAGGGCCAATCGGGCCTGTTCTGCTCTGTATTTTTCAATGTTTCTCCTGAAGCATATCAGTTTCTTTTACTTTCACCGGTTGTTCCAATATACATGGTGAGGCCAAGATATTTGGATCAGCAAGGTCATTCCCTAAGACCAAATCAATTCCTTCCAACAGGGACTTGTTGCACTACTCCAAATTCAACATCTCCATTTATGAAGTCACTCCTTAGTCCAATTCTATATAGGGACCGGTTTGTAACCTCTGTGCCTACTCCAATTAATACCTTTCCCTCATTGTCTCCTCTCTAAGGCAAATTTTAATACTGACTTCTTCCAATATCTCTGTTTCTTTACTTATTCAGTTTCTTGAGTAGAAGTATAAAAATATACCTCTCACTTTGAAATAAAATATTCAGAACTCTAGTGGTTTGATGTTCTTTTTAAATAATTGATGTTGAACTTTCTTGACATTCTTGAGGCATCTCTGTCTTCCAAATAGGTTCACCAGTACTATTGTTACAGTTTTAATAACCATTTCCCATCCTAATATACCTATTTAGCATCCCTACAATGTGGAATTAGATCAGCTGGCCCATCAATCTGCACTGACACACTTGAAGAGTTCCCCTCTACCCTATCCTCATAACTCTGCATTTGCCATGGCCAATACACGTAGCCTAGACATTCCTGGACACTACAGACAATTTAATATGGTGAGTCCACCTAACCTGCACAACATCAGATGGTGAGAGGAAACTAAAGCACCCAATGAAAACCCATGCAGACACAGGGAGAACATGTAAACTCCACACAGACAGTCACTCAAGATTGGAATTGAACCCAGGGCCCTGGCACTGTGAGGCAATGGTACTAACCACTGAGCCACTATGCCACCCTTAAAAGATAAAATTCAAGGCAAATAATTTGGGCTCGCCTGAAGATTATTTAGGCACTTTTGCCACTGCGATAGGTTCCCAACAATTATCATTAGTATATTCAGTCTTATTTTCTTTATATCATTTTTATGTTCCAGCTTTTCTACTTTATTGTTTTGGTATCCTTTTGTCTGCTCCCTAAACAAATGCCAATGCCTTTTCTGCCTGCAGATTTTCTATTCCTCAAATCGTCCCCTAGATTCTCGTATCACTATTTCACCACATGTATTTGATTGTTTAAGATGTGATGGATATCTGTCAAAATTGCTGCTTTTTAAATTTTTAATACTTATTGCTCATCTTGAGGTTTATCAGAATATTATTTTGGAATGCTTACATAATCATCATTTCCCGCACGTTCTCAAAAGTTTTTCTGTAATTCCAGTTATCAAAACCACTGATCTCATAATATGACTCCACCTCTGGCAAATACTACAAATATTTGACCAAGAGTTATTAAGACGTACTAGCAGAAATAGGCCATTCAGTCCACCAATGACTGCAGATGCTGGAAACCAGATTCTGGATTAGTGGTGCTGGAAGAGCTCAGCAGTTCAGGCAGCATCCGAGGAGCAGTAAAATCGACGTTTCGGGCAAAAGCCCATTTTGCCCGAAACGTCGATTTTACTGCTCCTTGGATGCTGCCTGAACTGCTGTGCTCTTCCAGCACCACTAATCCAGAATATGGTTTCCAGCATCTGCAGTCATTGTTTTTACCTAGTTGATTTTAACCCTATTGCGAATCCTCTTGCAAGGATGCCTGCCTTGAAGAAGTTTTCCTCCTCTCTCTACAAGAATCTCAGGGAGTCCCTCTCCCACTGCAACTCCCAGGTATTTTCCTCTGCCCTGAAGCTCTTCGACCATGTCCTGAAACAAACAGCTTTATTCCTGATGAAGGACTTTTGCCCGAAACGTCGATTTTACTGCTCCTCAGATGCTGCCTGAACTGCTGTGCTCTTCCAGCACCACTAATCCACATTCAGTCCATCAAGTCTGCTCTATCATTCAAAGAGATCTTGGCAGATCTGATAAACCTCCATGTCACCATGGATGTGCAATCCCTCTACACATCCATCCCTCAGCAGGATGGTCTCAGGGCTCTTTGTTTCTTCCTAGAGCGAAGGTCTAAACCCTCCTCACCTACCATCACCCTCCTCCAATTGGCCAAGCTCATCCTCACCCTTAACAACTTCTCTTTTAACTCTTCTCATTTTCTTCAACTCAGAGGGGTGGCCATGGGTACTTGCATGGGCCCCAGTTACGCCTGTCTCTTTGTGGGGAATGTGGAACATTCCTTGTCCCAGTCCTATTCTGGCCCCCACCCACAACTCTTTCTCCGATATATTGATGATGTCATCAGTGCTGCTTCCTTCTCTCATCTGGAATTGGAAAAGCTCATCAATTTCGCTTCCACCCATCCTCACTTTCCTCTGACTCCTCCCTTCCCTTCCATGACATTTCTGTTTCCATTTCTGGGCATAAATTGGCCACAAATATCCATTATAAACCCACCGACCCCCACAGCTATCAAGACTATACATCTTCGCACCCTGCTTCCAATAAAGTCTCCATTCCATTCTCTCAGTTCCTCCATTTCTGCTGCATTTGTTCTGATGATGCCAACTCTGAAAAGAGCACCTCCAAAATGTCCAACTTCTTCCTCAACTGAGGATTCCCCTCAACCTGGTCTGACCCATCTCCCGTACTTCAGCCCTCATCCTCTCTTGTTCCTCTTGCAACAGTGATAGTGTCCCCCTTACCTACTATCCCACTAGCATCCACAGCTAAAGGATTATCAGCCACCATTTCCACCACCTCCAGCAAGATACCACCACCAGACACACATTCCCCTCGCTTCCCTTGCCAGCCTTCCACAGGGACCGTTCCCTCCCGGACTCCCTGGTCCCCTCTTCCTTCACTCACAACATCCTCCCACAGATCCACGGCACCTTCCCCTGCAACCACTAAAGGTGTAACACCTGCTCATTTATCTCCTCATTCCTCAGTATCCAAGGGCCTAAGCATACCTTCCAGGTGAAGCAGCACTTTACCTGCACTTCCCACAATCTAGGAGAAGTAGGGCTTATGCCCAAAACGTCAATTCTCCTGCTCCTTGGATGCTGCCTGACCTGCTGCACTTTTCCAGCAACACATTTTTCAGCTCTTCCCACAATCTAGTCTACTGCATTCGCTCCTCATAATATGTTCTCCTCCACATTAGGGAAACAAAGCATAGGGTGGCTGACGGCTTTGCGGAATATCTACATTCTGCCCGCTAAAAAGATTCCGAACTTACAGTTGCCTGCCACTTTAACACACCACCCTGTTCCCTGGCCAACATCTCTGTCTCAGGTTTGCTGCAGTGCTCCAGCGATGCTCAGCGCAAGCTGGAAGAACAACCCCTCAATTTCCACTTGGGGACTCTGTGGCCCTCTGGCCTCAATATCAAGTTCAATAATTTTAGGGCCCGAACTCCCTGTTCTTCTCTCTCTTTGGGCTCTATCCCCACCTATTGTTTACTCCTTACCCCTTGCCCTCACCCTATCCTCTGCATATGAACCGACATTTTTCTAACTACCATCGGTTCTGAGGAAGGGTCACTGGACCCAAAATGATGACTCTGATTTCTTTTCACAGATGCTGCTGGACATGCTGAACTTTTCCAGCAACTTCTGGTTTTCTTTCTCATCAACCCTATTTTACTGCTTTTCTCCTACAAGACCGGATCCCCATACTCATTAAAAATCTATCTATCTGAACCTTGAAAAGACTGAAAGACCTGGCTTCTACAACCCAGTGCAGTAGAGAATTCGACAGATTTACCATCTTCAGAGAAGAAATTCCTCCTCGGCTCTGTTCTAATTGTTGGACTCCTTACTCTGAGATTATGCTTCTGATCCTATGCTTTTCCACAAGGGAAAACAACTTCTCTGCAACTACACTGTCAAGCCCTTATGAAATCTTTTATCTCAATAAGGTCACCTCTCATTCTGCTAAACTCCAATGAGTACAAGCCCAACCTACTCTAGCTCTCTTCGCAGGAAAATCCCTCCATACCCAATTTCAACAAAGTGAATCTTCTCTGGACTGCCATCAATGTCAGTACTTTTTCCTTTAGATAACTGGACCAAAACTGTTGACGGTATTCTAGGTTTTGGCCTAACTAGTGCCTTGTAGTGTTTTAGCAAGAATATTCAAGAGGGAACTGAACGTGGCCCTTGCAGTTAAAGGGATCGGGGGTGTGGAGAGAAAGCAAGAATAGATTACTGAAATTGCAAGACCAGCCATGATCATATTGAATGGTGGTACAGGCTCAAAGGGCCGAATGGCCTACTCCTGTACCTATTTTCTATGTTTCGTATTTTTGTACTCCATTCCCTATGAAATAAAAACTGACATTCCATTTGGTTTTCCTATTACCTGCTGAACTTGCATGCTCGTTTCTTTTGTGATTAATAGTCAAGGACACTGAAATTCTTCTGTGCTGCTGCAACTTATTACAGTCTTTAACTCTATTAGTTTTCCTTTAATTTTTTCCTCCAGTGATAAACAACATCTGACTCATTGCATGTAAGCAACTAAGTAAAAGTTACACTGGTATGAGTGTATAGTATTACAGATATTATGAGGAGGACCTTGATGCTACTCCTTAAAGATCCAAAGCTGTTCTCCTACCAGGGCCAAATGACAACATCATAGTGGGTGGCATTTGAGGCACACTTTAGCATTATCCCTTTCAGTACCTTATACCTTTATTTAACAATAATCAATGATTAGCCCAAAAATCATATGTCTTGTAAGTAAATGTAGCACAGCACATAGTTAGCATCCCTTTCCACCCTTCACTATTCTTTTATCAAGCTGTCACAAATGTGAAAATATTTTAAACCTCATTGTGAGGATTTTACTGATACTGTAATAACCGCAAGATGTAAATATTTTAAAATGTGCAGCTACTACTGTCTTTGAATCTCTTGCATGAAGTTATTTATGCAACACTGATCAATTTTCATCATTTGTTTTGTTAGGAACTAGGAGCCGCCTTTTCCATGTAAATTATTATCTTTGTGATCGTATAAATATCTATGAGCTGTTGATTATATTAAACAGATGATTAATTTAATGCTAATTACCAACCTCAGTTTTTGTTTCCATGATGCCTTCTTTCTCCCTCATTTACTTTTATAAGATGCTTCTTGAAGGCGCTGTCTGCTTTGATCTTACCATTAACTCCTATGAACCTACCTTCCTTGTCTGGTATTGGTAACTTTTCAGTCAGTATTTCTTATAAGTGTCTCAGTTCGTAAATAATGCATTGAAGGATAAGGCACGGTTTCTCAAGCTATCTTCATATGGAGCATACATTACACTCCTTAACATAACAAACGTACCATCAATCTTTGTTTTTATCTAATTAGTTTCCCATGAATGACTCACATAACAACCATTTCTTGCTAAATAAGTCATGAATGTTGCTTGAACTGGGACCTTGTTCCTTTGTGCTGGTCAGCACAGGTTTCATCTGTCCCTTTTCATCAGCAATGGGGTTGTGGGGACTATTATTTAAAAGACTTTACACCTTCACTGGAATATCTCTTAAATTGGTAATTAACCCCTGTTGGGTATTTCTTATTGTAAAACTGCCCTGTTACAGTATTGTCAATTTTAAAGGAAAGCAGATGCCAAGGGTACCGATTTACATGAGTAAAGTATTGCAAATTCTAGATGCCCAAATATAAACAGAAAATGTTGGAAATACTCAGCACGTCTGGTAACATCCGCAGAGAATGAAAAAAGCTAATGTTTCAGGCCAGTAAAGTAATGATTCAGATCCTGGCCAAGGATTATCAATAGTAACCCTTTTTCTTTCCACAGATACTGTCAAAATTGTTGAGAATTTCCAACACTTTCTGTCTTTTATTTATTGCGTTCATGTCTTCCGTTACCTCACCTGTTACTATCAACGATACAAAGAGACCCAGTAATCACATCCCTAGCTTCCCACAGAGTTTGAGGGTACACCTGATCAGGACCTAGGGATTTATTCACTTTTATGCATTTCAAGACATCCAGCACCTCCTCGGCTGTAATATGGACATTTTTCAAGATGTCACCATCTACTTCCCCACATTCTATATCTTCCATGTCCTTTCCCATAGTAAACACTGATGCAAAATACTCATTTAGTATCTCCCCCATCTCCTGCGGCTCCACGCAAAGACTGCCTTGCTGATCTTTGAGGGGCCCTATTCTCTCCCTAGTTACCCTTTTGTCCTTAATGTATTTATAAAAACCCTTTGGATTCTCTTTAACCCTATTTTCCAAAGCTATCTCATGTCCCCTTTTTGCCCTCCTGATTTCCCTCTTAAGTATACTCCTACTGCCTTTCTACTCTTCTAAGGATTCACTCGATCTATCCTGTTTATACCTGACATATGCGTCCTTCTTCTTCTTAACCAAACCCTCAATTTCTACAGTCATCCAGCATTCCCTATACTTACCAGCCTTTCCTTTCACCCTAATAGGAATATACTGTCTCTGGGCTCTTGTTATCTTATTCTGAAGGCTTCCATTTTCCAGCCATCCCTTTACCTGCAAACATTTGTCCCCAGTCAGCTTTTGTAAGTTCTTGCCTAATACCATCAAAATTAGCCTTTTTCCAATTTAGAACTTCACCTTTTATATCTGGTCTATGCTTTTCCATCACTATTTCAAAATTAGTAGAATTATTTGGTCGCTGGCCCCAAAGTGCTCCCCCACTGATAACTCAGTCACCTGCCCTGCCTTATTCCCCAAGAGTGGGTCAAATTTTGCACCTTCTCTAGTAGGTACATCCACATACTGAATCAGAAAATTGTCTTGTATACACTTAACAAATTCCTCTCCATCTAAACTCTTAACACTATGGCAGTCCCAGTCTATGTTTGGAAAGTTAAAACCCCTACCATAATCACCCTATTATTCTTACAGATAATTGAGATCTCCTTACAAATTTGTTTCTCAATTTCCCGCTGGCTATTAGGGGATCTATAATACAATCCCAATAAAGTGATCATCCCTTTCTTATTTTTCAGTTCCACACAAATAACTTCCCTGGATATATTTCCGGGAATATCCTCCCTCAGCACAACTGTAATGCTATCCCTTATCAAACATGCCACTCCCCCTCCTCTCTTGACTCCCTTTCTGTCCTTCCTGTAGCATTGGTATCCTGGAACATTAAGCTGCTAGTCATTGGCCAACCCTGAGCCATGTTTCTGTAATTACTATGATATCCCAGTCCCATGTTCCGAACCATGCCCTGAGTTCATCTACCTTCCTTGTTAAGCCTCTTACATTGAAATAAATAGTTTAATTGATCAGTCCTACCTTGTTTTCTGCTTTGTCCCTGCCTGCCCTGATTGCTTGACTCACTTCTGTTCTCAACTGTACCAGTGTTAGACTGATCTCTTTCCTCACTATCTCCCTGGGTCCCACCACCACTCCCCACACCCTGGAGTCGCAGGTAGATAGGATAGTGAAGAAGGTGTTTGGTATGCTTTCCTTTATTGGTCAGAGTATTGAGTACAGGAGTTGGGAGGTCATGTTGCGGCTGTACATTCCATTGATTAAGCCACTGTTGGAATATTGTGTGCAATTCTGGTCTCCTTCCTATCAGAAAGATGTTGTGAAACAAAAGGGTTCAGAAAAGATTTACAAGGATGTTGCCAGGGTTGAAGGATTTGAGCAATAGGGAGAGGTTGAATAGGTAGGGGCTGTTTTCCCTGGAGTGTCGGAGGGTGACGGGTGACCTTTATAGAGGTTTATAAAATCATGAGGAAGATGGATAAGGTAAATAGGCAAAGCCTTTTCCCTGGGCTGGGGGAATCCAGAACTAGAGGGCATAGGTTTAGGGTGAGAGGGGAAAGATATAAAAGAGACCTAAGGGGCAACTTTTTCACACAGAGGGTGGTGCGTTATGGAATGAGCTGCCAGAAGAACTAGTGGAGGCTAGTACAATTGCAACATTTAAAAGACATCTGGTTGTTATATGAATTTGGAGGTTGTTATATGGTTTGGAGGGATATGAGCTGGGTGCTGGCAAGTGGCCCTACATTAGGTTGGAATATCTGATTGGTATGGACGAGTTGGACCAAAGGGTCTGTTTCTGTGCTGTACATCTCTATGACTCTCAAGGCACAATCATCCCTTTTGTTATTTTGATATTCAAGTATGTCCAAGGAATCCTCAATCCAAAGGCAAGCAATTCTATAATCTTTCTCTTTCCCATTATTGCAGACTTTGAAATGTTAATATTGGAGTTACATGGTTGGGAGGCATGCAGATCAGTACTGGGACAAGTGTCTAATGTTCTAGTAAAGAGCAGGATGCAGACTGAAATTATAAATAGGCATTTATTTGTAAAAGTTGTGTGGATTAGGCAGAATAATTTATTTAATTCAATTTAATTCAGATTATTTAATACTATTTAACTAGAACAGGCATCTAACATTAGGAAATTTACAACAATTGAACTATCCAGTTAATAATCACACAACACCAGGTTATAGTTCAACTGGTTTATTTGGAAGCACTAGCTTTCGGAGTGCTGCTCTTTCATCTGGTGGTTGTGGAGAATAAGATTATAAGACACAGAATTTATAGCAAAAGTTTACAGTGTGATGTAACTGAAACTACATATTGAAAAAGACCTGGATTGTTTGTTAAGTCTCTCATCTTTTAGAATGACCATGTTGGTTTCAGTTCTTTCAAAACGTTTTTTAAAAGTTACATTCTCAAGTGCATGATTTACATATGAAAGAACTGAAACCAACATGGTCATTCTAAAAGATGAGAGACTTAACAAACAATCCAGGTTTTTTTCAATATGTAATCTCAATACAGAAATACAGGTGTGCAGTGAAAAGTGTACAATGTCACCACACACAGTGCCATCTTAGGTATGAAGGTACCGAGGTACCATACAAAACTTGGGTACAAATAGTAACAAAGCAACAAACTTACAAGTTCTTAGAATAAGTAGAAAAATAAAGAAATAAAGTTCAAAGTTAACATTACAATCCTTCACAGTATTAAGTGGAAAAATAAAGGAATAAAAGTAAAAGTTCAACAGTCTCTCTTAAGTGCACTGTCTGCAAGGGTTCAGTCTCCTCTGCTTTGGCCCACTCTGGGACACCTTGGGCTTGCTGCTCTCAATGCCGCAGATGCAAAGCGATCTCCCTCACTGACACTTTGGGCTCACTCTGACCATGTTGGGCTCTGGGCCGACAGCCACTTCCCTGCACTGGACCTCCAGCCGACTCCACTCTGGGCCCACAGCCCCTTCCTTGCACTGGACCTCTAGCAACACTGGTCTTGGCCCACAGCTGCTGCCACATTCTCGACGATGTCATAGCTGCTGCTACTTCTCTCTCCAGAATTCCGGAAGGTAGGTAAAAAAATTGTGAACGAGAGAGAAGAAAAGAAAAATGTGGCCAGCCCGGAGCAGACAAGCCTACTGTGCTGGTGCTGCCATCTTGAATAGTCGGCTCACTCTCCCCTCCACACACCGTGGTCCCACTCTTTACTGATGCCACTGCCTTAAAAGGCCTTAAAAAGAAAAGAGAACAAAAGCAAAAGCAAAAAAAAATAAAGAAAGCAGACAGAAGTGGACAAGCCCCAGAACAGGAGTCAAATGCAGCACTGCTACTCTGCTGCCATCTTGAATTTCTCGCAGGACTCCTGCAGTGACGTCAAGTTCAGTTAACTAATTGCATACCTATTTCAATAGGTTGTACATTTGAGAAAGCTAAGGGGTAAAAGTAAACTTCAGCATGGGCACAAAATGTTTGTTAGGAAATTGGCTATCCTTTCTAAACCCCACCTCATTAGCCCACACGCACCTATCAAAGTTGAATTTCATTCTTTTAATCTTTTGAAGATGCTCAGAGGTAACCACATTTGGATTTCTGTCCAATTTTGCTTAGAAATGAAAGCAATAAATTTATGCTCCATGGGGCGGCACAGTGGCTCAGCGGTTAGCACTGCTGCCTCATAGTGCTAGGGACCTGGGTTCATTTCCTGCCTCGGGCGACTGTCTGTGTGGAGTTTGCACATCCTCCCCATGTCTGCGTGGGTTTCCTCGGGGTGGTGAGTGACTTAAAGGGGAACTTGCAGGTGGTGGTGTTCTCATGTATATGCTGCGGTTGTCCTTCTAGATTGAAGCAGTTGTTGGTTTGAAAGGTGCTGTCTAAGAGGGTTTGTTGTGGAAGTGGAAGTGAATAGTCTTGTAAATGATATTTTTCTTTCTTTCTCTGCACTAAATTATCAAACAATATATCCTTTTATGCTTCTATCTATGGGAAGGAATTGTTCACCTCAGGGTGCTCCAGTTTCCTCCCACAGTCCAAAGATGTGCAGGTTAGGTGAATTGGCCATAATAAATTGCCCGTAGTGTTAGGTATGTTAGTCCTCTAACCTAATAATAACATCTGTTGTGGTAAGTAGGTAAGTGCTGAATTTTGCTTGTTGTATTCTTTAGACCCAGTTTTTTTTTAAATAAAAGTTAGCTTTAGAGGGATGGCAGTGAAGGCAGTGCAATGTTCCTCCTGCAACATGTATGAAGTGAGGGATGCCATCGACGTCCCTGCCGATTACACTTGCAGGAAGTGCACCCATCTCCAGCTCCTCCAAGACCGTGTTAGGGAACTGGAGCTGGAGATGGATGAACCTCGGATCATTCGGGAGGCAGAGGGGGTCATAGATCAGAGTTATAGGGAAGTAGTAACTCCAAAGATGGCAGATAGATGGGTGACAGTGAGGGGGACTGGGAGGAAGCAGCCAGTGCAGGGGCCCCCTGCGGCCGTTCCCCTCAAGAACAAGTATACCGTTTTGGATACTTGTGGGGGGGATGACTTACCAGGGGTAAGTAACGGGGCTCAGGTCTCTGGCACAGAGCCTGTCCCCGTTACTCAGAAGGGAAGGGTGAAGAGAGCAGAGCAGTAGTAATTGGGGACTCGATAGTTCGGGGCACAGATAGGCGGTTTTGTGGGAACGAGAGAGACTCACGTTTGGTATGTTGCCTCCCAGGTGCAAGGGTACGTGATGTCTCTGATCGTGTTTTCCCGGTCCTGGAGGGGGAGGGGGAGCAGCCCGAAGTCGTGGTCCATATTGGCACCAACGACATAGGTAGGAGGAGTGCCGAGGATGTTAGACAGGCTTTCAGGGAGCTAGGTTGGAAGCTCAGAGTTAGAACGAACAGAGTTGTTGTCTCTGGTTTGTTACCCGTGCCACGTGATCGAGAGTCGAGGAATAGGGAAAGAGAACACTTAAATGCGTGGCTACAGGGATGGTGCAGGAGGGAGGGATTCCGGTTTTTGGATAACTGGGGTTCTTTCTGGGGACGGTGGGACTTCTATAAACAGGATGGTCTACACCTGAACCTGAGGGGCACCAGTATCCTTGGGGGGAGGTTTGCTAGTTCTCTTGGGGGGGGTTTAAACTAACTCTGCAGGGGCATGGGAACCCAGATTGTAGCTTCAGGGTGCAGGGCCTGGAGTGTAGGGAGGTTAGGAACATGGCATCAATTTCAAAGGAGGGTGCCTGTAAACAGGAAAGTGGCTTGAAGTGTGTATACTTCAATGCAAGAAGTATACGAAATAAGGTAGGTGAACTTGCAGCGTGGGTTGGTACCTGGGACTTCGATGTTGTGGCTATTACGGAGACATGGCTAGAACAGGGACAGGATTGGCTGTTGCAGGTTCCAGGATTTAAATGTTTTAGTAGGGTCAGAGGTGGGGGTAAAAGAGGGGGAGGTGTGGCATTGCTTGTCAAAGATAGTATTACAGTGGTGGAAAGGACGATGGATGAGGACTTGCCATCTGAGGTAGTTTGGGCTGAGGTTAGGAATAGGAAAGGTGAGGTCACCCTGTTAGGAGTCTTTTACAGGCCTCCTAATAGTCCTAGAATCATTGAAGAAAGGATAGGGAAGGTGATTCAGGAGATGAGTGACAGTAATAGGGTGGTTGTTATGGGGGACTTTAACTTTCCTGATATTGATTGGGAAAGCTATAGCTCAAGTTCGTTAGATGGGTCAGTGTTTGTTCAATGTGTGCAGGAGAGTTTCCTGACACAATATGTAGACAGGCCAACAAGAGGTGAGGCCATACTGGATTTGGTTCTGGGTAACGAACCAGGCCAGGTGTTAGAATTAGAGGTAGGTGAGCACTTTGGGGATAGTGACCATAATTCGGTGATTTTTACACTTGTGATGGAGAGGGATAAGTGTGTACTACAGGGCAAGAGTAAAAGCTGGGGTCAGGGAAATTATGATGCGGTGAGGCATGACTTAGGATGTGTGGCTTGGAAAAGTAGACTCCAAGGCAAGAGTGTAAATGATATGTGGAGCTTGTTCAAGGAGCAACTATTGAGTGTCCTTGATAATTATGTACCTGTCAGGCAGGGAGGAAAGGGTCGTGCGAGGGAGCCGTGGTTTAATAAGGAATTGGAATCCCTTGTTAAATGGAAGAGGGCGGCCTATCTCAAGATGAGACGTGAAGGTTCAATTGGGGCGATTGAGAGTTATAGGGTAGCCAGGAAGGACCTGAAGAGAGAGCTAAGAGCAGCAAGGAGGGGACATGAAAGGTCCTTAGTCGGTAGGATTAGGGAAAACCCTAAGGCTTTCTATAGGTATGTTAGGAATAAAAGAATGACTAGGGTAGGAATAGGTCCAGTCAAGGATAGTAGTGGGAAGTTGCGTGTGGAGGCGGAAGAGATTGGGGAGACACTGAATGAATACTTTTCTTCAGTATTTACTCAGGAACAGGGCATTGTCGTCGATGTGAATACTGAGTCACAAATAAGTAGAATGGATGGCTTTGAGGTATGTAGAGAAGAGGTGTTGGAAATCCTGGAAAAGGTGAAAATAGATAAGTCCCCTGGGCCTGATGGCATTTATTCTAGGATTCTCTGGGAAGCAAGGGAGGAGATTGCAGAGCCATTGGCCTTGATTTTTATGTCCTCTTTGTCTACAGGAGTAGTGCCAGAAGACTGGAGGAAAGCAAATGTGGTTCCCTTGTTCAAAAAGGGGAGTAGGGATAACCCTAGTAACTATAGGCCGGTGAGTCTCACTTCTGTTGTGGGCAAAGTCTTAGAGAGAATTGTAAGGGATAGGATTTATGCACATCTGGATAGGAATAATGTGATCAAGGATAGTCAGCATGGTTTTGTGAAGGGCAGGTCGTGCCTCACAAACCTTATTGAATTCTTTGAAAAGGTGACGAAGGAGGTTGATGAGGGGAAAGCGGTAGATGTGGTATATATGGATTTTAGTAAGGCGTTTGATAAGGTTCCCCATGGTAGGCTACTGCAGAAAATACGGAGATATGGTATTGAGGGTGAGTTGGAGGTTTGGATTAGGAATTGGCTGGATGGAAGAAGACAGAGGGTAGTAGTTGATGGCAAAGTTTCTTCATGGAGTGCCGTCACTAGCGGTGTTCCGCAAGGATCTGTTTTGGGACCATTGCTGTTTGTCATTTTTATAAATGACCTGGAAGAGGGGTTAGAAGGTTGGGTGAGCAAGTTTGCGGATGATACGAAAGTCGGAGGAGTTGTTGACAGTGAGGAAGGATGTGGCAGGTTACAGCAGGATATAGAGAAGCTGCAGAGCTGGGCAGAAAGGTGGCAAATGGAATTCAATGTAGCTAAGTGTGAGGTGATTCACTTTGGGAAGAATAACAAAAAAATGGGGTACTGGGCTAATGGTCGGATACTTGGTAGTGTGGATGAGCAGAGGGATCTTGGTGTCCATGTACACAGATCTCTGAAAGTTGCCACCCAGGTAAATAGTGCGGTGAGGAAGGCATATGGCGTACTGGCTTTTATTGGTAGAGGAATTGAGTTCCGGAGTCCTGAGGTCATGATGCAGTTGTATAAGACTCTGGTGCGGCCGCATCTGGAATATTGTGTGCAGTTTTGGTCGCCATACTATAGGAAGGATGTGGAGGCACTGGAACGGGTGCAGAGGAGGTTTACCAGGATGTTGCCTGGTATGGAAGGAAGATCGTATGAGGAAAGACTGAGACACTTGGGGCTGTTTTCATTAGAGAAAAGAAGGTTTAGGGGTGACTTGATTGAGGTGTACAAGATGATTAGGGGGTTAGATAGGGTTGACAGTGTGAGCCTTTTCCCGCGTATGGAGTCGGGTATTACAAGGGGGCATAGCTTTAAATTAAGGGGGGGTAGATATAGGACTGAAGTTAGGGGTAGGTTCTTCACTCAGCGAGTCGTAAGTTCATGGAATGCCCTGCCAGTAGCAGTGGTGGACTCTCCCTCTTTATGGGCATTTAAGCGGGCATTGGATAGGTATATGGAGGATAGTGGGTTAGTATAGGTTAGGTGGGCTTGGATCGGCGCAACATCGAGGGCCAAAGGGCCTGTACTGCGCTGTATTCTTCTATGTTCTATGTTCTAAATATAGGGTAGGGGAATGGGCTTGGGTGGGTTGCTCTTCAGAGGGTCGGTGTGGACTTGTTGGGCCGAAGGGCCTGTTTCCACACTGTAGGGAATCGAAAACATACTTTATTGTTGGTAATTATCCAGCTTCTTGTGACCTTTCAATTGTATTCATCCTTGAATAACAAGCAATGGAATCAAGAATGATAACTTCAGAACAAATGTGTGTAATTTAAATAATGAGGTTTTATAGGAAAATAGACACATCTATAAGGCCTCATTAATAGTCTAATGACCCAGTATATTCCAATTACTACAGAATTTAAGTAAAATCCCAATTATATATTAGAGATTCAGACCTCAGACATTTGAAGAATAATTGGCGGTTTTGCAGCTTCCATGGTATAATTCTGAGATCCTATTTAGCTTTAAGGTTCAAACTACCAGCCCCAGCTTGCAATTTGACAAATGACAGTTTGACATGACATTTGACATGGATGTCAGGAATAATTCACATAGAGGGAGCTGAAGGTGCCCTGAAATGTGTTGTCAGAATTGACATTTCTGTTGGAAAAGAATGACTTAGAACACAAACCCATTTAAACCTACAAAATATGTTTGCTGAGTGATTGATATTTAATTTTAAATCAAATAAAATGACAGAGAAGTGAACCATCTAAGAGTATCCAGAGCAACCAGGAGGCAGAGAAAGACCAGAAATGAACAAGGTACATTCAGTGTGAAATAAGAGATTCCAAGTGATTTTGAATCTTATTCTATACAGTCAGTAACAATCTGGTTTCTTCCAAGAGATGGCTTTTGCAATATTAGACAAGTCACCTGAAAGGAATTAAACTGGTTGGATTCATTTCGCTAATGGGTATACCAAGGAGGTGAACAATTCCTTCCCATAGATAGAAGCATAAAAGGATATATTGTTTGATAATTTAGTGTAAAGAAAGAAAGAAAAAGATCATTTACAAGGCTATTCACTTCCACTTCCACAACAAACCCTCTTAGACAGCACCTTTCAAACCAACAACTGCTTCAATCTAGAAGGACAACCGCAGCATATACATGAGAACACCACCACCTGCAAGTTCCCCTTTAAGTCACTCACCATACTGTCTTGGAAATATATCATTACTCCTTCATTGTCATGGAACTCCCTTCTCAACAGTATTGTGGGTTGATCTACAGCATATGGAATGCTGTGGTTCAAGAAGCCAACTCACCACCATCTTCTCAAGAGAAACTAGGATTGGCAATAAGTGCTGGTTCAGCCAATGACACCCACATCCCATTAATGAATGGAAAAAAAATTTGCATGCTTTTATAAGTTTTCCAGAATAGTGTCCTAAGCCCAACCATTGTCAAGTACGTCATCAATGACCTTCCCTTGTAGGGGGTAGTGTAATTTTTAAACGGTTAGCTGCATTTTAGTCTTTTCTACCTTATAGTAAACACAAGTGCCTTATAGTAAACACAAGCAGACACTCGAAACCGGTGCCGGACCTCCCCCATGTTTTTATGAATGAAACAATTGTAACAGCTTTCCTCGATAGCTGAGAGGCCGCCCTTAACCACAGTTGTACAACATCATCCATATAAGGAAAGAACGGGGAACTCGAACACTGATTGGCCAAGTGAGTAACAGGCACCAGAACCCAAATAAGGAAAACAATGGGGAACCCTAGCACCCGTTGGTCAAGACAGCAGTAGGAGACCCAGCCCACATTTACGTGTATATAATGTGTGGAGATTATTATTAAGGGGTGTGTACCATTTTCGCACCCGACTTTGCAAAGTTGAATGAAAAGTTTTGGACAGACTCCTCTGTGTCTTTGTTCCTGGGAAGGGAAATAAAAGTGCCGGAGATGGGGCTGGACAGCCGCATATCTCGCACACCCTCCATCCAAAGATCGAAGGTGGGGACATTTGTTGATAATCGCACAATATTCAACCATGATTGCAACTCCACAGATACTGATGCAATCCATGTCTAAATGCATCAAGACCTGGACAACATCCATTCTTGAGTTGTTGGATGGCCAGTAACATTCACGCCATACTGGTGACAGGAAACGATCATATACAACAAGAGAGAATACAACCATCACTGCTTGACTTTCAATGACATTGCTGAATCCCCCATTATAAACATCCTAAGGGTTACCATTGATCTGAAGCTGAATCAAACCAGCAATTCAAATACTGCAATAATATATAAAAGCAAAACACTGCAGATGCTGGAAGTCTGAAAATTTCTGAAATAAAAAAAAGTGTTGGCGAAACTCAGCATGCTGGTAGCTTCTGTGGTGAGAGAAATTGAGTGAATGTTTCAAGTCCAATATGACTCCATCAGAACTGAAAGGAGCTGAAAGATGATGCTTTATATGCTGGTGACAGAGGAGCAAGTAGAACAGATCATAGAGTAAGGGAGATACACAGATAGAAAACAGACCCAGTCCAACTCATCCATGCCGACCAGATATCCTAAATAAATCGAGTTCCATTTGCTAGCATTTGGCCCATAACCCTCTAAACCCTTCCTATTCATGTACTCATCCAGATCCTTTTAAATATTGTAATTGCACCAGCGTCCACCACTTCCTCTGGCAGCTCACTCAATATATGCACATCCCTTTGCATGAAACAGCTGCCCCTCAGATCAGTTTTAAATCTTTCCCCTCTCACTTTAAACCTATGCCCCCTCTAGTTTTGGATTCACCATCCCAGACCCATGCTGGTCTGTTACGTGCCCTTTATCTCTTCATCTCCAACTGTTGCCACACATTGACCCCCTCAACTTGCCTACCCCTCTCATCCACTCCAACCTCTCACCCTTGCAATGCGCAGCCCTCCATTCTCTCCGCTCTAACCCCAACCTCACCATCAAACCAGCAGACAAGGGGTGGGAGGTGCAGTCGTAGTTTGGTACACCAACCTCTTCACTCCTGAGGCCAGGTGCCAAATCATGGACACCTCCTCCTACTGCCCCCTTGACCATGACCTCACCTCCAATCACCAAGCAATCATCACCAAGACCATCCACAACCTCATCACCTCAGGGATCTCCTGTCCACACCCTCCAACCTCATAGTCCATGAACCCTGCTCCACCCAGTTCTACATCTGACCCAAGATTTAAAAATCCAACTGTCCCAGTTGACCCACTGTCTCTGCCTGCTCCTGCCCACCGAAAGTGTCTCCACATACCTTGACACCGTCCTGTCCCCCTTGTTCCAGGATCGCCCACATACATTCGGGACACCGCCCATGCCTTCCACCTCCTCCATGACTTTTGGTTCCCCGGCCCCCAATGCCTCATCTTCACCATAGACATCCAGTCCCTGTGACAAAGGCCTCCAAGCCCTCCATGTCTTCCTGTCCCACTGATCCTACCAGTATCCTTCCAACATATTCATTGGATTGGCTGAACTGGTCCTCACCCTCAACTATTTCTCCTTCAAATCCTCCCACTTCCTTCTGACCAAAGGGGGAGCCATGGGCACCTGCATGGACCCCAGCTATGCCTACCTCTTCATCGGGTACGTGGAACAGTCCATCTTGCGTAGCTACACCAGCACCATTCCCCACCTTTTCCTTTGTTAACTTCGATGTCTGTAGTGGCACCACCTCTTGCTTCCATGAGAAGGTTGAACAGTTCATCAACTTAATGAATACCTTCTACCTTGACCTAAAATTCACCTGGACCATCTCAACACTTCCCTCTCCCTCCATTTCCAGCAATCAACTCAACACAGACATCTACTTCAAACCTACCCACTCCCACAGCTGCCTGGACCGCACCGCCTCCTCCCACCCTCCTTCCTGTAAAAATGCTATTCCTTACTCCCAATCCCTCCACTGTGTCTGCTCCCAGGAGGACCAATTCCACTTCAGAACATCAAAGATGGCCTCTTACTTCAAGGACAGCAATCTTTCCTCCCTTGTGGTCAACAATGCCCTCCAGCACATCTCCTCCACTTCCTGCACCTCCACCCTTGAACCCACCCCTCCAACCGCACCGGACAGAACCCCCCGGTCTTTACTTTCTACCCCACCAATCTCTGGATACAATACATTATCCTCCGCCATTTCTGCCACATACAGTCAGACCCCACCATCAGAGACATATTTCTCTTCCCACCCCTTTCAGCATTCCGCAGAGACCATTCCCTCCGTGACTCCCTCGTTATGTCCACCACCAACCCACCCTCCACTTCTGACACCTTTCCTTACTACCACAAGAGGTGTAAAACTTGCACCCACACCTCCCCCCTCACCTCCATCCTAGGACCCAAAGAATCCTTTCACATCCAGCAGAGATTTTCCAAACACTTCATTGATGTGGTCTCCTGCACACTTGGGAGAAAGGGCGCCAACTTGTGGAACATTTCAGAGAACATCTCTGTGATATATGCACCTGATCAACTCCACCACATTGTGGACAACCACTTCAGCTCCCCCTCCCATTCTGACAAGGACATGCAAGTCCTGGGCCTCCTCCACTGTCAAATCCTAGCCACCTGACACCTGGACAAAGAACGCCTCATCTTCCGCCATGGGACCCTCCAATCACATGGGATCAATGTCAATTTCACCAGTTTCCTCATCTTCTCTCCCCTCACCCTATCCCAGATACAACCCTCCAACTTGGCACTGCCCACTTGAACTGTCCCACTTGTCCATCTTCGTTCCCATCTATTCACTCCACCCTCCATTCCGACCTATCACAATTACCCCCAACCCCCACTTTCATCTATCTATTGCATTCCTAGTTACCTTCCCCACAGCCCCACCTCCCCTCCCATCTATCTCTCAGCTCCCTTTAGCCCACCGTGCCCCCCACACATTTCTGATGAAGAGCTTATGCTTGAAATGTCAACTCTCCTGCTCCTCAGATGCTGCCTGATGAGCTGTGCTTTTCCAGCACCATACCTTTTGACTCTGATCTCCAGCATCTGCAGTCCTCACTTTATCCCAGGGAAAAGACCTTGTCTATTCATCCTATCCATGCCACTCATGAATTTATAAACTTCCGAAAGGTTACCCCTCAGCCTCCGACACTCTGGAGAAAATAGCCCCAGTCTATTCAGCCTCTCCCTGTAGCTCAAACCCTCCAACCCTGGCAATATCCTTGTAAATCTTATCCGAACACATCCTTCCTAGATATGAGAGACCAGAACTGCATGCAGTATTCCAATAGTGGCCTAACCAATGTCCTGTAGAGTCACATCATGATCTCCTTATTCCTGTACGATGCACTGACCAATAAATTAAAGCATACTAAACACCTTCTTCACTCTCCTATCTACCAGCGACTCCACTTTCAAGGAGCTATGAATCTGCACTGGTGAATGTGCCCAGAGAAAAAGACAAAGACAATGATAATGATGGTAAAGGAGTGATTGTCAAGGAAATGTTAGCTGTGAAAATGAGTCAATATCTCTGCTCCGCTGACAGCAAATACTGTGACTACAGGAGGAGGACAAAGGCTAGGAATTCTGTAGTGAATAACCCCCATAAAACCTTTCGATCAACTACAGGGTACACGAGAGGCATGTGATGAATACTCTCCATTTTCCTGAGCGGTTGCAGCTTCAAAAACAGGAAGTTCAAGGAATTAACATAGTCCACTTGACTGACACCCCATCCACCAACTTGAACATTTACTCCCTCTAACACCAATGTATAATGACAGCAGTTTGTGCCACCTACAAGGTGCATTGTAACAATTTACCGAAGTTTCTTCAACAGAACCTTTCAAACCCACAACCACTACAACCAACAAGAACAAGAAACATAGCCACCCACAAGTTCCCTTCCATATCACACACCAGCCTGAATAGACACCATCACTGCTTCACTTGCTAACAGCACTGTTGGTGTGTGTACACCACATGAGCTGCATGGTTCAACAATGTAACTCACACCCTCTTTGCAGCAGCAGTTAAGGATGGGCAGGAAATATTGGCCTAGTCAGTAATGACTTCATTTCCATGAATGAAAAAAAAACTATCTTCATCTTAATTATCTCCAATCCTATCAGCACTCTTCTTGCTGGCCCCCTAAACCTTAAATAATATTGCCTGAACTCTGCTGCACGTCTTATCCTACATTACATCTGCTTACCCATCATTTCAGCCTGATCTGTAGCTACTTCTTGTCTCAGCCTCCTCCAGAGGTTCGCCAACATTACAGATGCCAGTTTTCACCCACATATTATCAAGAAATGGCAGATGGCATTGCATCCACTGTATGCATGGTAATGCTAACTATTCTGGGGATATTGGATGAAATCCTACTGCAGCAGAAGATGAAATTTATATTCAGTATAAATCTAGAATGAACAACCAGCTTAATGGTTACCATGTAATCACTGCTGATGGTTGCAAAGACAAAAAAAGGTTCACTAGTGTCCTTTAAGGAAGAAACTCTGACATCCTTACCTGGTCTGGCCTAATCTGACTCCAGACCCACAGCAGTGAGGTTTACTCTTAACTACCCTGTGGGCAAGTAGGGATGGGCAATGCTGGGTATGGTTAACACAGAGATTAACTGTTTCAATACTAGGTAATTCCTGTCTTTGTGTCATATTTGTACATGGACATTGTCTAGCTAGGTGACTGAGCACACCAAAACATTGGAGGGTTGAGGGAGCTCTGATGAAGAGTAATCAAGACTTGAAACGTTAGCTTGCTCTCTCTCTGTGGATATTGCCTGACCTGCTGTGATCTCCAACATTTGTTGTTTTCAGTCCAGAAGAAAGATTGTTACAATCAACCCCCAATCCTGAATCCAAGGAATGATAAGTGTAATTGCAGCTGTCCTATTTAATTTCAGCTAAATGATCACAAGGCTAGGATTCCCTTTTGGTAGTACTTCCAATGCTGAAGGGTCAAATATGCCTTCAGAGGCTTGTGCATAAACTACAGGCTGACACAACAGTACAGAATTAAGGTAGCACTGCACTCATCTTTTAGATGCAACAATAAGCTTGGGTCTCTACTGCCCTCACAGGAGGGCAAGAGGAAATTCCATGGAACTATTTTGAAGAGGAGCAGTGAGCTAGGAGAAAGTGAGGACTGCAGATGTTGGAGCTCAGAGTCGAGAGTGTAGTGCTGGAAAAGCACAGCAGGTCAGGCAGCACAGTAGGAGCAGGAGAATCGACGTTTCGAGCCTTTGGATTCATCAGGATTCCTGCTCCTAACTGTTTTAAAGGTATACTTGCCTGTCTGCTCTGGTATACTTGCCTATATGCAGTTGTTAATCAGCTGCATTAGCCAATGTTTCTAATGTTCGCTGCCATGCTCCTTAAACTGTCTGTGCAATATTAAGATGCTAACATGCCAGACATTCTTCTGGCTGAATGTCAAAATAACTGAAAGTCATCTGCGTTACCTGCCATCTGAATTGCCAAGATTAGATAAGATTACTTACAGTGTGGAAACAGGCTCTTCGGCCCAACAAGTCCACACCGACCTGCCGAAGCGCAACCCACCCAGACTCATTCCCATTCCCCTACATTTACCCCTTCACCTAACACTATGGGCAATTTAACTTGGCCAATTCACCTAACCTGCACATTTTTGGACTGTGGGAGGAAACCGGAGCACCCGGAGGAAACCCACGCAGACACAGGGAGAACGTGCAAACTCCACACAGAGAGTCGCCTGAGGAGGGAATTGAACCCGGGTCTCTGGCGCTGTGAGGCAGCAGTGCTAACCACTGCGCCACCGTGCCGCCCACCAAGGATTAGTCCATGTGTGTACTTTAATTCCCAAAGTAGGCACTGATAGCACATCCATACTACTGTGTGGATGAAGTTCTGACTATTACTAACACTGCTGGTTCTTTCTAAACAACCCAAATCACAGGGTCATGTTTTCAGTGGCATTGTATGAGAAAAAAAAAGCATGAAGGTTTTCTTTTCAAGATAAGCCACTTCACCACAGTTGCAGAATATCACTGGTAACATTTACAAACATGGATGCATTTCTTAGCGACAACAATATAGGACTGTTATCTCAGAATCTAGAGATTCAGAAGCAATGCAATCTGCTGAAAGGACAACAGGGTTAGTAACATGCGCCGATCATCTGCAGGATCAAAATTACCAGCAACTATTTCCAAGACTGCTGTCCTGCTAACCTACAGACATGGTTATTCTATCACTTGCTCGTAAACACATGCCTGCACATTACTCTTCCTTTCACTTCATTTTCATGCATTATGCTTTCCTTCTGCAACCTTGACAAAAGCTACGAGTGGGTTGCAATATCTTTTGGATTTTGATTAAGACTGCAAAGGATTTCTTTGATACTTCGACAACTTTCAAAGGGGAACTGGATAAATACTTGAAAGAAAAATAGTGCTTTACTGTGGGTAAAGAGCAGGGAAATGTGACTGATTGCTAATCTCTTTTGAAGACAGTCAGAAGTCACACAACACAGGGTTACTGTCCAACAGGTTTATTTTGAAATCACAAGCTTTCAGAGGGCTGCTCCTTCATTAGGGGAAGTGTTTTGAAGAGAAGGGCTTATGCCCGAAACGTCGATTCTCCTGTTCCCTGGATGCTGCCTGACCTGCTGCGCTTTTCCAGCAACACATTTTCAGAAGTGTTTTGAAGAGCCAGGCAGGCATGAAGGGCTTTGTATTGTGCTATGATTATTTTTTATTCACTGGTAAGACGTGGGCATCGCTGGATGGGTCAGTGTTTATTGTCCTTTCCTTAATGTTCACATCACTTTAAATTTCAACCAATTAAGATTTTCCATTCCCATCATTAAAGTCTACATCCAAATCTGCACCTGCAATTGCACATCATTATTTTATGAGGTTGATTTTTTTTTGTTAGGTTTTGCATCTATTTCTAAATATTTGGTATCAAACATCACCAGTGTAAGGAAATATGCCTCCAATATCTGAGCTGCAACCCTGCAAGATAGCTGATTCTGTGATGTTCAGACAACCTTCCCTTCCTAAAGAAGCTCTTCAGTACCAGACAAATCTCCTAATTTAAGCAGCATCAATTATGTACACCATAAAATGACAGCAAACAGATGAAAGGATTATTGCCAGAACCAAACATCTATCCCCAAGATGACTGATCTACATTGCCAGCACACAATTACCATTTTATCTAAACAAAAGTAAATTCGATTTGTCCTGCAGATTATCAGATTATTTTCCTTGGCAACCTCATATTAAATTCTGGACTGTAGCAGTTTGAGATCAATACCTGGAGAAAGAGACATTAAAATCAGTTAAATTTTGAAAAATACTTAAGTTGCAGGTGGTATTTCAGCAACATCTATTCATCACTGAAAGTGCAGTTGAGAATTCTGTTTCATTATTTTTATAACACACATTTCAACAAAAGGGGAAATTGTGATGTAGTCTCAGATTTATGAATGTTTGGTATGATTACTATATTTTTGATTTTACTAGCCTTTGTACAATTGAAGATGTTTCAATTTTTTTTCTATGT
This sequence comes from Chiloscyllium plagiosum, assembly GCF_037043375.1. Classification (NCBI taxonomy): domain Eukaryota; kingdom Metazoa; phylum Chordata; class Chondrichthyes; order Orectolobiformes; family Hemiscylliidae; genus Chiloscyllium; species Chiloscyllium plagiosum. Next base: position 21,443,609 of record NW_028270157.1, on the reverse strand, counting down.
GCAAATAAGTATAACAGGAAATATTTGATGCTCAAAAGATCATTCAGATAGACTCTACATAACTCATCAGTAATTATTATATTCATTCATCCTGGTATGTGTAATATTTTAAATTCTGAACAACAAGTGGAATAAATTTCACTAAATGAGTGGTACATTTTAGAGAAATAACTAAGAAACATGAAATCATTAAATTGTAAACTAAAACTTCCATCTGACACACTTCATATGAAATACTCATGCACACATTTGTTTATTAGCTTGATTTTGACAAATAAACGTAAAGGTGCTTGCCTGAGGAAGGGAACAGGGAGCTCATATACTGACCACTTCTGGGAACAGTTACGAAAACAAATGGGGTATGTTGGAAAGAAAATTTGTGTAATATAAACAGGCTGCAAGAGAAACAGCAAGTTTGAAAAGCTAAGAGGTCTGAAAGAGGAAGGTCCATGTCCTCTATTATAAGGTTTTTTAAAACTTTAAAAATTAAATAAGTAAATCTAGTTTATTTAAATGTTTGGTTTTGGATCAGAGGAATGTTTATTTTCTGCTGCTAAGGTTGAGTTTCCTCAATGCTGTGGAATGATTCAGAGCCCTGGAGTAACTTTGAACTTACATAATAGAGCTGCGCATTATTGGATATAAATAGCACATGGTGGGCAGAGCCAAAACACTGTAGAATGAGAAGGCCTTGATATCACTTGGATATGAACGCATGAAGAAAATATATTAATATAACCCATAGTTGAGAGTGTGGTGCTGGAAAAGCACAGCAGGTCAGGCAGGGATGAGGCCTTATTCCTAATGAAGGGTTTATGCCCAAAATGTCGATTCTCCTGCTCCTCAGATGTTGCCTGACCTGCTGTGCCATTCCAACACCACACTCTTGACTCTGATCTCCAGCATCTGCAGTCCTCACTTTCTCCAACTAAAAGCCATGACCTGGTTTATCTAGGATTATCACAAATAACAGTATTTAATATGAAAGTTTAATAATATGTGCCTTTGAATTCTAAGTCTAAAGACAATTCTTAGTCCTTGCTTTCTCTTCAACAAGTCTGTCTCAAACCCAAACTTAGTGTGGCAAAAGAATCACAGAACAAAGATAGTAGCAGCTACAGGTTCCCTGTCTAGAAAATTATAGCAGCCAACATCAAGAAATGAACCGAGAAGAATTTCAATAAAATCATCTTTCAAAAAATTGGCAATACACATTCGATACTAGCTCATGATCAAAAAAGACAGAGTTGTACATCTGCTGTACAGGAAACATCTCAGAACAGGAACTATTCCAAAGAAACCATCAGAAAACTGAAAGTCTCCAAAACCCTTTTCCAGCCAGTCATAGGGAAAACAAGCCTTTAAGAAAATTAGTCAGATCAGTATGAGCCACTTGCAACTAAGGGGATAAATCCAAACTGAGTACCACAAAAGAGGTTGATTGCCAACACTCAAAACAAATTTGACCTTTAAGGGAGAGGACACAAAAGTTTCATTTTGTAAAGCTAGGCTGACGAGAACAGTTAAGAATTCTAACAGTGAGTTCACAAATACACCGTGGCTTAGTGGTTAGCACTACTGCCTCACAGCACCAGGGTCCCAGGTTCGATTACAGCCTCGGCTGTCTGTCTGTGTGGAGCACCCGGAGAAAACCCACACAGACATGGGGAGAATGTGCAAACTCCACACAGTCAGTTGCCTGAGGCAAGAATTGAACCCAGGTCTCTGGCGCCTGTGAGGCAGCAGTGCTAACCACTGTGCCACCATGCCGCCCGCAATTGGGAGGGCCTCAACTGGGATGTTGGGTCCACATCACACTACAGGGACCCCATTGCACTATACAAGCACACAGACACTCACACACACTCCCACACTCACACATGCACCCTCTCACAGACTTAGACCTCTTTACACTCACACAAACACGCATATACACTCTCTCTCACAAACCCCCATTGCTCCTCCAACACACACAAACCCACATATATGTTTGTGGGGTGAATTTGTACTTGTAGAGTTACATTGTACTCAGAAACTGCATGAATCCATGTAAGTTTCTGTTAATTCATTTTTTAGATTAGAACCAGTCTAAACACTATGGTACAGACAGCAGTACACAGGGGGCTAACACCTTCAATACTTTATCTGGGCTGACACCAATTGTTAAAGTTTATCTGAGAATGTAACTTTTAAAAACAGTTTTGTGATTTACATATGAAAGAAGTGAAATTAACATGGTCATTCTAACAGATGAGAGACTTAACAAATAATCAAGGTATTTTTCAATGTATAATTTCATTTACATCACACTGTAATGTTTGCTCTATATTCTGTGTCTTACAATTGTGTACTCCACAACCACCTGACGAAGGAACAGCGCTCTGAAAGCTACTGTTTCCAATTAAACCTGTTGGACTATAACCTGGTATTGTGTGATATTAACTTTATTATCTTAGTAATTTTAATAACAAATTAAGGCTCTGTTCAACATTTATGATGTTTTATTGCTTTTATTTATTAAAATACAACAAAACTGAATAAAGAAAAAGAGCATGAATCTTATGCGGTGCCAAATTCAGCACAAAAATATCTCAGACACAGAAAAACATCAGCTTAAATGAAGTCATCTTTGCCATTAAAAACTCATTGATTCTTATTGAATGAAGGCATTCTAATAAAGTTTTATCCACAACTCTTTGGGAAATCTTCCTGCTAGCTTGTAACAGGAGTATTTACATATGTCTCCTTGAAGGCACCATTTTGTAAAGGAAAACTAAGCTTTACATTGAAACTAGCAGAATGTTCACTTGCTTCCAGCTTTAGAATTACAACAGCAATCTTTATACAAGGAAGATTCTAAAGATTCAACAACAATTCTAACCAATCAAGAACATCAGAAAGTGAATGTAGTACAAGGAAAACCAAATCAAGAAAATAACTAACAACCTAAAATGTGAATTAACAATCAAACAAATGCTACAAAGTTCACTGATATCAATCATTCCACCATAAAAATTTAAGCTTTGAGATCTATTTGATGGATCGGTGAATTGGCAGACATAGATAGCTCACTTCCTGAAATTTCAAACAGCTTCTAGATTGGACACCAAATCAACTATAGAACAGGATAGCATACCTTTCCATTCCCTCTGAAGAACATAAGATCATGGGTTACACAGAAAACAGACTGATGAGAAACAAATTATGTTTGACAGACTCCTGATAGCTTTTGATCAATATTTCAATTTGTGAACAAATAATACACTGGATCACATTTCAATAGCAGGTACAACTCCCAGGAGAGTCTGTGGATGGTTTCATTAATGATTTGTATATACTACCTGGACCATGCAACTACAGAAACTTACGTCAGGAGCTCATTTGCAACAAAGCTGTCATTGGTTTGTTTGATAGATCAATCATAGAACTTCTTAAATCAAAGAGGATGTAACTCTCGACAGAGCAGCCCAAATAACAGTGTAGTTTAGGAAACTGCAAAGAAGCATTATGCAGTGAAGATTCCACCTAATTAAATCTTTCAACAGATCATGTTGATTAATTAAAGCCCAAGAAATGATCTGATCAGATAAGGCAGGCATCTGAACAATAAACTGCATGTGACACCATCAACACAAAATCCTAAGCAATCTGATACTGCAGTGTTTTGTGCTTCTAAAACCCCATGTCAGTGACAACAAAACCATCCAGTCTTCCATCAACAATACACTCATTGTCGCAAAATCAGTCACTTCTCAAACATGTGCTGCAGCCTGGAGAATATACCAAACACAAATGAAATTATTCCCACCAATAGCATGTATATTCGTGCTTTGGAACAGAATCTCAAAGAGCAAATGCATACTGCAAATGAACAAACTTCTGTACATCTACAATACAACGCACAGATGGATTCCTTCATTTTTTCTAGGGGTACTGATACTGATAACTAATGCTACTAATGGAGAAGAAGTATAACTGCCTTGTACTTCTCATACATTCTTGCAGTTACATTGCACAAGTTCCATCATCCAGATCAATTAAATCCCTGGTCTACCAGAAGCCAGTAAAAAACAAACAAAACCACTAAGTTTACTTCAAGTCTTTCCACTTTTTCACACTGATGAATCAATTCAGAGACCTGGAAAGGAGGTGAAAGAAATAAGGACAAAATGTACAGTAAATGCTATAAAAAGAAATAACCTAGATAATTTAATTGAGAATGCATAATCAAGATTTACGACAGGGAAAAATGCTTTGGGGAATGCGGGAAGGTGTTGAGTAAGGGTTCCAGAACCCTGGAGAAACCTTGCAGTGATGTCATGAGGTGTACCTCACTGGATATAACTAGAATAGTGTAGATAGGGTTAGAATATTCTAGTCAAGAGTGTGGTGCTGATAAAGCACACCAGGTCAGGATGAAACATTGCCCGAAACATTGATTTTCCTGTTCCTTGGATAATGCCTGACCTGCTGTGCTTTTCTAGCACCACACTCCTAACTCTAATCTCCATCATCTGCAGCAACCGCTTTCACTTAGAATATTCTAGAATGAGTAAGAGACTTTTGACAGCAAATGGACATGAACATACAAAAGAAGACAAATTAATCATACATAAAATTTCTTGCAAAATATTAAACTGTAAATCACAAGAATGGAAGTGATGCATAAACTCGTTTTCCTACATTTTATGAATGTGTGACTGCTTTTAGTCATAATCAACATCTACTTTGACTCGTGTTGATTATTGTTTTGTATATTGGCCCAGATCCCTCATACAATGAAAATGTACTTTATTTTGAAGTGTTGTGCAGGAATTTACATAGAAACAGCAAAAAAAGGTCCAGTCATTATCACTATCAACACCACTATGAATAATGGAACAGGTCAAATATCTTGAGAATAATTTCTTAATTTGTCCTATGTTTCACAGCAAGGCATAAATATCTTAACTTCAAAATAATGGCAGCAATGGCCAACTTCATATTGTATAAAAATCCAACTAGCCATGTAGTTAGCAGCTATTTAAAGAAATTATTTATATTAAGCTGCAATGCTCAAACCATAACTCAACACCCATGAGATACATTTTCAATAAAAGTTTCATTCCTGACATATAACCAAGCATAGCCAATGTTTAAACTCTACAAGCTGTTCTCTCTTCAACCACATAGTGACAATCCTATGCTATAAACAAAGCTGTTCTCTGATAACTGCACAACCACCGACGAACAAGGAAACTCAATTTTAGTAATTAAGGTGATCCCTGCTAGTACAACTAAGACAATGGATCCATATTTATTTGGTGCTTTGGTGTGAAGTTGCATGTTTTGTAAATCTGTAATTTTACTGCATTGCAGTATCTTACCCTGTGGTAAATTCACCTGTAATGCTGCTCATCATTTTGATCTATTAGCCTGATATTCGCAGAAGCAATCATTATCAGATTGCCAGCCTGCACCTACTTTCTTGTGTTAGGACTGCGTTCTGCATTCCCCATCATCAACTCAGATCCTGGCTCCTTTAGAAGTGCACAATGCACCTAACTCCAACCGTTCCCTCAAAATGCAGGATAACCCAGGGAGGTCAAACCACTTTTTCACTGCCAGTAGATCCAGTGAAGTCCCAAAGCTGCCCTTGTGTAATTATTCATTATCCCACTGCTGATATTTCTTCATTCAATGTGAACACCCATTTCACCTTCCACATCCACCATCAACATCCCCTCTCTGACCATAATTGTTTGCGATCTCAACTCCACCCTCCTGCGCCAAAGATAGTGATCACCTCTCCCTCACCTCCACTGACAGTTTATTGCTCCCTCCAACGTGCTACAAAAATGCTTACCCACCCCATGGCCTCACCTTCAATAATGTCAACTGTTAGACTGGGCAGGAACCACAGATTCCAAAAGGTGAGGCAGAGACTGGGTGTGGAACTGCGGTGTCAGATCAGAGGAACAAGGGGTGCTGGTGGTGGGGGTGACAGCAAGTCCAGGGGATGTCAGGCTAGTGGTGTTGGTTGTCAGGTTCTAGGATAAGAGTGTGGTCAGCTCAATGGTGGAGGGGAGGTCTGGACTAGCAGGGTCAGGCCATCAGCAGAGGGATTTGGAGAGGAAGTGATGGACAGGCTCATCAAGCCAACAAGAAGGGCTTTGGGGAAGTGAGGGGAGTCAGGTCAGTGGTTATGTTGGGGGCATTGGAGTATGGATCAACCAGGTCCAGAAAGGTGTCAGGTCTGGAGTGAGATGTCAGATCCAGAGGGAGGTCGGGGTCAGGCTGACAGGGGTTTTGGGTCTGCAAGGTCAGGTCAGAAGAGGTGAGATCAAGTCAGGTCAGCTATGGGTCTGTCTGATCAGGGGGTAGGATATTGAAAGTATCAGGGGAAGTATAAGTGGGACAGTAGGGGGTGTTCATCTTAAAGTTATCCAGGGGTTAGACCAGATTTCTAATCCTCTAACTTTCCCTGGGTAACTATTAGCTTCAGTGAGGAAGAATCGTCTAAATCCTGACTTTAATGGACTGATTTGAAAGGTTCCAAATGTAGGGAAATGCAAAATTCAATTTCCTGAGCAATTCCCATGGATTCAGCCACATCAGGGATTCCAGATGGTCCCAATGGACAACTTCAGACTACAATACCCTTCCAACACTCTGGCCATTGGATTAACTGGGCTCTATTTCCTTCTTTGCACCATTTCTCACCAATATCTTGACTTCAGCCTCACCTTGACTAAAACGCTTCCTGATGCTTTTGACACCTCAGTACTCCACTCCTCCAACATCATTCTTACAGACTTCCCATGTTTTACCCTTTATCCATAGACTCATACACTCGTACAGCATGGGAAACAGAACCTTCAGTCCAACTAGTGCATGCTGAACATAATTCCAAATTAAACTAGCCCTATCTGCCTGATCCTGGCCACACCCCTCCAAACCTTTTTATTCATGTATCAGGGAGGGGAAAGTGAAGACTTCAGAGGCTGGAGAGTCAGAGTCAAAAATTGTGGCACTGGAAAAGCACAGCAGGTCAGACAGCATCTGAGGAGCAGGAGAGTTTATGTTTGGGGCATAAGCCCTTCATCAAGAATGTGGAAGGGGAAGGGGCTGAGGGATAAATAAGAGGACGGGGGTGGGGCTGGGGAGAAGGTAGATGGGATGGTGATAGGTGAATGGAGGTGGGAGGTAATTGTGGTAGGTCGGTGGGAAGGCTGGAGCGGATAGGTGGGAAGGAAGATGGACAAGTAGGTCAGGTCAAGAGGGCAATGCTGAGTTGGAGGGTTGAATCTGGAATGAGGTGGGAGATTTGGAAACTGGTGAAGTGTTGATGCCATGTGGTTGTACGGTCCAAAGGCAGAAGATGAGACGTTCTTCCTTCAGTTAGTGGGTGGCTTTGGTTTGGCAGTGGAGGAGGCCCAGGATTTGCACATCCTTGAGGGGGTGAGAGGGAGAGATGAAGTGGCTGGCCACAGGGTAGTGAGGTTGGTTGGTGCATGCAGACCCAGAGATGTTCCCTGAACACTCCACAAGTTGGCATTCTGTCTCCCCAATGTACAGGAGACCACATCAAGAGCAACAAATGCAATAGATAAGATGGATGAATGTGCAGGAAAATCTCTGCTGGATTTGAAATAATCCTTTGGGACCTTGGACAGAGGTGAGGGGGGAGATGTGGGTCCAGGTTTTACACCTTGTGCGGTGGCAGAAGGTGCTGGTGTACAAGGTGGGCTGGTGAGGAGGGTAGATCTAACGAGGGAGTCACAGAGAGAATGGTCTCTGCAGAACGCAGATGGGCTGGGGAGGGAAATATATCTTTGGTGGTGGGGTATGATTATAGATTGCAAAAATGGCGGACGATAATGCGCTGCATCCAGAGATTCGTGGGGTGGAAGGTGAGGACCCAGAGGGGTTTCTAACCTTGTTGCAATTGGAGGGATGGAATTCAAGGACAGAAAGTGGAGGAGATGCAATGGAGGGCATTGTTGATCATGTGGGAGGTGAAATTGTGGTCCTTGAAATAGGAGGACATCTAGGATGTCCTGAAATGGAATTGCTCTTCATGGAAGCAGATACGGTGGTGGCAGAGGAATCGGCAATAAGGAATCACATTTTTACAGGTGGGGTGAGAGAAGATGTAATCAAGGTAGCTGAAGGAGTTGGTGGGTTTAAAATAGGTGTCTGTGTTGAGTCGGTCGCCAGAGACAGAGATGCAAGTGATCCAAGAAGGGGATGGAGGTGTCAGAGTTGGCCCATGTGAACTTAAGGTCAGAGTGGAAGGTGTTGGTGAAGTTGATGAACTGTTCAACCTCCTTGTGGAAACACAAGGTGGCATCGATACAGTCATCAATGTAGCAGAGGAAAAAGTGGGGGATGGTCTCGGTGTAACTCCAGAAGAGAGACTTCCATGTGTCCTTGAAGAGGCAGACATAGCTGGAGTCTATGCAGATGCCCATGGCTATACCTCTGGTTGTAGGAAGTGGGAAGATTCGAAAGAGAAGTTGTTGAGTGTGAAAACCAGTTCCGCCAATCGAATGAGAGTATCATTGAAGGGGATTGGTTGGGTCAGTGGGAGAGGAAGAAATGGAGGGATTGTAGGCCTTCATCATGAGGGATGGAGATGTATAGGGATGACCATTGTGAAGACAAGGTGTTGAGGGCCAGGGAATTGAAAGTCATAGAAGAGGTATAGGGCATGGGTGTCTCGGATGTATGTGGGGTGTTCATGGACCAAGGGGGATAGGACAGAGCTGAGATGAGGAGATAAGTTCAATGGGGCAGGGGCAAGTAGAGATAATTGGTCGACCGGGACAGTCAGGTTTGTGTATTTTGGGTAAGAGGTAGAGCCGGGTGGTGCGGTTTGGGGAAATATGAGGTTGGAGGCTGTAGATAGGAGATCTCCTGAGATGATGAAGCTGTGGATAGTCTGGGACATGACAGTTTGGTGATGAGAGGTGGGTTCATGGTCGAGGGGGCATATCAGTCCAAATATTTTAAAATGTTGTAATTGTATCTGCATCCACCACTTCCTCAGGAAGTCCATTCCACACACAAATCATCTCCATGTAAAAAATTTGTCTCATGTCTTTTCTCTCTCCTCTCACCTTAAAAATGTGCACCCTAGTCTTGAAATCCCCCATCTTAGGGAAAAGACAAGTACCATTAACTCTGTCTCGACCTCTCATTATTTTATAGACTTCTGTCAGATTGCCTCTCAACCTCCTAAGCTCCATTGAAAAAGTCCATGCATATCCAGCCTTTCTTTATTATACAAACCTTCCATAACCAGCAACATCTTAGTAAATCTCTTCTGAACCCTCTCCAGCTTAATACTATCCTTCCTATAACTGGGTGACCAGAACTGGACACAGTACTTCAGGAGAGTCCTCACCAAATGTCCTGTACAACCTCAACATGACTTCCCAATCCCTCAAAGGACTGAGCAATAAAGGCAAGTGAGCCAAACACCTTTTTAACCACCCTGTCTATGTGATGTCAAACTTCAAAGAATTATGCACATACTCCCCTAGGTCCCTCTGTTCTACAATGCTACCCTAGGCCCCACAATAAATTGTATAAGCCCTTGTTTGTTTGTCCAAAATATAATACTTTGCATTTAGCAAGATTGAATTGCATCTGCCATTTGTTCAGCCCATTAACCCATTTGATCAAGATCTCTTTGTAATCTTAGGAAACCTTCTTCACTGTCCACTATGCCATCAATTTTGGTGTCATCCACAAACTTACTAACCATGCCTTCTATATTGTCATCCAAATCATTTATATAAATGACAAAAGAGGACCTAGAATCGATCCCTGTGGAACATTGCTGGTCACAGGCCTCCAGTTTGAAAAGCAACTCCCCACCATTACTCTCTATCTCCTGCCATTAGGCCAATTCTGTATCCAATTGGCAAACTCACCCTGAATCCCATGTGACCAAGCTTTACTGATTAGTCTATCATGCAGAACCTTGTCAAAGGCTTTACTAAAATCCAAATAAACAATGTCTGCTGCCCTGCCATCATCAATCATTTCGGTAACTTCCTCAAAAAACTCAAACAAGTTTGTGAGACACATTTTTCTTTGCACAAGACCATGCTGACTATCCCTAATCAGTTTTGCCTCTCTAAATGTTCATAAATCCTATTCTCAAAGACCTCCCGAACTTCCTCTTCTGTAATGTGAACGTTTTTAAAACATCAAAGTTTATTTCTCTACATTCTCTACCATTCTAACTAATTGCTAAATTCTTCTGTATAAAGCATTTTTCATCATTAAGTATGCTTCATGAAAGCAAGTTGCTGATTTATTTCTGTTATTAGATTTATTCTAAGCTGACAAATGTTTCAGAATTTAATCCAAATATATAGTAAGAGAAGATGGCATGGATTATTTCTGGGAAATTTTTTATACATTATTCAACTAACTTTACTCAGTGGATAAAAATACCATCCCAGGAATTGGTCTACTAAAGCTTCTTTGCATTCTTCCAATAGCTACATCATACTTCCTCAGCTGAGGACACCAAAACTGCACACAGTAATTCAAGGCTAAAATCAGAAATTACTGTAAAAACTCAAAAGGTCAGGAAGCGTCTGTGGAGAGAACTGCAGAGTTAACATTGCCGCTCTAGTGACCCTTCTTCAGAATGCAATAAGCCAGGTGCAGTCTTACCAATGCTCTGTACAGATGCAGCAAGACATCCCTGCTTCTGTACTTGGATCCTCTCACTATGAAAACCAACGTAGAGTTTGCTATTTTCACTCCCTGCGTGCTTACTTTCAGCAACTTGTTTGTGAGCACATCAAGTTTTCCCATTCTGCCAATTTACCACCATTTAGATAATCATTTGCCTGCCTGGTTTTTACTACCAAACCTCACATTTATCCACATTATATAGCATCTGCCATGTATTTGCCCACTTACTTAACTTGACCAAAGCTTCTGTAACAGTTGAGTTGTTATCATATCGACCAAGGGCTCTTTAGGAAAAACAATCCAATAAATTTATCTAAGAAAGCACTGTTTGAATAATTGACTTAATCAATGTTGATAAATGTATTGCCTGTGGCAGAAACATGCATGCCAGAGTCAAGCAATGTAATGTGATTATGTTGTCACAATAATTGATAGATAATTTATCTCTACTTATAACATATGAGAATAAGTACACATTCTAACGTCACTATTTTCTTCAATAATATTTAATAGTATTCAACTTGATTCTAATTTCCATAGCAGCTTATTTAACTGCTATTTGTCAAATGATAATTATGTCTCATGAAAATGAAATAACTTGCTGATCCAAAATAATGAAACTATAGCGCGTGATACAGAACTAGCAAACACTACAGACAATTAAAAATGTTGTAAATGCTCTGAGCATAATGAGGAAAAGCCATCATACATTAAATCAATAAAAGAGACTGGGAATTCCTATGAGTGATATCATCATTTGAATGATTAGTATGCGCATAAGAAATTGCTGATTTCTGCTTAAATGCTGACATTAAACTAACTATTTTAAATGGCTCAACATTTGTTAAAATGATGGAAAGAAATTTAATTTAAGCACACACTAAGGTGATTGTGCTCTTCATTATGTACACATTAGAAAACAATAATATTTAATTTATGAAAATTAGCACAAATTTTCAAAAGTTTTATTGCATTTTGCTTAGAAAATTGTGAAGTACAGTTCTATATTTGCAGTTAATCTTATCGGGGAATTTCAAGAGTCTTTCAGTCGTGTTTAAAATATTTTGTGAAATGTATTTAACTATTAACTTTTATTAAGCTTTGATACTTTCACATCTGGGCATAACTCATGAAATTTGATTTTCTGACGATAGAAATATCATGCAACTTGATCTCAAATCCTGTAAAGTACCACAACAGATATAGAACACATTAATAGAGATGCCTCTTAGTGGTTTAATTATCAAAGATACAATTTTGACCCTATTCAAACAATCTTTGCTGGAATTGAAGGTGGAGGTGACAACTAGCTTCAATAGCCATTCATAAAAGATCAAAACAAATTAATCAGGTGTTTACACTTCTGACCAAGAGATGTTGAGTCCAATCAGATACAGTTCCCCCGTCTTGAGTTGCTTCACCCAAAGGTTCGAGGATACTGGGTGGAATTGTGAAGCAGTGAATTCTACTTAGCTATAATGGACAGCCCAATGCTAAATCGCCTGATTTTACCAAGTTACACATGGACAATGGCCACTACAATGAGGTACGAAAGGAACAGCAGAGTCTGTGAAACCATTTCCCAAATTTAATCATGAATTTCAAGGAGGAAATTGATGAGAAAAAAAAGCAAATACTTGTCAATTGTGCAATTGTGCCCCATAAATGCTTTAAAACCAAATAAAGCTTCACTACTTTTTGAAAACAAAGTGAAGTCCATAGTCGTTGTCCTCTCAATATCATCAAAATAAACATATGGATTTTTATGAGCTTACCTATTTATGCTTCAATTACAATGAATTTACAGTTCTCACCTAACTTAGACACTTCCTTACCCCTCACTTTTCTTACTTAAAAACAGATTTCATTTCACCAATGTGTTTTTTTTATTCGATGGCCATTTTCAGCATTTATATAAATGATTTGGATGTGAACATAAGAAGTATAGTTACCAAATTTGCAGATGACACCAAAATTGGAGTGTATAGCAAAAAAGGTTACCTCAGAGTACAACAGGATCTTGATCAGATGGACCAATGGACCAAGGAGAAGCAGTTGGAGTTTAATTTAGATAAATATGAAGTGCTGCGTTTTGGGAAGGCAAATCAGGGCAGGACTTACACATTTAATGGCAAGATCCTGGGAGCGTTACTGAACAAACAGACCTTGCAGTGCAGGTTTACAGTTCCTTGAAAGTGGAGTTACAGGTAGATAGGATAGTGTTTGGTGTGCTTTCCCTTATTGGTCAAAGCCTTGAGTATAGGGGCTTGGAGGTCATGTTGCGGCTGTACAGGACATTGGTTATTCTGGTTTCCCTCCTATTGGAAGGATGTTGTGAAACTTGAAAGGGTTCAGAAAAGATATACAAGGGTGTTGCCAGGATCAGAAGGTTTGAGCTATAGAGAGAGGCTGAATAGGCTGGGGCTGTTATCCATAGAGCGTCAGAAGCTGAGTCATAGAGTCACAGAGATGTACAGCATGGAAACAGACCCTTTGGTCCAACCCGTCCATGCCAACCAGATATTCCAACCCAATCTAGTCCCACCTGCCAGCACCCGGCCCATATCCCTCCAAACCCTTCCTATTCATATATCCATCCAAATGCCTCTTAAATGTTGCAATTGTACCAGCCTCCACCACATCCTCTAGCAGCTCATTCCATACACGTACCACCCTCTGCGTGAAAATGTTGCCCCTTAGGTCAATTTTATATTTTTCCCCTCTCACTCTAAACCTATGCCCTCTAGTTCTGGACTCTCAGACCCCAGGGAAAAGACTTCGTCTATTTATCCTATCCATCCCCCTCATAATTTTATAAACCTCTATAAGGTCACCCCTCAGCCTCTGACGCTCCAGGGAAAACAGCCCCAGCCTGTTCAGCCTCTCCCTGTAGCTCAGATCCTCCAATCCTGGCAACATCCTTGTAAATCTTTTCTGAACCCTTTCAAGTTTCACAACATCTTTCCAATAGGAAGGAGACCAGAATTGCATGCAATATTCCAACGGCTGCCTAACCAATGTCCTGTACATCCGCAACATGACCTCCCAACTCCTGTACTCAATACTCTGACCAATAAAGGAAAGCATACCAAACGCCTTCTTCACTATCCTATCTACCTGCGACTCCACTTTCAAGGAGCTATGAACCTGCACTCCAAGTTCTCTTTGTTCAGCAACACTCCCTAGGGCCTTACCATTCAGTGTATAAGTCCTGCTAAGATTTGCTTTCCCAAAATGTAGCACCTCGCATTTATCTAAATTAAACTCCATCTGCCACTTCTCAGCCCATTGGCCCATCTGGTCCAGATCCTGTTGTAATCTGAGGTAACCCTCTTCGCTGTCCACTACACCTCCAATTTTGGTGTCATCTGCAAACTTACTAATTGTATCTCTTATGCTCGCATCCAAATCATTTATGTAAATGACAAAATGTAGACGGCCCAGCACCGATCCTTGTGGCACTCCACTGGTCACAGGCCTCCAGTCTGAAAAATAACCCTCCAACACCACCCTCTGTCTTCTACCTTTCAGCCAGTTCTGTATCCAAATGGCTAGTTCTCCCTGTATTCCATGAGATCTAACCTTGCTAATCAGTCTCCCATGGGGAACCTTGTTGAATGCCTTACTGAAGTCCATATAGATCACATCTACTGCTCTGCCCTCATCAATCTTCTTTGTTACTTCTTCAAAAAACTCCGTCATGTTTGTGAGACATGATTTCCCACGCACAAAGCCATGTTGACTATCCCGAATCAGTCCTTGCATTTCCAAATACATGTACATCCTGTCCCTCATGATTCCCTCCAACAACTTGCCCACCACTGAGGTCAGGCTCACCGGTCTATAGTTCCCTGGCTTGTCTTTACCGCCCTTCTTAAACAGTGGCACCACGTTTGCCAACCTCCAGTCTTCCGGCACCTCACCTGTGACTATCGATGATTCAAATATCTCAGCAAGAGGCCCAGCAATCACTTCTCTAGTTTCCCACAGAGCTCTCGGGTACACCTGAGCAGGTCCTGGGGATATACCCACCTTTAACCAATTCTAGACATCCAGCACTTCCTCTTCTGGACATTTTGCAAGATGTCACCATCTATTTCCCTACAGTCTATATCTTCCATATCCTTTTCCACAGTAAATACTGATTCAAAATATTAATTTAATATCTCCCCCATTTTCTGTGGCTCCACACAAAGGCCACCTTGCCTATCATTAAGGGGCCCTATTCTCTCCCTAGTTACCCTTTTGTCCTTAATATATTTGTAAAAAACCTTTGGATTCACCTTAATTCTATTTGCCAAAGCTATCTCATGTCCCCGTTTTGTCCTCCTGATTTCTCTCTTAAGTATACTCCTACTTTCTTTATAATCTTCTAAGGATTCACTCAATCTATCCTGTCTATACCTGGCATATGCTTCCTTCTTTTTCTTAACCAAATCCTCAATTTCTTTAGTCAATCAGCATTCCCTATACCTACCAGCCTTCCCTTTCACCCTGACAGGAATATACTTTCCCTGGATTCTCGTTATCTCATTTCTGAAGGCTTCCCATTTTCCAGCCGTCCCTTTACCTGCGAACATCTGCCTCCAATCAGCTTTCAAAAGTTCTTGCCTAATACCGTCAAAATTGGCCTTTCTCCAATTTAGAACTTCAACTATTAAATCTGGTCTATTCTTTTCCATCACTATTTTAAAACGAATAGAATTATGGTCGCTGGCCCCAAAGTGCTCCCCCACTGACACCTCAGTCACCTGCCCTGCCTTATTTCCCAAGAGTAGGTCAAGTTTTGCACCTTCTCTAGTAGGTACAACCACATTGTCTTGTACACACTTTAGAAATTCCTCTCCATCTAAACCTTTAACACTATGGCAATCCCAGACAATGTTTGGAAAGTTAAAATCCACTACCATAACTACCCTATTATTCTTACAGATAGCTGAGATTTCCTTACAAGTTTGTTTCTCAATTTCCCTCTGACTATTGGGGGGGTCTATAATGCAATCCCAGTAATGTGATCATCCCTTTCTTATTTCTCAGTTCCACCCAAATAACTTCCCTGGATGTATTTCTGGGAATATCCTCTCTCAGCACAGCTGTCATGTTATCCCTTATCAAAAATGCCACTCCCCCTCCTCTCTTGCCTCCCTTTCTATCCTTCCTGTAACATTTGTATCCTGGAACATTAAGCTGCCAGTCCTGCCCATGCTTGAGCCATGTTTCCATAATTGCTATGATATCCCAGTCCCATGTTCCTAACCATGCCCTGAGTTTATCTGCCTTCCCTGTTAGGCCCCTTGCATTGAAATAAATGCAGTTTAATTTATTAGTCCTACCTTCTCCCTGCCTGCCCTGACTGTTTGACTCACTTCTGTACCCATCTCAGACTGATCTCTTTCCTCACTATCTCCCTGGGTCCCCCAACCCCCCCCCCCCCAACCCCCCCCCCCCCCCCCACCTTACTAGTTTAAATCCTCTCAAGCAGTTCTTGCAAATTTCCCTGCCAGTATATTAGTCTCCTTCCAATTTACGAGCAATCCGTCCTTCTTGTCCAGGTCACTTCTACCCCAAAAGAGATTCCAATGATCCAAAAATGTGAATCCTTCTCCCATATACCAGCTCCTCAGCCATGCATTCATCTGCTCTATCCTCCTATTCCTACCCTCACTAGCTCGTAGCACTGGGAGTAATCCAGATATTACTACTCTTGAGGATCTCCTTTTTAAATTTCTGCCTAACTCTCTGTAATCTCCCTTCAGAATCTCAACCTTTCCCTTCCAATGTCGTTTGTTCCAATGTGGACAATGACCTCCTGCTGGCCCCTCTCCCCCGTGAGAACATTCTGCACCCTCTCTGAGACATCCTTGATCCTGGCACCAGGGAAACAACACACCATTCTGCTTTTTCTCTGCTGGCCACAGAAATGTCTGCCCCCGGACTGCAGAATCCCCTAACACAATTGATCTCTTGGAAGCCGATGTAACTTTCGTTGCATTCGAGCAAGTCTCAATACCAGAAACTTGGCTGTTCGTGCTATGTTCCCCTGAGAATCCATCACCCCCTACAGTTTCCAAAACAGCTTACCTGTTTGAAATGGGTATATCCCCAAAAGACTCCTGCACTAGCTGCCTACCTCTCATACCCTTCCTGGAGTTAACCCATCTATGTGACTGTATCTGAGACTTTCCCCCTTCCTATAACTGCCTTCATCACATACTGTTGCTGTTGCAAATTCCTCAACGCTTCTATCTGTCTCTCCAACTGATCCACTCGATCTGATAAGATTCGCATCCAACAGCATTTATGGCAGATATAATCTGCAGTAACCCTTAAACTCTCTTTAAACTCCCACATCTGACAAGAAGTACACATCACTGCAAAGGCCATTTTTGCTCCTTCACAATCTACAGACCCAGAAAATAACACTGTCTTATTCCTCGACAAACACTGCCCCAGGTTAAATTAATAGCTATGGCTTATATTTTAAGTTTAACCAAGAGACTTATCTCCAAAAACATATAATCAAGAAAGAATCCGCTATACTCACTATTGAAGCCTCTCTCTTGGACAGACTTAAAACAACAATTAACTTACCTGATTCTGTGCTGTGAACTTTGCCCAACAGTTCCTCCAAGATTAGTTGTGAATTTCACTATTCGTTAATTTTCCCAGATGCACTCCGATGTCCAGCAATACACGAATTCAAACAGCAAAGGCAGTAACTGTGCAGGTTCTCTCTCTCTCTCTCCTGCACTGACCTCACCATGTGCTTCCTTTATTTGCCCTTCTCCCTTTTAAAACTGCTGTTGTTTTGACTTTTTTTTTCCAATGTTCCAAAACAATGCAACAGCATATAAAACAGTAATTGCTGCTCCTGGAATTCGAAGAAATCACCTCCAACACCTAAAATACCTCAAAAAAAAGGAGCAGCTCTTACAGCCAGAAATTTTTCCCATCCTCCATCTTGGATTACCCAGTCTTATAAAAGTTTATGAAATCGTGAGGGGCAGGGATAAAATAAACAGACAAGGTGTTCTCCCTCGGGTGGGAAGTTCAGAACTAGAGGTATAGATTTAAGGTGAAAGGGGAAAGATTTAAAAGGGACCTAAGGAGCAAAGTTTTCATGCAGAGGGTGGTGCGTATATGGAATGAACTGCTAGAGGAAGTGGTGGAGGCTGGTAAAATTGCAATATTTAAGAGGCATTTGGATGGGTATATGAATAGGAAGGGTTTGGAGGGATATAGGCCAGGTGCTGGCAGGTGAGACTAGATTGGGTTGAGATATCTGGTCAGCATGCACGAGTTGGACCGAAGGGTCTGTTTCCATGTTTTATATCTCTGTGACTCTTTGACTCTATTTAACCGGTGGCACTGTTTCCAGTAGATCATTAACAGCCATTTATCAGGAAATGATTTGCTGACTGGAAAACACAGTTGCATAGTTCTTACATTTTTCCAACAGACACATGGCAGGAAAAGTAAATTTTTAATATATAGTATCTGGCACCACTTCCTCTTCTTACCAGAACCGCAATCGTGTTCCCCTACCCTTATCTTTCACCCCAGGCTCTACATTAATCAAATGGCATCAATCACTTCCCCCATACCCAGTATGCTGCTACAAGGAAATATATCCCCCTCCCCTGCTTTCAGCCTTCCTGCAGGACCATTCCCTCAGTAAGATCCATGCACAGCTCTTTCCAGAGACCAATCTCGGCATGGAGTTGGAACACCTGCTCTTTTAGCTCCTTGCTTCTTCCCTGTCAAGGCCCCAAAAATTCATTCCAGCTAAAATAGATTTTTTTTTTCTATTCAGTACACTATTATTTATGAGGCTATTCCACATTTGGGAGACAGAGTAAAAGTTAGATTGTCACTTTGCGATCAGCTCCATTCATCCTGTAGCATGACTGTCATTTTAGTCTGCACCCAAATTCCACTCTGACTTTGGCTTCCTGCATCGTTCCAGTGAGGTTTAGTGTGAGCTCAAGAAACAGAGTCGTGAGATTAGATGCTTTGCGTCCTAATGGACTCAGAGAGGAACAATTTCAGAGCATAAACTTTGTCCCCTTTTGTTTGTTTCTGAATGACAGCTATTGGTTATTCTGCTTCTTCTATTTAAACATACTGCCAGGATCACTTTTTGTTTCTTAACTTGTTGCATCACCATCTCTTTTTGCCTTTTATCATCCCTTTTATCATTTAATCTCTCCTGCCTTCCACCCCATCAGCAATTTTCCTATTTGTTTCTCCTCCTGCCCCATTCCTTGTTTCTGTATTTGATAAAACCTAATGCACCTGACTGGTTAAAGACATCAACCCGAGACAGTAACCTCTTCCTCCCACCACAGATTTGTTTTGACCTAATAAGCATTTCCAACAATTTCTGTGTTTATTTCAGATTTGCAGCATTTCACTTTTAACTTTTCTTGTGCTATACTGATATCCAGACTTTTTTTAAAGAGTGCCAGAAATTGCTAGTAAAACAATCCAACTTCAAATGCAACAGTATGAATGAGAAACCCTAATAGTTAAGATTTGTAACAGGAAAGACCCCAGCAATTATTCTTGAGAATCAAGAAATCATATTTTTCAATATATCTTATAAGAAGAACATAAAGAATAAAAAATAAGAATGGTATCTTGTACAAGTACACCCAATATTTCCCAATTAGCATTTTAAAATTTCACACATTTTAAAACATATTTCTTCTATTCTTATGATGAAAGTGATTAATATTATAGTTTCCCACATTAAGCATCATCTGCCACCTTTTTGCCAACTCACAAAATGTCTCTCTACTTACACAGAAACAGAATTGCTGATGACTGGTGACTCTTCATCAGTCGCCTGACTCAAAACATTAACTCTGCTTTCTTCCTACAGATGCTGCCAGACCTACTGAGTTTCTCCAGCAATTTCTAGTTTTGTTTAAGATATCCAGCATCCTCGATTCTTTGTTTTATTTTCTGACTGTCTATTTAATCTGTTTGTGTGCCCTTGTAGCTTCTATGTGGCTGGCCTTCCCACCTGCATTGTCAACAAACCTAGACATTTAGAACACCTTCTATCGTGTTTGTTACTGAATCTCCCACCTAGGTCCTGTTCTCTATGGGTTGTCCCAGCACTGCCAACCCATTTTCAACTACATGTTAGTGCCCATTCCGTCATGAGCAAGATCAATATTGGTTTTCCAATCCAAATTGCACCTTTGTGCCTTGCTAGGTCATTTCAGAGAGCAGTTAGGAGTTAACTACAGTATCCCAGGTCTGGAGTAACATATTGATTTCCTTCCCTGATGGACATCACTGAACTAGATGAGATTTAATAATTGATGGAGACCACGAAACTGAGATTAATTTTATGATGCAGATTTATTAACTGAATTCAAGTCCCAGTAGCTACCACAATGGGATTTGAACTTATGCTCCTAGGGCACTAACCTGGGTCTTTTGATTACCGGTTCAGTGAACTGATAATTCTTTACCACTAGGCTACCATCTCCCTCCTATAATGTACATGATACAGTTTAACATAGACTCGTCAAACATAACACCCTGTTCCTTCCATACCCCAACCTCCCTTTGTCTTGAATTAGTTTCCTTTGGTTCCTTTCAATAGGCTGTCTGATACCTCATTAGAATAGTATTCAATTTTCATGCAACATTTAGTGCATGGCACAGAGGGCAGAACCAGGAGTGTCTTCTCATCTCATACCCACACACAGCTTCCTCTGTGAAGTGTTACTGGATAGCAGTCAGTAAAAAGAATCTCAGCCGACCTCTCCCTTCATATCCTTGTAACACTGATTGTAATAACTTAACTATTAACTCTTGAATGAGGCTATTTGAACCTGTAAGGGTTAACCGGTAGCATGAGACAAACTCTATCTAGAGTCATAGAGTTCAACTGGTCCACACCAACCATGTTCCCAAACTAAACTGATCCCACTTGTCTTAATTTGGTCCATATCCCTCCCAACCTTTCCTATTCAAGTACTTATCCAAATGTCTTTTAAATATTGTAACTACACCTGCATCCACCACTTCCTCTGGAAGTTCGTTCCACACACAACCCACTCTCCATGTAAAAAGGTTGCCCCTCAAGTCCTTTTTAAATCTTTCTCCTCTCACCTTAAAAGTATGTCCCCTAGTTTTGAAATCCTCCACCCTAGGGAAAAGACCCTTGCAATCCACCTTATCTATACCCCTCCTGATTTTATAAAGTCATCCCTCAACTTTCTACGCTACAGTGAAAAAAGTCCCAGTCTATCCAGCCTATTTTTATAACTCAAGCCTTCCATTCCTGGCAATTCCCTGGTAAATCCTTTCTGAACCCTCTCCAATTTAATAATATCCATCCTATAACAGGGCGACCAAAACTGCATACTGTACTCCAGAAGAGGCCTCACTACCATCCTGTATAACCATAACATGATGTCCCAAGGATATAAGGATGGTTGTTGGGAGGAAATAATTAGCGGTTGACCTTCTTATTAACAGTATGCAGCCAAAGCGGTACTTTGTAAATCTACTTTTAAGTTGAGCCAATTGTTACAAAAAAACAAAGTAACCAGCTATGAAGTAATGTGGAAAAACCTATTTAATGTTCAAGAGGATTGTGCCTACCTTCTGCCTAGGATGTTCGTTGGCATCCTTCCCAACAAACTATAAGTAGCCTAGACTGACACCTACAAGAACGGTTTTAGTGGCAAAACTACCCAAGGTGCCCAAGTTCATATCCAATATTAAATTATTACATTAGAATCCCTATAGTGTGGAAACAAGCCATTCAGCCCAACAAGTCCATACTGACTCTCCAAAGAGTGACCCACCCAGACGCATTCCCCCTACCCTATTATTCTACATGTACACCTAGCCAACACATCCCTGAACAATTTAGCACAGCCAATTCACTTAACCTACACATCTTTGGATTGTGGGAGGAAGCCCACACAGTCCTGGGGAGAATATGCAAATTCCACACAGACAATTGTCTGAGGCTGGAATGGAACCAGGAATCCCTGGTGTTGTGAGGCAGCAATGTTAACCATTGAGCCACTGTGTTGCAATAGATTAATGCAGTGCTCTAGGATTTGAACCTAGGTACTATTCTTGTGGTGCAGTGATAGTGTCCCCACCTCTGTGACTTGGGTTCAATAAATGAGTCACAAGCTGTCTGAACAGGTTGTTTTTATTTAGAAGCAATTGTACTTACAATCTCTGGTCTGTTTGTCTTTGCTTTACACTAGGTGACTATTTTATCCACAATGAAAATGTGCTTCTAAAGAGAGTGGAACTCTTGCAATGACCTATCCTTGTTTACAAAATTAACTCATATTTTGTTTTATTTGTAGAATTACATGCAGCCCTCTGGTGGACTTGTACTGCAAATTCCATTAATCTGCACAACGACTTGTCTGAACAAAATACTTTGGCCAGAAGGTTTTTTTCAGAAAATAAGTTTGTGATATTTTGGGAATTTACATCCAAACTTCAATGTTAAAAGGTATAAAATAAAGTTGTTCCACAAGCTTCTTTATTAAGACAGAGCATGAGTGCAACACTTTTAATGAAACACAGCTATTGTGCATTGTTGTGATGGAATATTCTTCTTCCTAAAGCATTTATTACCCTTAAAATTAAAGGAGAAATAATTTATTGAATATCAAACTGTTTAGTGGAACATGCAACTGTGCTTATTATTTCCTGTCTATCTGGTACCTCCACTGCTTCTCAAATCCTGAGCACATCTCTTTCCTTGCTACGTTTAATTATTTGTCTCCTCCTTCACTGTGCAATATCATTTCTAAGTTCATTTGTTAAAATATCCAACTGTGTCAAACTGGTACCAACCTGGATTAGCAAAGCACTTTCCTATTCATTCTATCTCTCCAACTGATTCATAGAAACCATTATTCTATCATCGAGGAGAAAGTGAGGACTGCAGATGCTGGAGATCAGAGCTGAAAATGTGTTGCTGGAAAAGCGTAGCAGGTCAGGCAGCATCCAAGGAGCAGGAGAATCGATGTTTCGGGCATAAGCCCTTCTTCAGGAATCATTCTATCATCTTCAACCATGACTGGCAAACTTCAGCTGTTCACTTTAACTCCTGGAACACCAGATACTCCATTTTTGGAATTGGAAAAAAGAACAAAGTATGACAAACTCTTCAGTCTGTTCCTCTATATTACTAGTCACAGAAGCTCTGTCTCCTCAAACCCTATCTCCACAGTCACTCAATGATCTTGCTTCTCAGGTAAGGTGTCTTTCTTTTGATTGATTTTGTAATTGATTCTGATTATCCTGATTCTCTCATTGGAGCTTTTACTTGCATTGCAAATGTCCTTAAACAAATCATCCCTTAATCTTATGATGAGTGAGTGCAACTGAAGTTTATCCAAAATGCTATTGTGGATACATCTTTTCCTTCATCCTTTGCATTTTTCTGGAGGTTCATTACAGATCTAATAAAACCCAGTCAAGAGATATTATTGGGTATGTTGAGCATAATTTAAAAGTATGCCAATGGCAGAATTATGAAACAGATTTGTAATTATGGTAAACTATAGAATAGTGACATACATTTTATACAATGATGAAATAGGAAGACAAGTGATAAATGAAACTTAAAGGAGATAAATGTTGACTTGTGTGAGGTAGATGGTGAACAGACTTTGAAGACCGGAAATGAATTACTGCAGGATTCTTGTTCCCTGAATTGCTCTTTTTAACCACAGTCTTTATAATGGCTTGTCCAGTTCAGTTTCTGGTCAATAATAACCCCCAGGAGAATCCAGCAATGGGAATGCTATTGAATTGTTAGATTCTTTCTTGTTAGAGATGGTTATTGCCTGGCACTTGCATGGAGCAAATGTTACTTGTCACATGTCAGCCTAAACCTGGTTATCATCTGGTTCTTGCCACATTTTGACATGGGTTGCTTCAATATCTGAGGAATTGCAAATGTTGCTGAATGTAGTGCAATCATCAGTGAACATCCCGACTTCTGACTTTATGGTGGAAGGAAGATCACTGATGAAGCAGCTGAAGCTGGTTGGACCTAGGACACTACACTCAGGAACTCAGTTATCCTAGAGCTGAGATGATTGACCTCCAACAACTACAACTGTTTTTCATTGTGCCATAGGAGACTCCAACTATCAGAAACCCACCCCAGTTCCAACTGATGCCAGTTTTGCTAATGCACCTTGATGCCACACTCAGTCAAATGTAGCTTTGAATTCAAGAGCTGTTACTCTCACCTACCCTCTGGAGCATGCGTGACCACATTAAGCTGAGCAAGGGTTACTTGACAGCATTGTTGATAACATCTTCTCTAACTTTACTGATGATCAAGAGGAGACAGATGGTGTGGTATCGGCTGAGTTTGATTTGTCTGTTACGTGTATATGGGACATAACTCAGCAATTGTCCACATTGTTATGTAGATACCAATGTTATACCTGTACTGGAACAACATGGCTAGCAGCACAAGAAGTTATAGAGCGAATTTCTTCAGTACAGTTGCTGGCATGTCATCATGATCCTTGGCCTATGCAGTACCCAGTGCCTTTAGCCATTTCTTAATATCATGTCAAGTGAATCAGACTGGTTGAAGACTGGTATCTGCGGACCATGACAGACCATCCATTGGGCAGTTCCGGCTGAAAATTGTTGCTAATGCTTCAGTATTATCTTTTGCACTGGGCTCCCTCATCATTGAAAATGGGGATATTAGTGGAGCCTCCTCTTCCAGTCAGTTGCTTAATTGTTCATCACCATTAATGGATGTAGCAGGACTGCACACCTTAGATCTGATCTGAGAGCTGTGAAATCACTTAGTTTTATCTGTCACTTGGTGCTTCTGCCTGTTTGGTTGCTTTACCATGTTGACATCTCAATTTTAGGTTTGCCAGGTGCTGCTCCTGGCACGCTGTCCTGCAATCAGGGTTAGTCCCCTGGCTTGACTATAATGGAGGAGTGGAGGAATATGCATGGGCAAGAGGTTATAGGTAGTGTTTGAAGAAGAGAAAAATTGCACCATTTTAATAAGAAGTGCAGAAACATAATGGAGTATATTCAAGCCTGATAAATCACACATGATCCTTGGTTTTAAAGAGCCCAAAAGCCAGGGAGTCAAGTTCAAACATTAAATAACACTGGTTATGCTGCAGCTGAAGTATTGTGGCCTGTTCTGGATTCCACAATTTATGCAGGATATCTAGATCACAGAGAATGGTGTTGAAGAAAACGCCTGGAATAATATCAGGGTTGAAATAATTCTACTACAAGGGAAAATTTGAGAAACTGGTTTTGTTCTGGAGAGATTTGATAGAATTTGCGGTGGAGGGCGTTCTTAGTGGCAGGAGTGTGTATCATGTACAAAACATACTGCAGCAAGTCACCAAGTCTCAGTTGACAGCACCATCCAAATCCACAACCTCTAACCTTGTGGAAGGACCAGTGTGGAAGTCAAGAACACTGTTACTTGCAAATTTCCCCCTCAGTTTGGAACAATTTCACTGTTCCTTCACTATCACTGAGTTTAACTTCTGGAATCCCCTTTTTAATAGGCACACTACATGGACTGTAGTTGTTCAAGAACAAATGTGGTTTTTCAAGAACAATTATTGATGAGCAATAATTCAACTAACCAAAACTGAATGACAATTGGCATTAAGTTCCCAACAATTCAGCAAGATTACACTGAATCTCACTGCTCGGTTCCATTCTGACTGCAGATTCCTATATCAGCTTTAACTTTATTACATTATTATTTTAATTGATCTCTGTTAGGGGTGAGTTAGCTCAGTTGGCTGGGTGGCTAGTTTGCAATGCAGTGTGATGCAAACAGCATGGGTTCAATTCTGTCACTGAGGTTATCATGAAAGACTCTCCGTCTCAACCGGTCAAACCACCACCATCTTTCACTCTCTCTAAAGAGATGTCAGCCTGTGGTCACTTTACTTATCTGTTGTTTTTCTGTCTTGTTTGGCTCTGACTGACATCAGCACCTTCCTGACTTAGTAGTTAAGTTGAACACAAGAAAATTGGTGTCTGGCGTTAAGAAGGAAGAACACAAGCCGTAGTTGCTCTGACTGAATCCCTGTGGGAGGTATATGGGAGGGGATCTTGACAATAATGTGGTCACATGCCCTGCTGATATTGTCAAGATATGACCATGCAAGGTGACCACTGTGAGACAATGGAGAGAGATGGATCCACAAGACTGCATATAAATGATTTGGCTGTGACTATAGGAGATGTGGTTAGTACATTTGCAGATGATAACAAAATTAGTGGCGTAGTGGATAATGAAGAAGATTACCTCAGAGTACAACAGGATCTTGATCAGATGGGCTGAGGAGTGGCAGATGGAGTTTAATTTAGATAAGTATGAGGTGCTGCATTTCGGAAACGCACATGAGGGCAGAACTTATCCACAATGTTGAGAGTGTGTTGCTGGAAAAGCACAGCAGATCAGGCAGCATCCGAGGAGCAGGAAAATAGACATTTTGGGCCAGAGCCCTTCATGGGGAATGAGGCTGGGAGCCTTGGGGGGTGGAGAGATAAATGTGGAGGGGGTGGGACTGGGGAGAAGGTAGCTGAGAGTGCAATTGGTGGATGGAGTTGGGGGTAAAGGTGATGGGTCGGAGAGGAGGGTGGAGCAGATAGGTGGGAAGGAAGATTGATAGGTGGGAGAGGTCATGAGGGCCTGCTGAGCCGAAAGGTTGGAACTGGGGTAAGGGGGTTGGAGAGGAAATGAGGAAACTGGTGAAGTCCACATGGATGCCCTGGGGTTGAAGGGTCCCAGCCATCAGATGTTGAGGGAGTGGCGGTGGAGGAGACCCAGGACCTGCATGTCCTCAGAGTGGGAGGGGGTGGAAATGTTTGGCTGTTGGGTGGTGGTGTTGGTTGGTGCGGGAGACTGTAGAGGAGACTGCATTGGGAGCAATGGATATAATAAATGACATGTGTGGCACTGCAGGTGAAACTTTAATGGATGTGGAAGGGTCCTTTGGGGCCTTGGATGGAGGTAAGGGGCAAGGTGTGGGGACAGGTTTTGCAATTCGTCTTCTGGAGTTACACCGACACCACTCCCTACCTCTTCCTCCGTCACATTGATGAATGCATCGGCGCCACCTCATGCTCCCGTGAAGAGGTTGAGCAGTTCATCAACTTCACTAACACAATGTTAGTGAATTTAACTTCACAATGTTAAATTCACCAAGTCCATCTCTGACACCTCCCTCCCCTTTCTAGACCTCTCCATCTCCATCTACGAGGACCAACTCAACACTGACTTTTCTTTACAAACCTGACTACCACAGCTACCTGGATTACACCTTCTCCCACCCTACCTCCTGCAAAAATGCTATCCCGTATTCCCAATTCCTCTGCCTCTGCCGTATATATTCCCAAGAGGACCAATTCCACCACAGAACACACCAGATGGCGTCCTTCTTTAAAGACCAAAATTTCCCCTTCCACGTGGTTAAAGATGCCCTCCAAAATATCTCATCCACGTCCCACATCTCCACCCTTGAATGCCATCCCTCCAACTGCAACAAGGACAGAACCCCCCGGTCCTCACCTTCCACCCCACCAACCTCCACATTAATCACATCATCTGCTGACATTTCCACCACCTACAAATGGATCCCACCACCAGGTATATATTTCCCTCCCCACCCCTATCCACCTTCTGAAAAGACCGTTCCCTCTGCAACAACCTGGTCAAGTCCACGCTCCCTAACGAGCCACCCTCCCCTCTCGGCACCTTCTCCTGCCACCGCAGGAATTGCAAACCCTGCGCCCACACCTCCATCCAAGGCCCCAAAGGAGCCTTCCACATCTATCAAAGTTTCATCTTCACTTCCACACGTCATTTATTGTATCCGTTGCTCCCGATGCTGTCTCCTCTACATTAGGGAGAGTGGAAGCCTTCTCGCAGAGTGCTTTAGAGAACATTGCCGGGACACCCACACCATCCAACACCACTGCCCCGTGGCCAAACATTTCAACTCCCCCTCCCACTCTGCCAAGGACAGGCAGGTCCTAGGCCTCCTCCACCGCCACTCCCTCACCACCCAACGACTGGAGGAAGAACGCCTCATCTTCTGCCTCGGGACCCTTCAACCCCAGGGCATCAATGTGGATTTCACCAGTTTCTTCATTTCCTCTCCCCCCACCTTACCCCAGTTCCAACCTTCCAGTTCAGCACCATCCTCCTGACCTGTCCCACCTAATCTTCCTTCCCACCTATCCGTTCCATTCTCCTCTCCGATCTATCACCTTTACCCCCACCTCCATCCACCTATTGCACTCTCAGCTACCTTCTCCCCAGCCACAACCCCCCTCCCATTTATCTCACCACCCCCGAGGCTCCAGCCTCATTCCTGATGAAGGGCTCCAGCCCGAAACATCAATTTTCCTGCTCCTCGGATGCTGCCTCCTGACCTGCTGTGCTTTTCCAGAAACACATTCTCAACTCTGATCTCCAGCACCTGCAGACCTCACTGTCTCCTTATCCACTGAATGGTAAGGTCCTGTTGGGGAATGATGCTGAACGAAGAGACTTTGGAGTGCAGGTCGATAGGAAAGTGAAAAAGGCATTTGGTATGCTTTCCTTTATTGGTCAGTGAATTGAGTATAGGAGTTGTGAGGTCATGTTGCGTCTCTGCAGATCATTGGTTCAGTTGCTTTTGGAATCCTGCGTGCAATTTTGCTTTCCCTGCTATAGGAAGGGTGTTATGATACTTGAAAGAGTGCAGAGAAGATTTACAAAGCTGTTACCTGTGTTAGAGGGTTTGAACTAAAGGAGAGGCTGAACAGGCTGGGGCTGTTTTTCTTGGAGCGTCGAAGGCTGAGGAATGACGTTATAGAAGTTTATAAAATCATAAGGGACATAGATAGGTTGAATAGTCTAGAGAGCATAGGCTTAGGGTGTGAGGGAAAATATTTTAAAGGGACGTAAGGGGACAACTTTTTCACACAGTGGCTGGTGTATATTTGCAATGATTTCACAGAGGAAGTGGTGGAAGCTGCTACAATTACAACATTTAAAAGGGCATCTGGATGAATAGGAAGGGTTTAGAGGATATGGGTGAGGCAAATGGAACTAGATTAATTTAGGATATCCGGTCGGCATGGATGAGTTGGACCAAAGGGTCTGTTTCCATGCTGTACATCTCTATGACTCTATGACTCTAAATGCTAGCTTTTCCAGCAATTTACATATCTTTAAACAAATGGAAAATAAAATTACAATGGATTTTGATCATGAATAAAGAGGAAACAGTTTCAGTGACAGGAGGATCAGTAGCCAAAGGACATAATTTAAGGCAATTAACTACAGAACGAGAGACAACATGAGAGAAAAAAAATGCAATTAATGATCTGGAATGCACTGCCTAAAAGATGGCACAAGCAGCTTTAATAATACTGATCAAAAAAGATAATTAAGTATTTAGTGGGAAGACTTGTCATGGGAAAATAGAGGTGTGGGATGAATTGGATAGCTGACAACATTCAAATGAGCTGAATATTTTCTTTCAGGGCTACATTAAACCATGTTTCTACAATGGAGTACCCAAAGTGAAAAATGATGTTCCAAATATATTTTAACTAGTGCTTGGTATATGACAGTTGTATTATATTCTAACATTTGTATTTAAATTTTATGGGTTTTTTTTGTTTGAGTCTTGCACCTATGAGTTAAATGTTTTGTACCTGAACACAACCCTTTGAACATTAAATCCCCCTCCTCGCATGCTTCCTTAATTTGATCATATGTTACATCCATCTGTTCATCTAAAGTGTACTTTCTTACAAATATTATACTCCATTTATTATTGGTCTATTCATGGAATCTATAGCTTTTGAAATTTTCTACTATAATCTTCTCACTTAATTACACCACCTAATTTAGCAAAATGCATAAACTTGATATATAGTTTATGGAAATTATGATTTCTAAAATATCAAGGCCTATGCTGCTTCCATTGTGGATATCGTATAGTGAAATATTTCAGCAATTTAGATTCTGTAGGTGGAATCTCATCAGGCTCTGAGCACTGTGGGCTATGGGGAAATGAGTGGGAGAATCAGGCCGAATGCTCCGCGAGCCCCATTACAGCATCAAGATCACCTCCCTTCATCTTGTATGTTTTCCCAAGTGACATGGTGAGAATCTCACTAGGCAGCGGTGAATTCCCAGTTGACGCACATTGTTGGCTGTTAAACACCTTGTTAATAGTACAGTTTGCCAGAGGCTGGGATCTGAATCAAACCCACAGTAAAATTTAGCAGTTGGGAAAAGTCGACATGAAAACCAGAGTGTGTTCTTGCCACTTGCTCCAAAAGACCTCCACTTTGAACATCAGGTCCCAACACCTCAGGCATGTTCCACGGACATCAGCATCAGACACACCCCCATGGAATGGATCCAATCCACTTATAGGATTCTTCTGCACTTCAATGTTGTACCTCGGCTGCAAGGGCAATCATCATTGTAATACAGCAGAAAGGACACTATGTGCTCCAAGACACAGGCCCAGCTCATTGAAACATGGAAACAGAAAATAGGAGCAGAACTAGGCCATTCACACTTCAAGCCTTCTCTGCAAATTCATTATGATCGTGGCTGATCATCCAACTCAATCGCTGGTTCATGTTTTCTCCTATATCCTTTGATCCCTTTAGCCCCAAGTACAACATCCAAATCCTCCTTGAAATTATACAATGTATTGGTGTTGACTGCTCAATGCGGTAGCAAATTCCACAGGCTCACCACTCTCTGGGTGAAAACATTTCTCTTCTTCTCAATTCTAAATGGTTTACCCTGTGTCTTAAAACTATGATCCCTAGTTCTTGTCTCTCCCATCATGGGAACATCCTTTTGTATCTATACATGTATTATTTTCTCGACAATTTGTATGCCTTTTCCTTGGCTCTAACACTGTCTCTAGCATTCCTTGTAGCCCATCGTTTGGATACCTTCCCACTTTCCGTTTTGCGCCACACAGGAACAAACAATTTTTGCAGTTTACCCATTTGCTCTCTGAATGCTTTCCATTGCCTTTCCACTGTCATCCTTTTTAAGTAATGTTCCCCAGTCTATCACACTAACTTGGTCTCATTATCGCCATTTCTTCTATTTAGATTCAGAACTCCAGTCTCGGAATCAACTATGTCCTTCTCCATCTTGACGGGGAATTCTATCATATTATAGTTGTTCTGCCTAAGGGGCCTCACACAACTACATTACTAATTATTTCTTTTTCATTACACAATATCCAGTCTAGAACAACCTACTCTCTAGTTGGATCCTCAAGTTATCCATATTGGTCTAGAAAACTATCCTGTTTTTCTCCAGAAATCCCTTCTCTGCTGTCTGGGTGCTAATATGACTAACCTGCATATAGATTGGGCAGAAGCCACCCATAATTTCAGATGTTCCATTATTGCATGCATCTCTAATTTCCTGTTTAACACAAATCCCAAAATCACCCCTACATTTCAAGAGTCAATGTACAACCACCAATAATGCTTTTTGCCCCTTGGTGCTGTTCAGCTTTGTCCATACAGTCCACAGCATTCCAGCTGGTATCCTTCCTTACTATTGTGTTGCTTCCCCTTTAACTAACAATGCAAGTCCGCCACCTTTCCTTTCTATCTGTCTTTCCTAAATATTGAATACTCCTGGACATTCAGTTCCCATCCCTGGTCACCCTGCAGCCGTGTATTTGTAATCAGACCTGTTTTCATTTATTGTGGATGTGATCCTACTGCACAGGATGGTGCACGGGCTGAATTTTGATGTCCACACAAAGACCAGCTATGGAGGCTATGTCACTAGACCATGCCAGCCCAGTCCATGATTGCCACTAATGTTAGAGCAGACTCAGTTGATTGGCAGAATGTCCAGCAATGTTGAAATAAAGTTCAATGCCTTCCTTCACCCCACCAGTGTAAGTTCCTCATGCCCACTCTGAGTGCACAATGGCCTTTTAAATATGGCACCAGCGTCAGGAATACCAGTCAGTTTTGGTATCACCAGTGAGTGGCAAGTTGCCCTGGTAACAACACCTGGTACGATGGGCCAGGATATAGATAAGAAACTTGCAATAATCCAAAACCAATGTGTGTGTTTGGTTTGGTGGGATACGTTGAAAAAAATTCCCTTTGCCTCACAGCAAGAATTACTCCAAACTCAACAAGACTTGTATTTAGCAAAAAAACCCTAAGAATTTAGACTGCTTCAAATTTTATTAATTTATAAACTTCACAGAAGTAAAAATATTAAATTAGTTCTCACTCTTAGCAATCCCTGTAAAATACAACTGGCAAATCTATGTAAAAATGTGCTGTTCCTCCATTCCAGTCAGATGCTACTCCTGTGTTTCACATACCTCGAGATGACAAGAATCATAATTAGTATGTAATGTGTGTATTTTACATCCAAGAATTAATCTGGTTGATTAATAGATGTTAAATAACAAAAGATGCTATATGAAGTCTGTATGAAAAGAATGTACTTCAATAAAGATCAATACAGGTATAGGATTTGTTCTTCTGAATTAGCTGCATTGTCGATAGAAGTACAAGTGGTAATCTGTGAAGAATATTCGAGCAAAGTTCGGATTTGTTCTGCAGTCTGCCAGGCCCTGTACAATAGAGAATACTCAATGATTAAGCAGATAAAGATACAATTTGCACACAATTTCTATTTTGACAAGTGCTTCAGATTGATCTCAGCTTTTAAGTTAGTTGCAGATTGACTTACTGGTGCTGCAACGCGAAAGTGGTATGTACACTCATGAAGATGTGCTACTGGCAAGAACCAGAAATGTTGATACCCCTGCAAGAATATTTAAACATTTAATGAGAGGGAGCTCACAACAAACTATCAAGTGTATAATACATTTTAAGCAAGCCAATAAAAATGCTATGTTACTTAAATATTTTATAAATAACAACCAATTGTTTCAGATTGCTTCAATTTCTGGCAGTTCAATTGCCTACTGTGTGTGTACACAAGAACATAAACAATAGCTGTACAAGACCATATGGCCTATCAAACCTGCTCTTCCATTCAATATGAACATGGCTGCTCTTCAGCATTAACTCCACTTACCTGTCTACCCCATACTCAGAATCCTGCAGAATAAAAGTCTTTCAATTTTCACTTTGAATATATTGAATTATGGAGTATATATGATCCTCAGTGAATTCCAAGATCCGTCTCTCAACCCTTCATGATCAACCGGCTAACCTAAGGCTGTGCCCTCATGTTCAAGATTCCGCGGGCAGGGAGGAACGATCACTGTGTCTAACTCTACCAAGCCCCTTTAAAATCTTTCTTATATTATCTTGTATGACTGAATTTCCTCGATAGTACAGTGGTTAGTATACCAGCCTGTCATGTGGGAAACCAGGGTCCGGTTCCCGGATGGGGAGGAATTTTAGGGTGACACGGTAACTCAGTGGTTAGCACTGCTGCCTCATATCATCAGGGACCCAGGTTTGATTCCAGCATCGGGCAACTGTCTGTGTAGAGTTTGCACATTCTCCCAGTGTGTGTGGGTTTCCTCCGGGTGCTCCAGTTTCCTCGTAGATTAGATTACTTACAGTGTGGAATCAGGCCCTTCGGCCCAACAAGTCCATACTGACCCGCCGAAGCGCAGCCCACCCATACCCCTACATTTACCCCTTCACCTAACACTACAGGCAATTTAGCATGGCCAATTCACCTGACCTGTACATCTTTGGACTGTGGGAGGAAACTGGAGCACCCGGAGGAAACCCACGCAGACACGGGGAGAATGTGCAAACTCTACACAGTCAGTCGCCTGAGGCGGGAATTGAACCCGGGTCTCTGGCACTGAGAGGCAGCAGTGCTAACCACCGTGCCACCATGCTGCAAAGATTTGCAGGCTAGGTGAATTGGCCATGCTAAATTGCCCATAGTGCTTAGGGATGTGTAGGTTAGGTGCGTTAGTCAGGGGAAATGTAGGGGAATGGGTCTGGGTGGAAAATTCTTCAGAGGGTCGGTGTGCACTTGTTGGGCCAAATGACCTGTTTCCACACTCTTGGGATTCTATCACTGGCCAGAAATAAGATTTTATGTGCGGCAATTCTTAAGTTTGCTTACACAGGCTTAGAAAACCACAAGTATACTGCCAGTACTGGGTCTCCTCATTGAAATGAGGATAGCTTTCTGAGCATGCTTACCTGGGCAGTTTTTTTTTTATATTTAGATAACTTTAATGTATTAACTTAAAAAAAAGACAATGCACAAGCCTTAGGAAGTGGCAAGACAAAGCAGTTGCTGGTTGGACCACTGGGATCCAAAGAATTTGGCAAACAGGATACAGAATTGTGAGATAGAAAGCAGAGGGTGATGGTTGAGGGATGTTTTTGTAACTGGAGTCTGGGTCTAGTGGAGTTCCTCAGGGATTAGTGTTGGCATATATAAACAATTTAAACTTGAATGCAGGAGAGTTGATCAACATGAAGTAGAATGATAGGAAATTTGGTGCAATGGTAAGTAGTGAGGAGGATAGCCTTAAACCAAATTACAGGAGGATATATACTGGCTGGTCATGTAGGCTGATCAGTGGCAAACAGAATTCAATCCAGATACATGTGAGATGATGCATTTGGGCAGGACAAACAAGGCAAAGGAATACATGAAAAAAGCATCAGAGAGACCTTGGTGTGCAGATCCACTGGACTCTTAACATAGCAGGATAGGTGGATAAGGTGGTCAAGACAGCAAATGGGATATTTGCCTTTATTAGCAAAATTGTAGAATTTAACAGCAAAGAGATGATGCTGTAACTGTATAAAATGTTGGTTAGGCCATAACTTGAATAATGTGTACCGTTCTGGAATCCACATTATAAGAAAGATGTGATTATGTTGGAGAGGGTATCGAGGAGATTTACCAGGATGTTGCCTGGGCTGGAGAGTATTAGTTATTTAGAGAGATTGGATAAGTTGGAGTTGTTTTCCTTGGAGCTGAAATTGACTGAATGGAGACATGACTGAGTTTATAAAATTATGAGGGGCACAGAAGGAAGAAACATTTCCCCTTGGTGGAGGGATCAATGACTGGGGGGAATAGTTTCAAGGGAAGGGGTGGGGGTTGAGGGCAGGATGTAAGGAAAACAATTTCACCCAGAAGGTGGTGGGAATCTGGAACTCACTGTTTTGTAAGGATGGTGGAGACAAAAACCCTCAATGCCCAAGTTATATTTAGATGTACACTTGCGATGTCAAGGCATACAAGGCTATAGGCCAAATGCTGGAAAATGGGATTAGAATATGTAGGTCATTGTTTTGATCAGCACAGACAGGCTGTATGGCCTTTTCTATGCTGTAAACCTCTGTGACTCCAGGCCCTCGACTTGCATCACATCAGATAGCAACGCCACTGAAAAAAAATAACTTCTTCAGGATATTAAGTTTCCAGTCTAACTTTTGAGTTATTTTGCTACCCAAGTTTGGACATGTTTTTTGTTAATCTGAAACAAATAATTAGCACAAAACAGCGGTTTCTAAATAAATACCTCTGTGGGGAATCTTGGTCAAAATTGGTATGAGGTACGAAGATGCCTCAGGAAGGAAGCAACTCTGACTGCTCTCATGTATATACAAGAGAGAATGATATGAAAAATGGCAAATCTATAAAATTGAAACTCGGTCAATGCTGTAGGCATCAGTTTCTCAGCTTACATTGTTTATTGAAGTTGTACTGTATTATCAAATTTAAAAGTAAAATATCACACATCAGGTTATAGTCCAACAGGTTTATTTGGAAGCACTAGCTTTCGGAATGCTGTGGCATTGTGTGATTTTTAACTTTGCCCACCTCAGTCCAACACCTGCTCCTCCACATCATCATTATCAAATTTAAGCCTGCCAGGTTTGGGTTCTTCCCATGTTACATTCACAGTCAGAACCATAAGACCAAAAAACGTTTAACCGGCTGTACAGGCCCTCAAGCCCATTCCGCCATTCAGTAAAATGATGACTAATCTTATCTTGTTCTAACCTCCACCTTACTGCTTGTTCACCAAAACCTGAGTGCTCTGCTTCAAAAATCTGCTGTCCCCTTCAAGTTTTCTGGGGTAGAGACTGCCAAAGATCCATGACTTTCAAAACAAAAATGCTACCAAGTAGTCCTTTGCTCCATTAATCTGGACTCCTTTGTGAGAAGGCACATCCTCTGAACATCCATGCTTGCCATGAACCCTCAGAATCTTGTCAGTTTCAATAAGGTTACATGTCATTCACCCCAACTCCATGGAGTGTAGGCCAAGTCTGATCAACCAACCATTCTTCATAAGACAAACCCTACACCTCAGGAATCAACTTAGTCAATATTCTTTGTGTGATGTGCAATGGAAATATATCACCTCTCCCTAAACAATGAAACCAACTGAATATAGTGTTCAAGGTACTGCACTTACGCCCTGCACAATTATAGCAAAACTTCATTAACTTCATTTTTCTTTTATTCATACACAAGATGGCAGAATCACTGACCAGATCAGTATTTATTGCCCATTCCTAGAGGGAGTTAAAAGCCAACCACATTGCTATAGGTCTGGAGTCACATGTAGTCGAGACCAGGTAAGGATGACAGTTTCATTCCCTAAAAGACATTAGTGAACCAGATGGGTTTTTCCAACAATCGACAATGGATTTCTGGTCATCATTAGACTCTTAATTCCAGATTCTTATTGAATTCAAATTCCACCATCTGCTGTTGTGGCATTCAAACCCAGGAACCTGGGTCTCTGGTTTAACAGTCCAGCGATAATACCATAGGCTAACAACGCCACATTATTCTCTAAATTCCTCTAAATAAAGGCCAACATTCTATTTGTCTTCGTAATGGATTTCTCCTCCATTTGCTTCATGATCATCTTGAGTTAAGGATATCCTTGGTCTACTGTTCCCCATTATCTCTAAGCTTAAAGCATCTGAGTCATTTTCCATTATGTGTTAGTGAAACTAAGTTCTACCCTATGACCACATGTCTGATGTAAAGGGGGTAGAAATTACACTGTATCAAAATCCAGGTAAGATTTCAGTGCTACATACATCTAATGGGATCAGTGGCAGGACTGCAGGACATTGTTCTGCCAGCCTTTTATTGTATTATTATTGATGAGCTGCAGCCAGTTCTGGCCTCAGAAGTTGGCTGGTCCCAAGACAGACTGATATACATGGTTGCTGAGGTCATAAGGAGAGTCCTGGAACATGCAGGCAATTGGAAGACAGGGGAAGCAATGGCTTACAAACTTGGTCTGGAGGAAGTTTGAAAAACCCTCTGTGAATCTCTAAGATACATATTTCAATTAACGGACTGTACAAATGCAATTTGTTTTCAGTTATGTTGCAATAAATTTCAGTGTTAAGCGCAGGTCAGCATCTGTAGGCATCAATTGTTGAAAAGCCCAGTCAAACGTTTCCTCAGTGCAGATAATTTCTAAAATCAAACATATATTTCACAATATTGTTGTAATGTCCAGCATAGCAAGTTACCTGAGACATTTCCTGTGATGCATCCCTTTTCATTATTTTGTGTGCAGGTGTTACACATGTCTCACCAAGGTTCACTTTACATTTATAAACAATCACGGGTGCTGTTGTGCTGCAACATATAAATAATATTGTTATAACATGGGGTAAACCCTCCTGCTTAATTTAAACCAGCAACACCGAACAGATTTATCCCATAATCTGTGAAAATTTGAGAGGCCAAGAACTATTTAAAGTAAAAATTAACAACTTTATTTCTTAAAGAATAACAGAGAATAGGTAACTAACAACTATTTACAACTCCTTCCTCTAACCTATCTTTTACCTTCCCTTCTATAATACTAGGCCGATAAAACTCCCCGATTAAATTTTACCAAAAATTCATGTTTTCAAAACCAGCCAGACATTAAATCTTCTCTTCCTCGGTTTTCTTTTCTTTTTCTTAGGGATTTCTGTTTTGCAGGTCACTGATCAATCAAGGTACCTTGAAGAGAGCTATTTTTCAGGCAGTCTCTACATGCTGGTTGTGTGGCAGTTCTCCTCTCAACTGTTCAATTTTCCCCAGTATTATACTCTGAAACCCTCAAATTGTGCCATCGGCTATTAAAATTGTCAATATACTAAATTCAAACTTGATTGGAGTTTGGTACTTTTCAGGGTGTAATTTAAACTGATTGGCCTAATGGAATCTGTTTTGTCTCCAGGCAACCAGCTACACTAACTGCTGGAACACATGCTACATTGCATCTTATTGAGAATACTTAGTGCTGTCAGGTAGGTCTGCAGGTACAGTACACCCACCTCTTCATACCACCTCCCCCCTTAAGAAACAATGAACCATCATAATGAAAATATGGCTTTCTTTTCCTATTCTTTAAACACATTACCCTAACATATATTAACTTTAATCTAAGTTCACCTTAACTTCTTCCCATATTATTTATATATACACACACACATTATATATATAAAACATTAAATAAATCCAAGTAGATGATCCTTTATCAGAAGTTCCAAAATCCAAAAACTGAAGTTTTTTATGACTTTTTATTCTCATTAACAAGGTTATTTGGCGTGCAAACAATTAACCCAAGTCGACACCCACTCAATGTGTGTCACTCAGATGCGACGTGGGAAGACATGGCCCAGCACCAGCAGGCCTGGATTCTTACTCAAGGCCTGTTTTAGTTAGAAAGTCTGCTCCTCTGGTGGGATTTTTAAAATTTCACCATCAAACTATCACTTATTCTGAAATTCGAAAAACAGCTAGTCCTGACAATTTTGGATAAAGAATCTTCTACGTGTACAAATCTCATCTAAACTTTATCAGTTAAATTTACGATAACTCATCTGCAATTACATTCTTACAACCTGCAACATGTATGATTTTAAATTAAAAGTCTGTAACATAATACTCCAAAGAAATTGCCTCATTCTTGTCTTTAAAGCATTCTAAGAATGTAAGGGGATTGTGATCCGTGTACACAACCATCTCTGACACATTGCTCGTGACATACACATTAAAATGCTGTAAGGCCAATACCAAACTCAATAGTTCTTTTTCCTTTGGTGGATGTTGATCATCTTTGAAAAGTAACCAACTGGCAGTTTAATCCCATCCTCATCTTTCTGTAGGGGTACAGCTCCAACTCCAATGTCATTAGCATCGATGATGACCTTAAAAGGTTTTGAAAAGTTTGGTGTGGCTAAAACTGGTTTGATGGTTAATATGGCTTTCAAATGGTCGAATGCCTCCTGGCATTGTTCTGTCCACCAAAACTTTGTGTTCTTCTTCAGCAAATCGGTTAACGGTGCCACTATACTGCTGAAGTTTGGAACAAACTTCCAATAGAATCTGCTGAGTCCTAAGAATCGAAGCGCCTCTTCAAGATTGGTCGTGGAAATTCCTCGATGGCCTTCATCTTTGCGTTCTGTGGGGTCAACCTTCCATGACCGATGTTATGTACCAAGACGTCGCCTCTGCTTTCGCGAATTCAGTTTTATTTAAGCTTATCAACAGTTCTGTTTCTCGTAGTCATTCAAAGAGCTCTGTCAACTGTACCATGTGATCTTGTCAGGACTTACTAAAGATCACTACATCATCCAAATAGACTGCACAGTTTGTTAACCCAGACACAACTCTGTACATGAGTCTTTGGAATGTGGCGGGTACATTCTTCATTCCAAAGGGCATCACTTTAAACTGATATAGCCCATTTGTGGTTACAAACACAGGAATTTCTTTCACTGTCTCTAATAAAGATACCTGCCAGTAACCATGCATTAAGTCCAACTTGCTGATGTAACTGGCTTGTCTGACTTTCTCGATACAATCTTCCAATCTAGGAATTGAACATGAGTCTGATTTTGTAATGGAGTTGACCTTCCAATAACCCACACAGAATCATTGAGTCCCGTCTGGTTTAGGAACTAAGATGATCGGCGAACTCCACTCACTCTGACTTGGTTCGATGATGTCCTTGTCCATCTGGACCTGTCTAGATTTGAAAGGATTAAGCCAATAGGGGTGTTGTTTTATTGGAGCAGTATTCCCTACGTCTACTTCTTGTAGAATAGCATCTGATTCTTACATATGTCCTTGTACTGCAGTAACAAATCTCTCAACTGCGTTCTATGCTCCTGAGACAGATAATTTACTAACCTATCACTCTCCTCAAGGACTTCTTCATTTTTAAATCTATTTGGACGCACCTCAAAATCCACATCATCTGGATTTGATTCTTCACTTTGCAGGGCAGTAACTAACACCTGTTTCTCCAGTTCTTTCTCTCTAGTATAATACAGTTTCAACATGTTCACATGACATACCTAATACCTTTTTTTCCTATCTGGCATATTTACTAGATAATTCACCTGATTCAACTTTTTCTCAATTTGATAGGGACCACTAGACCTGGCTTTGAAAGGATCTTCTATCACTGGTAACAGTACTAACACATCACCCCTCGGGAAAACGTCTGAGTGTCAGAGATTTTATCTGCCACCTGCTTCGTTCTATGCTGTGTCCTCTTTAGGTGCTGTTTAGTTAACTTACCTACTTGATTTAATCTCTCCCTCACCTCCGATAATCTAAGTGTGAGATCTCCGTCATTGGTCCTGTCAATTTTTCTTTAATTAATTTCAAAGGGCATCTCACTTCATGCTCAAATATTAACTCAAAGTATGTGAACTGAGTAGATTCATTTGGGGCATCTCTAATGGCAAACAAAACAAATGGGATACCTTTATCCCAATCAATCATTCAGGTAATCCTGACAGTACGTTCTCAACATGATCTTCAAGGGCTGATGCCACCTTTCTAAAGCTCCCTGGGATTCACGGTGATAAGCATTGAATTTAAAGTGCTATACACCTAAGCTATCCATAAACTTCTAAAACAGCCTAGCAGTAAAATTTGACTCTTGGTCTGACTGAATCTCTCTGGGTAGCCCGTACTAACTCCTCTACCACCTTTTTTACCTTGAGACTGTGTAATGGAATTGCCTCTGGAAATCTGATAGACACATCCATTATGGTTAACAAGTGCTGGTTCCCACTTTTAGTTCTTGGGAGGGGACTGACACAATCAATTATAACTCACGTGAAAGGTTCTTCAAATGCGGGAATTGGCAACAAAGGTGCAGATTTTATTACCGCCCGTGGCTTACCTACCATTTGGCATGTATGACACATTCGGCAAAAGTTAACCATATCCTTGTGCATTCCAGGCCAATAAAAATGTTTTTGTACCTTAGCCTGAGTTTTTTGTATCCCAAGGTGACCTCCTACAGGTAGTTCATGTGCTACCCCCAACACCACTTGTCTGTATACTACTGGCAACACAATCTGGTGCACTTCAGTCCATTTCTCCTCTGCACTAACCTGCCGTAGTCTCCATTTCCATCTTAGGATTCTATCTTTAAGATAATAACCCTCCGGAATATTCTCAGCCTTCTTTTCAGAGTACACATCCACAGGTCTTGTCTTGCTGTTGCAAGTTTCTTAGCCTATCAGGACTAAACACTTCTGTCTGACTCTCAGCCTGTTCAGGTTTTTCCAACACATTATGTCAAACAGGGTATCTGCTGACTGAACTTCAACACTTTCATCTTTGTCTTAACCTTTCACTTCATGATGTGACTTATGATAGTGGGATCTGGTTACCATAACAGGCTCGGAAAATACCAGGATATTTCTGTTTTAACTCCTCAGTTTCCTGGTCTTCTCCACAACAGGGGGTGCCACTTCTACCTTGGCTTCTGCCAAATCATCCCCAAGAACAAACTGAATTCCTGGAACTGACATTCTGTCAATCACTCCCACTGTAACTTCCCCAGTCTTGAGTCGGCACTCCAACCTGATCTTACATAGGGGAACACTAAATCTCTGTCTATCTATCCCACAAATTACCATACTCTCGGGTAACAGGTCAGAAAGGGTGCATATTTGCTCATCCCTTACTATCAGCGACTGGTTAGATCCTGTATCTCTCAAAATTGTAATTTATTGTCCCCTTGTTCTTTCCGAGTAAACTTTACCCACAGAGGCAAATTCTTTGTAGAGATCATGTACTAATTCCATACCCAGTCCCTGCCCAGGCTGTACACTCTCCTGCAGCTCCTCGGCTCTTCTTGGGGTCTCCTTTACTACCTTCACTAATGCCACTGGCTTAGCTTCTTTTACCTCATCTTTTCCCACAGCCCCTTCTTTAACGATCAGCACTGTGGCTTTACTTGTCCCACTTCATCAGTGGAAACACCTGAGGCCTTTCTATCCTCTTGGGCTTCTTTTTTATCCAGTGCTCTCTACTCTTGGTTTCGTTGTGTAGGATCTCCCCTTCTCCCAATTTCTATCCCTCACAAGATGAAATTCTGGCCAGAAGCTTGTCTTATGCGCTAATTCTGCTGCCCTTCTCACTTCCTGAACTTTCTGTTCCTCCATGTGAATCCTTACCATCTCTAAGTGAGTTTTTAAACTCCTCCAGCAGAATAATCTCTCTTAAAGCCTCAAAGGTCCTATCTATTTTCATAGCACACACCCATTGATCAAAATTATTATGTTTAATTCTTTTAAACTCAACATAAATCTGACCTGGTTCCTTCTTTGTGTTTCTGGTACCAATTCATAAGCACTTAAAATAGCCTGTTTAACCTCTTCATAATCTATTGACCCGTTATCTCATTAGCTCTGCCTACCACTTTAGTCTGAACTAGCATTATCCATAAATCCTCGACTACTTCATCTGTCTAGTCAATTTTTCAAATGAAATAAAGGTTTCAACATCTTTCTCATCAAAATGTGGCAAAGTTTTGACATATTTATATATATTTCTACCTTCTCTTTTAAGCTCCATCCTGTTAACTTGACTTTGCTGACTAAGCCGCAACTGCACAAGTTCAAATTCTCTCTCTTTCGTTTTGCTTAGCTAAGAACCTTTTCTCTCTTTCTCTCTCCCTTTGCTCAGCCAAGAACCTTCTCTCTCTCGCTTTTTCCTCTCTCTCCTCTCTTTATCTTCTAACTCCAATTTCCTCAATTGTAATTTAAGTTTTTTTTTACCTCTACTGCATTTGTCTGTTTCTCTGACATATCTAAGTGTTTGAGTAATTTCATTACAATTTCAGCTTTACTTTTGTCCTTGGTAAAACCCAAATCTAACTTATTTGCTCATTCTGAAAGTATGGCATTTTTCTTCCCTTCTAAACTTTCTTGGCAAATTTGAGAATCATCTTCAAATCCCAGAACCTCCTTTAGCAATTTTAAGAGCCATTTCTCTTACTTTTAATTCAATCAACCACAAATCACCGAAATTAAACAAATTGTCTCACCTACGTTTTATTTAAAGATCTGGGACACTAACCTGCAAGTGTTTAAATCAGCTGGGATTTTCCATACCTCCAAAACTATTCAAATCTGTCAGCACCAGTTCAAATCCCGAACAGGAGCCCCCAAACTGTTAGGACACAGCTACACTAACTGCTGCACCACATGCTACATTGTATCTTGTTGAGAACACTTAGTGCTGTCAGGTAGTTCTGTTAGCTTTTAACTTTCTTAAAGGTACAGTATACCCACATTTTCATAACAATCTTAATGCTGAGTAACTCTTCATGGCATAAAGGTTCCTGATGAAGGGCTTATGCCCAAAACATCGATTCTCCTGCTCCTTGGATGCTGCCTGAC
This sequence comes from Chiloscyllium plagiosum, assembly GCF_037043375.1. Classification (NCBI taxonomy): domain Eukaryota; kingdom Metazoa; phylum Chordata; class Chondrichthyes; order Orectolobiformes; family Hemiscylliidae; genus Chiloscyllium; species Chiloscyllium plagiosum. Next base: position 21,400,175 of record NW_028270157.1, on the reverse strand, counting down.
CTGCTGTGTTTTTCCAGCACCACACTCCCAACTCTGATCTCCAGCATATGAAGTCCTCTATTTCTCCTGACATAAAGTTTATATAATACAGGTGACCAAAATAATGGACATTTTTCTTTAATGAAGGATAGGCAAGGGCCACAAAGCTGTGGTAAAACAGAAGGCATATTGTTTTGGGAATGGCTATTCCCTTTTCCTATTAATTAAATAATGCACAAGAAGATTTCACAAAGAGATCCATCCTAACATTGATCAGCCCAGCATATTTGCTTGCAGCTTTTTCTAAGTTGCCATTCTCTAACCTATACATGCACAGAACACTGCAGTTTTGACGTGCAAATATTTGATCATGCAAAAATGCAGTTAAAATTACAGCAAATCCTTTTAACTGAAAAATTGCCTTCCAACACGAACCTGTACTGCGTTATTAATAATGTTGCCATGGCTAATATTTCAAATTATTAATTAATTGTAGCATTATCAAATGTACAAAATAAAAATTCATGTGTCACCTTGCAACAATGTCACATAGTATTCCAAAACAGAAAAATCACATCAGCATGCTTAAAAAACTTTTAAATATTCTTAAACAAAATCCATTAGAAAATATAAGAAACTTCATTAAATAATTCATTTCAAACAACAGGCTTGAATTAAGTTTAATCCATGGGAAACAATAGAAGGTATGATTACAAATAAATATTGGTACTTATAGGCTAATTAGGGTTTGATTTAGAAAGAATATAAAATACAAATCTTTATAATAGTACTTACTTCATTTCCAAAGTAATTCTCATATTAACAGGTGTATACTTGTTGATTGGAATTACGTAGCTATAGCTGCCATTCCTGAAAGATGAGTAGTGAAAACAAAACTAATTTGAAAACAAAGTACAGTAGTTTCATCAGTCATGCAAAGCACATAGTTATTAAACTTTGAATTCCAAGGACTACATATACAGTAAAAAAAACAGCTATACTATTTTAAATAACAGTTTAAATGAATTTAGCCCACTCATTACTCAAACAGAGGTGAAATACCCTTTAATGGCATGTGACTGCACAAGCCAAAATGACTACAATTGGTATCTTTTGATCTGCATCCTTCAAAAGCCTTACAACCTGATTATGCAATTATAGTCCAAGAGTAAAACAGAAAGACTCGGCTCTCATTTAACTATTTTACAAAGTTTTTCCTCACTCATCACTCTGCGAAATTAGCAACCCAGATATTTTCCGATCAACCTTTTTAGAGATGATATTACACACCTCTGGAGCAGATGAAGACTTGAATCTTAGCCTCCTGGTTCAGAGGTAGGGACATGACCACTACACTAGAAAAGCCAAAAGATTCGTAATCAATGCTATCATTGGACGAAGAATTAACATAATTAGAGTGTAAAGTGGGATGGAGCAATTATGGTCCTATCACTTGAAGTACAGACTACAAATGTAATAAAAACGAAACCATTGGAAAATTAAACCGTGGGCGGCACGGTGGCTAGCACTGCTGCCTCACAGCGCCAGAGACCCGGGTTCAATTCCCGCCTCAGGTGACTGACTGTGTGGAGTTTGTATGTTATCCCAGTGTCTGCGTGAGTTTCCTCCGGGTGCTCCGGTTTCCTCCCACAGTCCAAAGATGTGCAGGTCAGGTGAATTGGCCATGCTAAATTGCCTGTAGTGTTAGGTAAGGGGTATGGGTGGGTTGCGTTTCGCGGGGCGGTGTGGACTTGTTGGGCCGAAGGGCCTGTTTCCACACTGTAAGTAATCTAATCTAATCTAAACAAAACCAAGGTTAGAAATAAACACAAAAAAAATTATGAGAAAAACCCCTTCTACAAAACTGAAAAATGAAATGACAACTAAGAAACATATGAATATAATTAGCAGAGGGAAATATTATTCTCAAGAATTAATTGTAACATATACTGTATCTTGGTGTCTGACCTATCACAAATAGAGCCATGCCCAAGTTAAATTCCAATCAACATTGGTTTGATATTTTCCCAACTCTGACCATAAATTTGAAAAACATAATAGAAAAACACCAATTGAAGTAGGATTGCTTTCTGAGAAATGAAATTGTTATATCAATAATATTTAAAGTAACTAACCCACAATGAATTCCTTTAACACAGTAATGTTGGTCAATTTGTTGCTGACTTTCCATAACTCTTATTGATCTAATAGATGTATCAAACCCTATGAATATCAAAAACAAACCAAAATCAATAAAATTCAATTTGCAAAACAATTTTTCAACCAATGTAACTGTTCAAAATATCAACTTTACTGAAATACATTTCACCAAATGACCCAATCATTCTTAATCAGTTCTGTGATGCATACATTTCTTTATAGCTCTTAAGTGCCAGTGCTCTGTACAGCAAATATAACAATGCATGTTTTACCACTATTTATTTGTAGAACAAAGCGATGAAAGTTGACACCAAATTAATATATTTCAGTAAAGATCATTCAGCCCATCAAGACTTGTATACCCAGAAGCCTGTAATGGTTATTCTATTACATACTTAACTCGTCTTGAGGGAAAGCCAAGTTTCTCTTACTATCATGTTTAGCTTAAAACCTAGTGTAACAACATTATGTCTTATATTTTTCATATAATACAATAAATGTATTGACTTGACAAGTATGGATTGATTGTTTCAATCTTATCTATGATTATTTATTATATGACAGAATAGTTGAAGCCTGAGTCACAAGCTTGAAGTTGTGAAGACATAAGACATAATGTCACTTAAGTGACATATCACTTCAGACATAATTTAGGCTGATACTCGAATACTGTATTGAGTGAAAATGGTAAAGTTGGGAATGTTGTCAAAATCCGGATCAGATCTGTCTTTTATCATCCTATAAAGGTTCCTGTATATTTCCTTATTGCTCATTAAAGCATCATCTATCTTACATCAACAATGTTTCCCATTACCAATTTTTATCGAGAGATTTATAAAAAAATCTTTGCTGTTTAAAAACAAGCAGTCAGTCTCTTTGCTGTCTTTTTAATTCCTGGTCTATGATGCATTGTAGGATCATTTTCAAATCCCAATGCTAGGGAAACATTCTGAAATAGATCACTCTCGTTTAGGAAACATGTAACTAAATTAACAAATGTTATATTTTATCACAACATTATACAACTTTTTTTAAAAAATCAATAGTTACCAATTTGTTATTGAAGACATAGAAACAAACTAAAGATTTTACTTACAATCACTATTTTGATTTCTCTTCATATTTATTTGGCTTGTTACCAGTTCTGAAAGAAGAATTCAAAACCTTGTTATCTAACATTTGAGTATAATATACAGAACAAGCATATCTGTGATTTATTGAAATCTTGGAACTGAAAATATGTTGCAGTTGAAGTTATTGAACAAAAGAAGCAAAACTCATCATGTAGAAAAACAAAACGTGCACATCTTGTGCTAGTTTCAATACCTTTTAAGCTCTATAACTGTTAACAGTCAAACAAAGGTTTAAAAACCTAATGAGTCAGACCAGACATTCAAAGATACATATGTAGTTGAACAAACAAATGTTCATATCAAGCCATATAAGGAAATATTAAGACAGATGAATATTTTCATGCAACACCTTAAGGAACAGGTGGAATGTTTAATGAGATCAGAACTTACGACAAGACAGCCAAAGGCATGTTTATCCATGATAGAGTAATTAAAATCAGGATGCTTATGAGCCCAAAATTTGAGGAATATACATATCTGGGAGAGGTATAGGATTGCGGGAGCTTATGTAAATAGCTTGTGGTGAGACAATGAAGTAATTAGAAGACAAAGATAGAAATATAAAAATCAAGACATAGCTTAACGAGGAGATATTGTTGGTCAGTCAGCACAGAAGTGAGGGACAAATAAGACTTGATTCAAGTTAGGAAAAGGGCAGTGTTGTGGATGACCTTACATTTACAATGAATGGAAAATGTGAAGCCGGGCAGGATGCATCAGAATGACCAAGTCTTTAAGTAATAAAAGCATAGGTGTGCACTTAGTGGTAGATGAGTTGAGACAAGACTGGAGTTGGTGACCATATGGAGATGAAAATAAGCAGTCTTCTGATGGCATAAATGTAGACATTGGCATCAACTTTGATGACGTGATAAGTCAATATTGCAAGCAATTTCCATCAGCATCAGAGTCACCAGGAAGAGAGAGGGATCTAGTGGTTCAGTAGGAGGGACCAAAGACAATAGTTTCGTTCATCCCAATATATAATTGGAGGAAATTTCACATCCTCCATTGTTGGATGTTGGACAAGTGGTCTGACAATTTAAAGATGATGGTGAGGTTATGACAGGTGCCATCAGTGATATGAAGGGATCTTTTGAGCAGATTAGCCCTCCCTTGAAAATGCTGACAATCAAGAGAATAAGATGATGGGCTGATGTAAACAGAAACTTTTCCACACAGTACAGTATGCTCAGTTAAACTGAAGTATTGTATTTGATAAAATACATGAAAATGCAGATAATATGCCCAAATAGAATTTCTTCCAGGAAGGTCAAAATAAAATACCAGGAAGCAAAATATTGTGGATGCCCAAAATACAAAATAAAAGCAGTAAAGGCTGAATAATCTCAGGAATTCTAGCAGCATTCATCAGAGAAAGAATCAATGATTCAGGTCTGTGATCTTTCATCCAAGCTGAAGTGTTAGAAATGCAAAAAAAAAAGCAAATTACTGCGGATGCTGGAATCTGAAACCAAAAGAGAAAATGCTGGAAAATCTCAGCAGGCCTGGCAGCTTTGACAAATGGTCCAGCAATTTTTCTTTTGGTGTTAGAAATGCAATACGTTTTAACTAAGTATGGTGGAGGGGAAGAGAAAAGGAGAAAAAAAAACATAAAAGCAAATTTGTGACAGGATGAAAGGCAGGAGAGATAAAATGGAAAAAGATTTTATGGAACAAAACCAAAGGAGCATAAATGGAACAAGAAACAAAAACTATATCTCAAGGTGGCGTGAATGACAGAATAGCTGCCGCCTGAACAAAAATTAAAGGAAATAAGAATAGGGGGCATAAAAACAAACTAACAAAGAGGAGGAAGTGAAGTGTGAGTAGAAGCTTTGATCTAAAAGTGATGAATGCAAATGTTGAGTTCAGAGGCAGCACATTGCTCAGTCAAACGTTGAGGTGCTGTCTCTTGGGCTTGCATTGAGCTTCAATGGAACATCATAACAAGCCAAAGACAGAAGGTCGGGGGAAACAAAATGTCAGGTAACTGAAAACTTGAAGTCACTCCAGTGGACTGGATACAAGTGTCAGCAAAGGATTATTCAGTCCACATTTGATCTCTCAAACGCAGAAGGTAGCATATTGTCAACAGTAAACTCAGTGAGCTAAAACGGAAGTAGTGCAAGTAAATTGCAGTTTAATTTGTGAGAAATGCTTTGGTGACTTGGATGGTGTGAAGGGAGGAGGCAAAAACAATAGGTGCTGCATCTCCTAAACTTGCATGGAAAAAGGAAATGATGATGATGGAGTACTGCAATAGGGTATCTGGGAAATAAAGGTCCAATCAGAATGCTAAAGGAGAGGAGAGCGGCAGCTCAGTTTGGTGACAGTATCGTGCTGGAGGATGATCTGATGAATACAGCATCTGATAGGTTGGATAGAGAGGACAAAGATTCTGCTGGAAAAGACAGATGGTAAGTGGAGATGAAAACTACCTTCATGTATCTCTTACTACAATTTCATTTAAAATCTGGCAAAACGAGAAAGTTTTATGTCTACATTAGACCATTTTATTTTGCTCACCACTTTCAGTGTTTTCAACAGGAGGTAAACTGTTGAAAGGACCCCTTTAGGACTAAATCTGTGTGCACACAATCAATCAGAAATCTAACTATAAAGGCTCCAATGCTTGATTAAAAATTAGGCATTCTAAACAGTTTATCCAATATACAACTTTATTTCTGAGAATTTGTTATTGTTATCAAGTTCTCCAACATTAAACACTCATAATGGAATAGACTCTTTTTGATTGGTGGCAACAGTAATAAATAAGAATGCATTATTTACATCTATTTTTCAACGTATCGGTTATAAAACCTTGTCTTTGTGTAAAGCATTGCTCCCACCATTTTCCTCATGGTCCTAAGTTACTTACTGTATAAAACACCACAATTCTTTATAGCTGGAAATAAGCTCAGGACAGATGTATTACAATTTGTTTTCTCTGGAGCTTACTACGAGAACAGAAAAACAAAATCCAGGAGAAACTATATTGGTGCACCAGTCAGGCATTTCACTAAATTAGTGTAGTGATACATAGTTCAAATCTGTTTTCTGTAAGTAAATATTTTCAAACAGCAACAATTCTTGACCATAATAAAAAGCTCAAATTATGGTCTTCACCATCACTATCACTCATTGCATTATGGAAGTTTAACCTGCTCCAAGATATTTTCTGCACTTTACTTATCCTGATACCCAGCATAGGATTGCTGGTGAAGGTCCTTTATAATCATTCTTAACCAAATAAGAGGTAAGTTACTTAAGTGACTTATTTGTCTGTTTATATCCATCCCTAGACAAAACAGTGGAGAACCTTTATTATGTATCAGGAATAGATATCATCACATTAAAATGTGCACTTGGGAATTCAAAACACGATACAGACTATGCAATGCAAGTACCATCAACTATTGGTGTTCTTGGAAAAGAAAATAGTATAAATATTTTTTAAATGTAAATGCTAATTTCTTTAAATTGATTAGAGAATCATAAAATCTTACTTGGTTGAAAGTAGTTTTGTACAAGACCTTTGGCAATTCTCCTGTTTGTCCAATCATTAGAAATGTCTTTTTTTTGTGATTGAAGTGCACAACACTGCACAGTGACACAAGGTAGGATATTACAGAAGCTTATTTCAGGCCGGGGAATTTCAGAGGTTGCTGTTGCATAAACTAAACTTGCATTTTCTGTTAAAAGATAAAATGGGCAAAGCATGCTTATGTTACAAAACATTTGATAATTTTTAAAAACTATTTAACACTTCAAATGCATTCAGGGAAACAATTTACCTGGCAATGCTGTATATGTTATAAAGGTAGCATGCTTGTTTGTTGTAAATGACTCTGAAATAAAGCTGTAACAGTAAACATAATCAGTGAGTTAACATATTTTTGTGAAATCTTTATTTAAAACTAAACATATCGCCAACCAAAAAGCTGACTTTTATTTTGTTACAAACAGCAAGATGGTCAGGAAATGTAAACAGCAAAAATTTAGAGGTAGTTGTACTGATGTATTACAAAGTATTTACCTTTCATTCAGCTTGTTAACAGCACTTCGTTCTTCATTCAACGTTAGTACGTAAAGTGCGGATATCAAAATGACACTGTCACAAAAAGGAAGTGTTATTTGTCACATAACTAATATAAATAACTCTATAGATAAACAATTAATTTTCCTTACCTCTGGTTAATTTGGCTTAAGTGTAAATAAAAGTTTCAACTGATTCAACTTATTCAAGCCCAAACTGTCTTAGTTAAAAGCTACTGTTCTGCTGTCACTAACTGTTCCCTGAGTTCACTGTTGAAATGCAATGACAATGAAAACATAACAAGAGAGCCGGACATTGTATTCTACAAGAGCTAGTGTTACCAGCACCTTTTCACTTAAACTGAAGTAGGTAGAGCTTAAACTCAGAGCCTATTATTGTAGGTAAGCAAGCTTGATTTTCAGGAAACAAATGGATTATGGCCATACAAATAGCCATTCCTCATCCATTGCTACTTAGGAAGCCACTACAATTGTAGCAAATATATGCTCTGTTCATCTATCAAGAAACAAAGATTCCACTCACACTTATGCTGTTATAATCAAATTGGTAATTGGCACAATGAAGAGGAAGTGTGAGATGATACATTTGGGGAGATCAAACGAGGCAGAGGAATAAGTGATAGGGGAACTTGGAGCAAAATGTCCACAGATCCTTGATGGTAGCAGGATAGGTCACTAAGCTGATTAAAAAGGCATGCAGAGTCATTTCTGTTATTAACCTAGAATATAAGATAAGAGATGTTACCCTGAAACAGTATAAATAATGTTAGGCAACAACCTGAATACTGTCTGCAGTTCTGGTCTGGATGGGAAAATTGCAGGTCAGGAAATATTGGATAGGCTCAGATGGTTGTTATTGGAATAGGTGAAGCTAGTAGAGATTAAATTGCGATGTACAAAATTGTGAGGGGTTTAAGTAATGACAACAGTGTCTATCTACTTTAGCAGAGAGGTCAGGACAATAGAGCATTGATTTGTAGAAAGATTAGAGGTGTGATGAGGAAACATTTTTCACCCAGAGAGCATAAGGGGTCTGGAACTCTCTTCAAAGATAGCAGAAGCAGAGATTCTCAATTCATTTAAAAGATATCTAGTTGGATACTCATGTGTTGGAACACAAATTTAATGCCGCAATATTGGATTAGATTGGGTGGGTAGTACAGCTGGTGCAGATGCATGGACAATTGATCTTCTGTGCTGCAAACGTTCTATGATTTCAATGATAACCAGAGGTTTTTCTCATGCCACAAAATAAAGAATGACTGTACAAGTAATATCAATACGAGATAGATTTACTGGATCAATCAGAAAACTATTTTCCATTGGATACAACATTTTGAAATGGCAGGAAGGCGTGCATATGTGTGAAGTTTTTTTCTTAATTCTTTCACAAGATATAAGTGTCACAGATTCACAAAAGAATTCCCTGCCTCTGGCCAGCGCTTACAAACACAGCGTTTATATGGCTGACCAGTTCAGTTTCTGGTCAATATTAACCCCAGAAATTTAATGTGTGGGGATTCAGCAATGGGAATGCCATTGAATGTCAAGGGGATGTGGTTAGAATTCATGTTGGAATTCAACATTACCTGATATCTGTTTCATGAAAACATTGCCTCCCATTTAATGGCCCGAGGGCAACAACCAGGTCTTGCCATATTTGGGCTCATCCTGCTTCTGTATCTAAGTGGTCACAAATGGTGCTGAATATTGTGCAAACATCCCACGTCTGACCTTATGTTAGAGGAAAGGTCACTGATGAAGCAGTTGAATATAGTTGGAACTGGGACATTCCCCTGAAAAACTCCTGCATCAATCTCTCAAGATTGAGATTATTGGCATCCAAAAACAGCAGGAGAGAGTTTTCCCATCACATGCAGTTTTGCTAGGATTCCTTAATCTCACACTCAGTCAAATGCTGCTGTGATGACAAGGACAGTCACTTTCGCCTCACCTCGATCTCAAATACTTTGTCCACTTTTGAACCAAAGCAGTAACAACATCACGAGCTAAGTGGCATTGGCAGATCCTAACTCCGTGTCAGTGAACAGGGTGAATCATTCTCCACAATATGACTGCCCCAATAAAGGAGGTTGAATTGTCAAGTTAAGGATCGTTTATTGTTTAGTCATTTTAGTCATATTGCCATGAATATTAAATTGAGATTAATGTCTTCATTTCTTTTTCGCTGGCTTCACATTTAACCAAACATCCAATGGAAAATTAAGTCAATAACAGTTCCAGAAGTTCTTCAGAATATTTAAAACTAGGCAACAAAATGGCATGGCACAATTACCCTTCAGTAGTAAAAATTCTAATGTTCCCACACTCATCCTCCAACTCATTTCACTCAATTATTCTCACAACTGTAGAACTCTTAGCTCCCTCAGACTTTGCTTTCTTCAGTCATCTACTTTAAAACTTAAAATTAGCATATCAATTCTACTTCATTTTGTTACATCTTGTTCTTTCAGCTTTCTGACATTTGGTACGAACTGAATATTAAACTAGATGTTATACATTCTGTTGAACCTATAATAGGAGGTTTTGTGCAGTCCTGGTCAGCAGAAACAGTGAATAGGTTATTCATTGGAAGATAATATGAAAATGGAAGATCATGGCACGCTTATTTACATTATTACAATGGGTCAAGTAAAGAGCAGTCATTGACACAAGATTGAAATGAATTGCTTCTCTCATCCAGGGAACAGTAAATGGGACATTATAAGTAAACCAGCAAGTTCAACATGTTTTCTTTATCCCCCTGGCTGGGGCAAACACTGAAGAATTACAGATCATAGCTGCAATCATAGCCCTGAAGCAGAAACTAACAAATGCAGAACAACAAATTGAGAAACTGCTGCATGATGTTTACCAAGTTTAGTTTCTTACCAAAAGGCCATGAGACCCATTAGAGCCATGATGACAATATGGAAAACCTTCTGAAGAGAGCAGTCACCTTTATGCTGGTTAAGGTAGGCCTGTTTACAAATAATTAAGAACAAAACTTTTACATTGAGATTAGCCAACTTTCTGATGCCAGAGCCTTTGCAGAATTTATTTAAAAGACAAAGTTTCACAAGTAGCTTAAAAGACTAAATGTCATCAACAAAAAAATTAATATGATGAGCAATGCCATCATTAAAAATTATTCCATATAGGATGTACCATTTTCATGCATTATAGAAAAATGTACCAAAATTCTAGCGAAAATGGAATGATATGCTTGCACGGAATTTGACCCTTGATATGGGTAATACATGAAGGATTGTGTTTGTATGAAATGAGGTAAAAACAAGGACTGCAGATGCTGGAAACCAGATTCTAGATTAGAGTGGTGCTGGAAAAGCACAGCAGTTCAGGCAGCATCCGAGGAGCAGGAAAAATCGATGTTTCAGGCAAAAGCCCTTCATCGGGAATAGAGGCAGAGTGCCTGCAGGGTAGAGAGATCAACCCCAGGGCATCAATGTGGACTTCACCAGTTTCCTCATTTCCCCTTCCCCCACCTCACCCCAGTTCCAAACTTCCAGTTTAGCACTGTCCCCATGACTGGTCCTACCTGCCTATCTTCCTTCCCACCTATCCACTCCACCTCCTCTCTGACCTATCACCTTCATCCCAACCCCATTCATCCATTATACTCTTTGCTACCTTCCCCCACTCTCCTCTCTGACCTATCACCTCCATCCCCACCCCCATCCACCCATTGTACTCTTTGCTACCTTCCCCCACCCTCCTCTCTGACCTATCACCTCCATCTCCACCCCCATTCACCTATTGTACTCTATGCTACTTTCTCCCCACCCTCACCCTCCTCTCATTTATCTCTCCACCCTGTAGGCACTCTGCCTCTATTCCTGATGAAGGGCTTTTGCCCGAAACGTCGATTTTCCTGCTCCTCGGATGCTGCCTGAACTGCTGTGCTTTTCCAGCACCACACTAATCTAGAATTTGTATGAAGTGATTCTTCTGGAAATTCTATTGGTGTTCAATTGGAAGCATGTCAGTCAGGCATAAATAAGGGTGTAATCTAATATGGCTTGCTCAATCTAACTACAAAGCAGGATGGGAGGATGGACAGACATAGAACTGGGAGAGGAAACACAATGGTTCGATATTGATTCTACATTTTTCCAGCTGCAGGAAGCTTTCAATGTGAGTTATGACTAAAATGCAGCAGGAAACAAACTGTGCATGTCATGTAGACAATTAACAATGAATCAAATGCAATCAAGTGAGGTGTAGTGTTCCAAATTGAATAAGCAGCACATTGGGATCACGGGCATTCAAATTCCTGAACACAGAGCGCTGATAGGAGCTAGGAGAATCTTCAGGTTCACATATGGATGTCAGTCATATCACAGTTGCCTCTAGTGTGCTGTAGATGGTTGAAAGAAAGGGGGTACCAAACTGTGGGGCAAGAGGCAGAAGTCAAAACTGAGGGGAAAATGTTGTTGGACCAGCTCCGAGGAACGGGAACTTGCAGGCTGAGAAACTGAGGCTGAGAAACATGTGTCAGTGGGTCATCTCGAATGGGAAACAGCTCTGAGGATCAGTGGTTTCAATTGTGGCCATGGCTTCTCAGCAGAGCAAGTGCAGGTGCAGTGCTACAGTGTCCAGCTGGATTCCTGGGAACCGGGGAATAAACTCATCCAACAGCATTGTGTGATAATGGGGAATACAAGCAAGACAACTGATCCAGGAGAAGGGGAGGACTACAAATGCTGGAGAACAAAGTGGAGAGTGTGACGCTGGAAAAGCACAGCAGGTCAGGCAGCATCCAAGGAGCAGGAAAATTGATGTTTCGGGCATAAGCCCTTCATCAGGATCTTACTGAAAACCCATGCAGCAGATGTGTGATGCAGTTGCATTGAACTTTTATGCATCTAATTCCTTCCAGGGATCCATATGTGTACAGGGACTCCACAGCAACACATTGCTGCATTAAGAAGGCTCATGAGCTTTGATTGACTCATGATTGCTGACCTCCAATGTTATCTCCATCCAGGCTTCTTTGGCCAGGCAGGAAAATTATCTTCTATCTTTCACATGCAGCCTGGAGGAGAACCTGCTCTCAACTATGGAACCACTCAACGTTTCCCATTGATATGTTGGCTGCAGTTTGCTGGTGCACTACTTGGCTTCTTCAGTAGAGCTTGAATATTAAGACAGCACTGTTGCAGGTCAGTCTCTGGTTTTCAGGTGGTGCTAGGTACAGTGCTTCATTGCCCGTTACATTCAGTGCATCAATCCATGTGAATTAGCTATGGTTCACATGATGGAGACAGTGAGGTCTGCAGATGCTGAAGATCAGAGTTGAAAGTGTGTTGCTGGAAAAGCACAACAAATCAGTCAGTTTCTGATGAAGGGCTCTGGCCCAAAACATCAATTTTCCTGCTCCTTGGATGCTGCCTGACCTGCTGTGCTTTTCCAGCAACACACTCTCAACTAAGGTTCACATTAGATTAGATTACTTACAGTGTGAAAACAGGCCCTTCGGCCCAACAAGTCCACACCGACCTGCCGAAGCGCAACCCACCCAGACCCATTCCCCTACATTTACCTAACACTACAGGCAATTTAGCATGGCCAATTCACCTCACCTGCATATTTTTTGGACTGTGGGAGGAAACCAGAGCACACTCACGCAGACACGGGGAGAATGTGCAAGCTCCACACAGTCAGTTTGTGGCGGGAATTGAATCCGGGTCTCTGATGCTGTGACGCAGCAGTGCTAACCACTGTGCCACAGTGCCACATTCTCCAATTCTGGATTCACTGCTGAGATCCGCACCACAGGAATTAATATTAATCTAGGTATACGAATACTTCATTAATTCAGGCTTTGGGCTGGATTTTTGTGGAGTTTTACAGACTCCCCGAGCTTACAAATTGGGGGAATAGGATCTGGATGCTGAAGCCCCTGTTTCCTGTTCTACTAAGAAGTTGGCCTCCATTTACATCAAATTCAAACTGCAAAGTTCAAACAAACCACAGTAAGGAAGCCAAGTATTAATCTTCCGTGCAGCCAACTCGAAATTTACAAGCAAAGCCCACTATGGGCGATATGAACCATCAGAAATGGTGGGGATGGTATGGAGAAAGGGAAGGAACTTAATCAAAATCGAGTTGGAGCAGGAAATAAAGCACTGTATCCCACTTCTCTCTAAAGGCAGTGAAAGCGTTGATGGACAATACACATTACCGCTCCAATAATAGCCAGGCATGGACATAAACACGGAAGAGGGACAGGATAGTTGGCAGATATAACCCTCTCCACAGCTTGCTGGTTGGCCTTGTTTATAGCCAGCCTGACATGGCCTACTCTGCATTTTTTTTTCCTTTTTTTACATCCAGAAGTATTATCACACACAATGGAACAGCTTTCCCACCAAATCACCACTTTTTTTGTTTTTTTTAAAAACTGTTAATCATCACCAGTAATCACCCATATTATCCCACTCCAGCTACTTTCCATTCAACTTGTTCAAAGATACTGTTACACACTTCTGGAGTAGGCGGGTCTTAAATCTGATATGAATGGCCAAGGAGGGCGCGGTGAGGTTAAGAGGGCAAAAGGGTGAACCAGAACAAGCTTTCTAACCTGGCCCTATGGTTACCTACACTCAACACTGGACTACGCTCTCTCCTGCATGCATAGTCCCACCCCCTCATAATTTTGATGCAGAAATGCTGGCATTTCAAACAAATACTCTTCCATGTTGCTCACATCTCCAACAGGAAAGGAACTGATGAAATAACATCATTCAAATTTGCTGCACTTACCCTGTGTTTGGCCATAACAGGTTTCTTTGGTGTTGTCATGTTGCTTGCCCGGCGAAATATGCTTTAAAAAACACAAAGTTAACAAATGTTAGCTTCGCTTTTGATATGCTAAAAGAAATAACATTTTTTCTAAAAAAAAAAATGCATAAATGCACTGAATTGTGTTCAAAGAGCCACATATCTCCATCTCAGCTGATGATTGAAGTTGAAGAATTGGTCACACAGGGATGCAGAAATGGAATCAGCTGGGTTGAACAAAAAGAATACAAAAGATGGGCATAAGCAGGATGAGAGAGAGTGAATAGTGCAGGAACGAGCAGTGAGTTTGGCCTTAAATTCCCTTCATTCCCGGGTAAATGACTCTTCAAAAAAATGTTATAGTTGGCAAGATTTAAAAAACAAAATCAGATAAAGAGCCAAAATAAAATTCCAGTTTTCCTCAGAGTAAAAGGAAGTACTCAGCAAGATGCTGACTTCTTGTAGTGATAGAGTTTAATCATTATGTGATGAACAACTGAGATGATGTCACTGAGACCTCAGTCGTCATAAGTTCATGTTCTAATCAGTGTTGGAGCCTGTACAGCACAGCACTCTGCATTGCTGCCTTACCCTGTACAGCACAGCACTCTGCATTGCTGCCTTATCCTGTACACCACAGCACTCTGCATTGCTGCCTTATCCTGTACAGCACAGCAGTCTGCATTGCTGCCTTATGCTGTACAGCACAGCACATTGCATTACTGCGTTATCCTGTACACCACGGCAGTCTGCATTGCTGCCTTATCCTTTACAGCACAGCACTCTGCATTGCTGCCTTATCCTGTACACCACAGCAGTCTGCATTGCTGCCTTATGCTGTACAGCACAGCACATTGCATTACTGCGTTATCCTGTACACCACAGCAGTCTGCATTGCTGCCTTATCCTTTACAGGACAGCACTCTGCATTGCTGCCTTATCCTGTACTGTGCAACAATAAACATAATTTAAAACCTTCCAAGAAGTCTGGACTGAGCTTATCTCAAGACCCAAAGAACCCAAACAAAAGCACAATCATTCATTCTCCCTTGATCTAAGGTTGTATTTATATATTTTTAATACCAGAGAAGGTTTTTACAAACACGAATAAAGCTAATGTTATCTATTTCTGTTTTAAGAAAGAATACAGACTATCACAGGCATATACTCATTGTTGTAACGAATTATTAATATGTTGTTTCACACAGCTAATGATGTAATTAATCATGGAATATGTTTATAGCAAGTTAGTTACAGATACCACTTAATTATACCATTTTAGTATCATTAAAATAGTAATGATAATTATATTTTAGCATCATTTACACATTAGTATATTGTGGTAATAGTATGATGTAGTGTTCATGGAAATAACTTGTGAAACAAAGTACAACTTTTCTTTAATTTTCTTTTTTTTATATTAATTTAGTTTCCTTCTCTTTTGCTGCATGTACCCTTATCCAGCTTCACAGGCATTACAAGGACTTGGGCATTCCCAGATAATGTTAGTATGAGTGATTATCCAATGAGTGATGTCAGACTATTTTAATCCTCTTCACGTCAGCCTTTCATAATCACTTCCAGCACCAAGTACCAAAAGTAATTAAGATGGGAACTTCAGGGAATTGTTTCTTTCCCAAGTCTAGGAATACATGGTCATTTTTGTGGATTTATTTCTTCTTCTGACAAGACTTGCCAAATCACTACAAGAACTATGGAAATTCATGTATGTGGCCAAATGCCCCATTCTAGAGAGAAATTATCCATGCAGGGCCACATATAAGTAGTTCACTTTTTCTGTGAAGTTAATTATTACAAGATATAAATTGGAAAGTATACACACCTGCTATTTTTCTCACTCGTCTTAGATTTCACACTCCCAATCAACTTCAGCTTGGCAAGATTTTTGTTCCAGACTTCTAATTCTTGAATTCTTTTTTCAAAATTGTCAGTCAACTTGCATAACTCTTTCACTGCTCCGACATTCTCCATGAAAATCTGTTCCTACAGGAAAAAGTCAACATTGGCCTTTAGCTGATGAAAGAAGGGAGAAATCCATAAATCTGTACAACAGTTGGAGTAACAATAAGACTAACAGTGACATCAATTTTCTTTAAAATTACTAACTACCAATTAAGTGTCTTATAAAGAGAGAAAAGATTTGGGCTGCCTTCATAGCAACCGCTGGACGAAAAACATTCTAAATAGCACCTGCTTTAACTTAAGTAGCTTTAATATTGTGTTTGATACTTCCTTCATGAGCTCCCTAGATGTAGGTGCGATGCAGCCAATGGCAATATCAAAGTAAACTTGTTGGATTTGTCAATTAGTCTTTTCAGTTGATCATATGAAGAATAGAATAAAATACAAGAGGAACTTTAAAGCTGTTACCGATGGAATAGTGTAGCGAATGGAGTCTTGGTTAGGCCATTTAGAACAAGAAAGAGAATAATCATAATTAAATAGTGTGTGTTAATTTTAATGGAGGAGAATATTTATCGAGCTGTTAACAGAACTTGGGGCTTAACCTTAAGAAAACAATGTGAATTGGACAAACATCCTTTTAGTCTTTTGTGTGAAGAGATAGGTCTTTCAGAGCGTTACAGAGTAAACTGCAAAGCACATTTTCATCTTAGAATGAGGAACGAAAGATTGAAAACAACAAGCAATTATCACGTCAAAAGTTAACGATTACACATTCTTTGCAATGAGTATTTAAACAAAGTTATAACAATTAAAAAGTGAAAGGTGTTTTATAACTCTACATTCATTTGACCTTCATTAGAGGTGTGTAAATGTTGTAGCATGCAATCTAGCTTTTATTTCACAGAAAGTCGAAATTGGTTTCTCATTATCAAATGCAAATTGGGGTTCCAGTCATTACCTTGTGATTTTTGTTTTGAAGATCTTTTATGGCAAGCATATATTCAAACAGTTTTAATCACTAACATGCTGAAAGACAGCTTTTCAAAGAATGCATCAATGTTGATTCACGTACTAATATGTTAACTGTCAAGGAGTCTATAAGGTTAAAGCCAAAGAAATTGCCAATATTTCTGAATATTTCAGATCACAAAACAGTCACAAATATTAGAAATTCCAAATTCTATTACTTTGTCAACCATAAGGAAATTCTCGATCTTATCACCATTGGTATAGGTGATATCCCCGACCTCTCTTACAGCTGATGGCAGGATTTCCTTCACTTCCTGTGCTATAATACCTGTTTAAAACAAAGGTCATTAGGTATAAAGCTTGCTGTACCTAATGACAGAATGTGGTTAGTATTATGAGCAATTTTCTAAGTCGAAGAGTGTGGTACTGGAAAAGCACAGCTGGTCAGGCAGCGTCCAAGGAGCAGGAGAGTCGACGTTTCAGGCATAAGCCCTTCATCAGACTTTATATTCTTGATGAAGGGCTTACGGCTGAAATGTCTACTCTCCTGCTCCTTGGATGCTGCCTGACGTGCTGTACTTTTCCAGCACTACATCCTTCGACTCTGATCTCCAGCATCTGCAGTCCTCACTTTCTCCTGTGCAATTTTTAAGTCATTATAAAAGCAAATCTGTATTTTTAAAACACTGCATAATTAAATTAAAATTTTATAACAATGGTTTTTAAACCTGCTATTGATTCAATGGTTTAATATTTTGCAATCTAATATTAAAGATAGTCATATGTAAAAGAAGTCCAGTTTCCATAATTATTGGTACAGCAAGCACCAGTAAAGATTAGATTAGATTAGATTACTTATAGTGTGGAGACAGGCCCTTCAGCCCAACAAGTCCACACCGACCCTCCGAAGAGCAACCCACCCAGACCCATTCCCCTACATTTACCCCTTCACCTAACACTATGGGTAATTTAGCATGGCCAATTCACCTAACCTGCACATTTATGGACTGTGGGAGGAAACTGGAGCACCCGGAGGAAACCCACACAGACACGGGGAGAATGTACAAACTCCACACAGACAGTGGCCTGAGGCGGGAATTGAACCAGTGGCTAATCACTGTGCCACCGTGCCGTCCACTGAAGGAATGAAGCGCCGGGCAGCGCCCGCAGTTAACTGGATGCGAACATGCAACCAGACAGGTTTCAAAGAAATCGAAATAGCTACTGAGCTAAAACTGGCTCGAAGTAGCTGCTGAGCTAAAGGGTTAGATAGGTTGGACACTGAGAACCTTTTTCCTCAGATAGCAATGGCTAGCACGAGGAGACATAGCTTTAAATTGAGGGGTGATAGACATAGGACAGATGCTAGAAGTAGTTTCTTTACTCAGAGTAGTAGGGGTGTGGAATGCACTGCCTGCAACAGTAGTAGAGTCGCCAACTTTAAGGACATTTAAATGGCCATTGGATAGGCATATGGACAAGAATGGAATAGTGTAGGTTAGATGGGCTACAGATTGGTTCTACAGGTCTGCACAACATCGAGGGCCAAAGGGTCTGTACTGCGCTATAATGTTCTATGTTCTAAATATAATATCACTTCACCATTGGTTTCTTTTTAGCAAGTGAATTAACTGCATTTTGCTGCATGAACAAATTTTCTACCATGATATCACATCCCAAAATAAACAGTGTCATTTAAACAGATTAAATTCTAACATAAAGAACTCAGGATGTAGGTTTGCTCACTGAGCTGGAAAGTTCGTTTTCAGACGTTTCGTCATCATACTAGGTAAGACCATCAGTGAGCCTCCAGGTGAAGGACTAGTGGTGTAGCCCGCTTTCAATATAGATGTTTGGGTATCCTTAGGTTGGTGATGTAATTTCCTGTTATTTTTCTCAGGGGGTGGTAAATGAGATCCAATTCAATGTGTTTGGTGATAGAGTTCCATTTGGAATGCCATGCTTCTAGGAATTCTCGTGCATGTCTCTGTTTGGCTTGTCCCAGGATAGATGTGTTGTCCCAGTCGAAGTGGTGTCCTTCCTCATCCGTATATAAGGATACTAGTGAGAGAGGGTCATGTCTTCTTGTGGCTAGTTGATGTTCATGTATCCTGGTGGCTAGTTTTCTGCCTGTTTGTCCAATGTAGTGTTTGTTGCAATTCTTGCAAGGTATTTTGAAAATGACATTAGTTTTGCTTGTTGTCTGTATTGGGTCTTTCAAGTTGATTAGCTGCTGTTTTAGTGTTTTGGTGGGTTTGTGGGCTACCATGATGCCAAGGGGTCTGAGTAATCTGGCAGTCTTTTCCAAGATGTCTTTGATGTAGTGGAGAGTGGCTAGGGTTTCTGGACATGTTTTGTCTGCTTGTTTGGGTTTGTTGCTGAGAAATCGGCGGACTGTAATCATTGGGTACCCATTCTTTTTGAATACATTGTATATGTGATTTTCCTCTGCTCTCTGTAGTTCCTCTGTGCTGCAGTGTGCTGCAGCCACAAGCGAAGCTAAAATTACCACATTATTTTAATGAGTCACCACATTCATTGAAAGCGGGTGACACCACCAGTGCTTCATCCGGAGGCTCATTGAAGATGTTACCTAGTATGGTGATGAAACGTCTGAAAATGAACCTTCCTGCTCAGTGAGCAAACCTACATCCAGAACCTCAATCTGAGCTACAAATCTTCTCAAATTCGATTAAGAACTCAGTAAAGTCACAGAACGTAAGCAAAACCTACCAGCACATTCCTCCTTATTTACTAATCTCATTTTCCCTTAAAATTTGGCTATAATATTCACCTCTGAAAATGTGTTGCTGGAAAAGCGCAGCAGGTCAGGCAGCATCCAAGGAACAGGAGAATCGACGTTTCGGACATAAGACCTTCTTCAGGAAGAAGGGCTTATGCCCGAAACGTCGATTCTCCTGTTCCTTGGATTCCTGAAGAAGGGCTTATGCCCGAAACGTCGATTCTCCTGTTCCTTGGATGCTGCCTGACCTGCTGCGCTTTTCCAGCAACACATTTTCAGCTCTGATCTCCAGCATCTGCAGTCCTCACTTTCTCCTATAATATTCACCTCAACTACTCTACCTGGTAGAGTGTCCCACAATCTTACACCTCAATTAAGTAGCATTTCTGAATTTCTTGTTAGATGTATCAGTGACCAAAACTGAATGTTCCTAATTTTGGACACCCAGAAAAACAAGAGATTGTTTTTAAGTAGCAAAAGCACCAAATAAATGATGTGTAAACGGTAACAAAATGCTTTTGGAGAAACTGTTTGCAAGGATAAGAAATTAAAATAAATGGCCAAAATACTATGGTGCAGATGAATATGGTTAAAACTTGGTGCCAACTAAAATCTATAAATAGAAACAACTTTGATTTTCCTAGCTCATTAACCTGCCATTACTAGTCGCTGGCTTCTGTATATGCTATGTATTTCCATGACAGATTAAAACAAACAGCATGAAATAGTAATTTGTTACATAATACAAGGGGTAATCAATGTTACTGCACTGCCAAAAACAACAGGCAAGTGCAAAAAAAAATTAAAAACTGAGAGGTGCCAACTGAGAATACAGCATAACAGATGATAAATTAATCCAGTTACCCCATGTAAAAGATATAGAGATTAACCATTATTGTAGCCATGTGTAAAACTAGAGCCATTGGAGATTGGAGAGCGAGGTGGGGTACATACACCATCATTGCTTTCAGTGAGGGAGTTTCAAGAATATGACTCATCAGGAGTAAAAGGGCTGGTTATATAAATCCAAGTCAGGATGGTACAGCTTGGAGAGAAACTTGCAGATGGTGATTCACCCCTCACCATCTTCTTGGTGGTAGAGTTCGGGTTTTATGAGGTCCTGTTGAAAGAGCCTTGATAAGTTGTGACAGTACATCTTGCAGATAGCACAGCCTGTGCCACTGTCTGCAGTGGTGGAATCAGGTTCCAAACAAGCAGGATATTTCATGTCAGATATTGTTGAGCTCCTTGAGTGTTTTTGGGCCTGCGCAACAGCCTGTTCCAAAAGCTGGGGGGGTGAGGGGAGAGAGTAATACTCCTGCTTTGTGCATTGTAGATGGCGGACAGAACATGGTGAATTAGGAGGCAAGTTACTTACTATAGAATTTCTAGCCTCTAGCCTGCTCTTTTAGCTATAGTATCATATGGCTGGTCTAGATCAGTTTATGGTCAATGATAACGCCCTCCTCCCCACCCCTACCCAAGCTTGTTAATCATGGAGGATTCATTAAAGGGAGATGGTTTGCTTCTCTCATTAGAGATCGTCATTGCAGAGAGTGGTGCAAATGTTACTTGTCACTCAACTGCCCAGCCTGAAAGCGGTTAGGTCTTGCTGCAAATGGAGCTAGACTGCTTCAGTGTTCGAGGAATCGCAAATGGTGCTGAAGATTCCAGTTTCTGATCTTGTGATGAGGATAAATGACCCCAATTGGAAAAAGATGTGTGCTAACATAATCATCAAATAAGAAAAACTAAATTGGGTCATTACATAAAACTATGACACAATAAAATTGATAATGCACATAAATCAACTGATCATTGAACATTAAATATCTCACGTAGAAACAGGGGTTAGTCATTCTGTCCCTCTTGCCTCATCCAGATTATGATTATTGTAACCCCAACCTAGCATGTTTTCCTGTTGTGACATGTCAATAATGCAACCATTAGACAAAGACAGATTACACAGAGGTTTGTAGTCTGTCCTATTCGCTAGTTAAATGCTCATTATACTGGTGCCTGTATTCATGTATGCCACTTATTTGTTTTTATATGCACCCATCACACCAAATTAACAATTTTAAAAGCATTAAAATAAGATACCCCAATGAACATTTTCAGAATAGTTAATGAAACCAGAGCCATATTACCAGTCTCATGAGGGTGGTCTACTCCCATTTTTATTGCAAAGTCAGGCCTGTAATCATACTCAACTAGCCTCATTTGTGTTATCCGTTTCAGTTGTTCCGTTGTATCAACCTACAAGATAAGATACTTGCAATGGATCAAATCCTAACATTTTGTAGAAAGGAAACTAAGACAGTTTTCCATGACAGCATTGGCAAAAGATCTGCATCATGAAATTTCGAACACTTTAAAATATTCGCATTTTTTCTTCTTCTCAATAAAGTTGCCTGCCCCTGTACTGTATTAGCAACAACCATTTCATCCACCTCCCTAAAAGCAAGCTCACTCGAGCACAGATGCATATGCCACCAGAAAACAACCAAAACAAATTTTCTGATGATCTTACACTACAGCAAAGTAGGTTAGAGTGTGAGGGAAAGAGAGATAGTATCCTTATTCTGTTAGCTGACAATTGTACTTCAGAAGAAAATTTGAATTTCTTAGTACATTCAATACAAACTCACCTCATGAATGTTCTGTTTAGCTCGTCTGTCAGATGGATGCAGGACTGATCCCATTACCTTTACATTGCCACACACAACCAATGCCTCATCTGGAGTATCTGTGTTGATTCCCACTTGACCGTGACAGATAATTGCGTTAGGAGCGTTCCCTTGTTGCCATGTCCCTGCAAGTTCACTTTCAAATTGACTAGGATTTGAAGCCTGAAAGAAATTAAATATTCAAATTCCTGAACAGGAGCTGTAGATATTATATCAAGACATAAGTGAAGAAGAAGTAATTTTATGCAACTTTAGATAAGTTTCAGGAATGAGCGCTTCTTCAGGAATTCCTGAAGAAGGGCTCATGCCCGAAACGTCGGTTCTCCTGCTCCTTGGATGCTGCCTGACCTGCTGCGCTTTTCCAGCAACACATTTTCAGCTCTGATCTCCAGCATCTGCAGTCCTCACTTTCTCCTGCAACTTTAGATAACATCTTACATGTGTAAAATCAAATTACAAGACCATAGCTATTTTTTCTTTCATTGAAAGGACAGTAACATTTGAAGATAAGACTTTATAACATGCAGAAGTGATTTTCTTCTATTGCATCGAACAACAAAGTTAATTCCTGAATAATCCCACAGTATTGTTTGTAAATACTTTTAAAATTCTGGTTTGTGGACTGAAATGGAAAAAGGATTCAGCTTTACAAACATATAAAGAAGGAACTACGCATTTCAAGCCTGCTCTACCATTCAATAAGATCATGACCAATCAGATTTTAACCTCAATTGCACATTCCTGCATATCCCCGACAATCTTTCATCCCCTTGGAAATCAAGAGTCTATCTACATATCTCTTAAAAATATTCTGCAACTCCCGCTTTTGAGGAAGAGAATTTCAAAGACTCTCCAAGGGAAAACATGTTTCGTCAGCTGTGTCTTAAAGGAGCATCCCTACCTATCTTTGTGTCATCAGCAAATTTAGTTACTATACCTTTGATTCCTTCATCCCAATCATTTGTATGTAAAGAGTTGAGGTCCTTGCACCAATCCCTGTGGCACAGCCCTTGTGACACCCTTCTAGCCTGAAGAAGACTGTTTGCTTTTGTTTAACTAGCCAATCTTCCATCCATGCCAATTTGTTACCTCCAACATCATGAACTTTAACTTTCTGCAATGACCTTTAACGTGGCATCAATGCCTTCTGGAAATTTAAGCACAACAAAGCCGCAGGTTCTCCGTTATCTACAGAACAAGTTATTTCTTCAAAGAGCTCATAAGTTGGTTAAAAATGATTGCTCATTGACACAGCCATGCCAGCTCTGCCTGATTACCTGTCTGATATACCAAGGAGATTGTGGAAGGATATGTTGCAGTTTTCACACAAGTTACTAGAACACATTGTGAGTAGTATTTGTACTGATGCCTTCCTCAAGGTGTTGGAGAGGAGGAAGGGAGAGCGAGAGAGAGGGAGAGAGGAAAGAGGAGGAGGAAATAAAGCTGGAGACTCATTTGTGCGTGTTCAGGGCACGTTTATCCCAAAGCAGTTGATTGTGTTTTTCACACAGGATCAGCTTATGGCAACCAATCTCAGACTGGCTCCTGGACAGGTGTTCAAGATGGCAGCAGAAAGCCTCAACAATCCTAAAAAACAACACCTCTTCTTCCATACAAAACAGTAATTAAGAATTGGAAGATAGCTAGCTGTTCTCACTCATCACTTGCTAATTAGCTGCTGCCTGTAATTACTGATGGAAATACTGAACAATTGGTGTGCCCTCTGTCTTCAGAAAATAATTGAAAGGACTTGGAAGGATAAGATCAGAGATCAGAAGGACTAAGAATAATAGTCATCGATGCTGAAGCAGCAAAAGGACAACTCATCTTCTCCCATGAACTGGTGCTATTGGACTGTGTTCTTCTAGCAGTTTTTTTTCTCCACCAATACCATTTGTTTCAATGGTCTATCTTCATATGTGCAGAGATTTAAGAACGGGTAGAGTTATAAGTTGTTCATATTTCATATTTTGTTTGCCTATGGTTAGAACGGATTTATTTGTAATACATAGTTTTTGGCAAATATAGAAGTCTGGTCAATGTTTTCTGTTAACCTGAGTTCATTAGACAAGGAAATTGAGGACGGCGTAATTTGATTAAATTGTTTAACGTTTATGATGACTCTGGGAACAATGTCATTCAAATATCAATACACTTTCCCAAATGAGTCGGGGCCTGTGTTGGAGCTAACTATCAGTTTCTATCAAACATGACGAACAAAAACTTAAATATAATTTAAAATTACACACCTGTTGTTCAACTGCAAAAATGTGATAAAGATTGAAATTTTATTATTTCATTATGTTTTTGCCTTTGTTAAACATAATCAGAGTGATCCACTTTTAAATTTTAGCTACATAAATAATTTTTTATACTTTTCTATTGCATTTAAAATTATTTTGGTAAACAGCCAAATTTCAACATACTTACCCGCACAATTATTCTTTCAGATGTGTGAGCAGCCAATAAATAATTCTGGTTTTGGCAGGTAGCATATAAACCAACTACAAGCATAAAGTATCTAAAAAAGAAGAGCCTGATTAGAGAGATGTTTTTCATTATTAAACACTGGCAATTACAATGAGTTATGAGTGGTCTTTTGCAAAATCATTAATATTGAAAAAGACACAAATTGAGATAAAAATAAACACAGGATCCTTGCACAAGTTTATCAGCAATACTTTCTCTCAATCCTCCTTGCAATTAATACAGAGTGTCAAATAATATATCTATACTGTCCATATATTTTATTATATATTGGTCACATATACCTTTGATCAGGATTAGGTTTACCCTTCTTCCTCATGTTGTTTGCTGTTGTTTCACCAAAGTGCAATCTTCCTAAAGTTACTTTTGTAGTTTGGTTCCCTGGCAAATCAATCCTTAAAAAAAACACTCAATTCAGCATAAACCATGAAAGTTTCTGTGTAAAATGTGAGGTAATTGATAGACATTTAACCTAAAATATTGCTTTAACAAAAACTTGCAGATTTGCACCATTGTGTCAATCCAGATATTAGCCTGTTTACAGTAGAATCACACAGATACAACCAGTGGTTGTGTTTCTCAGATGTTTTGTTTTAAATGCTTTAATAACATGGGCTAAAATCTTCAAACA
This sequence comes from Chiloscyllium plagiosum, assembly GCF_037043375.1. Lineage (NCBI taxonomy): Eukaryota > Metazoa > Chordata > Chondrichthyes > Orectolobiformes > Hemiscylliidae > Chiloscyllium > Chiloscyllium plagiosum. Next base: position 21,374,594 of record NW_028270157.1, on the reverse strand, counting down.
TTTGTAAATCATTGTAAATTGGTTGCTATTTCATGCAGTGCTGGGGCTAATGTCCCTGAAAAGTCAATGTGTACCCAAATTCTAGAATTAAACCGTCACTCCACAACATTAAATGGATGCTTCCTTGAGCCAGTACTGAAACTGTAGCTTCAATATATCCTACAATTTATTGGTTACAGTCACAGGACAAAAATTATAACACATAGAAGGAAATGTAGGACATTCATCCCATCATGGTGGCTCCATCATTCAATGAGATTATGATTGATCTGATAATCCTTAACAATTGGATTGTTGTGTTCATCCAAAGATAAGAAACTACTTGTGCCTTTAACATTACTGATATTTAACAACATATCGCTCACTGATTACCAATAATTTAATTAACTTTTCCTTGAAATGCTAAAAGTATCAATAATGATGATGTGATGAAAATTTTAATGTACAAATTTCTACTTATTACCACATTCTCTGCATGTTTCTCAATGAGATACTGCTACCCCTTCTTTGTATCAATTTGAACCTTTCGTCAAGTATTTCTATTAAAACTTGTCAACAAACCACAATGTAGGAGACATTGCAGTGAAACAGAACTCTTTCCAATTGACACCAGCAGGGAGTAGATATGGATAATAACCCCACCTTGCTCAGCAATTTAAGCCAAGTGGTGCATTGCTTCTGACATCAGCAACTATTAAGAACTAGGTACCAAAACTGTACATTTTTTTAAAATTTGGAGTAATTCTATTGTGTTTGGTTTTGTAGTTATGGGAAAGTGAAAAATTCTAATCAATTACACCTGTCCCAGAATTTTTTTAATCTTATGCTTTAGCCAACAGAAATTCAAAAAAGCACAAAGTCCCTCTACAACGCATCTTAATCTTAACAGCATTATTAAAGGTGAATATTATTAACCAATAGGATTGAAGAATTCTCATCTAGTCATGCAGGTTATGATCAAGAAGCGCGACTTAAAATGTGTTTTTATTCATTTGTATGATGTGGGCTTCACTTGGCCCAGAAGGTACCTAAAAGTCAACTGCTTTACTGTGGATCTGGAGTTGCAATTAGGCCAGATGGGGCAAGAATGGTACCTTTTTTTCCCCTCTAAAGCATATTAGTTAACCAGATGGGTTTTTATAATCATCAACAGTAGTTCCATTGTTACTATTAGGTTTTTATTAAATTTAATTTTAATCATGTGCCATATTGGGATTTTGAACCCATGTTCCCAGGATATCAATGTAAAGTTCAGGATTATCAACCCAGTGACATTTTCACTCTGCATCCATTTCCCTCTAAATCTTGAAAAGAAAGTGACAGAACGGAAATGTCAGGTGGATTTAAGAGATAGAACGGACAGAACAAAATATTTCACAAGTCTCCTTTAAAATCTCCAGTAATAATTAAAATCTGAAGGGGTGAGATTCCAGTGTAAAAAGTTGATTTTTCAAAAGGAGATAAGTTACATAGGACGCAACACACTATTTAAAAAGTCACTAACACTTGAAGGGATAAGCTCTTACTTTTTCTAATGAGTTTGTAGTCAGTGAATACCTTAAATTCATTGCATCACATTTCAATCTCAGTGAGACTCCACTGTCTGCTGTAGTTCAGTAGAAGGGCAAAAAGGACATATTCCTGATTTGTGCGCTTACTTCACAAGTTCATTGCTAGAAAGTTCTATGTGCTTTACTCTTTCAAAACAAAAGTGTAAACTCTGATAGCAACTGTTTTTCTTAATAATCCAGGCCTATGCATGAATTGAAGAGGTCATTATGATATCTTACAACTCAAAAATAAAGACTCCTATATGAAGCATTTTACCTGACTGGATCAAAAGATTTCTTACTCCGGTCTGATTGAGATTGTTCAATGGTGATCATCTGATTTGTGGTCTCAACCTATGAAGGGAAGTTTAAATTCTGTAATACTTTAACTGCAAGTATGAAAGAAAATATTACACAGCTACATGGGGAAACTTAGCTCAAAAAGGGGCCCCCTAAAAAAAATGTAATTGAGGGAATGGTATCTGAAGATAATGAATTTGCTAAAGTACTTTTAGTTCATTTTCTAAAGTATTCACCAAAGAAATGTAGATAAAAATATTAGATTTATGGGTACAGGTTAAAGTTGATGAAGATTTAAACAAGTGTTACAGCCACAAGAGATATCATAGTGGGGAGCAAGTCTAAGTTCAAGGCAGATTACCAATAGGGGAAATCGGTAAAGGGAAAATTGAGCCCTAAAGAGAATGTAAACTATCATGGTATGAATGTGAGCTGGCTATAATAAGCTGGGGAATGTTACTTAAAGGGATTGGGGTAGACAGGTAATGACAAACATTTAAACAGCACATGAATAAACTACAATTGTTCATTCCTGTCTACCACAAATACAAAACAGGAAAGGTGGCCGACCACGGCTAATAGTGGAAGTTGGGGGTTATATTAGATCCAAGGAAGGGGCATACAAATTGACCCAAGAAAAGCAGCAGCATTCCTGAGGAATGGAAGCAGTTCAGGTTTCAGCAAAGGTGGACAAAGGAATTCATTAAGAAGGGAAAAATAGAGTTCAAGGGCAAGGTTGCAGGGAACATACCTATAGAAGCTTTTATAATCAGTTTGTATGTGAAAAGGAAAATATTAGTGAAGACAAATGTAAAGCTCCTACAGTCAGAAACAAGGGAAATTATAAAAGGGATCAAAGAGATGGCAGGCCAGTTAAATCCATATTCTGGTTCCATCTTCACAAAGGACAAAGAAATGATATTCCAAATTGTTGGGGGAAACAAGGTCTAGGAAATCAGTATTAGTTGGGGAATTGTGTTGGAAAATCATTGGGAAGAATGAAAGATAAATCCCAAGAGTTCAATATGTTCCAGAATATTTAAGGAAGTGTCCCTAGAAATAATGGATGCATTGCTGGACATCTTTCAAGATTCTAGAATACTGTAGATCCTATGGATTGTAATGTAGTTAATGTAACAGCCCTTTTGAAAAACGGGGTAGAAAGAAAATAGGAAATTGTTGACTGGTTAACCTGACATCAGTAGTGGAGAAACTACTAGAGTCTATTACAGAAAATTTAATTGCATAGCACTTAAAAAATAGTGACCAGATTGGCCAGAGTCAATACAGATTTATGAAAGCAAAATAGTGTTTGACAGATGTACTGCAATGTTTGGACAATGTAACTAGCATAATTGATAAGGGAGAGCCGATAGACATGGCTTGGACTTAGACTTTCGGAAGGCTTGTAATTAGGTCCCACACAATAGATTAGCAATGTAAACTTAAAGTGCGAGGGATTGAAGGTACTGTACTAACTTTGATAAAGGACTGGTTGGCAGAGACAAAACAAAGGTTTCCGAGTGGCAGGCAGTGAAGAGAGTTGTGTACTGAAAGAATCAATGCTTGGACATTAGCTATTCACAATACATATATATTGATGTTTTACATTAGGGAATGAAATGCAATATCACCGAGCTTGCTGGATTGAAAAGTGTGGTGTAGGAAAAGCACAGCAGATCTGGCAGCATCTGAGGAGCAGGAGAGTTGTTGCTTTTGGTCATAAGCCCTTCATCAGGAATGTTGGGGGGGGGGGGTGGAAGGGAGCTAAGAGATAAATGTGGGGGTGGGGCTGGGGGTGGGGGGGAAGGTAGTTGGGAAGATGATAAGAGATGGAGGTGGGGGTTGAAGGCAATAGGTCAGACAGGAAGGAGGAGCGGATAGGTGGGAAGGATGATGGACAGGTAGGACAGGTCAAGAGGGCGGTGCTGAGTTGGAGGGTTGGATCTGGGATGAGGTGGGGATAGGGGACATTAGGAAACTGGTGAAATCGACATTGATGCCATCTGGTTAGAGGGTCCCAAGGTGGAAGATGAGGCATTCTTCCTCTATGTGTCAGGTGGCTTGGATCTGGCAGTGGAGGAGGCCCAGGACTTGCATATCCTCAGCAGAGTGTGAGGGGGAACTGAAGTGGTTGGCCACAGGCAGTGGAGTTGTTTGGTGCATGTGTCCCAGAGATGTTCTCTCACCTAGCTGGCAGGCAACACAAAACTGGGAGGTTGAGCTGTGAGGAGGATGCAGAGATGCTTCAGTGTGATTTGGATAAGTTGAGAGAGTGAGCAGATGTGTGTCAGAGGAAGTATAATTTGGATAAATGTGAGGTTATTCACTTTGGTAGCAAACAACAGAGAGGTGAATTAGGATGTGAATGGGAAAGGAGGAAGTACAACAATGTCTGGGTGTCCTTGCACACCAGTCTGAAAGTAAGCATGCAAATGCAGCAGACAGTAAAGGTGGCAAATAGTATGTTGGCTTTCACAAAGAGAGGGTTTGAGGACAGTTGCAGGGATGTCTTCCTGCAGTTGTGCAGTACCTTGGGAGGAGTATTGTATGCTGTTTTGGTCTCCTTATCTAAAGAATAAATGTTCTGACTATGGAGGGGGTGCAACGTCAGTTTATCAGACTGATTTCTGGAATGGCAGGGCTAGCATATGAAGAGAGATTGGATTGGTTATGACTACACTCACTGGACCTCAGAAGAATGAGAGGGGATCTCATAAAAAGCTATAAAGTTCTAACAAGACAAGACAGGGTAAATGTGAAGAGTGTTCCAGATCACGAGGAAGGCCAGAAGAAGGGTCACAGTTCACAGATGCAGAGTTGGCTGATTAGGACTGAGATTAGGAGAAAATTCTTCATGCAGAGCAGGGAGTCTGCGAAATTCTCTGCCACAAAGCAAGTGAGGACAAACAATGAATGTTTTCAAGAAGTATCCACATAAAAGTTCTTAGGGCTAAAGAGATCAAAGGGTATGGGGAGAGAGGGAGCAGGGTACTGGGCTTGATGATCATATTGAATGACCTATTCCTGCTCCTATGTTTCTATGTTAGGTTTTTAGCAAAACGTACAACAGGGGCGTGAAGGATCATTTTTTTCAAAACAAAAGAGAAAATGAATGAGAATAATCTGAAAGTCACTGGCTATGAGGGTGGCGGCAGGTGAAATCTTGATTGATTTACAAAAATGTATTGAATAGGAACAGCTATGGAAGTATAGCTGGGAGTATAGGACACATTGGATTGCTCAAGAGGGATCTGGCAAGGACTCAGTGGGCTTAATGACCTTCTGCTGCCATGGTAAGTACCATATTGTTTTCTACCAAGTATAGAACTTAAGTGCATGGAGTACTTTACTCTTTTTTTTAAAAAGGGACAACAAGACAAAATAGTAATTACATGTTTTTGGTTAAAAAACAAAAATTGTTAATTATCAAATGCATTCAAAACAATAATCACAAATAGGTTTCAAGGAGAACACAGGCTCCCATGAATAAATGGGGGACAAGAGAAACAGAAATATATCAAAGAGCTGTAGTGGATATCCAGACGAGATAGCCAAAACTGCCCGTTACTGTTTTCAGCTATGGACCAGAGCAGTTCAGTGGGCAAAAAGTAATAGCCAGAAAGAAAAATGGTTTATTGATTTAGAGACTACTATGGATCAGAATTTATCATTTATCAAAACTCCAGGTATTCCTCAGACTGGTAATTTCCTCCACTAAAGCACCAAGCACATGGAACCAACTAACTTTAAGTTTTGCAACACGGAAGTTGAACTCCTTTGTTAATTGAAACCAAACACCCAGAAAAGCTTGCCTTGCCTAATCTGGTAAAATGTACATGAGTGACAGAGAACTCCTAATTTCCACTATTTAAAGAAAAATAACAATTTATTTTCCTAACTCTAATAGTGAACACTAAACAAAATCCATTCACAAATCCAAGCCCCCTTTCTCTTGCCTACTTACTATCTGACCCCAACTCTACAAAAATGCTGTTCCAAAAAATACTTATTAAAGATTACATTAACTTAATCTCAAGTCCACACAGTCTCTGTCTTCTCCACTGTCTTCAATCTTCTGTCTGATCTCCCTGGGTCATCTTTTTTTAATTTTTTCTGCGAGTTTGTTTTACATGAAAAGGTACCTTTGATAGAAAGTGTTTTCTAATTTCTTTGGAGAGCAAGATGTTAAATGGGCTGTTAGCTCTCCAGCTCTAAGATAGTTGCTTGGCTGATCAAAGGCAGTTGCTTTCTCTCCAATTTTCAAAATGCCCACTTTTCTTTTGCCCCGCAGCATCGTAAATTCAAACTCGATTGGGTTTTAGTATCCTGGGCATAATTTAAACTGATTGGCTAAATTTAAATTGTTGCTGAAAGAGCAACTAAAACTCAGGCAGCCATTTGCTACACGTGTCTATTTTGGAACAGCTCATCCCCCAGCCTTTCCATTTGGACAGCTGAGCCTGCACTTTAAGTTTACATCAACATTCAGAAAACACTGTGTTTTGAAGTGAACGTACTGTTTTCGACTTTGTGACACAAGGCATAAGGATAATTTTGTTTAAGCAGTTTTTTGACTATGAAAGATTTAGATAAAACAGCCAAAGAAATGCTTTCCCATTAGCAGACAGTACAAGGGATGGGGTTGTATAAAATGGAGTTAATGTAAGGTTTAGGGTAAAAGACACAGGAAGGATATGAGGGGTTTTTTTTTGAAAGGGAGTGGTAATGATGTGGAAGTCTGCATTATGTGGATGGTAACAAAGAAGGCTGCTTCTAGGCTGGGTCACCAGAAATTTGTTGTTTTATACGTCAGAGACCAGCTAAAGCAAAATGTAGCCAGTAGCCTCAAACTGTAAATTATTCTTGAAATAGTATTCAAACATTTTTATACACCATGCAACTGATCACTCTGCAGTGACTTAGTTTTGCAATTCTTTCACTCTCAAATGACTTTCTATCACCCATAACAATACCGTATGTCAGTTGTTTGACACAAAAACTTTTCTCGCAAATACTTCCTATCTCTTGTACACCTACTTGGAAATCACAGAAGTAACAGAAATTTGCTAAAATCAACTTCCAAAGTTCTTACCCAACTCCATTTGAGTTAGCAGGTTCTTATTATTCCAGTTTAAACACCTCATAAGTATATATGACAACAGGAACTTTACCATCTCTTCAGTTCACAGAAGAGCAATGAATATTTTCCAAATGCAGCAGTTGGTGCTGATTTGCCTTCAATTTCTCATGAATATTAATAAATCAAATTCAGTTTAGATACGTTCACAGAGCAACTTTACTTTTTCCATTTTTATTCTCCCTACAAGGTCTGCAAATTTTTACCATTCATTAATAAAAACATGTTATGTTAAATCTTTTTAAAACATTGATTAGGCCTCAACTAACCGAGCAAGGCTTCAGGACAGAAGCAGAAGAGGCTTAATAGAACAGTGTCATTGATGAAAGACATCAGTCATGTGGTGGGATTACAGAAATAGGTACTATTCTCCTTCCAGGATAGAAGGTTAAGGATAAATCACATACAAGTTATTTCAATATTAAAATGTAACTACCGAAGCAAATCTAATTTTGAAACTTACCTTTAATCCAAATACCTTCAAGAAGAATGTTTCAACTGGTTTAAGACCCAGAGGCGTTTTAACATATTTTGGACATCCAATCAAACTGACACGAACTGTGACCTGAAAATGGTTCTTCTTTTGACAAACAAATGAATCATCTACTGTAGAAAAATTAAATCCTTTGTCCGCATCTACTCTATAGCCTGGAGCAGGTCTAAATAAAACAGCAAATACAAGAAATGAAAAGTTGAAGTGCATAAATAAATAATCCTAATCATAACCTAAAATGATCTGAAATTAATTTAATGAAATTGAACAAAATATTTTCTAAACATTTTGCAGCAATAATCATTATAATTCAAACAACTCCTCAAGCTATGGTCTGCTTTTCAAATCCAATATACAAAAGATGCTCAAGATAAAATCTGATATTTTTTGCACTGTTTAGACCAATTATTAAAGTATAAAGTTATAGAAAAGTCATAGTTCAATAGCTGACTGCCTTACATTTAGATTTAATCACTTTAAGCGATAGACTAAAACAATAAAAAACAAATGAACTAATAAACAGCAAGAACCTGACATTGAAGTTGAAAATATAATAATTGCATGATGATTTTTCCCAAAGATCACAAGTAGTGGCCCAGATTTTGTGGTCAGCAGTCAAGGACTGGCATTCTCTTTTTCCCCCTTGAAACATAATGTTCATAAAGATATAGAAGTTTCTACAGTGGAGAATCTCTCTTTTTGGTGTGTGAATTGAATCACAGGGGATCTGTTGGGACTAGGAACAGAGCGGGCAGAAGGAAACTGATCAACCAATCCAATCGAAGAATTCCCACAGATGGCAAAGCAGAAAGTTATAAAGCAGGAAATCAAAATTACATTTAAATCATGGGGCAGGAGCAAAATAAAGAGGAGTTATAAACAAAAGCAAAACACCGCCAATGCTGAAAATCTGAAATAAAAACAGAAATTGCAGGAAATACTCAGCAGGTCTGGCAGGATCTTTAGAAAGAGAGACAGTTACTGTTTCAAGTTGACATCCTTTCATCGGAATGGGACAATAGGTGGGATCAAGGAAGAAACCCAAATAGAATGGAATAAAAAATATAAAACAAAACTTTTTTTTAAAAGGCAACAACATTTAATTTTTGAGTTTTTATACTGTACACTTGAAAGAATTATTTTTATAGGGCCATATACATTGCTCTGTAATAGCTTAGCTTAATTCACTTTAAAATAAAGTACTTTGAAAATTTCTTCATGGAATCTTAGCATTGCTGGCTAGGCCAGCATTTGTTACCCATCCCTAAGTCCTGAAGAAGTGGTGGTGTTGGACAGCCTTCTCGAACCATTTCTGCCCATGGAGTACAGACGCACCCACATTACAGGATTTTAACCCAGCAGCAGTGAAACGACAATGATACAGTTCCAAGTCAGGACAGTGTACACCAGAAATGTAAACTTGCAGGTGGTGTCATCATTCATTTGTTGCCCCTTATCCTTTTAGGAGGTCCAGCTTACAAGTTTGGAATATGCTGTAGGAGGGACCTCAGTGAATTGCTACACGGCATCTTGAAAATGGCACACACTGCTGCCACTGTGCATTGATAGTGGAGGGAATGAAGATTAAGGTTTCTGAATGGAGGTGCCAATCAAGCTTTGTCCTGGATGGTGTTGTGCTGCATGTGTAGTTATGTGGTTGCACCACCAAGACAAGGGGAAAGTTTTCCCTTACAGTGCCTTGTGGATAGTGGGCAGGTGGTGGCAGAGATTGGATGGAGTTATTGCTGCAGAATCTTACCCTCTGAACTACTCTTATAGCCAGAGTATTTCTGTGCCTGGTCTAGTCAGTTTCTTAACCATGTTGACATTCAGCAATGATAATGCCATTGAATATCAAAAAGATGATCAGATTCTCTCTCTTGTTGGAGATAGTCAATGCCTAGCACATGTGTAGCATAACAATCACTTGCCAGTTATCAGCCCTGGACGGTGTCTATGTATTACTGTATAAGCTGCTTCAATGAGAATATTTATTTCCAAGATGGCAGCTGAGTAGGACGCTTCAGCTGGAGCTTGTCTGCTCCATCCATTCCTTTTCCGTGTTTTTCCTCTTTTTTCCCTCTTTCATCTTAGTTTTCCCTTCCTCTTCCCAGTGTTGTGAAACCGAAGGGCAGCCAGTGCAGTCTGGAATCAAGGCTCAGTGCTGATTGGAGGCAAGGTGCCAGTAAGGTATAGGTCAGAAGACCATTGTTCTGAACTTCTTTTTCCTCCTTTTTATAATTTATTCCTAAAATCTGCAATGCTTCTCTATTTTTCCAAGGACAGTAACTGAAAAAGCTGTACCTGGGCACCTTTGTACCTAAAATGGCACTGTAAGTGGCGACTTGTACAGTTTGACACTGTACTCAGTTGAGTACATGTGACAATAAAGCTAATTTTGTTTTAATTCTAAGAGTAGCAAATGGTTCTGAACATTGTGCAATCATCAGCAAACATCCCTACTTCTTACCTTATGATGGAGAAAAGATTATTGCAACTAAGATACTACCCTGAAGAACTCCTGCAGTTGATGGCTTGGGAAAGATGATTGACTCGAACAACCACAGCCACGTTCCTTCATTCTAGGTATGACCCTAACGGATGGAGAGTTCCATTTCACTCCGCCTCCCGATTCCTACTTACTTCAGTTTGCTGGGGCTCTCTGATGCTATATTTTGTCAAATGCTGCCTTGATGTCAAGTTCAGTCACTCTCATCTTACCTCAGGGGGTTCAGCTGTACTGTCCACATATGGACCAAGGCTGTATAAAGTCCAGGAGCAGATTGGCTCCAACATAATCCAAACTAAACATCCGATTATTGTACATCCCGTTTGACAGCATTGGCAATGACCGCTGCCATCACTTAGAGTCATGGAGACGTACAGCACAGAAACAGACTCTTCAGTCCAACTCGTCAATTATTTGGAGTACACTGATAGGGTGGTAATTGGCTGGGCTAGATTAGTCCTGCTTTTTTTGTGAACAGGATTTACATGAGCAATTTTCCACAGCAGATAAAGTGTTGTAACTAAAGTGAAACCATTTGACTTGAGGGTGGCTTCAGTACTATTGGCAGAATGCTGTCCAGGTCCACTGCTTTTGCAGCATCCTGTGCCTTAACTCATTTCTTAATATCAAGTAGATCGAATTGAATTGAGTGATGATTGTTATTCATGATGTTGGAACCTCAGAGGGAGCTGAGATGGATCACCCATTTCTAACTTCTGTAAGAAAGAGGATGCAAATGCTTCTGCCTTTTTGCACTGATGTTTGGGACATCTCAATAAAAGTTCAAATCATTCATTGATTTGTATAGTGAAAATAAAGCTATCAGAGAATTGTTACAGTACAGATGGTGGCCATTCGGCCCATTGTGCTTGCACCTAGTTCTATTATTTAGTGCTAATTTGCTGTGTTTTGCCCATATCATTGCTGATTTTCATTTTTCTTAAAATTCTTTTTGTATTGGAGCTGTGAGCTGAGAGATAAAGGTGACCTTCAGACTGTTAGTATGCTACACATATACTACACGTGTTTTTTTTTAAATGAAGCCAGACCAGAAAGCCAATTGCAGGTTGATTTTTATTTAAAAAATTCCCTTAATGTTCTAGTCCCAGAGATGCATATGTGCTCAAACAGATCGCAGATATTTGAAAGTTAATAGGGGTCATGACAAGCTTTCTTGGACTCTTCGTGTGGACACACTGGTTACGAAGGCCCAACAACGTCTCTTCTTCCACAGGGAGCTGAGGAAATTTGGCATGACGGCGAATACCCATGCCAACATTTATAGGTGTGCCATTGAGAGCATTCTGTCTGGATGTATCACTACCTGGGTATGGCAACTGTACCATTCAAGATTGGAGACAGTTACAGAGAGTGGTGTACTTGGCCCGGACAATCACAAAGGCTAACCTCCCATGTATAGAATCAATCTACCAGGCCCGCTGTCAAGGAAAGGCTCAAAGATCCATCCCACCCTGGCAATGTTTCTCTACAACCTCTACCATTGGGGAGAAGGTACGGAAGCCTGAACACACGCACCAGCCGGTTTCATAAGTTTCTACCCTCCTGTTGTTAGAATATTGAATGGATTCACAAACTCTTAATATTTGCCTGTACCTGTATTTTTTTTTGCTGCTGTTTACCTATTATTTACTTTTCTATGCTACTTAACTCTGTGATCTGCCTGAACTGCTCACATGACAAAGCTTTTCACTATGCCTCAGTATACATGACAATAAATTCAATTCAATTCGTAAGGATGTAAACAGTTTAACCCAGAGGAACCAAAGTTTGAACTGGATTTTTAACAGTGTTTAAGTCAGAAGGGTTATTCCTGCCAAAACTACAGAACAGAAGTTTGATTGCTCTGTGGTTGTCTTTCCATTATCAAATTATGAAAAGTTTGAGAGAACAGATTCTCAGTTATAAGTAAATATTCTTCTGTGCCTACTGAAATCTGTTTGTACTAACTGACAGCTTCAGAAACCAAGCAAGATATAATCCCATGTACCTGTGAGATTACAGATCATGAACTAGCCAAATGCATCCTGACATTAATTAGGTTACCTTGAGGTTTAACCTGGCTCTCTTAAAACCACTATATTATTAATAAATGTTTCATTGTTTTGTTTAAGCTGTATATTTGGTGTCTGACATTGATTATTCACAGTATGATACTGGTTATTCAAAAAATCTGGTTAGGAACTAAGGTGGTCAATTTTGAGGGTCATTGAGTATTTTAGTTTTACTGTGTTGCAAAACCAGGGATAGGGATGTTGATTTGATTTGGTTGCCCATCTCCATGATTTAGCATAATACTTTCTTGAATGTCTCAATTGAACCTGCCTCCAAAATATGTCCACGCAGTATGTTTTATACCCTAAATATTTGCTGTGTGAAAAAAAGTTTTTTTTTTCCCACACATCACTCTTGCTTCATTTGCCACATCACTTGAAAGTAACTTTGGCCAAGAACATCAACATGGGTGAAATTTAGGAATAACAATAGAAAATGTTGGTTAATGTAGTTCATAAGACGTTAAATTATTGGATAGATAAAGCAACAAACAATTGGAGCTTATAGCAAAGGCAGTGTTATTATGGAAGTAAATAAGGTAAATAATCAGTTTGGGTTCATACATTCATTGTTCAGTGATTTAATGTTGATTTAATCAGTGATCTTACAATAGTGTACCTTGTGATAGCGTTTGTCATTTCTGTCAGCAACATCTGTATTTCCACATTTAATTGTGCATATGCAGACCTTTGAAGTTACTTTTGGTTTTACCCAATCATGATGGTGATGTTGAGAGCATCACAATATTATTAGAGCAAAGTCCAGGGCGTATTTCTTTAGTCATTCATTCACAGGATGAGGGCAATGCTGGCTAGGCAACATTTATTGCCCATCCATAATTGCCTAGAGGGCAGTTAAGAGTCAACCACATTGTTGTGGGTCTGGAGTCACATGTAGACCAGACCAGGATTGTAGTTTCCTTCCCTAAAGGACATTTGTGAACCAGATGGGTTTTTCCAACCATCAGCAGTAGATTCATGGTCAGCATTAGTCTCCTAATTCAGTTCGTTTTTTTAAATTGAATTAAAATTCTATCTGCTGTGACAGAATTTGAACTTGGGGCCCCAGAACATTATCTGTATCTCTGGATTAACAGTCCAGCGATAATACCACTAGACCATCACCTTCCCCAGAGTATTGTCTCATCATCTGTGCCACTTGCAAGATTTGTTGAAAAAAATGTTTAAAGCTGAAAGTCAAACATAAATACAAAATGAATACTTACAATTCATTGTAATTACTGTCAAACAAAGTTGCCCAATGATTGGGTTGAAAATGGTGCCATTTCAAACATGGATAGCTCCAGTCCATGCAAACTCCATTTTGACTGTCATTATCATAACTATAGACATCAGTGCTATGTTCTCTAGAATCTATTATTGACAGAAAATAAATATAAATATTCAAACTTTTACTTCACGTGATTGACTAGATTAATTATCTACAGAAGATATATCAGTTAATTATGCATTCATTCTGCAGCAGTCCACTGTGTCATCAATATTTTAATTATCACTGCAAACCACATAGAGGCAACAAAGACATTGTGCTAATGACACGGCAATATCAAGAAAGGGCCTTGGCTGAGAGGATCAGGATTGTAGAATCCATATGGGTGAGTCCAGGTGGATCCATTATGGATTCTATGAAAAGTAGAATCCATTATGAAAATCAAAAAAGTCAGAAAATGCTGTGAATGTAGTTTACAAGTCCGTAACTGTAACTAAACCTCTGGACAAATAAAGCAAGAAATATTTGGAGCTTATAGCAAAGAGTGTATGGACCATGTCTTTTTACTTTTCTGTCTCTTAAAAACTATGGACTGCAATGAAAAAAAAAAACTGCTTTCAAAACAGGATTTACCAGGATGGCTGCATAATTTCACAGCAAGGAATTTGATACCTGTTGTTAACTCTGTTGGTTTGGCTCCTGCAAAGAGTAAGATGATCAGGAAACAAGGCATTGTTTATAAATAAAGCTGATTGGTTCACAGCTAAGTAGGCTGGAACTGGAAACAACTTACAGACACAGAGGCACAGTGAAAGGCAAGAAACGTACACAGTTGTTCTCCCCAACAGGAGCTGCCTGTTCTCTACAGCCAAAAACTCAGTTTAAACCTGAGGAAAACCAGTTACTAATCCTACAACAATTGCGACAAACTGTGATTTTTGAATTGATAAATCAGAGACAATTTCTGAGTGAGTTAGCCACTCTGTATTTCTTACAAACCAGTGAAACCATTCAGAAAAGAACAAGTCTGGCCAGCCAAAGAATGATCATCCCATCATTGAAGCCAGGAATCAAAGACTGTTGAACCAACTTTACATAATTTTTCTATTTCCACCGATAATTTATTTTCACTATTGTCTGAATGACTCAGAGGGATTTATAAGGGGATTAGAGTTTTAATTAGTAGTGTTTTATGCCCATGGTTTACATTTGTTTAGCTGTAGCTATAGTCTAATTAATTGTAATGAATATAATTCTTGTTCCAAAGAAAACCTGGTCTGTGGTTTCAATGAGCTTTGGTCAAAAAGTCAGGTAAATTGGGATACCATGCACACTTTAACATTTGGCACAGCTGCAGTATTAGTATGGCCCAGTTTATGGTGCACTACTCCACTGGGTTGTAGTATCAAAATTGCATGTAAAACAAGTTTGAGGAATGCATGATGTGCTGCCTATCATCATATACAAACTGCACAGTGATGGAGTGAAACTTCTTCTGGTTCACGTTATACAACAGACTTGACATGAGATACAAAGTACATGCAGTCAACAGCACTCTGTACTTTGGGAAGCCTGCAATTCTTGCAACTCTTGTGCGCACTCCACTCAGGCAAGAATAAAATGACATTATCTCTATTTGAATAGACGTCTCAGTGGCTACACAACACACTGTAAACCAAGAGATGCTGCTTGTCTGCCCAACCTGCAAGAAGTGAGGCATTTAGAAGTTTACAGTCACTAGCAATGCAGTCCTTGAGCAGCTGAGTTTAGAGTTGTAGATGCAGAAAATACCAATTCCAGTGACAATCTTCTCATGAAGAGCAGACATCTCAAACATCAGTTGTCAATTAGGTACAGACAGGAAAATCTAAACACCATGGGGGAACCTTGTCGAATGCCTTACTGAAGTCCATATAGATCACATCTGCTGCTCTGCCCTCATCAATCTTCTTTGTTACTTCTTCAAAAAACTCAATCAAGTTTGAGAGACATGATTTCCCATGCACAAAGCCATGTTGACTATCCCTAATCAGTCCTTGCCTTTCCAAATACATGTACATCCTGTCCCTCAGGATTACTTCCAACAACTTGCCCACCGCCGAGGTCAGACTCACCGGTCTATAGTTCCCTGGCTTGTCTTTACCGCCTTTCTTAAACAGTGGCACCATGTTTGCCAACCTCCAGTCTTCCGGCACCTCACCTATGACTATCGATGATACAAATATCTCAGCAAGAGGCCCAGCAATCGCTTCTCTAGCTTCTCACAGAGTTCTCGGATACACCTGATCAGGTCCTGGGGATTTATCCACCTTTAACCGTTTCAAAACATCCAGCACTTCCTCCTCTGTAATCTGGACATTTTGGAAAATGTCACCATCTATTTCCCTACAATTTATATCTTCCATATCCTTTTCCACAGTAAATACTGATGCACAATATTCATTTAGTATCTCCCCCATTTTCTGTGGCTCCACACAAAGGCCGCCTTGCTGATCATTGAGGGGCCCTATTCTCTCCCGAGTTACCCTTTTGTCCTTAATATATTTGTAAAAACCCTTTGGATTCTCCTTAATTCTATTTGCCAAAGCTACCTCATGTCCCCGTTTTGCCCTCCTGATTTCCCTCTTAAGCATACTCCTACTTTCTTTATATTCTTCTAAGGATTCACTCGATCTATCCTGTCTATACCTGACATATGCTTCCTTCCTTTTCTTAACCAAACCCTCAATTTCTTTAGTCATCCAGCATTCCCTATAACTACCAGCCTTTCCTTTCACCCTGACAGGAATATATTTTCTCTGGATTCTTGTTATCGCATTTCTGAAGGCTTCCTATTTTCCAGCCATCCGTTTACCTGCGAACATCTGCCTCCAATCAGCTTTCAAAAGTTCTTGCCTAATACCATCAAAATTGGTCTTTCTCCAATTTAGAACGTCAACTTTTAGATCTGTTCTATCCTTTTCCATCACTATTTTAAAACAAATAGAATTATGGTCGCTCCCCTACTGACACTGAAACCTTTAAGATGGAGTTTAATTCAGATAAATGCGAGGTGCTGCATTTTGGGAAAGCAAATCTTAGCAGGACTTATACACTTAATGGTAAGGTCCTAGGGAGTGTTGCTGAACAAAGAGACCTTGGAGTACAGGTTCATAGCTCCTTGAAAGTTGAGTCGCAGGTAGACAGGATAGTGAAGAAGGCATTTGGTATGCTTTCCTTTATTGGTCAGAGTAATGAGTACAGGAGTTGGGAGGTCATGTTGCGGCTGTACAGGACATTGGTTAGGCCACTGTTGGAATATTGTGTGCAATTCTGGTCTCCTTCCTATCGGAAAGATGTTGTGAAACTTGAAATGGTTCAGAAAAGATTTATAAAGATGTTGCTAGGGTTGGAGGATTTGAGCGATAGGGAGAGGCTGAACAGGCTGGGGCTGTTTTCCATGGAGCATCGAAGGCTGAGGGGTGACCTTATAGAGATTTACAAAATTATGAGAGGCATGGATAGGATAAATAGACAAAGTCTTTTCCCTGAGGTCAGGGAGTCCAGAACGAGAGGGCATAGGTGTAGGGTGAGAAGAGAAAGAAATAAAAGAGACCTAAGGGGCAATTATTTCACACAGAGGGTGGTACGTGTATGGAATGAGCTGCCAGAGGATGTGGTGGAGGCTGGTACAACTGCAACATTTAAGAGGCATTTGGATGGGTATATGAATGGGAAAGATTTGGAGGGATATGGTCCGAGTGGTGCCAGGTGGGACTAGATTGGGTTGGAATATCTGGTCGGCATGGACAGGTTGGACCGAAGGGTCTGTTTCCATGCTGTACATCTCTATGACTCTATGACCATGAAGATACACCCTTCTCATCCTAACAGCTAACCCTACCATGTGGCACCTCTGGTCATTGTCCTAGTCATGCTCAGGTCTAACAGAAAATACCTACAAATGCACCCAATGTCTGGAAGCAATTGGTTTGTACAGAAGTCTTCAATTCAGCAGAGAAATATTTCATCACGTGCCACCACACTTCATATGGACTTCTGAACCTTAAAATAATGGCAAAAAAAACACCTAAAATATGCAGAATTGTGGCAAAGCAGGAGCAATGAACCAGCAACTACTGCTGAGGGGCAGGGGATCATTCAGCTTGCATAACAATCTTTTTGGTAAAAACAATGACTGCAGATACTGGCAACCAGATTCTGGATTAGTGGTGCTGGAAGAGCACAGAAGTTCAGGCAGCATCCAAGGAGCTTCGAAATCGACGTTTCTGGCAAACGCCCTTCATCAGGAATAAAGGCAGTGAGCCTGGAGCGTGGAGAGATAAGCTAGGGGAGGGTGGGGGTGGGGAGAAAGTAGCATAGAGTACAATGGGTGAGTGGGGGAGGGGATGAAGGTGATAGGTCAGGGAGGAGAGGGTGGAGTGGATAGATGGAAAAGGAGATAGGCAGGTAGGACAAGTCTGGACAAGTCATGGGGACAGTGCTGGGCTGCAAGTTTAGAACTAGGGTGAGGTGGGGGAAGGGGAAAATGAGGAAACTGTTGACATCCACATTGATGCCCTGGGATTGAAGTGTTCCGAGGAGGAAGATGAGGCGTTCTTCCTCCAGGCGTCTGGTGGTGAGGGAGCGGCGGTGAAGGAGGCCCAGGGCCTCCATGTCCTCGGCAGAGTGGGAGGGGGAGTTGAAATGTTGGGCCACGGGGCGGTGTGGTTGATTGGTGCGGGTGTCCTGGAGATGTTCCCTAAAGCGCTCTGCTAGGAGGCGCCCAGTCTCCCCAATGTAGAGGAGACCTCATTGGGAGCAACGGATACAATAAATGATGTTAGTGGATGTGCAAGTAAAACTTTGATGGATGTGGAAGGCTCCTTTAGGGCCTTGGATAGAGGTGAGGGAGGAGGTGTGGGCGCAGGTTTTACAGTTCATGCAGTGGCAGGGGAAAGTGCCGGGATGGGAGGGTGGGTCGTAGGGGGGTATGGACCTGACCAGGTAATCACGGAGGGAACGTTCTTTGCGGAAGGCGGAGAGGGGTGGGGAGGGAAATATATCCCTGGTGGTGGGGTCTGTTTGGAGGTGGCGGAAATGTCGGCGGATGATTTGGTTTATGCGAAGGTTGGTAGGGTGGATGGTGAGCACCAGGGGCGTTCTGTCCTTGTTACGGTTGGAGGGGTGGGGTCTGAGGGCGGAGGTGCGGGATGTAGACGAGATGCGTTGGAGGGCATCTTTAACCAAGTGGGAAGGGAAATTGCAGTCTCTAAAGGAGGAGGCCATCTGGTGTGTTCTGTGGTGGAACAGGTCCCCCTGGGAGCAGATCCGGCGGAGGCGGAGGAATTGGGAATACGGGATGGCATTTTTGCAAGAGGTAGGGTGGGAAGAGGTGTAATCCAGGTAGCTGTGGGAGTCGGTGGGTTTGTAAAAAATGTCAGTGTCAAATCGGTCGTCATTAATGGAGATAGAGAGGTCCAGGAAGGAGAGGGAGGTGTCAGAGATGGTCAAGGTAAATTTAAGGTCAGGGTGGAATGTGTTGGTGAAGTTGATGAATTGCTCAACCTCCTCGCGGGAGCATGAAGTGGTGCCAATGCAGTCATCAATGTAGCGGAGGAAGAGGTGGGGAGTGGTGCCGGTGTAATTACGGAAGATCAACTGCTCTACGTAGCCAACAAAGAGACAGGCATAGCTGGGGCCCACAGGTGTGCCCATGGCTACCCCTTTGGTCTGGAGGAAGTGGGAGGATTCAAAGGAGAAATTGTTAAGGGTGAGGACCAGTTCGGCCAAACGAATGAGTGTGTTGGTTGAAGGGTACTGTTGCGGACGTCTGGAGAGGAAAAAACGGAGGGCTTGGAGGCCCTGGTCATGGGCGGATGGAGGTGTAGAGGGATTAGATATCCATGGTGAAGATGAGGCATTGGGGGCCGGGGAAACGGAAGTCTTGGAGGAGGTGGAGGGCGTGGGTGGTGTCTCGAAAATATGTGTGGAGTTCCTGGATTAGGGGGGATAGGACAGTGTCGAGGTAGGTAGAGATGAGTTCAGTGGGGCAGGAGCATGCTGAGACAATGGGTCGGCCAGGGTGGTCAGGCTTGTGGATCTTGGGAAGGAGATAGAACCGGGCAGTGCGGGGTTCCCGGACTATGAGGTTGGAAGCTGTGGGTGGGAGATCTCCTGAGGTGATGAGGTTCTGTATGGTCTGGGAGATGATGGTTTGGTGATGGGGGGTGGGGTCATGGTTGAGGGGGCAGTAGGAAGAGGTGTCCTCGAGTTGATGTTTGGCTTCAGCGGTGTAGAGGTCAGTGCACCAGACAACCACTGCGCCCCCTTTATCCACTGGCTTGATGGTGAGGTTTGGATTGGAGCAGAGGGATTGGAGGGCTGCGTGTTGTGAGGGTAAGAGGTTGGAGTGGGGGAGGCAGGTAGACAGGTTGAGGCGGTTAATGTCCCGGCGGCAGTTGGAAATGAAGAGGTCGAGGGCAGGTTATAGGCCAGCGCGAGGTGTCCAGGTGGATGCAGTGTGTTGGAGGTGGGCAAAGGGGTCCTCGGAAGGTGGGCGGGAGTCCTGATTGTGAAAGTAAGCTCGGAGGCGGAGGCGATGGAAGAATTGTTCGACGTCACGGCGTGTATTAAATTCATTGATGCGTGGACGGAGGGGGATGAAGGTGAGTCCTTTGCTGAGGACTGATCGTTCATCCTCAGTAAGGGGAAGGTCTGGAGGGATGGTTAAAACTCGGCAGGGCTGGGAGCTCGGATCTGGTGTGGGTGTAGAGCTGGGAGTGGGGGCGGAACCTGTAACTGGAGTGGGTGTGATGGTGGGGGGTGTGATGGTGGGGGGAGTGGGGGTGGAATCATGAGCAGGAGTAGTGTTCCCCTCGGGGTTCTGGGGGGTGGGGATAGTGACAGTGGGGTCTATGGGGGAAATGTCAGCAAAATGCAGGTGAGTGCCACTGATGGGGACGGAAGTGGTGGTGACAACAGCAGTAGGGGTGGTGGAAGTCACTGAGCATGTGGCATCAGCGATGATGTGAAGGGTGGAAGTGATGTCACGTGTGATGCATGAGGAATTGTGAGGGGTGGAAGTGGTTGTGGGAGTGGCCATGATGGGGGCGGAAGTGACATCGTCAATCAGCGTGGGGGTGGCAGCTGCATTAGCCGCATGGCTAATGGCGGAATAGGTTCAGAGGCCAGGGGAACTGTAAAACCTGCACCCACACCTCCTCCCACACCTCTATCCAAGGCCCTAAAGGAGCCTTCCACATCCAAAGTTTTACTTGCACATCCACTAATATCATTTATTGTATCCGTTGCTCCCGATGCGGTCTCCTCTACATTGGGGAGACTGGGCGCCTCCTAGCAGAGCGCTTTAGGGAACATCTCCGAGACACCCGCACCAATCAACCACACCGTCCCGTGGCCCAACATTTCAACTCCCCCTCCCACTCTGCCAAGGACATGAAGGTCCTGGGCCTCCTTCACCGCCGCTCCCTCACCACCAGACGCCTGGAGGAAGAACGCCTAATCTTCCTCCTCGGAACACTTCAATCCCAGGGCATCAATGTGGACTTCAACAGTTTCCTCATTTCCCCTTCCGCCACCTCACCCTAGTTCTAAACTTGCAGCCCAGCACTGTCCCCATGACTTGTCCGGACTTGTCCTACCTGCCTATCTCCTTTTCCACCTATCCACTCCACCCTCTCCTCCCTGACCTATCACCTTCATCCCCTCCCCCACTCACCCATTGTACTCTATGCTACTTTCTCCCCACCTCCACCCTCCTCTAGCTTATCTCTCCACGCTCCAGGCTCACTGCCTTTATTCCTGAAGGGCGTTTGCCCGAAATGTCGATTTCGAAGCTCCGTGGATGCTGCCTGAACTGCTGTGCTCTTCCAGCACCACTAACACTCTTTTTGGGTGAGGCAAGGTAAAAGACCAAAGCATGAGGCTAGAAAATGGCTAAGCTAGTGTCAAAACAGCATATCATGCCAACTGACGTAATGATCTATACATTCCCCTGGTGAACTCTCTAATCCATTTACCAAAAAGACTTCTGACAAGTTTTACTTCAGAAACATGTGCCTAGATAGTGGATAGCATTTTGGATCCCTCTGAATACATGCATCATCCAACAGATGGCTGTTACCAAGCACAATTGCACATCTTTTATGACCAGACGATACATGAACAACAAGAAGGGAGCAAGCACTGTGGTACTATAGTGTATCAAGGAACAAAACTATAGATGAAGGAACAATCTTATTCCAAGCATAAATCTTGTTATGATATTAACAATTATTACATTGTTAAATTACATCATGTTCACAAATGATCCACTGGGCTCCCATGGTCAGGCCAAATTTCCAATGAACTGGAACTTTACACTTATACTTGCCATCAGATGGAGAAATTGCCTAAGGATTCAAAATTATTTTGAAATAATGGTCACTGAAGGTCATCTGGGTCACTAACCAAATTCTGAATATTCTAAAAAGTTAGTAGATGTTATATAATCACACATGCTAAAACTAGAAGTCAGTATTAGTAATAAGATAATACACGAAACAATAGGCATTGCAATAAAAATAAACTATTTGTATTAATCTAGAAGGCTTCCTTCCAAAATGCCATTTTGCAAGATGGTGGCCATCCATATTCCCTGCTTTTGTTAGAATTTTTAAAAATAAAATGCCCCGATGAACAAATCTAACTCTCATCTAATTTTGATAAGGCCGTTTTAGAAATGAAAATAAGCAGTTAAATATGTAACCTGGACTTCACAATGCAATATTTTAATGAGTGGCTCAAAATTCCTGCCTGTTTCAGATGGCATGCAAGAACCAGATTAAATTTCAGAATTGTAATTTATCCTAAAGAGAAATCCATCATGTCACATCATGAACTCCCTCCCTAACAGCATTGTGGGTTTATCCACAGCACATGGACTGCAGCAGTTCAAGGCTACAGCTCACTACCCAAGCGCAACTAGGGATGGGCAATAAAGGCTGCACTAGCCAATGACACCCATATCCCATTATTCTTAAAAATGTGATAGACGTTAATATTGAGAGATTAACAATCATAGAGTCATAGAGTTATAGAGTCATAAAGTTATACAACACAGAAACTGACCCTTCAGTCCAACTCATTCACACTTATTTCTTTTTAAAAATCCCCCTTGAATAGATAACATCTGTCTCTATGTATATTTTAGCTTTGCAAAGGAATGATACCCTTCTCAAGTAATTTTTGACCAACTCCATTTTCAAACTGTGCACACACTTCAGGAATAAAGGTTAACTTCCTCACAGGGATTACACAGATGTTTGGATCTGATCAGTTACAAACAAATTCGCCATTTCACCACCCGTGACCAAATAATAATATTAAAAGATACAGTTAACTTTCTAAAATTAAGGCTAAATTAATTTAAATTAATTCTACACTTTAATAAAATTATTTCCAATTTTAAATACCTTATTCAAGAAATTCTTCATATTTGCCGGCAATGGACAAATTCAAATTTTAAAACATCAAAACATCCTGAATATACCTACTGTTGCCTTCTTGGCTTTGAATATCATTCCACATATCAATGGTATTCTCACATAATTCTGAACGCTTCCTCTTCTTTGAATGTTGAATCAAAATTCTAGAACAGAGAATTATTGTCAAACATCTGTAGATTATGTTTTGCATAATTCTGGTTTTATGAATAAAGTTCCCAGTGCAAACCATTTTCCAATTACTTACCTCTTCTGGACTGACTATTTAATTTGTTTGCTTAGTTTTAAGTCAAAGGTATTTCAGTGTGCTAAACTGTAACAGGTGAATATCATGAACAACTTGAAATGCATTAAACTTGGTTTGATCACCCCACAATAATAAACTCGAATATAAAATGTTGTGCTAATATTGATATAAACGTTACTTACTCAGAGTGACAAGGGGCACTCTCATAAGTGGGAAGAATTGGGAAATCCACATAACTGGGTGATTCTGAAGTTTTGTTTGCAGGGATAGCTACATCAGGTTTCATAAAATATTCACGACGTCCAGTTTGTCTATGTTGTTGTGGCAAGTTAGAATGAGTAGGCAGAACCAGCTCAGTAAACCTACATGGAGTGTTTGGATGACTCACTGAAGATGATTGATCTATTTGGGAATTAAATCCAGCTCCACGTGGACCACCATATTGGACATCTAAATGAAAGAAAATTATTCCTGAAATACTGAAAAGCATTTCTGCCATTTTGAAATGGAGTGTGAGACGAAGGAAAACAAAACTAAAGTTACATTTTAAAATTGTACAGCCACATGCAAGGTCAGCAATAGAAGTTCACAGATGAGGTTACTTGAACTCTGGTATCTAAGCTGGCTTTATAAATAATTCAAAACTATATTCTCTATCAGAGTTCGACATCTCAAGTATTTGTTCAATTTTCTCTCTGAAAGGCACAGTAGTCCTTGTTATAACCAGTAACTACAGGAAAGCATTCCAACCATTCTCACCATAATAGAAAATTCTTCTTAAACTCTGTCGCCAGTTAATAACCATATTAAATTGATATCTACTACAACTCTCAAAGAAAGATTTCTAAGCATCAATGTGAAAGTCATCATTTGTTATCTACTCCCTCACTGCTCTTAAACTGGGTGGCTTGCTTGGCAATCGTAGAAGGGTTAAAAATAAACCACATTACTGTTGATGGCGAATCACAGGCCAGAACTTGTAAGGCTGACAGGTTTCTTTCCCCAAAGGCATTAGTGAACAAGATGCGTTTTTACAAAATAAATAATAGTTACCAGAGTCACCAATAGTGAAACTAGTTTTATATTCCAGATTTATGACTTTTAATCATATTCACCATGTTGTGATTCTGTCAAAATCTTCATACCTTTACAATCCTCTTAAAATGTTCTGAACTTATTTGCTCCAGTACAGAGAGACAGTAGACCAGGGCTTCCCAAAGCAAGGATCAGGATGCCAAGTGGGGTAACGAGCTTGAATTTGGGGTCATGAACTGAGGCAGTAATGGTCACCCAGTTCTAACAGCTGTACAACTGTCCTCCCACACAACGATTTTCACTGAAGAGTTGTGGCAATTTTTAAACTTCAAAATGAGATCAGAGTGAGGAAAAGTGTTTGGCAAGTATTCGATTGGATGCACAATAAATCAGAGGCCTGGACTATCGTCCCAAGATTGAGGGCTAAAATCTCACTATGGCAGTTTGAAAATTAGAATACAGCTTGTAAACTTTGAAAATAAAAGCAGGTATCAGAAATTTATCATTGAGTTGGTTGAAAAGTCTAGAAACTGGGGCACAATTTTAAAATAAGTGGGGATGCCGTTTAGAACAGAGGGAAACAACAGTGCAAAGGGTAATGGGAAGATTATAGGTAAAATTTATAAAGTGTTTGGTCGGCCATAATCATATTAATTGTGGAGCAGGATGAATAGCCTTCTGTTCTTGGGAAGCCAACAAAACAAGAATTTCAAATAGCATTAAGATAGCTTCACTGTAACTTACAATATTGCACACTTACACATTCAAAAACTTCATTTTACAAAAAAACTCAACATTTGTCACTTGGAGCTACATCTTACATGTCACATACCCGTCATCTGTGGAGGTGAACAGCGCTCAGATACAGAATCCGGTGGGGAGTCTGGTAAAGTACTGTGTTAAGGAGGAAAGATTTAACTTAAATGCAATATGCTAAAAACAAACTTCATACTGCTACATTTTAGCTTCACATCAAAGTGGGCATGATTATACAGAAAGCATGGATCAGTGATCTGAGAGGACGAGCAAGAGAGAAAGAAAGAACATATAGACTGGAATTTGTAATTACCTGGTAAATCAACTACATTGCAACTATTTGATATATAATACAGAATTATAGATTACAGGCAAAGAGAGGACAGCCATTCAGCCCACCCATTTTTCTACAAGAAACATTTAACTGATTCCACTTTCTCCACTTTCCCTGTAATTCCAAAAATGGTGCTCTTCCAATCACCTTTTGAAAACATACGAGAATTTGCCTCTCCGCCAGTGTACTTCCAGATCCTATTCACTCTGCATAAATGTAGTTTCCTTTTTGTGTCATCTTTGGTCCTTTTACAAATATCACTTTTTAAAAAAACATTAATTTGTGTGTTTATGAAAAGTGATATTGAGTTACCTTCTTGAACCATTAAGGTCCATTTGCTGTAGGCAGCCCCACAACACCATTGGGGAGGCAGTTCCAGAATTTTGACCCAGCAACACTGAAGGAATGACATTTCAAAGTCAGGATGGTGTGTGGTTTGGAGGAGAACTTGCAGGTGAAGGTGTTCCCATGTGTTGGTCACCCTTATTTTTCTAGATGGGAGTGGTCATGAGTTTGGAAGGTGCTATCTAAAGATAGTCTTAAATCAGGGTCCTCTGATTCTCATCCTTTCCTTCATTGGGATCAAATTCTCTCTGAAACCTGCCGAACTGTGAACACTGCTGTCAATTTTTTTCTGAACGTTCTCTCTCTGACTTATCCTTTTTACTGTCCTCTTAATTCTTAGAGACAGAGTCATAGAGCTGTACAGCACAGACACAGACGCTTCAGTACAATCCGTCCCTGCTGACTAGTTATCCCAACCCAATCTAGTCCCACTTGCCAGCACAGGGCCCACATCCCTCCAAACCATTCCTATTCATATACCCATCCAAATGCAATTTAAATGTTGCAATTGCACTAGAATCATAGAGTCATAGAGATGTACAGCATGGAAACAGACTCTTTGGTCCAACCCATCCATGCCGACCAAATATTCCAACCCAATTTAGTCCCACCTGCCATCACCCGGTCCATATCCCTCCAAACCCTTCCTATTCATATACCCATCCAAATGCCTCTTAAATGTTGCAATGGTACCAGCCTCCACCACTTCCTCTGGCAGCTCATTCCATACACTACCACCCTCTGTGTGAAAAAGTTGGCCCACATGTCACAATTATATCTTTCCCCCCCCCACCCTAAATCTTTGCCCTCTAGTTCTGGACTCCCCCACCCCAGGGAAAAGACTTTGTCTATTTACCCTATCCATGCCTCTCATAATTTTGTAAACCTCTATAAGGTCACCCCTCAGCCTCCAACACTCCGGGGAAAACAGCCCCAGCCTGTTCAACCTCGCCCTATAGCTCAAATCCTCCAACCCTGGCAACATCCTTGCAAATCATTTCCGAACCCTTTCAAGTTTCACAACGTCTTTCCGATAGGAAGGAGAGCAGAATTGCAAGCAATATTCCAACAGTGGCCTAACCAATGTTCTGTACAGCCGCAACATGACCTCCCAACTCCTGTACTCAATACTCTGACCAATAAAGGAAACATGCCAAATGCTTTCTTCACTATCCTATCTACCTGCGACTCCACTTTCAAGGAGCTATGAATCTGCACTCCAAGGTCTCTTTGTTCCGCAACGTTCCCAAGGACCTTACCATTAAGTGTATAATCCTGCTTAGATTTGCTTTCCCAAAATGTAGCACCTCACATTTATCTGATTTAAACTCCAACTGCCACTTCTCAGCCCATTGGCCCATCTGGTCAAGATCCTGTTGTAATCTGAGGTAACCCTCTTCGCTGTACAATATGCCTCCAATTTTGGTCTCCTCTGCAAACTTACTAACTGTACCTCTTATGCTCGCATCCAAATCATTTATGTAAATGACAAAAAGTAGAGGGCCCAGCACCGATCCTTGTGGCACTCCACTGGTCACAGGTCTCCAGTCTGAAACACAACCCTCCACCACCACCCTCTGTCTTCTACCTTTGAGCCAGTTCTGTATCCAAATGGCTAGTTCTCCCTGTAATCCATGAGATCTAGCCTTGCTAATCAGTCTCCTATGGGGAATCTTGTTGAACGCCTTATTGAAGTCCATATAGATAACATCTACCGCTTGCCCTCATCAATCCTCTTTGTTACTTCCTCAAAAAACGCAATCAAGTTTGTGAGACACGATTTCCCACGCACAAAGCCATGTTGACTATCCCTAATCAGTCCTTGCCTTTCCAAATACATGTACATCCTGTCCCTTAGGATTCCCTCCAGCAACTTTCCCACCACCGGCATCAGGCTCACCGGTCTATAGTTCCCTGGCTTGTTCTTACCACCCTTCTTAAACAGTGGCACCACGTTAGCCAACCTCCAGTCTTCCGGCACCTCACCTATGACTATCGATGATACAAATATCTCAGAAAGAGGCACAGTAATCACTTCTCTAGCTTCCCACAGAGTTCTCGGGTACACCTGATCAGGTCCTGGGGATTTATCCACCTTTACCCGTTTCAAGACATCTAGCACTTCCTCCTCTGTAATCTGGACATTTTTCAAGCTGTCACCAATATATTTCCCTACATATCTACATACAGTCTATATCTTCCATATCCTTTTCCATAGTCAATACTGATGCAAAATACTCATTTAGTATCTCCCCCATTTTCTGTGGCTCCACACAAAGGTCACCTTGCTGATTGTTGAGGGGACCTATTCTCTCCCTAGTTACCCTTTTGTCTTTAATATATTTGTAAAAACTCTTTGGATTCTCCTTAATTCTATTTGCCAAAGCTATCTCATGTCCCCTTTTTGCCCTCCTGATTTCCCCCTTAAGTATACTCCTACTTTCTTTATACTCTTCTAAGGATTCACTCGATCTATCCTTTCTATACCTGACATATGCTTCCTTCTTTTTCTTAACCAAACCCTCAATTTATTTAGTCATCCAGCATTCCCTATACTTACCAGCCTTTCCTTTCACCCTAACAGGAATATACTTTCGCTGGATTCTCGTTATTTCATTTCTGAAGGCTTCCCATTTTCCAGCCGTCCCTTTACCAGCGAACATCTGCCTCCAATCAGCTTTTGAAAGTTCTTGCCTAATACCATCAAAATTGGCCTTTCTCCAATTTAGAACTTCAACTTTTAGATCTGGTCTATCCTTTTCCATCATTATTTTAAATCTAATAGAATTATGGTCGCTGGCCCCAAAGTGCTCCCCCACTGACAGCTCAGTCACCTGCCCTGCCTTATTTCCCAAGAGTAGGTCAAGTTTTGTACCTTCTCTAGTAGGTACATCCACATACTGAATCAGAAAATTGTCTTGTACACACTTAAATTCCTCTCCATCTAAACCCTTAACACTATGATAATCCCAGTCTATGTTTGGAAAGTTAGAATCCCCTACCATAACCATCTTATTATTCTTACAGATAGCTGAGATCTCCTTACAAGTTGGTTTCTCAATTTCCCTCTCACTATTAGGGGGCTATAATACACTCCCAATAAGGTGATCATCCCTTTCTTATTTCTCAGTTCCACCCAAATAACTCCCCTGGATGTATTTCCAGGAATATCCTCCCTCAGCACAGCTGTAATGCTATCCCTTATCAAAAATGCCACTCCCTCTCTTCTCTTGCCTCCCTTTCTATCCTTCCTGTAGCATTTGTATCCTGGAACATTAAGCTGCCAGTCCTGCCCATCCCTGAGCGATGTTTCTGTAATTGCTATGATATCCCAGTCCCATGTTCCTAACCATGCCCTGAGTTCATCTGCCTTCCCTGTTAGGCCCCTTGAATTGAAATAAATGCAGTTTAATTTATTCGTCCTACCTTGTCCCTGCCTGCCCTATCTGTTTGACTCACTTCTGTTCCCAACTGTACCAGTCTCAGATTGATCTCTTTTCTCACTATCGCCCT
Source organism: Chiloscyllium plagiosum (assembly GCF_037043375.1). Taxonomy (NCBI): domain Eukaryota; kingdom Metazoa; phylum Chordata; class Chondrichthyes; order Orectolobiformes; family Hemiscylliidae; genus Chiloscyllium; species Chiloscyllium plagiosum. Next base: position 21,345,584 of record NW_028270157.1, on the reverse strand, counting down.
GGGTCCCACCCCCCTCACCTTACTAGTTTAAATCCTCCTGAGCAGCTCTAGCAAATTTTGCTGCCAGTATATTAGTCTCCTTCCAATTTATGTGCAATCTGTCCTTTTGTACAGATCACTTCTATCCCAAAAGAGAATCCAATGATCCAAAAATGTGAATCCTTCTCCCATACACCAGCTCCTCAGCCATGCAATCGTCTGCTCTATCCTCCTATTCCTGCCCTCACTAGCTCATAGCACCGGGAGTAATCCAGACATTACTACTCTCAAGGACCTCCTTTTTAAATTTCTGCCTAACTCTCTGTAACCTCCCTTCAGAATCTCAACCTTTTCCCTTCCGATGTCGTTGATTCCAGTGTGGACAATGACCTCTTGCTGGCCCCTCGCCCCCATGAGAACATTCTGCACCTTCTCTGAAACACCCTTGATCCTGGCACCAGGAAAGCAATACACCATTCTGTTTTTTCGCTGCTGGCCACAGAAACGTCTGTCTGTACCTCAGACTAGAGAATTGCCTAACACAATTGATCTCTTGGAAGCCGACGTACCCCTCGTTGCATTAGAGCCAGTCTCAATACCAGAAACTTGGCTGTTCGTGCTACGTTCCCCTGAGAATCCATCACCCCCTACATTTTCCAAAACAGCATACTTGTTTGAATTGGGTATATCCCCAAAAGACTCCTGCACTAGCTGCCTACCTCCCTTCCCCTTCCTGGAGTTAACCCATCTATGTGACTGTATCTGAGACTTCCCCCCGCTCCCCTATAAGTGCCATCCATCACATACTGTTGCTGTTGCAAATTCCTCATCGCTTCTAACGGTCTCTCCAACCAATTCATTCGATCTGATAAGATTCGCATCCAACAGCATTTATGGCAGATATAATTCGCAGTAACCCTTAAACTCTCTTTAAACTCCCACATCTGATAAGTAGTACATATCACTCTATTAAAGGCCATTTTTGCTCCTTCACAATCTACAGACCCAGAAAATAACACAGTCTTATTCCCCTACAAACATTGCCCCAGGTTAAATTAATAGTTATGGCATATCTCCAAAAACATATAATCAAGAAAGAACCCACTCTACTCACTACTGCAAATTCTTTGTAGGCCACACTTAAAAACAACAATTAATTTATCTGATTCTGTGCTGTGAACTTCGCCCAACAGTTCCTCCAAGATCAGTTGTAAATTTCACCGTTTGTTAATTTTCCCAGATGCACTCCAATGTCCAGCGATACATGAATTCAAACAGCAAAGGCAGTAACTGTGCAGGTTTTCTCTCTCTCTTTCTCTCTCTCCTGCACTGTCCCCACCATGTGCTTCCTTTGTCTGCTCTTCTCCCTTTCAAAACTGCTGTTGTTTTGACTTTTTTTTCCCCAAAGTTCCAAAATAATGCAACAGCATATAAAACAGTAATTGCTGCTCCTGGAATTCGAGGAAATCACCTCCAACACCTAAAATATCTCAAAAAAGGAGCAGCTGTTACAGCCAGAAATTTTTTCCGTCATCCATAAAGAAGGGGAAGGAGTGATTAGATTCCATTCCCTACAGTGTGGAAACAGGCTCTTTAGCCCAACCAGTCCACACCAACACTCCGAAGAGCCTCCACCACTTCCTCTGGTAGCTCATTCCATATACATACCACCCTCTACATGAAAAAGTTGCCCCTTAGATCTCTTCCTATATCTTTTCCCTCTCATCCTAAACCTATGTCCTTTAGTTCTGGACTCCCCAACCCCATGGAAAAGACTTTATCTATTTATCCTTTCCATGGCCCTCATGATTTTAAAAACCTCTGTAAGGTCACCCCTCAGCCTCCGTTGTTCCAGGGAAAACAGCTCCAACCTGTTCAGTCTCTCCCTATAGCTCAAATCTTCCAATCCTGGCAACATCCTTGTAAATTTTTTCTGAACCGATCCAAATTTCACAACATCTTTCCGATAGGAAGGAGACCAGAATTGCATGCAATATTTCAACAGTGGCCTAACCAATGTCCTGTACAGCCACAACATGACCTCTCAACTCCTGTACTCAATACTCTGATAAAGCTTCTCTGTACTTTCACTAAAGCTGTGGTGCCTAGAATTGTACAGAGTGGAGGCCAAACCAGAATTTTATTGAGGTTCACCATAACCTCCTTGATTTTGTATTGTATGCCTCCATTTTTAAAGCCTAGGCACACATGCTTTTGCAAAATATATTTTCTCAACTTGCCCTGATACTTCCAATGATTCATACACCTATCCACCCAGATTTCGCTGTGTTCTTTCATCTTTCCTATTAAAATACCATTTAATGCAGAGAACTGTCAAGTGATTCATTTGCTGTGTGCCCAACTAATTTCACCAGACTGTCTATGCTGTCATGGCATCTGTCACTACTACAGGTTTTTATCATCTGCAAATTTTGAAACTTTGGCTCATGCAACCAAACCTGGATCGTTAATATATAACAAGAAATGCAATGGCTCAAGTACTGATTGCAGTAAGCCCTACTGTATTCCTTCCTCTTCAAGTATTTGCACCACTACTCTCCAGTTCCCATCACTCAGACAACTTTGCAACCATCCTACTCGTCCCCTGTATTGCACAATTTTTAATTTTGCTAGTAAACATATTACATTTAATCAAATGTTTTTGGGAAGTCCATGTCACATCAATTCATTACCACTCATTACATTTTCCTGATACTCTAATCAAAAGTTTCCATTAAATTAGCTAAACATGATTTGCCTATTACAAATATGTGCTGGATCAATTTACCCTTGTTGAAGCGACTGATAATTTTGCCCTGGATTATCATTCCAATATGGTCAATATCTCAAGCTTCCACCCTACTTCCCTCTGCATTCACTCATGGTGATTTGTCCACATTAAGACAACCAGCCTTCATAATAACCTTTTTATCAATTTCTAGGAGTCTGAGCAGCATCTCAACTACATCATTTATCATAACTCTTGTGGTATCATCTTCCTGATAAAGACATTTACAGAGTCCTTGTTTAGCACCTCAATCAAGTACTCAGCCTCCATGTGTGGTTATTTTTTGTTCTTAATTGGTCCTGCTCTTCCGCTTTCTACTCTTTGTGTGTCTATAGAAGACACTTTGGATTTGATTTTATGTTAGCTCCATTCTCCTATATTCTGTCTTTAGTTCTCTTATTTTGTTTTTTCACTTTGTCCTCTGAAGTTGTTATATTCAGCTGACACAGAATTTATACACACAAACAGGTCATTCAATTAGCATTTAATCCACAAGGTAATTTAATTGATGCAAATTTTATTTAGAAGTCATCATGATACCTCTGTCAAATACAAGTCATAAATAAAATTAAGGCAAAATCACAATTGCAATTCAAAAGACAGGTTAATACGCACATGAACCAAATCAGAAATACCATTTAAAATATTACTTCCATGCATGGCGTCATCTACTTACATGGCTCCTGAATCCAAGTCATTACTAATATACGCTTCCAGCATACTGGTGTCAACAAAAGGATTCTCCAGTGCTCCAGTTACATCCTGACCTGAGAGAGAAAAATGAACTATTGCTATGTTGTACAAAACGGTTTATTTTATAATGCAGACACTAAAGAACATTAATTGACTTAAAAGCTTTAATATTGGCCCAATATTATAATATACACCAATACATTTTCATGTGTTCATTTGATTTATAATCGTACTTATTTAACAAACAATTCCTGTCAGGCAACTAATTTATGACTGGAGAACATGGTAAGAATAAACAGGTTCAGGACAAATTGGGGACTTTGCACAGCCAACCTGCAACGGTGGACCCACAACAGAAACCCCTTATGCACTGGTGAGAAGACGTGAAGAGCGTCCCTATCAGACCAAGTAAGAATTACTAAGCAATCACAGTAACTAATCACCATAAACACAGCAAATGAGAAGAATTTATATTCATTAAATGATGTCCAGAAAGTTGCTGCACAAAATACAGTTCAAATGAAAATGGGAAATGGATATGAATAAAGTGAAACATTGGAAAGGATTTTGAGGTCATCATACACAGGATCGGAGGTGGGTCAAATTTTAAACCTCCAGGAAGAACAGTATGGTGGTAAAAGGAGGAGGAGTTAGAATCCTAGAATCCCTACAGTGTGGAAACAGGCCCTTCCACCCTACAAGTCCATGCTGACCCTCTGAAGAGTAACCCACCCAGATCCATTCCTCGACCCTCTTATCCTACATTTATACCTCACTAAAGCACCTCACCTACACATGCCTGAACACAATGGGCATTTTGGCATGACCAATCCACCCTAACCTGCACATCTTTGGAGTGTGGGAGGAAACAGGAGCACCCAGAGGAAACCCACGCAGACACAGGGAGAATGTGCAAACTCCACACAGACATTCGCCTGAACCCAGGTCCCTGGTGCTGTGAGGCATCCGTGATAACCACTGAGCCACCTTTATAACAAAAAACTGGAAAATCTGACCACATCCCACAAGGGCTCTTGTCTATTTCCAGTTTAACGGGGAAAGATTGGGGAGTAAGTCAGTTTTGAGATTTTAGTCAATAAATAACATTGAGGTGAGACTGCGTGAATGAGATTTTTGCAGCTATTTGGAGTTAATAACTATCAAGTTTCCTCATGCCTCAGGAAACTTAGACTGAAGTGAGCACTGCCTCTACCAACATGTAAATGCAGTTACAGCACTGCTGATAAATCAAGGTGAGCTGGAACATTTCCACCGGCCCATGTAAGTTACTTTTCAAAATTGGTTAACCTCCCTCATGTCTCATGATCAAAAATCTCCTCAGAATTACTAAGTTAAAAATCACACAACACCAAGTTATAGTCCAACAGGTTTATTTGGAAGTACACACTTTCAGAGCACTGCTCCTTCATTAGGTAGCTAGTGGAGCAAGATCATAGGACACAGAATTTATAGCAAAAGATCATAGTGCCATACAACTGGTGCAAAATATTGAACAAACCTCGATTGCTGTTGAGTCTTTCATCTTTTAGAATGGGTTGCAGGTTTCGATTCATAGAACATTGACGTAAAACTGTACAGCACAGTACAGGTCCTTCAGCCCACAATGTTGTACTGACCATTTATCTTAATCTAAGATCAACCTAACCTACACACCCCTCAATTTACTGCTTTCCATGTAATTGTTCAGCAGTCACTTAAATATCCCTAATGTCTCTGACTCTACCACCAAAGCTGGCAGTGCATTCCACACACCCATTACTCTCTGCATAAACAGCCTACCTCTGATATCTCCCTTGTATCTTACTCTAATCATTTTAAAATTATGACCCCTCTTGACGGCCATTTCTGCCCTGGGGAAATATCTCCGGCTATCTACTCTATCTATGCCTCTCATTACTTTGTACACCTCTATCATGTCACCTCTCTTCCTCCTTCTCTCTAGTGTGAAAAGTCTGAGCTCATTCAATGTCTCTTCATAAGACAAGCCCTCCAATCCGGGCAGCATCCAGGTAACTCTCTTCTGCACCCTCTCTACATCCTTCCAATAATGAGGTGACCAGAACTGGACACAATATTCAAAGTGTGGTTTAACCAGGGTTTTATAGAGCTGCAGCAAAACTTTGTGGCTCTTAAACTCAATCCCCCCTGTTAATGAAAACCAAAATACAATACACCTTCTTAAAAACCTTATCAACTTGAGTAGCAACTTTGAGGGATGTATGTACATGGACCCCAAGATACCGCTGTTTCTCCACAATGCCAAGAATCCAGTCTTTAACCCTGTATTCAGCATTCCAATTCGATCTTCCAAAATTAATCGCCTCACATTTATCCAGGTTGAACTCCGTCTCCCACTTCTCTGCCCAGCTCTGCATCCTGTCAATGTCAGGTTGTAGCCTTCAACAGTCTCAACACTATCTACAACACCACCAACCTTTACGTCATCGGCAAACTTAGTAACCCACCCTCCCACTTCTTCATCTAAATCATCTGTAAAAACTATAAAGAGCAGAAACCCAAGAACAAATCCCAATGGGACATCGCTGGTCACTGACCTCCAAGCAGAATACTTTCCATCTCTATGAGTCTATGACAGCAATCTAGGTTTGCTCAATACATTGCATCAGTTATATAACACTATGATCTTTTACTATAAATTTGTATCCTATGATCCTGCTCCACTAGCTGCCTGTTGAAGGAGCAGTTCTCTGAAAGAGCTGAAAAATAAACCTGTTGGACTATAATCCGGCGTTGTGTGATTTTCTTTAACTTTGTCCACCCTTTGAATGTAGAAGTGCTTCCTAACCTCTCCGGAATGGTTTGGCCTTAATTCTCAGACTATGCCCCTAGTTCTAAAATCCCCAACGAGTGGAAATTCTTTATCTACCTTGTCGTTCCTTGTTAATACCTTGAAAGTATCTATTCTCCTTTCATTTAAACCTTGGAATTGGCTCTCCTTCATTTTGACCTGTTTAATGAAATTTAATGGAAGTAGGATAGCTAGGTCCTAAAGAAAAAAGAAATGTTGCGACTAATGAAGAGATGATTTCTTTCAAAATGTACGCCATAACCACTCCTCACATGGTTATAATAAATTATGGATTTGTCTGAGGTGTCCCATTGGCAAATGATAGAATTGGAGTGGGGGAAACAAATTTTCCTTCAAATGCCACGCACAAAAAAACCTGCAAAAATTTTTTTTTAGTCTTAACTGACCTTCAAGGTGCCAACATTTGAAATTAATGCTTTTGTAGGACAGAACAAAATAAGTTGTGCAAAACTAAAAACCACACTCTTTTAAGAGTTTGATTAGATTAGATTCCCTACAGTGTGGAAACAGGCCCTTCAGCCCAACTAGTCCACACCGACCCTCCGAAGAGTAACCCATCCAGACCCATTCCCCATATTTACCCCTGACTAATGCACCTAACTCTATGGGCAATTTAGCATGGCCAGTTCACCTAACCCGCACATCTTTCGACTGTGGGAAGAATCCGGAGCACCCGAAGGAAACCTATGCAGACACAGGGAGAATGTGCAAACTCCACACAGTCGCCCGAGGCTGGAATCGAACCCGGGTCTCTGAGGCAGCAATGCTAACCACTGAGCCACCCATTAAAAGTCATAACTAAGCACTTAGAATAGAGTTCCACCAGAAAGCAAAGAAAACCTGGAAATCAAATTAAACCTGGAGCAGCAGGGATTGGAAATAGAATTCCATCAGAGAAAAGAGGATTCCAGGAACAGATAGAGAATGACCGACCAACAGAAAGTTTTAAGAAAGACAGAGTTCCAAATGAGACAGCTTAAGCTGAAAGGAGAGAATTAAGACAACTCTGATGAGGGAAAGACACCTAATTCAGGCTTCAGAGCTGAAGCATTTAAGTTTGGCCATTTAATCCCTAACTTAGAAGAGGAAAAGGGGGACACCTTCTATACCTTTTTTGAAAGTCAATTGTTGAGCAGTTACAGGACAGTCTGACAGACAAATTTCTGCTTGGCTCTGCACATAACAATCAGTTTGCTCATGCTATCCGTTACATTGACTTCCACTTCCGGTAGTCTCTGATCAGTATTGTCCTTGGAGGTCCACACAGAATTAAAAAAAATAGGAATGCTGCTGATAGGAAAGGCTCATTTAGCTTATTCCCTCTTATCCTCAGAGGTAGCAAAAAGGATTATTTTGACTGTGTACTGGTTAGTGCCAGAGGCTATACCCTTAAGAAATGGTCTGTTCAGAATACACCAAGTAAAAGAATAGTTTAATGCACTCATTTATGATCATTGATATGGACATTTAAAATTGAAACCACCTGAGAGAGATAATACCCCTCGAGGGGCATTTCAAAAACTCCACACTCTTTCCAATTCAGACTCCCGTTTGGGAGGAGGGAGCAGTAGTGCCCAAACAGTCAGCAAATTTGGCTGATCACTAATGTTGAACAAAAAGACCCATTAAGTCAGGGAAGTTGGACCCTGGGAGCTGTCACTGACCTGTGAGACAAAGGTAGATAAATATCCGAGAGACTAGCTAGTGAGAAAGAGGGGGCAGACAGAGATGACAGAACTGACCCTGGGCATTGAAAGGAGGAATCAGATGTGGAACAGGGAAGGGGAAGCTGACCCAAGTGCTGCCACTACAGAATACGTAAAGAAAAATGGCTGGTTCCAACAATCCAATGAAATTCAAATTAAGAAAAAAGATTAAAAATACATTGCAACTAAAAAACAATTAAGGCTGGAACATTTACATCCATCAGCATTCAGAACTGTATGACTTTGGCCTCCACTCAAAGTGTATAACGAACTATTGAAGTAAAATTAAAATTACCATGGAAATCAAATATTCAACATTTACTTAGTTCAACATCATGCTGCTTCTTCTGGATTTGTTTTTTTAAAGCAAAAATTTTAAAAACATTTTTCTACTAGATCAGTATAATTGACCTCTATTAATATGAACAAGAAACTGGAATTTTTATTAGTCTGCAGTGAGTAAATTAAAGCCATATCAATAACAAAAGCAGATAGTTTGGTCAGGTAGGTCTGCCGTCTGTTCCATCCTTCACTACCTGATTCGTGACAGCTACAACAAACACCCAAACAAAAACTACATTGTATAAATTAGGGTAGAATACATTTCAAAGACATGTTGGTTGGAAGCAGGATGGCAGGCAGTGGGAAGACAAGGTATAAATTGGAAATCTAGATGACCAGGTCACATCGCTACACAACTCAATGTGTCAGCATCTTAAGCATGCTCCAGCTTCTTGGATCAGTTAGGATGATATTTATTGGAGTTTAGAAGAATGAGGGTTTCAGGGAATCGCATAGAAACCTATAACATTTCAACAGAACTAGGCAAGGTAAAGGCAAGAATGATACTCCTGATGAAGGAGGCAACCAGAATTGCAGTCTAAGTATGCAGGGAAAGCCATTTAGAACACAGATGCAAAGAAATTTCTTCATCCAGACTGACTTGGAGATGCCGGTGTTGGACTGGGGTGTACAAAGTTAAAAATCACACAACACCAGGTTATAGTCCAACAGGTTTAATTGGAAGCACTAGCTTTCAGACCGCCGCTCCTTCACCGCTTCCAATTAAACCTGTTGGACTATAACCTGGTGTTGTGTGATTTTTAACTTTGTTCATCCAGACTGATGAGCCCGGGAAATCTCGGCCACAGAAAACTAGATTCTTAAGGCTAAACGGTATATGGAGAAAATAAGAATAGGGTACTGAAACTAACAAAATACTGGAGATCACAGTGGGTCAGAAGTCTAGACAGATGATCAGCCATGATTATATTGAGTTGTAGCGCAGACTCAAAGAGCCAAAGGACGTTCTCTGGCTCATGCTTCCAAGTTGTCCTCATTCCAAAATCACTCTGTAATGATTATACAAGTAAAATATGTTTGAAAGACAGAGAACCTTATTCTAAAACTGACAATTCAGAGACCATCTTACCTTTAAAAAACTGTTGCAGTGCTTCATTTTCTCCTAAAACATCCATTGGATAAGTCTTAAGAGCACACGAACCTGAAACTCTTCTCTAAAAATTCTTCAACAAGCTCTCAGGTTCCTCAGCTGTTCAGAAAAGATTACACTCCCAGTTCACATTCAGCAAACTGGTCAAGAGGTACATTTCTATGTTGAACCTGCAGAAGTACAAGTTGTTTTCAATCTTCCTATACAATTTACCTTTGCCCAATTACTGTATTTTTAAAGGTAATATTCGACAGGAAATTGCCAGATCTTCATGGTGATTTATAATATTCCAAGATGGCAAATGATTTTGAATAAGCCCTTCTCGAATAGTCTCAATAAGCCCACTTAATACACAAATTCTTTCCTCATTCTTAATACTTAGACCTTTGACCAGTACCTTCAAACCTTTTTTTTTCCCAATTATTACCATACAAGCAGAACACAGCAATTTACTTTTATTGCATAGGCAGTGAAACTATTACGTAAGTGACAAACTGCGCACTTTGTTAAACTACACTCCTTGTTTCCTGGTTACCAAGGTCAAAGCACTGTTAATAATGAGATATGAAAGGAGGAGAGTTAAAGGGCAAGAACTATTAAGGTAATAGGGTTATTTACTTTCAGAAAAGAATCAATACATGGTTATGAAAAATATGAAAATAGAGGTCTGAGTCATGGAGGTTAATAGCACATAAAAAGACCATTTGACCCATCATGCCTGTGCTAGTCAAAACCAACCTAAGTGTTCTCATCTCATTTTTCAGTACTTGGGCCATGGCCTTGAGTGCTTTGTATCACAAGTATACCGTTTGCAATCATAAACTGTTTAAGCTGCTAAGACTGAGGCCTACTACTTATACCCACGCTTCCACATTGTGTCATCTTGATTGTTAATATCCCAAAAACAAACATGTCTGATTAAATGTTGAACTGGATAAATTAGTTGATTCAGAGGATGACAAAGTTAGAATGCTTGATTTGAATTTCTGGTCTTTCTGTCCTCCCAACAATGATCAATGCTGTGAGATATCATTTCTTGTACTGTACATATGTTTTACCTTTAACAAACAAAATTCCTTAAATGCTAATGCAGGATTTATATTTGTGCATTGTAGTCACATTTTGTATCAGCTGAAGTACAGGGAGCTTACACATTGTAGCTATGGTCTGGACAATGCAATTTGGACAGTGGACCACAGTTCCTTTAAATCATGAAAAATAAATAAGAAAGGCTGAGTTGTCAGATTTTCTTGCAAATCCTTAAATTTCTTCCCTTTAAAAGCAATTGAAGATTGCAGTATGGCAAGTGCAAAAGCACAAAATTCAGACCATTTTTTAAAAAAAGTAGTTATAACGCAAAACTCATTTGGAACTCCCACTGTGGAATAAGTCATCAAAACACTATACTCAGCAACTCTCATCCAAAATTTACACTATTTCCAAACCTATGATTTTCATTGCACAAAAAAACTAAAAAAAAGTTATTGCCAACACTTCTCCTATTTCCTTATTTGCCTCATTTAACAGCCTGGGATACATTTCATCTGGCAGTGGAAACTGATCCAGTTTGAAGCCTTCCAGACCACTCAGAACCTCTTCTCTGTCAATGCTAACTTTGTTAAGCATATCAGTTCTTCTCCCTGATTTCTACATTTACACCAATCTCAAATATATTTTTTAAAGTTCTTTTCTTTATTTTGTTTGCCATTATTCATTCATACCACCTTTTTGCTCTCCTGATTTCTTTAAGTTTCCCCTTGCACACACTATAATCCTCTAGAGCATCTACTGTTTTGGCTTTCAGTATCAGCCATTTCTGTACTATCAAATCATTTTAACATTTCATATGCCTCGATCATACAAACCTTCAATCTTCTATAATCAAGTTTATGCAACTTACTCTTGTATTTTAACTCTCCAGGCCCTACATCATACTAGCAAATTGGCACAACAGCCTAGTGAAGATCCATATATACTTGCTGAAGTGTCCACAACCAAAAGCATTATAGAATCTGACTGAAGACATATTCAACACAAGCACAATGCTGTCGCATTTAATTTCCATCACTTGAGATTAGGGCTAATATTCCATTTCTATACTTGTACATTAGATTTTAATGACACATGATCTTATCACTCCCGCATCTACGATGCAATCCAAGCCTTCATTTCTTTCTGGGCCACCAGGTTGAGAAACATTTCTAACTGATAGATTGGGTCAGAGTCATAGAAGTATACACTACGGAAACAGATCCTCCTGTCCAACTCGTCCATGCCGACCAGAAATCCTAAACTGATCTAGTCCTGTGTGCCAGCACTTGGCCCATCTCCCTCTGCAGATTAAGGTGGGACTGCAGGGTTTTGGCAAGGCCCATTTGATCAAGACGCTGTTGCATTTATCAAGTTAATTGTATGTATTGCTTGTGTGTAAAACAAAACCCCTGTAATTTAGTGAGAAAGAAATAAACTGAGTTGACAAACTGCTGGATGATTTGCAACACAACTGTGAACATGGCGGAAACAATAGCTCACTGCAATAGTCCCATGAATTAAGGGATTTCCACACTTGCACTGTTAAATGTGTGTTAATTTGGCAGCAAAAATTAGGCCTTGTTTCTCTCAATCTTTATAAATAGAAGGCCACTTATGTTTCTTCAGTGTTCAACCTGATGGCCCAGAAAGAAAATAAATGATGGACGCTCACAGATACTGTGCTTTTCCTAGGGATTTTTAAATATGAAAGAAACAGTTGGTTCAAAAGATCAGGTTAACATTAGGATCTAGAATAAAGGCAGCAGGTTTTGAATGAGTGAGTGGGGCAGAAGTGGCCCAAATGTAATTTAAGTTTGTATATACTTAGTGACCAAGTGTGTTGTTTCAAGCCTCACATGAAAACCTTGGGCATTCACTATGCTCTAGGCCCAAACTCTAGCAGCTTCTTCAACAACCCACCAAATTTCTTTCTCACATGATCAGAATTTTCTGAAAATACTGCTTTTCCCATTAGAGATTCTGTCCACCTTTCTCCTCCTCGTACCACTTGCGACCAATCATACAGACCTCAACTTGTGCCTCATACACCAGAGAGCTGGCTACTCAATGTCTGCCTGCTAGATAGTTAATCTGGCTAGTTGTCAGGCAAGATAACGCAAGGTTTTTTTGGAGAGAAGTCTGAAGATTGGAAGAGCCTCTATAGCCCATCCCTATTGGGTTCATTGCTGGGCATTAGAATTCCATGTACCCTTCTCCCTACCCCATTGAAAACTAAAGCCATCAAATACTTAGTAAGTTCAAAAAGCAAAAGTTGTTAAATGATGAGCCTTCAAACAGGACCATAAGACACAGAATTTATAGCAAAAGATTAGTGTCGTGCAACTGAAATGATATCTTGAACAAACCTAGATGACTGTTAAGTCTTTTATCATGGATAGCAGGTTTCGGTTCATTAAAACATAAATCTCAGAACTACTTTTAAGTTATCTCAAGAATGTGACTTAAGAGTCACAGGATTAAAATCACAGTTAACAGAATTAAAAAAGGAGATTCAGTGAACACAATATGTTCGATTTTTGAAGGTTTCTGATAAACTTCCCCACAAAACGCTGGTAAGCAAAATTAAAGTACATGGGATAGGAAGCAAATTTGGTTTCCTAACTTCAGGAAGGATATTATTGGCATTAAGTAAATGAAAACAGAGACTGATTAGCAAGGTTAGATCTCATTGAATAAAGGGAGAACTAGCCATTTGGATACAGAACTAGCTCAAGAGGTAGAGGGTGGTGGTGGAGGGTTGTTTTTCCAGAGTGGAGGCCTGTGACCAGTGGATCTACTTTTGTCATTTACATAAATGATTTGGATGCGAGCATAAGAGGTATAGTTAGTAAGTTTGCAGATGATACCAAAATTGGAGGTGTAGTGGACAGTGAAGGAGGTTACCTCAGATTACAACAGGATCTTGATCAGATGGGCCAATGGGCCGAGAAGTGGCAGTCGGAATTTAATTCAGATAAATGTGAGGTGCTGCATTTTGGGAAAGCAAATCTTAGCAGAACTTATGCACTTAATGGTAAGGTCCTAGGGAGTGTTACTGAACAAAGAAACCTTGGAGTGCAGGTTCATAGCTCCTTGAATGTGGAGTTGCAGGTAGATAGGATAGTGAAGAAAGCATTTGGTATGCTTTCTTTTATTGGTCAGAAGTTGGGAGGTCATGTTGCGGCTGTACAGGACATTGGTTAGGCCACTGTTGGAATATGGCGTGCAATTCTGGTCTCCTTCCTATCGGAAAGACGTTGTGAAACTTGAAAAAGTGTTCAGAAAAGATTTACAAGGAAGTTGCCAGGGTTGGAGGATTTGAGCTATAGGGAGAAGTTGAATAGGGTAGGGCTGTTTTCCCTGGAGTGTCGGAGGCTGAGGGGTAACCTTATAGAGGTTTACAAAATTATGAGGGGCATGGATAGGATAAATAGACAAAGTCTTTTCCCTGGGGTCTGGGAGTCCAAAACGAGAGGACATAGGTTTAGCGTGAGAGGGGAAAGACATAAAAGGGACCTAAGGGGCAACTTTTTCACACAGAGGGTGGTACGTATATGGAATGAGCTGCCAGAGGAAGTGATGGAAGCTGGTACAATTGCAACATTTAAGAGGCATTTGGATGGGTATATGAATAGGAAGGGTTTGGAGGGAAACGGGCCCAGCTCTGGCAGGTGGGACCAGATTGAGTTGGGATATATGGTCGGCATGGACAGGTTGGACCGAAGGGTCTGTTTCCATGCTGTACATCTCTATGACTCTATGATCCTTCAGAAATTCTATGGTACAGCATAAAAATACAAATGACCAAAGTTCAGAATAGCATGCTCACAATATGACAAGTATAACAAAAATTGTACACATCAAATTCTCCTGGTAATTCAGGAGCATTAATATTCCCAATTATACAATAACATGAGCAGATAATCTTCAAAACTGCAAATTAACATTTACCAAACATATTTATTGTCATTTAGTGCATTTTAAGATTGTTACTGTATCATTAATGCATTTCATATTAGTCAGTTTCATGTCTTAATTTGTCTTAGATTTGCATTACAAAGTGTTGTATTCAGAAAATACACTGTATTTAAAGTGCACAATGTCAAATCAATAACTCAACCATTATTAACTAATATTGAATGAAAATGATGCAAAGTTTGATTGCTTTACAGTGAATGAAAGCCACACATCCTGTCAAATTATTTTGAAATATTCCTTATGAAAATAGAAAGCCAATACACACAAAGCATTTAGTTCTCTTGCAAACATGTTGCAGAACAGTTAAGAGGTCAACATTTATTTCAGCTGTTTTCATTACACACAATTTATTTTCTATGCAATGCCACTGATACAGTCGCAAATATTCTCTAGTCCTTCAAATGCCCGAAACTAAATGCAAATAACAGAAAGAATATTTTCCAGTCCATTGTCATTTGTTGAAATTAACTACCCTTGTAGTACTTAAGCACAACTATTAAAAACAAAATCAGAGATGGTAGGCCGACTACAGAAATAAATATTTGGAGAATAAGTCTTAGGAACTACATCATTGTTGATCGTTTGAGTAAAACTCATGCATTTTTTCCAATGGCTGGACTTCAGAGTTCCTCCTTGTAAAATCCCAGTTTGGCTAGTGACATTTCCTTCCTCAGATGCATCACTTCCCAAAACATTTGTTCAACTGTAAAAACAAAATGCAAACAGAAAAATATAAATTTTATATATATAGATAACTCTCACATAAGAACATAGATGGAGGAGTAAGTTATTTGACACTTCATAATTGCTCCAACAGTCAATAAGATCATCCTTGATCCAGTCTGTGCTTTAATTCATTTTTCTACCCATACCTCAAAACAAATTTGTCTAACCCAACTTGAATACACGCATTGACCCAACCTTCACTGCTCACTGGGGATGAGAATTCCAAATTCGAACATCACATCTTTGAGCAAACTTTAATCATGGCTGCTAAAATCTTCTTTTACTTGGTCATCATTTCTGACTGATTGTGGTTCTTCAAAATGGCTTGGGATGTTCTTTAAGATTAAAGCATCCATATAAACGCAAATTATTTTTGTTTTCTTTAATAATAAGAGAATGCCAATTAAGGGAGAAAAAAAAATAAAGAATTCCTATATCAGCAAGTCCATAAGCAGGAAAAACAGCACAAACTGGGAACTGAGAAGATGGGAGGTGAGAATTTAGATGTGAAGGGAGGGAATGGCTGGTTGATGGAAAAGTAAAATACACCTGTATGAACTTGGAAAAAGAGGTGCAACAAAGAATGCTTCTGTGCCACTGCGACAATCCAATACACAATAAAGGGCACAAAAGCATATGAACAATTTCTTGGCAAGGAAGCTTTTTTATTACAAGTCCCTCCTGTATAAGCAGAAAGGTTTGGGTAGACCTGTGGAGACAACTCAGAATGCTTCACAGTTAACTCCATAGGTAATTTGTTTTGAATCAACAACTTCTTTTTTGAATTCATTGAGCCACTTTTGCTAGTTTCCTACTTGAACTTTATTTCGATACTGCTACTATTTTGAAAGTTGCAATTTCAGTGTCAGATACCACCACAACCACTTAAAAATTGCGCATGTTTTGGGACCTTAGAAAAGCAAGTTCATAATTTGCTTTGGGACTAGGTCAGTTTGGGAAACCTTGTTGGTATGAAGGAGTTGGACTGAAGGGTCGGTTTCTGTGCTGTATGATACTATAACTCTGGTGCACCCTTAACAGTCAAAAAAAAAAAGGGTTTAATTGCAATTGCCATTTTCAAAATAATCACTTACCATCTTGCTGTTTAACAAGACCCTGCTGAATATACCGAATATAAGTGAAGAAGTTGCATACAGACATAATCTAGAGGGCAAGACAGAAAAAAAAACTATGTTTGTACCAGAATTATACCAATTATCTGATTTACAGAATTAAAGTACAATGATACTTTTTGAATATACAGAAGGTGAAACATTCCTTACCCTGTATCTACAAAATGGTGAAACATAGTAATAACTACTGGAATCTCCCAATTTTATTCGATGCTTACACGTTTTAGTTTGACCACTTAGAGCACATTTTCTGTGAAAATAGTATGGCAGAATAAGAGAGATGAAGCAAATTCAAATCATATTATGTAATCATCATCAAAACTTAATAGCTGGAGATTCGCTCCAGTGAAGCTAAGGCACAGGAAACTATATGCTAACCAAAAATCATTGAAGGGATAAACATACATATTTAAATGTATACCAGAACTAGGAACGCAGGAAGACCTCTTATTTTCAATATTTCCTTACTAAACCAATGGTGAGGAACCCTTGAATTGAAAGAGCAAATGGAGTGTTTGCTGTAATAAAAAAAAAAGTGATTTGAGGCAATTATTGGCCAAACTATTTAATTATTAGAACCTTAGAGTATAGGTATTCAATAATGTCTTCAATAACTTGTTTATTTTGTTCATTTTCAAGACACAGGTATTACCGAAATGGCCAGAATTTGTTATCCACCCCCAGATGTTCCTGAAAGATGGCAAAACAGTTTTTCTTACACCACTGCAGTTCACATAGCGAAGGTATCCCCACAGAATGGTTAGATAGCAAGTTCCAAGATTTTGAGCAAGTTACTTTAAAAGAAATGGTGATGCATGCTCAGGTTTGCATGGTGTGGGTTTACATGGGAACTGGAGATAGTGGCATTCTTATTCACCTCCCACCCATGTCCATCCAGATAGATTATTTTACCAATTACAGTTTTCTGATCGAAACATGAAAATGCTGGAGAACCTCAGCACATTTGGCAACAGCTGTGAAGAGAGAAACAGAATTCCAAGTTTCAATTCTGCTATTACTCTTATTCAAAACTGAAAGGGGATGGAAAATGGTTAGTTTAATGTTGTTGAAGGGGGAAGGAGGAGCGAGTGGAACAGATGGCAAGTATGCCCAAAGCCCAAGGCAAAATGAGTCCTAATGGTGGAAAAGGATAAATAGAAATGTAAAATAGGTGTAAATTATAGGTGTTAGAAAGGAGTAAGTGAACCTGCTCTGCTAAGAGCAAAGTCAAGAAATCAGCAGGGGTAGAATCAAAACAAAGCAGAGAGAGAGATCATGCTCTGAAGTTGTTGAAATCAATGTGGAGTCCTGAAGACTGTAAAGCACCTAAGTGGAAAATGAGCTTATGTAGAACTTTGCTGGAAGACTACACCAAACACAAGATGGAACTGTTAGCATGGAAGCAAAAAGATTTTTATTAAAAATGCCAAGCAAATGGAAGATCAATGTGATTCTTGTGGAGAGCTCAGAGGTACTCTGCAAAGCAGTGAAGCAATCTGCATTTGGTCTTGGCATAGGCAAAGAGAGAATTTGCTGATCACCAAGCTAAAAATGTTTTGCTGGAAAAGCGCACGTCAGGCAGCATCCAAGGAGCAGGAGAATCAACGTTTCGGGCATGAGCCCTTCTTCAGGAATGAGGAAAGTGTGCCAAGCAGGCTAAGATAAAAGGTAGGGACTTGGGGGAGGGGCGTTGGAAATGCGATAGGAGGAAGGAGGTTAAGGTGAGGGTGATAGGCCGGAGTGGGGGTGGGGACGGAGAGGTCAGGAAGAAGATTGCAGGTTAGGAAGGTGGTGCTGAGTTCGAGGGATTTGACTGAGACAAGGTGGGGGGAGGGGAAATGAGGAAACTGGAGAAATCTGAGTTCATCCCTTGTGGTTGGAGGGTTCCCAGGCAGAAGATGAGGTGCTCTTCCTCCAGCCGTCGTGTTGCTATGGTCTGGCAATGGAGTCGTCCAGGGACCTGCATGTCCTTGATGGAGTGGGAGGGGGAGTTGAAGTGTTGAGCCACGGGGTGGTTGGGTTGGTTGGTCCGGATGTCCCAGAGGTGTTCTCTGAAACGTTCCGCAAGTAGGTGACCTGTCTCCCCAATATAGAGAAGGCCACATCGGGTGCAGCCCAAGGGAAAGACAACGGAATGAGGACATGCCACAACCCAAAGGACTAGCCACACTACCATACGTCAAAAACATTTCTGAACTGACAGCCAGACTACTGCGACCACGAGGACTCATAACAGCACACAAACCAACAGCCACTCTCGGACAACAACTCACCAGGACGAAGGACCCGATACCCATCATGAGCAAAACCCCATGCAAGTGTACAAAATCCCATGCAAGGACTGCACAAAACACTACATAGGACAAACAGGAAGACAGCTAACGGTCCGCATCCATGAACACCAACTAGCCACGAAACGACATGACCAGCTATCCTTAGTAGCCACACACTCAGATGACAAGCAACATGAGTTCGACTGGGACAACACTACTATTATAGGACAAGCCAAACAGAACAACCAGGGAATTTCTAGAGGCATGGCACTTATCCACAGATTCAATCAATCAATAAGCACATCGACTTGGACCCAATATATTGGCCACTGCAGCGGACAGCTGGAACTGACAACCGGAGGCGGCAGATACAAATCACTATAAATGCCGGAAGAAACATCACAGAAGCGCTTCACAGGAGGCTCCCAAGCACTGAGGATGTCACCTAGACAGGGGACGAAACGTCTTCAACACAAACTCCCAGCTCGGCGAACAGAACCACAACATGTATATGGAGGTTGGTGAGGTGGTAGGTGAGGACCAGTGGGGTTCTGTCCTGGTGGCGATTGGAGGGACGGGGCTCAAGGGCGGAGGAGCGGGAAGTAATCACCAAGCTAGCATTCTAACAATCCCTTAGATGTCTTCTGAGAGGGAGAGACAGGGCATAGGAGAGAGAGAGAGAGAGAGAGAGAGAGAGAGAGAGAGAGAGAGAGAGAGAGAACGCGCAAAGGGGGCAGGGGACGTGCACGCGAGGCGTGATAGAGGGTGGGAGGGGGGGGGTGTGCAGGAGCTGCTGTGAGGGAGGGGCGGGGGTGCACGAATCGTGATGGAGGGGCAGCGCGTGCAAGCCAGTGGAGGCTCTACACGCGAGAGACAGCGCGCAAGCGTGTGGATGGGGGGTTGATGGTGGTTAAAGATATTCCAAGTAAAAGCTCACGTGTGTCCCTGTAAATGAAAGAAATCTTTCACCTCCATAAATGTTCTGTGTAACTCAAAAAAAACTGCACTCTTGGGGATGCGTGTTTCCGGCATCATTTATTGCCCAACTCTAGCTTGCCTCAAGGTGGTGATAGCAGGCAGCTTCTTTGAACCAAAGTAGCTTACTAGGCTACTTAAAAGGGCAGTCAGAATTAATTAATTCCTTTGGCTTGGCAAAAGTGAAATACTGCAGATACTGGGAACGTGAAATAAGAACAGAAATGCTGGAAAACTTAACAGTACTGATAACAGCTGTGGAGACAAAGAAAAGTGAGCATTTCAGGTTGACAACCTTTTACCAGAACTGAGCAGAAAGAGAGATTTAAGAGTTCTTAAAACAAGCAGAAGGTGGGAGGAACAGAGGCGATCTTTGATAGGATAGTGCCAAAGGAAATAAAATAGTAAAAGATTCAATGACAACAGCCAAAAAGGGTAGCAATAAATATACTGAATCAATTAAGGTTGCATCTAAATGGGGTATGAAATCCTATTTTAAAAATCTGAATGCAACATGAAGGGATAAAGGAATATGACAAAGATAAAGCAGCAAAACGCCCATATCTCCTCTCACCCCTCACCCTCCCTTACAAACCATGATAACATTTCCCTTTATCCTCACCATCCACTCCCAGACTTCATACTCAATGCATCAGCCTTCCTGGTTTCCACCAGCTCCACTACAAAGTAACCACTGAAGACATTTCCACTGCCTTCCTTTTCTTCATTCTGCAGAGATTGTTGATTGCATTTCCCAGTCACTGCTTACATATCCATCCTCCCCATTCAAGAAATACAGCACCTGCCTTTGCACTTTCATTTTTTTTTCACCATCCAAAGCCCCAAACACTCCAAGTGATATGGAGAATTTTGTACTACTTTCAATTAAACAACCATTTCTCTTCAGTTCTGACAACAAGTCAGAGTCATAGAGATGTACAGCATGGAAACAGACCCTTCCGTCCAACCCGCCCATGCCAACCAGATATCCCAACCCAATCTAGTCCCACCTGCCAGCACCCGGCCCATATCTCTCCAAACCCATATTTATATACCCATCCAAATGCCTTTTAAAATGTTGCAATTGCACCAGCTCCACCACTTCCTCTGGCAGTTCACTACATACACGTCCCATCCTGTGTGAAAACGTTGCCCTTTAGGTCTCCTTTTATATCTTTCCCCCCTCACTCTAAACCTATGCCCTCTAGTTCTGTCCACTACACCTCCAATTTTGGTGTCATCTGCAAACTTACTAACAGTACCTCTTATGCTCACATCCAAATTATTTATTTAAATGACAAAAAGTAGAGGACAAGCACTGATCCTTGTGGCACTCCACTGATCACAGGCCTCCAGTCTGAAAAACAACCCTCCACCACAACCCTCTGTCCTCTACCTTTGAGCCAGTTCTGTATCCAAATGGCTAGTTCTCCCTTTATTCCGCGAGATCTAACCTTGCTAACCAGTCTCCCATGGGGAACCTTGTTGAACGCCTTACTGTGAAGTCCATATAGATCACATCTACCGCTCTGCCCTCATCAATCCTCTTTGATACTTCTTCAAAAAACTCAAATCAAGTTTGAGAGACATGATTTCCCCACGCACAAAACCATGTTGACTATCCCTAATCAGTCCTTGCTTTTCCAAATACATGTACATCCTGTCCCTCAGGATTCCCTCCAACAACTTGCCCAACACCGAGGTCAGGCTCACTGGTCTATAGTTCCCTGGCTTGTCCTTACCACCCTTCTTAAACAGTGGCACCATGTTGGCCAACCTCCAATCTTCCAGCACCTCACCTGTGACTATCGATGATACAAATATCTCAGCAAGAGGCCCAGCAATCACTTCTCTCGCTTCCCAGAGTTCTCGGGTACAACTGATCAGGTCCTGGGGATTTTATTGACCCAAAACATTAACTATGATTCTCTCCACCGATGCTGCCTGACTTGCTGAGCTTTTCCAACCTACCTTTAATCTTATTTCACTATAATCAGATGTAGGCCAGACTAGGTAATGACAGCTTTCAATCAAACCAGCTGAATTTCTACATCAATCTAACAGCTTCAGTTTTTTTTTAAAAACTGAACCAAATAGTCATTTCCAGGGTTCTTTTAAAATAAGTTCAAACTATCAATATGCTTGTCCAAGAGCAATAACTACATAATTTACTCATTCTAATGACACCTTTTCATCATCTTCAAAATGCTTATTTTTTTCTAATTCTTCCTACAACTTGTTCCTGAAATGTGGCAGATTTTTTTTTTTTAAGAAATTGTCACATCCCGTGCTGTATTTCCCATGGCACAGCTATGCTGAAAATTAAGACCATAAGACATAGGAGTGGAAGTAAGGCCATTCGGCCCATCGAGTCCACTCCGCCATTCAATCATGGCTGATGCGCATTTCAGCTCCACATACCAGCGTTCTCCCCGTAGCCCTTAATTCCTCTAGACAACAAGAATCTATCAATCTCGGCCTTGAAGACATTTAGCGTCCCGGCTTCCACTGCACTCCGTGGCAATGAATTCCACAGGCCCACCACTCTCTGGCTGAAGAAATGTCTCCGCATTTCTGTTCTGAAATGACCCCCTCTAATTCTAAGGCTGTGTCCACGGGTCCTAGTCTCCTCGTTTAACGGAAACAATTTCCTAGCATCCACCTTTTCCAAGCCATGTATTATTTTGTACATCTCTATTAAGTCTCCCCTTAATCTTCTAAACTCCAACGAATACAATCCCAGTATCCTCAGCCATTCCTCATATGTTAGACCTGTCATTCCAGGGATCATCCGTGTGAATCTCCGCTGGACACGTTCCAGTGCCAGTATGTCCTTCCTGAGGTGTGGGGACCAAAACTGGACACAGTACTCCAAATGGGGCCTAACCAGAGCTTTATAAAGTCTTAGTAGTACATCTCTGCTTTTATATTCCAACCCTCTTGAGATAAGAGACAACATTGCATTCGCTTTCTTAATCACGGACTCAACCTGCATGTTTACCTTTAGAGAATTCTCGACTAGCACTCCCAGATATCCCTTTGTGCTTTGGCTTTATTAATTTTCTCACCATTTAGAAAGTAGTCTATGCTTTTATTCTTTTTGCCAAAGTGCAAGACCTCGCACTTGCTCACGTTAAATTCCATCAGCCATTTCCTGGACCACTCTCCCAACCTGTCTAGATCCTTCTGTAGCCTCCCCACTTCCTCAGTACTACCTGCCTGTCCACCTAACTTCGTATCATCGGCAAACTTTGCTAGAATGGTCCCGGTTCCCTCATCCAAATCATTAATATATAATGCGAACAGCTGTGGCCCCAGCACCGAACCCTGCGGGACACCGCTCGTCACCGGCTGCCATTCTGAAAAAGAACCTTTTATCCCAACACTCTGCCTTCTGTTAGACAGCCAATCCTCAATCCATCCCAGCAGCTCACCTCGAACACCATGGGCCCTCACCTTGCTCAGCAGCCTCCCGTGTGGCACCTTATCAAAGGCCTTTTGAAAGTCTAGATAGACCACATCCACTGGGTTTCCCTGGTCTAACCTACATGTTACCTCTTCAAAAAATTCCAACAGGTTTGTCAGGCATGACCTCCCTTTACTAAATCCATGTTGACTTGTTCTAATCAGACTCTGCTCTTCCAACTGTCATAATGCAGAAAATGATCGCCACGCAACATACTACAACATAAACAACAGGTATTTTGAAGAATCTCTTGCTCTGGTCAGTGAATTTGCTTTACAAATAAATTCACCATTTTTTATAGTATTTGAACTACTTATTTATTATGGTGTCAATGTGTTTTGTGTAAAGCTATTACACATATCAGCACTTCTATTCAATATGGATGAATTTTGTCAATAGATTACAAATGTGACAGCAATTTAATGCAATGAATCTGAAGAACATGCCCGAATCAGATCCTCAGTTTCTAGCCACTAATAGCTTAATTTTTAAGGTTTGCTGCATTTTTGTATGAAAGACATTTGCATTCAAAACGTAATTTCTCTGGTTTCTAAAGATACATTTTTGTGAATTAGTAATTAATTTACTGAACCAGAGACAAACTACTTAAGAATACTGCCTTCTGTAAAATTAATAGATGACTGGAATCCTTTTGCCTTTTAACAAATCACATAGGCATTATGCAGCAATGTTCTCAAAGAAATATCTTTCAGCATGTTAAGACATCACAAAGTGATTCATAATCAGTAAATTGGTTTTTGATGCAAAACTCGTTGGATAAGTAGATGGTTGGAGATACCTTGCCTTATGCCGTTACGTCTCAAGAATTTTTTTTTAAAAAAACTCACTATAATCTAGCAGTGAGAAATTACTCTATCAAACAGGCATCAAAACAGTCATGATTTGGAGATGCCGGTATTGGACTGGGGTGTACAAAGTTAAAAGTCACACAACACCATGTGTAGCTAGCTAACACCAATTGTTACAGCTAACCTGAGAATGCAACTTTTTTAAAAAAAGGTTTTGTGACTTACACAT
The DNA here is from genome assembly GCF_037043375.1 of Chiloscyllium plagiosum. Lineage (NCBI taxonomy): Eukaryota > Metazoa > Chordata > Chondrichthyes > Orectolobiformes > Hemiscylliidae > Chiloscyllium > Chiloscyllium plagiosum. Next base: position 21,321,493 of record NW_028270157.1, on the reverse strand, counting down.
GAAAGAAGTGAAACTACCATGGTATTCGAACAGATGAAAGACTCAACAGACAATCAAGGTATTTTTCAATGTATAATTTCAGTTACATCACACTGTAAATTTTTGCTATAAATTCTGTGCCTTACAATTGTGTCCTCCACAATCACCTGATGGAGGAGCAGCACTCCAAAAGTTAGTGTGCTTCCAATTAAACCCGTTGGACTATAACCGGGTATTGTGTGATTTTTAACTTAGCATCAAAAGAGGGCATGGATTTCTCAAAGAGGTAATGCACCCAAATGGAATGTGTTCTCTACAAAATACCATTCTTCCCATCGACCTAACAAGTTACTTTGCAACTGTTGGCACCAGAATAATGTCTACTTATATGTACTTGCCACATGGAGGAATTGGATATCAGTCAGAAGTGCAAGTCATGGTCAACTGCTACCCAATTGAGGGGAACTGTTTCTATATCCACCTGGCATTAGTTGAGCTCAAACTACCACAATATTCTACAACACTATTAAATGTATTGTACACTATTTACATTTATCACATTATTAAAATTGTTGCATTACCCTAATAAAACAAGGCTCTTAACAATACTGAAGTACCATTCTTGGGCCACAAATTTACAACCTTCAGCCTCTCAATCCAGATGTTCAGCAGTTTTTTTAAAATTCAAACTTTGCATATTACATGATAATAAATGTCTGTCAATGTTTTTGTAATTGTGTTTTTTGTTTAAAATAAACCTTAGAGGGATGATAGTAAAACTAATTTTGGTATTCTAGAGAATCAATTGATCAAGAAAGATACAATGTTAATTGCTCACTGGTTACACAAAGTGCAAAAAATAACTTACGTTGCAATTTCAGCTCTCCATCCACTATACAGAGAGGTGGGGGGAAAGGCATCAGGATGCAAAACGATAGGAAAGAAAAAGAAAAAAAGCAGCTTCAGCAAAGCAAAGGATAAAGATGAGTTTGTTTTTCATGCAAAAGAAATCTTGAGTATTTTAGTTTTGAAACTGCTCTAATCACAAAATAGGAAAATTTATTGTTGCTTCATATACAGAGCTCGATTATTACTGGAAGGTGTAACAGGCTGTCAAAGCTTTTCATCTTGCATCTATCAGGGCATAATTGCAAGAATATTACATTTTAAAGGAAAAATGGTCTATATGACATAAAACAAGCAGGTGCTGATTGGAAGACGGGTGGATAAGTGGCACTGCCGCAGAGAATGCACCAGGAAACACATGGCAGACAAGCTTTTATTTCAATTCATACCTAGCAAGTCAGATGATTGAATTATCCCCATGTGGAACACACCAGGGAATTACTATCCCTCAAGCTTTTGTTTCGTTACTAATGTGGATGTTCGTTTTGTGATGCAAAAGACAATGTCTTGTGTTTGCGATTATATGCAGTTTCTAGCACACAAATGGCCTACACTTCAAGACCCAAATAATTTAAATTTGTTTTAGTGCTATTCTTAGCAGAATCAAAATCAGCCAAATAACTGGTGAATGTATCAAACAGCACATCTCTTTCACAGTTCATATCGGGCAGGGTCACTGATCATACTCAACCAGTCCATGCTTACAAAACACATAATAGATATCTAACATTAGACAGGTTCTGAAATTGGACAGCACATGCTAAACAAACCAGATTGACTAGGGAACCTGAAGCATGGGAACAGAGGCTCAGGATAAGGGGCATTTAAGGCTGAGACAGGAGAAATTTCTTCACAGGATCATAAATCTTTGGAATTCTTTATCCTAAAGAATTGTGGATACTCCTTTTTATAGTATTGTATAATGAGATAGAAGATTTTTCATTTCTCGGGGAAAGAGAGGGAAAACGGGAGTGGGTCAAAAAGTGAACTTCAGTCTGAGGATCAATAAAGATTCTATTAATACTGGAGCAAGCTCAAAAGGTCTATTGGTCTATTAATGTTCCTATTTCCTATGTTGAAATTGGGGATAAATTTCAGATCAGCAGTAATCTATATGACTGAAGTTATTTCCTTGGCAAACTCAAGTGACCCCGATAGCATCTCAGTACATACTGCCTGCTTATAACTGCTTCCATATTTGACCTGTAATGAGAGATATTGAGCCCAATTCTGTGCTCAATGAAACATACTTCAACACCCTGACTGAATAAATTAACTTCCTTCTATTCTCAGTCAAAAGATGATCTGGAGGTACCAGTGTTGACTGGGATGAACAAGGTCAGAAGTCACAACACCAAAGTATTGATGAACAGGTCTATTTGAAATCACAAGCTTTTGGAGCACTGCTCCTTTGTTAGGTGATTTCACCTGACGAAGAAACAGCGGTCCGAAAGCTTGTGATTTCAAGTAAACCTGTTGGACTATAACCTGGTGTCGTGTGACTTCTGATTCAGTCAAAAGACGACTACTTGATGTTTTGCAACAAAGGAATTACCAAAATCATTTTTAACAAAATCCCTGGAAATAACTTCATCATATGCAATTTTAGAGAAGGTGATGGCCTAGTGGTGTTATCACAAGATCATTAAATCAAGAAACTCGACTAACCTTCTGGGGAACATTCCCGCCATGCCAGATGGTGGAATTTGAATGCAATAAAAATTTGAAATTAAGAATCTGACGATCGGGAAACCATTATCAATTGTCAGAAAACCTTGTCAGTTCAATAATGTCCTTCAAGGAAGGAAATTTAACTTCTTCACCTGATCTGTCCTACATGTGACTCTAGACTCACAGCAATGTGGTTGACTCTCAACTGCACTCAAGTGTCGAGTGTGAGATGCTAGAAAAGCACAGCAGGTCAAGCAGCATCCGAGGAGCAGGAACATCGATGTTTTTGCCTGAAACGTTGATTTTCCTGCTGCTCGGATGCTGCCTGACCTACTGTGCTTTTCCAGCACCACACACTCAACTCTAAATCTCCAGCATCTGCAGTCCTCACTTTCACCTGCACTCTTAAATGGCCTAGCAAGGCACTCAGTTGTATCAACCACTACAAAGTCTCAAAGAAACAAAACCAGACCACCTAGCATCAACTTAGGCACCGGCAAAGAGAAAAGTAGAAACAGTTTTGTCCTCCTTACTGACATGTGGGAGCTAGTGCCAAAATTGGGAGAGCTGGATAAGAATGGGTATGAGGGCAAACTCTTCACTGGTTAGAGTTATACCGAGCACACAGAAAGATGGTTGTGGTTTTTGGAGGTCAGTCATCTCAGCACCAGGTCATCTCTGCAGGGGTTCCTCAGGGTAGTGGACAACGCACAACCATCTTCTGCTGCTTCAACGATCTTCACTCAAAAAAGGTCAGAAATAGTGATGTCTGCCAATGATTGCACATGTTCAGCACCATTCCGGACTCCTCAGATACTGAAGCATCCATGTTCAAATACAAAAAGACCTGGACAGTAACAGTCGCGCCACACAGAGGCCAGGCAATGAGCATCTCCAAAAAGCGACAATGGCAACATTCAATGGTGTATCACTAAATCCCCCAATTAACAACATTCTAGGGGTTACCACTGACCAGAAACTCCACCGGACTCACCACATAAACACATCAGCTACAACAGCAGGTCAGAGACTAGGAATACTGCAGCAAGTAACTTGCCTCCTGATTCCCCAAAGCCTATTCACTGTCTGCAAGTCACAGGTCAGGAGCATGATGGAATCCCAACCACTTTTCTGGATGGGTGCAGCTCCAACAACACTCCAGAACCTTGACACCATCCAGGACAAACCAGCCTGCTCGAGTGGCACCACATCCACAAACGTCCACTCCCTCCAATGACAGAAGGATTACAACTAAGATGCAACATCTTATTTAATTGTGACTAATTATCACTATTGTGCTTTTATCATGAGTTGTCAACTTCAATTTACACATTTGTTGAACATAGGTTGAAGAATCTGTACAGGTCAATATTCTGCAAAATTCTTGTTTCAAACTTACTGACTTCTTGATTTTAAGATTGTAGAACATAGATTTTCTCTGAATACCCATTAACGTGCAGGTTAGGTGAATTGGCCTGCTAAGTTGCCCGTAGTGTTAGGTGAAGGGGTAAATGTAGGGGAATGGGTCTGGGTGGGTTGCTCTCCGGAAGGTCGGTATGGACTTGTTGGGCCGAAGGGCCTGTTTCCACACTAAGTAATCTAATCTAATATATATTTGAAAAATATACCTAAAACATCCCAGTTAGGTATACTGGCTCTCACTAACTGCAGTAGAGATTGCTAGTTTTACTCAAATCTTTATTTATTCAACATTTCTGTATCATATGGATTGAGCAATATTCATACTAGATCAAAAATCAACTCTTCAACAATGGCTATTTTTCACAGCTTGCTTCATTCCACACAAGGTTGACTCAAGTTCAAACAGTTTCATGAATCAAAACTTGCTATTTCAGTTTGACTTCAAAAATTTCTTCATATTGTGGCATATTTGTCACAAAGAGTGCATATGTAGTTAAACAGAAAATTATATAATGTAGCAAAGTGTGCAGTCAAACACAAAAAATAAAGTTTAAAACAAAATTAGAAATGATGAGTGACAAATATAAATGCTTCTGCAGTGCTGGTATAGGAGGTTGAAATCAATTTTAAATTTTAAAAATCATCCTTGTGATATGGGTATTGCTGACACACCCACAATGTTGTTGACTAGTGAATACCGCAAGTTAACCCAGTAACAATGAACAAAGAGCAATGTATGACCACGCAAGATTGGTACAAGACTTGGTGGGTACACTGTTCTCATTTCTCTATTCTTTTTGTTCTTTTAAGTAGAGGATATCACAGGTTTTGGAGATGCTGCCAAACAAGCCTTGTTAAGGTGCTACAAAGCTTGTCATAGAGAACACAAAATAGTTCAGGCAGCGGATATCTAAATTTAAATATTATGCTGTTTAAGTAGGCATCATGAAAATAGAAATATGCTCATAAGTTTTGAAAACAGTGACTGTTAAAGTAGTTATTGAAATAGACAATTTAAAGTTGTGTGTTAATTAGCCAATCTGATCAAGACATCTGCCAACTTAAAAATACAAAATCAATTTCTGCACATAACATTCTAATATAACCTGGACACAAATCTACCAGATCTAAAATTTTTATATACTGTACACTGCATACCAAAATGAGTAAATTTTCTTGATGTGACTTTTGGCATATGCATAGTTGAGATTTTCCCATTGTTCTTTGTATTCTCTGAGTCACTCAACTTAACATCATACAGTGATCATGTTAGGTATTATTCTCTCAAAGTGCTGCTCATTTGTGGCATTCCTTTTCTCAGAAAGCAATGGAGCCCGATTCATTTAATTTATTCAATTTTAAGTTATGTAGATTCTTGATAGACAAATGAATCAGAATTTTGGGGCAGGGCAGGAGAGGGAAAGGGGTGGTACAGACAGGAGATAGAGCTGAGACAACAATCAGATTAGATATGAACTTATTGAATGGCAGAGCAGGCCCAGGTTTACTTCTGCTCCTAACTCATTATCCTTACGAAATCTAACACAAAGGCAAAATACTGCCGATGTGGGAGCCTGAAATTAAACAGAAAATTTAATTTGAAAAGAAAATTCTGGAAATACTCAGATCAACAGGAGCATCTTCATAAACAAAGAGTTAACGGTTCGGATTGATAACTTTGTCAGAACTGAGAAACTTTAGAAATAAAAACATTTTTAAAAAGCAGGGCAAAGCCATTCAGTTCCTGAAGGCTGTCTCGCCCATCTAAAAGATAATGGCTGATTGGAGACAGAAGCCTCAACTTCTCTTAACTCTCAACTCCTTGATATTTCAAAAACCTACCTACAATCATTTTTGAATAGTTTCAGTGACCTAGCCTCCACAATCCTCTGGGGTAGAGAATTCTAGACATTCACTATCCTCAGAGAAGAAATTCCTTTTCATTGGACTTTTAAAAGAAAATTTATTTTATAACAACGGCCCTGGGTTCAAGATTCCCAAACCAGTGGAAATATCTTTCCAACATCTATTCTGTCAAGCCCCCTCAGAATATGGTACCCTTTCTTAAATACAGGGACTGATATTGTACAATCCAGTCCAGGTACAGTCTCACCAGCTCCTTGCACGTCAATAACAAAGATGTCTCTACTTCTGAACTTCAACATTTTAGCAATAAAGGCCAACATTTTACTCGCCTTAAATACTTGCTGCGCCTGCATGGTAACTTTATGTTACATGCACAAGACCGGAGATCTTTTGAGTTTCTGGAGTTTTTCCAATTTCTACATTAAAAATAGCATATTTGTTGATTCTTCCACCAAATGACACAGTCAGAGATGTACAGCATGGAAACAGACCCTTCGGTCCAACCCATCCATGCCAACCAGGTATCCCAACCCAATCCAGTCCCACCTGCCAGCACCCAGACCACATCCCTCCAAATGCTTCCTATTCATATACCCATCCAAATGCCTTTTAAATGTTGCAATTATACCAGCCTCCACCACATCCTCTGGCAGCTCATTCCATACAAGTACCACCCTCTGCGTGAAAAAGTTGCCCCTTAGGTCTCTTTTATATCTTTCCCCTCTCACCCCAAACCTATGCCCTCTAGTTCTGGACTACCCCATCCCAGGGAAAAGACTTTGTCTATTTATCCAATCCATGCCCCTCATGATTTTGTAAATCTCTAAGGTCACCCCTCAGCCTCTGATGCTTCAGGGAAAACAGCCCCAGCCTCTCTCTATAGCTCAATTCCTCCAACCCTGGCAACATCCTTGTAAATATTTTGTGAACCCTTTCAAGTTTCACAACATCTTTCCGATAGGAAGGAGACCAGAATTGCACGCAATATTCCAATCGTGGCCTAACCAATGCACTGTACAACATGACCTCCCAACTCCTGTACTCAATACTCTGACCAATAAAAGAAAGCATACCAAATGCTTTCTTCACTATCCTACCTACCTGCAACTCCACTTTCAAGGAGCTATGAACCTGCACTCCAACGTCTCTTTGTTCAACAACACTCCCTAGGACCTTACCATTAAGTGCATAAGTCCTGCTAAGGTTTGCTTTCCCAAAATGCAGCACCTCGCATTTATCTGAATTAAACTCCATCTGCCACTTCTCGGCTCACTGGCCCATCTGGTCAAGATCCTGTTGTAATCTGAGATAACCTTCTTCGCTGTCCACTACATCTCCAATTTTAGTGTCATCTGCAAGCTTACTAACTATACCTCTTATGCTCACATCCAAATCATGTATGTAAATGACAAATAGTGGACCCAGTACCAATCCTTGTGGCACTCCACTTGACCTCTCATCTTCTGCAATAAACTCCATCTGCCAAGTTTCTGCTCACTCACTCAACCCATCTATATCCCTCGCAAATTCTTTTACACTCTCATGAGAACATGCCCAACCACCTATTTTAGTATCATCAGCAAACCTAGTTATTACAAAATTTGCTCCTCCCTCCAAGCCATACACACAGTTGATTAAAAAGGAACTAGGACTGATCCCTATGGCATGCCACTAAACATGTCTTTTCAACCTGAAAAGGACCTATTAGTCCTGCCTCAGTCTTCTGTGTATCAACTATTTCTCAATCTATGCTAATACATTATATCAAATTCTGTTAGCTCCTACCATATTGTGCAACCATCATTTGCATGTCACCTTATCAAGTGCCTTGTTAAAATCCAAATACATGATAGCCACTGGTTCCCTTTTATGAACTCGGCTTGTTATATCCTCAAAGTATTCTAGCAAATTTGTCAATATTATTTCCCTTTCAGAAAACCATGCTGACTTTGTGTTAAGCTTTTCTAAATATCCAGTTATTTCTTCCTCATTAACAGATTCTAGACCAGTTGATCTAAAATCTGTTGCTGGTAAAACGCTATACTTTTCTGCTTTCCTTCAATAGGGGTGTTATTTAGAAGAATGGTCTTTCAATCTTCTGGAACCTTCCTGGACTCCGGTGTTGTGTAAAATTTTTAACAATACCTCCAATATCACTGCAGTCACTTCCTTTAAATTCTTGGATACAGGCTATAGGATCTATTCAACTTGTCTGCCTTTAGTCTCATTAGCTTATTTTGTCCCATGTTATAGAGACTGTACACAACATTTCCTTCCATTAGTACTTTGCTTACCTTACATTTTTGGGATATTTACTGCATCCTTCACCATGAAGACCAACGCAAAGTTAGATTATCTGCAACTTTTGTGTTTCCTGTTATCAATTCCTCAGTCACACCTTCCCCACACTTTAGCTATTCTTAAATATACATGAGAAGTTTTTACCAATTGTTTTGATATTTCTTCCCAATTAACATCCCTCATTAGCTTTTCAGTCACCTGCAGGTGGTTCCTAAAGAAACCCCAGTGCTCTAGCTGACTACTAATTTTCTGCCATTTTGTACACTGTAGTTTGATTGTATACGCTCCTTGACTGCCTTGTGAACTGCTACTTTTTGACTGGAATAAATATTGGCTGAGCATTATAAATATGTTAAATGTCTGCCACCACTCATTTACAGATGACTTTCTTCTCAGTCTACTTTCTCACTCTGTTTTAGACAGCTCTTTCTTATCTCTCTTTTCCTTTACTTAAGGACTTTGGTTTGGGATCCAAGTTGATTCAAACTGAATTTCAGATTTAATCATGTGATTGGTACCCCCTAAAGGATTTTTAAATATGAGATTTCCAATTAATTTTATTTCATTACATATTAGATTTAAAACAACTTGTTCCTGGGCAGGTTGTGTAATCTGCTGCTCTAAGAAACAATCCCTAACACACTCTAAATTTGTCTTCCAAGTTATCTTGCCTAACTGATTCGTCCAGTCCATATGCTCACTCGTGACAATCATACTATCCTTTTTACAAGCTTTTATCAATTCATGATTAATGAGATTTTAATTAAGTGAAAGGGAGGGAGGGTGAGAAAAAGGAAGGCAAAGTCTGTGATAGGATGAGACTAAATGGTGAAAGCATAGATGCTGCAAAGCCAAAAAGGTAGAGAAATGAGTCAAGTAAAGAATTATATTTTGAGGTGGTGTGAAGGATTATGATCCACAATTTCAATGCAATAAAAAAAACATTAAAATCGAGAACATCCATGAAAAAAGAAAGAGAGACAGAGATTGTGGTCTGAGATTATTGAACACATTGGAAAGCTTCTCATCAAGGAGTGAAGCACCGATCCTCAAACACAAAGCATACTGGAGACTTGAAGATAGAGAGGTCAGCAAGGAAGCAAGGTGAAGAATTTCAAAAAAAAAAAGTGATTAAATAACAACTGAACAAAACATAGCAATCCATTTTCCTGCATTTGGACTCCCCAGTGCTAAGAAAACTATATTTTGAGCAGCAACTACCCTGATGGACATTATAAATTTGTGGAAAGGAAACATTTTACGCAAGATGGTGGTCACTAAAAACTAGGACAGTTAGCACAGTCGGTCACAGCATGGTGCTAATAATGCCAAGGTTGCGGGTTAGATTCCCATAAGGGCCATCCTCAGTTTTGCACACAAGGCCAAGATAGAGTTACCTGGACCAAGGTAGTCTCTGTCTCTACCTTAAGGGCCCTCTTGTGGTGCAGTGGTAGTGACCATAACCCTGGACCAGAGGTCCAGGTTCAATTCCAGAGGTGTATAACAACATCTAAGTAGATTAAAGAAAAAAAAAATCAGTTTTTTAAAAAAGTAACACAATTGATGTACAGGTAGCAACCTGGAAGATGTACAATAGGTGGAAAGAAAGGGTCAACACGTTAATTATTTGGGTGACTAAGTTCCGAGGGGTGATTCTCAATTCAAACAGATAATCCTAGATAATAAATGCACAATGACCCCTCTTCTTACAGTTTTAGTCTTTAAGCTTCTCTCTCATGTCTGTCTTGTTTTCTGGATCCCTCTCTCATGCAAGCTTGAAAAGAAGAGCCTCTATTATCTTTACTCTTACCCAATGCTCATATTCAACTGCAGCCAAGTGATTTAGCTTATTTTACTTGATCAAATATGAGTGTTATGTTGTTGTTCATAACCATATATAATGCCCTTCAGGGTTTTTACAAGCACTATGTTCTCTTCCTTACGAGCACAAGAGCGTGCGAGCGAGATAGTATTTAAGCAAGGTCTTTTGGCTTTGAGCTGCAAAAAAACTAAAACTTGACAAACTCCCAGAATCCATCACACTCAGCTACATAATGTGCCTCAATTCTAAGATTTCCCACTGTTACCACACAAGCAAGGCAGGCTTGTATTAATTGTTAAAGATTAGTTGTTAATTTCTAGTAATAAAAAAATTGAATTTAATAATGTTTATTCTGGTTAATAAACAAAACTGAACATATCTAGCTTCAAATAATTTTGCTTTAAAACGCTATACTTTTTTAAAAAGTAATTGAAATAAAGCAAGTCTCTGTCTATATGTTTGTACAATGTCTCACTAAGGTTAGCAATCAATGTCTCTTGGGGGTAAACAATTACAGCATTTCCAATATCAAAACAGGTAAGAATTTTCAAAAGCATTTTGAAAGATGTACAGGCTAATACACACAACTCAATGGCCAAATTGTACAATTAGAATTATTTACATCGCAGCTTACATTATAAGTAGTGGCAATGGAAAAATGGTTAATGAAAAACAGGAAATTATGTAGACAGAAATCTCATGCAAACACAAGGTTTCTAACTGACTGCCTGTGGCATTGCATATGGGAAATCAACACCAGGTGTAATCATTGAACAGTGAAGTCAGGGAGTGGAGGTTAATTGGACCCAGAATAAGTCAGTTTCCATTTTCAAATAAGATACAAGTTAATTAATACACATTGAAGTAACCTGGGAAGCAAAAAAGGGAAGTTAATTGCAGCATATCAGTACAGAGGAAAATTCAAACAAAGCCGAACTTCCACAGTTACACCGCTGGCAGGACCATTATTATATCAGAACAATTACATTTACGTAATTTCATTAAAAATGTGAAAATGTACTTTATAATGGATAAAGTTGCCAAATGTAGTCTGCACATATTAAAAAATCTTTAATATTACAACATACTGATATTGAGATTACATTTTAAAATGAGAGGGGTTGTGAACAATTTGAAAATGATAATGCACAGAAAAATCTGGAGCATCTAAACCCTACTATATGCAGAGAAATGATTAGACTTCATAGGTCAAGATCCCATCAATACCTTGCGAAGTTGAACAAATATCCTGGTACAATATGTACAGCAAACCAGTGTTACAAAGGTCTGAATACCAAAGATAAACTCGATGATTTCAAAGAATTCAAGGATGGAGATAATCCCCTCTAGCGACACTCTTACTCAACAAATCATTGTCTTAAGATTCCTGATATCTATTGCTTAAAAGCAACTGAAAATACATGCCATGCCTTAGATTTTTAAGAATTATTCAAATTTGAAAAGAAGTATACATATTTTATCCCAATTTACTCAAAATAATTGTAGGAGGGACACTCAAGCAATAACAACACAAGTCTAACTTTAACTTACTTGGGTCCCCCACACTCCAGCGCAGACACTTTCACAACAGGTAGAGGCTGAAATCCAACTGGTTCAATACTAAGTGTGTTACCTTCCACAGCTTCAAGAATCATTGAAGCTAGCTAAATCAGAGGAAATAATTCTTTTAATATAATATTCTAAAAATCTTAAGTGGAATTACAATATATTAATATTACTTTCACCTTGAATTTAAAATATCGAATATGCATCATGATCCAAACAAACTGATAAAAATGAACACTTTCTCCAATTAAATGTTTGGCTGCTTATACACATAATGGTAATATCCTAGGGAGTGTTGCTGAACAAAGACCTTGGATTTCAGGTTCATAGTTCCTTGAAAGTAGAGTCCCAGGTCGACAGGATAGTGAAGGCGGCATTTGGTGTGCTTGTCTTTATTGGTCAGTGCACTGACTATAGGAGTTAGGAAGTCATGTTGCGGCTATACAGGACATTGGTTAGGCCACTTTTGGAATACTGCATTCAGTCCTGGTCTCCCCGCTACAGGAAGGATATTGCAAAACCTGAAGGATTCAGAAAAGATTTACAAGGTTGGTGGGTTTGAGCTCTAAAAGAGGCGCTGAATAGGCTGGGGCTGTTTTCCTACAGGGTCGGAGGTTGAGGGATGACCTTATAGAAATTTATAAAATCATGAGGGCATAGATAGGTTGAATAGCCAAGGTCTTTCTCTCCCTCCCCACACCAAGGTAATGGACTCCAAAACAAGGGGGACATCGGTTTAAGCTGAGAGGGGAAAGATTTAAAAGGGACTTAAGGGGCAACTTTTTCACGCAAAGAGTGGTGCATGTATGGAATGAACTGCCAGAGGAAGTGCTGCAGGCTGATACAATTACAACGTTTAAGTAGTATCTGGATAGGTATATGAATAGGAGGGGTTTAGAGGAATGTGGGCCAAATGCTGGCAGCAAATGGGACTAGATTAATTTAGAATATCTGGATAGTATTGACGAGTTGGACCGAAGGGTCTGTTTCCATGCTGTACAGCTCTATGACTGCATAGTCAAAACCCTGGAACTGTCTTTTGGGAGACAGTCAGTACTAATCAACTGAAAAACTTGTACTGTCCAGTGATTTTTGTTAGGCATGAGAATCACTTTACAAGGTGGTTAAATCAGTTGAAACCTAAATGAACTTGGAGAACAGGTTTATTAGGCTGAATGGCCTGCTCCTGATTTTATGAGGAACAGTACTCGCAGCTTTACCCACCAGCCACTGATATTGAGGAGAACAATTTTGCAGGATTGACTAAAATTGCCTCAAGACTAATTTTTGAAGATATTAGTGAATAATAGATGTCTGAACAGCAAAAACATTTTGCCATAGTAAGATGTGAACACAAGATATCGAATTGCCAATCTAGCAAAGTTATCAGCTTGAAATAAATTTGCAGAGGAATCAAAATCATTTGCTGTTTCAATACAAAAATATTTTAAAATTAAATAAATTCAAGCACAATTTACTCAGTAAACTAATCTCATTAGTTTCTATGTTGGCAATTTCACTAGATTGTTGCTCTTTCTTACCTCACTTTTTGAAAATGTCAAGCAAGGATATATATCTTCTTTATAGATTCTGTCTAAAAAACAGCAAGTTCTATCAATTGTAGGGTCTTCTTTCCAGGCTTTAAATTCACCAAACAGAAGCGCATCAACCTTTTTAAAAGTTAGACAAGAGGTTGTAAGTAAAGCTAAAATCAAACTGCAAGTTTCTAATTTTGAACAATCCAAAACTTTTTTAAAAAAATGATATTTAACATTGCCATTTAGACTATTAATTGAAGTTTTAATTTACCAACAAATGTACAACAAAATTTGAGAAAGGTTTAGCACATGCACCTACTCTGACTGGATGGTAAGTTTACATAATTACAAGCTCACTTTTCTATCCAATTCTGTGCATGCAATATCTAGTCTCAACATTGTCAAGAAACAATCAAGGACGTTCCGCTTGCAACATCTGTTTCTTTTACTTCCACTGGTTGTTCCAAAACACCATTGGTGAGGCCTGAGTCAGATTATTGCCCAAGATAATAGCAATTCCTTCCATAGGGATTTGACACACTACAACGTATCCACTTTCTAAGACACTCTTTAATCTAACTCCACATAAATGGGACCAGTTTGTAACCGGAGTGTATACGACCAATAGTTTCCTTCATAAGCCCCACTGGAAATCTCATTACCTACCATCAGCAATCAGCTTCCTCTAAGCGTGTCTCAATATCTTTGTTGATTTATCTCCTTGATTAGAAGAAGAAAATATCTTGCCTTTTTAAAGAAAATATACAGATCTTCCAGTGGTCTAATTTTCTTTAGCAATAATCAAGAAATAATTTTCTTGATCTTCTCAAATCATTGCTCCCTTTCTAACAGCTTGAGGGAACATGCTCCACCTGTACTAACAGTACAGTTTTAATACACATTTCCTTTCTGGATATCTGAAGTTTCCTTAGGTATTCCTACTACTGCAGTGTGTCTCCCATTTAATATTCAGCAATTGTCTTCAGTATTGTCTAGACTTACAACAATGGAAGCTTATTTTCTTGATGTCACTTAGGTTCTAAATTCCTTTTTTGTTTGAAAAAATCCCTGCATCCTTCTGTTGTTCCCTAAAACTAGAACAAAAAGCAGTACAACACAGGAACAGGCCCTTCATCCACTAAGACTGCAGCAATGCATGATGCCTTACTAAATTAAAAAACCCCTTGCCTCTACATGGTCTGTAGACATCTACCCTCTGCCTATTCATAAAACTGTCAAGATGCCTCTTAAATGTTGGTACTGTATCCACCTTCACCCTCTCCTCTGGCAGTGCATTTCAGACACTTACCACCCTACCCAAAAAACAACTTACCTCTCACATCTCTTTAAACTTATCTCCTTAAATTTATATTCCCTACTAATTATATTTCTTCCCTGGGAAAAAAAAAGAATCAAGCTATCCATTCTATCCAGACCTCTCAATGTTATCAGGTCACTCCTCACCCTTGGATGTTCAAGTGAAAACAAACCAGGTTTGTCCAATCTTTCCTCATAAGTAATACCTTCCAAACTATGCAACATCCTGGTAAAGCATTTCTGTACCCTCCCTAAAGTATCCACTTTTGGTAATGTGGCAAGCTGAACTGCACGCAAAATTCCAAATGTGGCCTAACAAAAGTTCCAAACAGCTGCAACATGACTTGCTGATTTTTTACACACCATGCCATATGCCTCTTGACCACATTGGCCACTGGTGTTGCCACTTTGAGGCAACAGTAGACCTGTATGCCAGTGGTTAGTACGGCTGCCTCAATGCCAGGGACCCAGGTTTGATTCCAGCCTCTGATGACTGCCTGTGTGAAGTTTATACATTCTCACTGTGAGGGCTTCTGCATTTTGCTCTGGTTTCCTCCCACATTCCAAAAGATGTGCAGGTTAGGTGGATCAGCCATGCCAAATTGCCCCATAGTGTCCAGGTTTGTGTAGAGTTACAGGGAATAAATGGTGGGATGCTTTTCATGTGTTTGGTGCAGACCTGATGGACCAGACAGTCTCTTTCCACACTTTAATGATGCCACTAAAGGTCCCACCATTTATTACATGCATCCCTCCTGCATTAGATCTTCCAAAATGCAACCCATCACATTTGTTCAGATTAAATGCCATCTACTATTTCTCCACTATCTATAACCTGCTGTATCTTTTGGCAATCCCCCTTGCTGTCCACAGCTCCCCCAAATCCGTATCCTCAAAACTTACCAATGAAGCCACCTACATTCTCCTTTATATATTAGAAACAATAGGAGTCCCAACACTGATCCCTTCAGGACACCACCGATCACAGATCTACAGTCAGAAAAACAGCCTTCCATCACTACTCTGAAGAGTATGACTAAGCCAGTTCTGTATCGGTCTTACCAGCTTACTATGGATCCCAGGTAACTTCACTTTTTGTCTCAGCCTGCCATGAGGGACCTTCTCAAAGGCCTCACTGAAGTCCATATTGACAAAATCTAACACCATGCCCTCATCTGTCACTTCCTTAAAAAAACTCAATCAAGTTTGAGAGAGAGAGAGAACTTTCCCCACATAAAGCCATACTGCCTATCGCTAACAAGTCCATACTTTTCCAAATGAGTAAATCCTAAGAAGGCTTAGCAGTGTGTAATTTCCTACTACTGATCCCACAGCATTTCGTTCTCTGATGCAAACTCTACCAATGTCTGATTCGGTTCCTTCCTTCCTTGTAAATTTTAATTATACACTTTAGAGATGAGCACAAACTTTTTATCTGTACATTGCTCCTGACAGCCTGGTGTTCACAGACTTGCTTATCAGGTCACACACACCCATTTAAAATTCCAAACACCTTTTGACCACAACAATTCAAAAGATACTTGCAAAGTTGAAGTAAAATATTTTTTAATGCCATCTTCTGTAAATTTATGCATTAAACTCAGGCTTCTGGTGAAATCAAATCTCTCATTGGAATGAGAATTACCCTCCAAGCTAACTTTTTTTCCCCCCTATTCTAAGCTTTTCTCCAGCCATGTTATCTTATTCCCCTCTCTCTTTGGAGTGCAAGCTCTTTAATAGTTCCATTCCCTTTCCATTTCTTCTAATTAAAGTTTTTTTAAAAATATCTCATCTAAATTTAGATAAGTCAAGCAATGAACCAAATTTCAAGTATCTCAATTTTAATTCTAAAAGTTGGATCAACACTAGTGTCTCATCCTTACAAACCCTGCTTTTGTTTCTAATACCAACTCTATGTGCAGCCTTAGGCCAAGATTTCAAAGGAGAAAGTGAGGACTGCAGATGCTGGAGATCAGAGCTGAAAATGTGTTGCTGGAAAAGCGCAGGTCAGGCAGCATCCAAGGAACAGGGGCATAAGCTCTTCTTCAGGATTCCTGAAGAAGGGCTTATGCCCGAAACGTCGATTCTCCTGTTCCTTGGATGCTGCCTGACCTGCTGCGCTTTTCCAGCAAGATTTCAAAGGATCCACTATTAACATTTGTTACTCCTAGAAAAGTCTTAGCATCAGTCAAGGTAATTTTGTAAGTTAAACCTTTTTAATACACTAGTTTCCTGTTTTTATATCTTGTATTTCTACATACTCCTTTCCTTAAAAAAATCACCGACCCCTCTTAAATTTAATGCTTTCTATCCTGCTAAAGAGCCCCAATCTAACTATGGTCTCAACTAATAATATTGGACAAGTCAGATCAGAGTGAAACCTGGATTTATAGACCATACATTTAGCATGTAGTTTCATTACTGTGTAATCAGTCACTTAACGTACTCAAAAGAGACTGCCAATGTAATTTAATGTAAGAACCAAGATAAAAAAGGAAAACATACAAAATATTTTACACAAGATCTAGGTGAAATGGTCTTATTACAAATATCAGAAATACGGATTCACAATCTTTTTACCCTCAACAATATTACTGATTCCCAAATTTCAATAAAATGGAAACAGTGTGACTCTTCAGTCAGTGCAACTGTACCGCTTTCCCGCAATAGCTGCATTTACTTAATGCTCTCTTTTCAGTTGCTGTCTCTTCCAAAAACTCTTAAATAAACTGCTAGCACCGCTTACTTCTCTGAGCATGGAGTCCTTAAACTCCACTTCCCTAGCCTCATGTCAGGAGTTCTTCCTTATTAATATTAAGCCACACAGGACTTCTTTTCTCCTAACTTGACTGTTCTGGAGGCTGTTAAATTGCAGCTATTATTGGCACTTCTTCACTTCCCTGAATGATCTGCTTCTATCTGAAGGAAACTTGCACATTCAGATCTTCTAGATGGCTCTCTCTGCCTAATAGGAAATGGTTTTTGCCTACCTATGTCATAGAAAACCTTGTTGTTAGGCTAAAAATGTTTTCTGGTTATTTCCAAAGCATCAAACCACTCTCCTCTCAGGTTTATTTTTGAAACGCCTCTTTTAGACATATACGAACAAATTTCGAGACATCCCGGTACCTGGGATGGCCTTCCTTTCTTAACTCTACATATATCAAGCTTTATATAATTCTGCCCATGTGAGAACTCAAGTTTCCAAATAATAATAAATCATGAAACTTTATCACACTTTCCAACACAATCGGAGGAAACTGCAGCTAATCTTGAACTGGGTGGCAAAAAAGCAAGCTAAAAAAATGATGGAGGAAGATTTGAGGGAGGGGATTGTGAGGGACAGGTGACTATTCTCAGCATACATATAGAATCTGATGTCAATCATTTAATAATGCCACTGAGGAACAACACATTCATGTGAGACAAAGGAGGGATCAAATATAGGTTCCTTTCAGGGACTACAATGGTAATTATCTGGAGTCAGCTGCTGCAGCCTGAGAAACAGAAGACATATTAGAGGATGGTGGGCTGGATGACCACATCACAAGCTGCGATCAAGGTTGAGAAGGACAAGGAATGTTCGTGCCACACATCAATAATGTTATTTCTGATTCAATCAGGGCCAATTTAACCCTTGAATTGCCAATTAATTTCACCGTGAGACCTGGTTTTGCAATTAATTTGGAACATTGATTTGTCCTTCAAGTTATCCATTCATCATTGGATCTCATATTACTCAAAATTTAGTTTTGAAAACCTTTAGAAATGAAACTTACCTCTTTACAATCTCGGACAATAGGTTGCATCACATTCAGCTCTTGGCTGCTGCTGGCCATAGCGCTAGTACTTTTATTTCGAACATGTCCCTTTTTAAAGTGAGCTTTTGCATTCGGCTGAAGCTCCTTCGTAGGTGACGTTGGTGAAGAGGACTGGACTAGTGTTTTCAATGCTGCCACTTCTGCTTGCAGTACGTCAATCTTATAAGTAAATGCAGAATATTTAAATCATTGGTTATTTAGCTCAACAAATTTATGGGCAGTTTGAACAGAATATTGCTTAATATAGAATGCCATTCTGGTCTTCTTATCGGAAAGATGTTGTGAAACTTGAAAGGGTTCAGAAAGGATTTACAAGGATGTTGCCAGGGTTGGAGGATTTGAGCTATAGGGAGAGGCTGACTGGGCCTGCTTTCCCTGGAGCGTCGGAGGCTGAGGGGTGACCTTATAGAGGTTTATAAAATCATGAGGGGCATGGATAGGATAAATAGACAAAGTCTTTTCCCTGGGGTCGGGGAGTCCAGAACTAGAGGGCATAGGTTTAGGATGAGGGGGGAAAGATATAAAAGAGACTTAATGGGCAACTTTTTCACACAGAGGGTGGTACGTGTATAGAATGAGCTGCCAGAGGAAGTGATGGAGGCTAGTACAATTACAACGTTTAAAAAGGCATCTGGATGAGTATATGCATAGGAAGAGTTTAGAGGGATATGGGCTGGGTGCTGGCAGGCGAGTCTAGATTGGTTTGGGATACCTGGTCAGCATGGACAAGTTGGACCGAAGACACTGTTTCTGTGCTGTACATCTCTATGACTCTATAATTAGCAAAATATATATATATGAAAGGCCCACAAAAAGTTGAAGCAAACAGGTTCAGACCAGAACACAAAACTGAAAAATTGTAATCTAAGAAAAGTAGGAATTTTACTCTATAATCAATGAAAAACCACAAGCCTCTTTGGAAACTCATTAAATTTTGTAATAGGAATCACACTGTTACCTTGCCTTGTGCTTCTTTTAACTGTTTCTCTGCTGCAGCTTGTTTGACATTTGCTTCTCGTACCATTTTATGAGCCTCCTTAAAAGCAAAGGGCAAAGTGAGAACTGTTAAACATTGGCAAAGCATTTTCAGTTCAGTTCTGATCTAAATTTGATGGAAGTTAATATGTTGCAAACATTGAATTTATAATTCGTGTGTCAAGCACAACTTTTAGCTCCAAGGATTATACACTTGAAAAAAATCTGAATCAACTTTGAAGTGAATCTAATTCCTCAAGTTTGGATCATTTACAGTTAAAAGCTAACCTGCATATTGATCATGGTCATAATTAGAACATAGAAAAATACAGCGCAGTACAGGCCCTTTGGCCCTCGATGTTGCGCCGATCCAAGCCCACCTAACCTACACTAGCCCACTATCCTCCATTTGCCTATCCAATGCCCGTTTAAATGCCCATAAAGAGGGAGAGTCCACCACTGCTACTGGCAGGGCATTCCATGAACTCACGACTCGCTGAGTAAAGAATCTACCCCTAACATCTGTCCTATACCTACCACCCCTTAATTTAAAGCTATGCCCCCTCGTAATAGCTGACTCCATACGTGGAAAAAGGTTCTCATGGTCAACCCTATCTAAACCCCTAATCATCTTGTACACCTCTATCAAGTCACCCCTAAACCTTCTTTTCTCCAATGAAAACAGCCCCAAGTGCCTCAGCCTTTCCTCATACGATCTTCCTACCATACCAGGCAACATTCTGGTAAACCTCCTCTGCACCCGTTCCAGTGCCTCCACATTCTTCCCATAGTATGGCGACCAAAACTGCACACAATACTCCAGATGCGGCCGCATCAGAGTCTTATACAACTGCAACATGATCTTAGGACTCCGGAACTCAATTCCTCTACCAATAAAAGCCAGTACGCCATATGTCTTCTTCACCGCACTATTTACCTGGGTGGCAACTTTCAGAGATCTGTGTACATGGACACCAAGATCCCTCTGCTCATCCACACTACCAAGTATCCGACCATTAGCCCAGTACCCCGTCTTTTTGTTACTCTTACCAAAGTGAATCACCTCACACTTGCCTACATTGAACTCCATTTGCCACCTTTCTGCCCAGCTCTGCAACTTATCTATATCCTGCTGTAACCTGACACATCCTTCCTCACTGTCAACAACTCCACCGACTTTCATATCATCCGCAAACTTGCTCACCCAACCTTCTAGCCCCTCCTCTAGGTCATTTATGAAAATGACAAACAGCAATGGTCCCAAAACAGATCCTTGCGGAACACCGCTAGTAACTGCACTCCAAGATGAACCTTTACCATCATCTACTACCCTCTGTCTTCTTCCAGCCAGCCAATTCCTAATCCAAACCTCCAACTCACCCTCAATGCCATACCTCCGTATTTTTTGCAGAAGCCTACCATGGGGAACCTTATCAAACGCCTTACTAAAATCCATATACACCACATCTACCGCTTTACCCTCGTCCACCTCCTTAGTCACCTTCTCAAAGAATTCAATAAGGTTTGTGAGGCACGACCTGCCCTTCACAAAACCATGCTGACTATCCTTGATCACATTATTCCTATCCAGATGTGCATAAATCCTATCCCTTACAATTCTCTCTAAGACTTTGCCCACAACAGAAGTGAGACTCACCGGCCTATAGTTACTAGGGTTATCCCTACTCCCCTTCTTGAACAAGGGAACCACATTTGCTATCCTCCAGTCTACTGGCACTATTCCTGTAGACAACGAGGACATAAAAATCAAGGCCATCTTGGTAGAACCAAAGTGTCTATTATTATCTCCATACAGCAAAGAGTCAGCCATTCTGGGAAAGATAATGAAAAAAACATAGAAGTAATTCACGGGTTGCTCAAAGTGTTCAGTTGAATGGAAAAATAAATGATTTACTTTTCATTTTGAAGGTATTCTAAAATATCCTTGTCCTTGAGTTGGGTCGTGGGGACAGGCAGTTCTATTGGTTAAGTTGTCTCAGTGTTTTTTTCTGAATGCAGGCACTGCAGTGTTGCTTTGAAGTAGACAGTATCTCACTGGATTGAGAACACCAACAGGAGATGATTGTTCATAAACCTTTTACTTTATGCAGAGAAAATAACTATTGTTCGTTATGTAGAATGTGGATAGGTCTCAAGCTCAGTTTGTCATTCACAAAGCAAACAGCAGCTGGAAAGCTTGCCTAGTTTGAAACTAGAAGAAATCATTATTGATCCTCACCTGAGCCTTGTGGGAAGAAGTACAGGTAGTCAACAGAATTAACATGGAAGCTGAGAGACAGCCACAGGGTGAGTATTTGCCAGTAATCAGAATAAGGATCAGACTTTCACAATCAAAGTCTGAGATGAAATCCATTTTCTTTTTGTATTGTGCAGTATATTAAATATGGGGACCAAAACTGTACATTACTCCAGTGGAGTCTCAACACCAACATGCATAGTTGCACCAAGACTTCCCTCATTTCAAAACTGTAATCCCCTACTAATAAAAGGTTAACATTCTGATAGCCTTCTCAATGACTTGTTGCACCGACATGCTAATGTTTTGCTTTAAGCACAAGAACACTTGCTTGGAATGTCTCTCCATTTAGTAGAGTGACCTGCCCTTTGATTCTTCTTGCCAAACTAATGGCGTCACACTTTTTTTTTTAAACTTTAAGCTCCATCTGACTAGATTTTTACCCTTCCACTCAATCTACTTCCCCTTGCAGAATCCTAACATTCCATTAGTTACATGCATCCAACTTGAAAAAGGCCCATTAATCCTGACTCTATATTTTGTGTAGAGCAATCCTCAACCCAGAATAATAAATTATCCCCAATACCATAAGCTTCTATCTTGTACAACTTTTATACGGCACCTTATCAAATGAAAATCCAAATACACATCTGCCGGTTCCCCTTTATCCACTTTGCTTGTTACATCCTCAAATAGAATTGCAACAAATTTCACAAACATGATTTCCTTTTCATACTTAGCAACCTTTTTGATTACATCAAGCCTTTTTAAAAGGTCCTGCAATTCCTCACTTCATAACCTAAACTAGCATTTTCTCCAATGATAGATGTCAATCATACTGGCCTATAGTTTCCTGATTTTAGTCTACCTCATTCTCGAACAGGAGTGGTACAATTAGCTATTTTCCAATCCACTGGAACCCTCAGAATCCAGTGAGTTCTGACTTATTCTACCAATGCTTCAATTTGCTCTGCAGCCACTTGGCCTGCTTCCAAGCATTTTAACATCAGCTTCCGACAACTTGTCTGCCTTCAGTAGTTTGTTAAACACTTTTTTGTTTGTGATAGAGACTGTCACAGGATATTTCCTTCCATTAGCAGCTTATCCGATATCTTCGGGATGTTAATAGTGGTCCCCACTGTGAAGATCAATGCAAAATATTGGTTTAACCTAGCTGCAATTTCCCTGTTCCCAATTATGAACTTGCATCTGCCAAGTGACTTCCTTTGGCTTCACTTAATTTAGCTACTCTTCCTTTTTATAATTCTATAGAAGAGTCTGTTATTTTTATATTTCTTGCCAATTTACATTTATAATCAATTTTTTTCCCTCTTCATTATATTTTTAATCATCTGCTGCTTATTTATTAACAAAATCCTCAGTTCTCTGGCATTCATATTTGGCACGTTGTGTGTCTTAGCTTTTTGATTGTATTGGCTCCTCAAGAGCATCTTTGTTAATTACGGCTGAGTCAAGCTTTCCATAGTGACCTCCTTTACAAACGGAAAAGATTTTTGCTGAGGATATGAAATATTGGCTTAAATGTCTGCCACTGCTTATCCACTGACTTTTCCCTTAATCCATTTTCCCAGTCCATTTAAAACAACTCTTCCTCCGTACCTCTGTAATCACCTTTAAGTTAAGGACATTAGTTTGAGAGCACAGTTGCTCTCCCTCAAAATGATTTAGAAAATATACCATTGTGATTGCTACTTCTTTAAGGATCCTTAAATGTGAGATTTCCTACTTCATCCTACCTCAATGCATTATCAGATCTAAAAACCTATTCCTGAGTATGCTATGTAATATACTGCACTAAGAAACAATCTCTGATACACTGTACATGTGGTCTTTCATGTTGCCGTCACCCAAATGATCTTTCTAATCAATTTGCAGATTAAAATAATCTATGACAACTGTACTGCCCTCTTCCAGGCCTTCATTGTTTCTGGATGTATATGTTCAATGGTGAAACAGCTCTTTTGATGAGAATCATCTCTTGGCTCCCATGATTTCTTTCCTTGCTATTCATTATTTCCACCCAAACTAATTCCACATCACAATCTAGCATGCCTGCATCACTACTCACCACTGCACTGATAAATGTCAGTATTAACAATACTTTTATTTACTTACACTTCCAAAACATTGAATACCCTTGAATATAGAGTTTCCAAACTTAGTCACTGTACAACTATATCTCCATAACGATCAAGTTGTATTCATTCATTTCTACTTGTGCTGTCAACTCATCTATCTTATGACAATTGCTGAGTTTATTCAGATAAAGAGCAGTAAAACTTTGACTTTTTAACATTACTATTTTGTTGCATTCTTCTGCTTATCATGTTTTGGTTATCATTCACCTCTTCACTACCCTGCACATCTGTTCTCTCATTTCTTTTCAATTTTTTAAACTTCCATCCAATTGAACCCTCCTCCTCATTAATTAGGTTAAGGTCCTACCTACAACCCAAGTTAGAGGATTTACCCAGACACAGGTCCGAGAATACAAACACAGAAGAGTAAGCCACTCAGGCCTACAGGTCTGCCCCACCATTCAATAGATAATTTTTGATCTGTTTTAATCTCAACTCTCTTCCTGCACATCCCTATGGTTCAAATGAAGCTGATCTCAAAGCTGAACTCTTTCCCCAGTTTCGGTGCTGGTGCCCCATGAATCAGAACTTATTTCTCCCACATTTACAATCACAGATAATATAGTATAAAAGGGGCCCCTCAGCCCACCTAATCCGTACTATCAAAGCTACACCACACCTACTTTAGTTCCACCTTCTGGCATAATGTCCATTGATGTTTCAAGTGCTTTTTAAAGGTTGTAAGGTTACCCACCAACCCCTCATCTTTGAGCCACAAATTTATCTATTTTCATTTACTAGACATCAATTTCTATGTTGCTCAGTTAATAATAGAGGTTACTATCTCTGTGGTCTGCTTTTAAAATTTATACCCAAACTGCTCATAATCCTTCCAAATTCCAGCTAATCCCAAGAAAATTCCAGATCCCATTATCTGCCTCACCATGGACAAAAATTTGGTGTAATTAACCTAAGGATGTGACTGCCTCCTAAAACAGTCAAGGTATCTCACTCCTCCCTGATGTGTCACAATATCCACACTTCACACTCCAGCTCTTCAATTCTGAGTCAAGGTTCCTCAAGCAGCCATGAGTTGCTGAAGGAGGGAGCTGCAAGACCAAGTGAGAAGATGGGGTTCACAAGAGACCTAAGGAGGAAACAGGAAGTGGTGGCCAAGTTGCCAGTAACAACTATGTTACTCAGGACAAGCTACTGTCCCCCAGACAAATAAATAAAGAATGTATGGGGTCTCACTCAGTTAAATAAAACAGACTTAGACAAAATAGACTGGATTTCCATCCTATCAATGATAGTTTTGCAAAATTGGTAACAAACATGTTTTCCACAACACTGACGAAAGCAGTGGAGTCTGGTAGATACCCTTGAACAAGAGTCAAAATTACCAACTACATTTATTACACCACTGAATTATTTAGATGGCAGATATTAGAAACTGGAGTATCAGTTTAAACCAACGTTAAACTGGCATGAAGCATGTCTGACACTTAATATTCATCTAAATTCTTCAATTTTGTGTACATCAACTTAAAATGTGCAAAAAACAAAATCAGACTAATTCAACCTGCTCTAGATCATAGCACAACTTAAACTCATTAAATACAAACCTCAAATAAACTAGCTGTAAGTTCTTCTAGTTCTTGGCCCAGTTGGTCTCTAACTTTGGATAATCGCTCACATTCTTCATCTTTTAATTTCAGCTCCTGAAACAAGTTATAACATTTTATAAACTAATTGGTTGCA
Organism: Chiloscyllium plagiosum; assembly: GCF_037043375.1. Taxonomy (NCBI): domain Eukaryota; kingdom Metazoa; phylum Chordata; class Chondrichthyes; order Orectolobiformes; family Hemiscylliidae; genus Chiloscyllium; species Chiloscyllium plagiosum. The sequence goes on along the minus strand of NW_028270157.1, from coordinate 21,296,192 downwards.
TGTTCTACTACAAACAATATTGTATTTTTGTAAATTTATCTGAACATCAAAATTGAAGGTGGTGTAGTGGACCGTGAAGAGGGTTACCTCAGAGTACAACAGGATCAGATGGGCCAATGGGCCAAGGAGTTGCAGACAGAGTTTAATTTAGATAAAATGTGAGGTGCTGCATTTTGGGAAAGCAAACCTTAGCAGGACTTATACAGTTAATGGTAAGATCCTAGGGAGTGTTGCTGAACAAAGAGACCTTGGAGTACAGGTTCATAGCTCCTTGAAAGTGGAGTTGCAGGTAGATAGGATAGTGAAGAAATCGTTTGGCACATTTTCCTCTATTGGTCAGAGCATCGAGCATAGAAGTTGGGAAATCATGTTGCAGCTGTACAGGACATTGGTTAGCCTACTTTGGGAATATGGTGTGCAATTCTGGTCTCCCTGCTACAGGATGGATGTTGTGAAATTTGAAAGGGTTCAGAAAAGATTTACAATGATGTTACCAGGGTTGGAGGCTGAATATGCTAGGGTTATTTTCCCTGGAGCGAAGGCTGAGGAGTGACCTTATAGAGGTTTATAAAAATCAATAGGGGCATGAATGGGGTAAGTAGCCAAGGTCTTTTCCCTGGGCAGGGGGGTCCAAAACTATAGGGCACAGATTTAAGGTGAAATATTTAAAAGAACCTGAAGGTCAACGTTTTCATGCAGAGGGTGGTGCGTGTGAGGAACAAACTGCCACAGTAAGTGATGGGGGCTGGTACAATAACATTTAAAAGGCAGCTGAATGGGTATATGAAGAGGAAGAGGAAGAGTTTGAGACAGATATAGGCCAAATGGGATTAGATTAATTTAGGATATCTGGTTGGCATGGGCAAGTTGGACTGAACGGTCTGTTTCCATTCTGAACAACTCTATGACTGTGACTCTAAGAGATTTTCACTTCAATATCTTTAAACAGTGTAAATTTAAGAATGACCCTATCACAGGTTTTTTAAAAACCTCTTGGAATCCCGTACTATTCCCAGAAGTAAATTTCAAAAGCTGAAGTTTCAGTTGCTTTCACATTAAAATTTCAACTAATAATCAAAGTTGCTAAATACTATTGCCACGATGCACTCTTCTGGGGAGAAAGCAATTTTTTATGTACAGAATATACAAGTAAAAAAACACTTTAATAATGATATAAAAGCAAGAGTTAAGAAAAGCTGATACCTATTCTTTATTGCAAATACCAAAACAAAGATGAAAAATGTATTTGTTCATCAACATTAAATGCAACCTTAAAAAACTGCAATAAGCCCATCTTCAAATATTTTAAAACTATATATTTTACTTCACTAGAATAACTACATAAACTTCCCAGCTCAAGTCTATCAAATTTGGCCACTTGACAATTTAAGACAAGGCAAGAGCATCATGACTTAAATCAGGCTCCCTATTCCTCTTCCCCTTAACATCACCATTGAAAGAACAAACCAACTTGCAAACTGCATGATCCCACAATTGGCAACAAACAGACAGTATTCACTATACAGGAGAATCGACGTTTCGGGCATAAGCCCTTCTTCAGGATTTCCTGAAGAAGGGCTTATGCCCGAAACGTCGATTCTCCTGTTCCCTGGATGCTGCCTGACCTGCTGCGCTTTTCCAGCAACACATTTCCAGCTCTGATCTCCAGCATCTGCAGACCTCACTTTCTCCTCAAAGTATTCACTATACTTAATGTAAATTACAGCTATTACAGAACAGAGCGCAGCACCCTCCACAGCACATCTAACATTTAGTCTTGTTAAACAGTTGAAGGCTCTGGACTTAAATATGGAGTTTGAGTCAGGAAGTTGAAGTTAGAACATAATCCAAAATGGAATAAAGTAACAAAAGCAAAGAGGCAGAAATTATGAATATTCAAGAGGCAAGAATTAAAAGACAGCAAATATTTCAGAGGGTTGCGGGACAGGGAGTTCAACGAGATAGAAAGAAGGGAAGCTACAAAAGGTATTTAGTAACAAATTTGATTTTTGAAATCAAGACATTGTTTGACTGGGAACTAATGTTGATCTATGAGCAAATGAGTGATAGGCGAAAGGAATGTGCTCTGACTTAAGTCTTTGGATAACCTTAAGTGGAACTGAGTGTAGGACGTGGGGGTCCAGCCAGGAATGCATTGGAATAGTTGAGGATAAGTGTGAAAAGAGAATGCAGGAGTATTTTAGCAACAGATGAATTAACACAGAAATGACACAAAAGATATGTCTTGATGAGGATATGAATGACATGGTTGAAAGCTAAACTTGGGTCGAATATGACAACAAGTCTACAAACAGTTTAGTTTTGTTTCAGACAGTGGTTATTCCAAAATTCCCTAGATGAATCAATGGGCCCAGTTCCTTTGGAAAACCACAATATAATGCCCCAAAATCATGAGGGGCACAGATAGGGTGAATAGCTAAGATCTTTTTCCCAGATTAGAGGAATCCAAAACTAAAAGACAGATTTAAGGTGAGTGGGGTAAGATTTAAATAGGACCCGAGGGACAATTTTTTCTTTAAAAAGAGAGGTTGGTGTGTGTATGGGACGAACTGCCAGAGGAAGGTGGTAGTAGCGGATACAATTACAACATTTAAAAGGTATCTGGATAAATAGGAAGGGTATGGAGAGATAATGGGGGTCTAGATTAGAGTGGTGCTGGAAAAGCACAGCAGGTCAGGCAGCATCCAAGGAGCAGGAAAATCGACGTTTTGGGCAAAAGCCTTCATTCCTGACCTGCTGTGCTTTTCCAGCACCACTCTGATCTAGACTCTGATCTCCAGCATCTACAGTCCTCACTTTCACCTGGAGAGATAATGGCCAAATGCTGGCAAACGGAATTAGGTCAAATTGGGATTTTTGATCAGAGTGGACAAGTTAGACCTAAAAGGTCTGTTCCGTGTTGTTCAACTCTATATGAAGGGTAAATCATGTTTGATTATTCTAAGTTCTTTGAAGATGTAATAAGCAAGATGGAAATTGAGATCTTGTAGATGTAGTATATTTGTACATCCAGAAGGAATTTGATAAGGTGCCACAAAGATCAATACACTAGATACTATCACATGGATTGGGAATAACGTATTAGCTTGGATTGAGAATTCACTTACCATCAGAAAGAAAAAAGTTGGGATAAGTGAATCTTTTCCAGGTTGGCAAGATGTAACAAGTGAGGTGTCATAGGATTCAGTCCTCAGACCCCAACTAATTACAATCTACATGAAGGCTATGAATGCAAGGAGAGTAAAGAACTACAGCTAAATTTGTAGAGGACACAGAAGAAGTGGAAAAATAAGTTGCAAAGAAGAAATTAAAATATTTACAAAATGGGTCTGGATAGTTTCAATGAATGGGCTAAAGTTTGGCAGATGACATTTAACGTGGATGAATGAAAGTTTATCCATTTTGGTTAGAGGAATAGAAAAGCAACTTGTTATCTAAATGGAAAGAAGCTAAAGTTCTTCAGTAGAGGGGGATCTGGGAGTCCTCATGCACAAACTGCAGAGAACTAGTATGTAGTTACAGCAGGTATTAAAGGAAAGCAAGTGAAATTTTAGCATTTACCGCTAAAGGAAGAGTATTAAAGTCAGGTCGTTTGCAGCAACCGTGCAAGGTATTAGTGAAACTGCATGTTGAGAACAGTGTATAATTTTGTTCCTTGAGGTGTTTTTTTTTATTAAAAAATACATTCATGGGACATGGACATCGCTGGCTGGCCAGCATTTATTATCCATCCCAAGCTGCTCTTAAGATGGTGGTGAGCTGCCTTCTTGAACCACTGTTGTCCACATTCTGTGGATTAACTCTCAATGTTGAAGCAAGGAATTCCAGGATTTTTACTCAGCAACAGTGATATATTTCCAAGTCAGGATGGTAAGTGGACTGGAGAGGAACTTTAACGTGGTGGTGTGCTCATGTATCTGTCTAGTTAGAAGTGTTGTGGGTTTAGAAGATGCTATCGGAGGACTTTTGGTGAATTTCTGCATTGTATCTTGTAGATAGTTCAAACTGCTACTACTGAGTGTCAGTGGTGGAAGGGGTGAAAGTTTGAAGATGAAGTGTTTTGTCCTACATGGTGCCAAATTTCTCAAGTACTGTTGGAGTTGCACTCATCCATGCAACTGGGTAGTATTTCAATTCACCCCTGACTTATACCACGCAGACAGTGGACAGGCTTTGGAGAGTCAGGAGTTACTCACTGCAGTATGCCTAGCCTCTGACTTGCTCGTGTAGCCACTGTGTTTATGTGGCGGGTCCATTGAGTTTCTGGCCAGGTGTAACTCCAAGGTTGTTGTCAGTAGGGGATTCAGTGACGGTAACACTGAATATCAGGGGCACTGGTTAGAATGTCTCGTATTCATGGTCATTGCCTGACATTTGTGTGGTATGAATGTTATTTGCCACTTGTCGGCTCAAGCCTGGATATTTTCTAGATCTCATTGGACTGCTTCAGTATCTGAGTCGTCGTGATTGTGCAATGTTCAAGACCAATCACTGGGAACATCCACCTTCTGTCTTACGATGGAGGGAAGATCATTGATCAAGCAGCTGAAGATGGCTGGGCCAAGGTCACTCCCTGAGGACGTCCTGCAGGGATGTCCTGGAGCTGAGATGACTGACCTCCAACAACCACAACCAAATTCTTATATGCCAGGTATGACTCCAAAGAGCACAGGTTGCATCCCCTGATACTCATGTTTCCAGCTTTGCTACAGCTCCTTGATGCCACACTCAGTCAAAAGAGCCTTAATGTCAAGGGCTGTCGCTCTCACCTAATGTCTGGATTTCAGCTCTTTTTTCCACGCTTGAACCAAGGCTATAACGAGGAGCTGAGTGGCCATGGCAGAACCTAAGTGGCATCTGAACAGAAAACAAGTGTGGTTGCTTTACAGGCAGCTTAGGAGGTTCGCTAGATTGATTCCAATGAAGAAAGTTTTACCTTGAGAGATTGAGCAATTTAGGCCTGTATGCTCTCGAGTTAAGCCTGAGGGGAGGTCCAAGTGAGTTCGTTAAGATGTTAAAGGGAATTGACAAAGTAGATATACAATAGAGGCCTTCCCTTGTGTGACAATGTAGAACAAGAGGCCACAGTTTAGGATAATGAATAGCAGATTTAAAACTGAGATGAAGAGAAATTACTTCTCTCCAAAGAGTAACAAGTTATAGAAATTCATTACCCAGGAGTGATGAATACCAGCACTTAAGGAGAATAGACAGATTTTTAATTTATAATGAGTTGAAGGGTTATGAACAGCAGACAGGAAAGTGGAGTTCTGACCAAGATGAGATCAGTCATGATCATAATAAATGGCAGAGTATGCCCGAGGGGCTGAATTGCCTGCTGGTACTCCTAGTCATGTTCTAAGAGGAGGATTGCAGGTGGCAGCTAGAGAATGGGCTCCAGAGCAGATACTGAAAACAATTGCTACAGCTTCCAATATTCAAGTGGAGAAATTTCTGCTTCTGTAGTTGTTAAGTGAAAAGAAAATTAAAATACAAAAGCAAACTTCCCATTTGCAAAACCATAGTAATAATCTCTCTCAAGCCAGCAATGGCATTCAGACAGAAAACTAAAAGTCATGAATAAACCCAACCATTTATTTTAGTATCAGCTTCATTAAATCTTTGCATTATATCTTTGTAACTACCATTTATGATAACCCTGATTTATAAATATATTACCTTTGACAGTAAAGATAACCTTACCCTCTGAGCTTTAGCAAGTTCTTCTTTTAGTCTTTCGTAGCCTTTCTCCCTGACTTCCAATACAAAGGGACTTCTCAAATGAGACAAACTGTCTGTACTTTGGCCCAAGGCATCTTCTGCATCTTCTTGCACTTCATTTGCGAGTACACCTTGTAAAAATTCCACCTCAGCACGATGATTGCCAATATCACTCGTCTGATGTTTTGATGAGCCGTACACTGTTCCAGAAGTGGCACATGACATTGAGAACTGATTGCTGGAATCATTAATAACATTATGAATAGATGATGAACACTGATTTAGGAAAGTATGAAGAATTTAGTAGAGTCATAGAGATGTACAGCATGGAAACAGACCCTTCGGTCCAACCCGTCCATGCCGATCAGATATCCCAACCCAATCAAGTCCCACCTGCCAGCACCCGGCCCATATCCCTCCAAATCCTTCCTATTCATATACCCATCCAAGTGCCTTTTAAATGTTGCAATTGTACCAGCCTCCACCACATCCTCTGGCAGCTCATTCCATACACGTACCACCCTCTGCATGAAAAAGTTGCCCTTAGGTCTCTTTTATATCTTTCCCCTCTCACCCTAAACCTATGCCCTCTAGTTCTGGACTCCCCAGCCCCAGGGAAAAGACTTTGTCTATTTATCCTATCCATGCCCCTATCCATGCCCATAATTTTGTAAACCTCTATAAGGTCACCCCTCAGCCTCCGACGCTCCAGGGAAAACAGCCCCAGCCCTTTCAGCCTCTCCCTATAGCTCAAATCCTCCAACCCTGGCAACATCCTCGTAAATCTTTTCTGAACCATTTCAAGTTTCGGAAGGAAACCAGAATTGCAGGCAATATTCCAACAGTGGCCTAACCAATGTCCTGTACAGCCGCAACATGACCTCCCAACTCCTGTACTCAATACTCTGACCGATAAAGGAAAGCATACCAAACGCTTTCTTCACTATCCTATCTACCTGCGACTCCACTTTCAAGGAGTTTTGAACCTGCACTCCAAGGTCTCTTTGCTCAGCAACACTCCCTAGGACCTTACCATTCCGTGTATAAGTCCTGCTAAGATTTGCTTTCCCAAAATGCAGCACCTCGCATTTATCGGAATTAAACTCCATCTGCCACTTCTCAGACCATTGGCCCATCTGGTCCAGATCCTGTTGTAATCGGAGGTAGCCTTCTTTGCTGTCCACTACACCTCCAATTTTGGTGTCATCTGCAAACTTACTAACTGTACCTCTTATGCTCGCATCCAAATCATTTATGTAAATGACAAAACGTAGTGGACCCAGCACCGATCCTTTTGGCACTCCACTGGTCACAGGCCTCCAGTCTGAAAAGCAACCCTCCACCACCACCACCCTCTGTCTTCTACCTTTGAGCCAGTTCTGTATCCAAATGGCTAGTTCTCCCTGTATTCCATAGTTAGGAAGGCAATTGCAATGATGGCAATTATTTTGCAAGGACTTGAATATAAAAGTAGGATGTACTTCTGACGCACTACAATGCTCTGGGGTCAGGTCACATTTGGAGTAGTGTGTGCAGTTTTGAGCTCCATACCTCAAGATGATGTACTGGTCCTGCAGGGAGTTCAGAGGAGGTTCAGAATGGTCCCAGGAATAAAAAGCTTAACAAATGAGGAATGTTTGAGGACTCTGGGTCTATACTTGGAGTTTAGAAGGATATCGGGAGTGGAATCGAATTGAAACTTACAGAATACTGAATGGTTTGGACAGAGTGGATATTGTGAAGATGTTTCCATTGGTAGGAGAGACTAAAATTCAAAAGGCACATTCTTAGAGTAAAGGGAAGACCTTTTACAATGGAGATAAAGAGAAACCTTTTCAGCCAGATTGGTGAATCTATGGAATTCACTGCCAGAGAAGGCTGTGGAGGCCAGGTCATTGAGTATATTTAAGACAGAGATAGATAATTTCTTGGTTGTCAAGTGGATCAAGGGTTACAGGGAGAAAGCAGGAGAATGGGATGGAGAAACTTAACAGCCATGATTGAATGGCGGAACAGACTCTCTGGGCTAAATGGCCTAATGTCTGCTCCTATGCCTTATAGTCTAACAAAATTCAGCCTATTCACTCTGAAGTGCGAAACTTTACAGGACCACAGAATTAGATTAGATTAGATTAGATTCCCTATAATATGGAAATAGGCCATTCGGCCCAACAAGTCCACACCAAGCCTCCAATGTGTAACCCACCCACACCCAACCCCCTAACCTGTATTTACCCTTGACTAATGCTCCTAACACTATGAGCAATTTAGCATGGCCAATTCACCTGAAATGCACATCTTTGCACTGTGGGAGGAAACCGGACCACCCGGAGGAAACCCATGCAGACAAAGGGAGAATGCGCAAACTCCACACATACAGTTGCCCGAGGCGGGAATCAAACACGGGTCCCTGGCGCTGTGATGCAGCAATGCTAAGCACTGAGCCACTGTGCCGACCATTAAAGGTATACCCTGCACAGTTAAATTAATAACAGATTGCTGTTGCACAGCTATAATGAGATTGTTCGGTGTTCTAATTTTTCTGTACATGCAACAAAATAACGGTTACAACTAGAAGCAAAATTTAAATACAGGATTATTTAGATTCAGGCCCTCAGGATATGGGACATATTTTTAGCACTTGACAGCTACACCAAACAAATTCTCCATCTCCAAGGTAGCAAAATACAACAGTTAACATGACCTAAGCATGAAAGAAAAAAAAGAATTTTCTGCAAAATGAAAACCAACATTGCAGCAAGTTGATACAAAAACATTTGAAAAATTGCATAAAATGTATTTTCAGTGCACAATTATTGCAGTTATGAATCTCAAACCTCCTTGCCTAAAAACTATATCACTTACTCAGCAAACTGCCATTGTTTTAAAATGAAATTCTCTCTCATTTTCTACCAAAATTTAAAACAGTTCAGATTCCCAAGTGTTCTCTAGCATCTCATCTAGTTGCCTGTGTTTAATGGGGGTGCTTACAATTAGTGCCATGGGGGCCATCACATCCAAAGTTAGATCCACTCCTCCCCTGCTGTGCATTGAAATGATTCAAATAATTTTTGAGATGGAGCCAGAGTGGAAAACTTGCTGGCATTCCCCTAACTCAAGGGTGATAATAGTCAACTGTAGCATTCTAAAACTACCCTGTGGAATCTTCCTTGAAGATTTCTACCTTAGTTGCACTTTTATTTACCAAATGTCTCACCATGATAGGTGGCCAAATATTATTCAATTAAGATACAACCTTTTTACTATTGGCATAGAACAACAACAGCTTCACAGGAGGCTCCATAGCACTGAAGACGTCAGAGAGACAGGGACGAAAAGTCTGCAAATCAACTTCCCAGCTCGGCGAACATACCAACAACCATGAAAACCAGCTCGCAAGCTACAAATCTTTAGACAAACCCTGAATAGAGCAACAAAACTTAAACATGAATGACTGCCATTAAAACTAATCTGCTAAAAAGGACATTTCCAAAATAAAGGCCGTGCTCTGAAATTACTATTTTTCTTTCAAAAATACCCATTTATCCCTTATAATTTTTTTTGCTTCATCAACAAACATAAGAATATCATTGGTTACAGCACATGATCAAATTGGAAGGTTAGACATACCTGACATTTCTTGACTCTCCACTGCTGAGATGTTGAGAGGATGGATAAATTGGCTGTGTAGGAAGATCTACAGCAACCAGTGTAGTGGGTTGAATTGGGGTTGAGCTCACCAATGAAAGAGGGTGATAAGGAAGCTCTGAAGTAGCAATTTCTGAGGTCTCCAGTTCAGGGTAACCTGGAGAGGAAGGTGAAGCCAAGTTCACCTCATGGAAGCCTTCAAGAGTGTTGCTTGCCATAGCAGTAGGTTCATTATAACAAGCCCTAAATAGGTAGAAAAGATAAATTTTAAAAAGTCTAGGGAAAAGGAGACCCCCAATAACATCCAATTAATTTTAATGTATTCATTAATCTCTTAACAGCAAAAAAAGTAGCATGAAACAAGCACCTCCAGCTTGTCCTTAAGTAGAACATTTTGAATTAACCACACTAGTAAAAATAGCAAGAGAACCTGACAGAAATTCAAATTTTGCAGTAAACCAATGAAAAGCAGCCGTGACAGAGCAATAGCCAGATAGGCACCACCCTGATATCCAGGCTAAAGGGAATGCGCCTTTGCTTCCTTAGTTGAGTTGGTTGCTGAGGAAACAGTAATCAAAAATTCTGCATTTTCCCCCCATGTCACTAGTACTTCCATCATAAAGACCACTGCTCTTTCTTTGCATGTAGTTACTAATCTCAGCACCGGTTATAACTTATAATCCTTTCAAATTTAAATCTCTTTAATGTGCACAAACAGGGATAATAATGATTTGCAAATTGTTAAGTGATAAATGAAAATCAAGGTAACCAACAACTAAACAGCAAGACTGTGATAAGAAATAAACAGCTCTCCTGCTAAAGTGCTGTCCTCATTGTATAGTACAATAAAAACAAACATTGAATCTATGAAATTGAACCTACTGTGTCACTAGATTAAAACTTTAACCACCTGCTTTTAAACTAACTTTCTTCTTCTTCTACAGAAGGGATTGAATCTGCTTCACTAATTATGGTTCTAAAGCACTGGTCATTTTTCAGGACATTGCATCATCGCATCATATTAGTCCAAATGCAGTGTTGATACAAAAATACAGATCAAATGTTTCAGCAAACATGATACAGAAGGTTATAGTTTTTGTAGTGTGAAGCCAGAAATTAGGTTGTACCCTGCCACTTTTGTAGACCTGCCTTAATATTAGGATTTCTTAGTAAAATTCAAAGCACATTCGTGTTATACGGCAACAGCACCAAAGAGGTGAACCAAGTATTTCCGTTTCTCTTCCATTCATTGCAATCACAATTTAATAAATTGTCTTTAGTAAAATTTAGACTGTCTGACAATAGCAGCTTTAAAACTTAAGTTTTCCACATGACTTTTACAATTAAAATTTCATTTATAAGAGAGGTATGACTTAAATGGAATGTTCTGGATCAGTGGTGCTGGAAGAGCACAGCAATTCAGGCAGCATCCAACGAACAGCGAAATCGACGTTTTGGGCGGCTTTTGCCCGAAACGCCGATTTCGCTGCTCGTTGGATGCTGCCTGAATTGCTGTGCTCTTCCAGCACCACTGATCCAGAATCTGGTTTCCAGCATCTGCAGTTATTGTTTTTACCTCGTTGATTTTAAATGGAATGTTGTTAATGGCATTTTATTTTCATAGGCTGAAACAGTGTGAAAGGAAGATCAGGGGTAGAAAAATGAGAAAGAAGAGGGTAAAGCTTGGCAGGTGACCCTCGTCAGTCAGGTGGGCACCTACATTAAGAACCCACCCCCAACTTGACTCTCTCTTTTCATAGACTTCCCCTTACCACACTGAAACACACTGGATTACACGTTTCCTGATCTGGGGGACTGCCAACCAGGAAGTGAAATTTCCATCCTGGTGAGGACAGAAAAGCCATTTCCAGCTAATTAACACTCCACCGAGCATTAAATAGCTCACAGGCTTCAACAACTGAAGAGGACAAATTCTCTACTGTTCTTCAGGTGGTGGGGTGACAAACAAAAAAATGCACATCTTATAGTTTCACACTCAATAGTCAGGAGAAAACTCATTGTAGCTTTTATTTTAATTTTGTTTGCCACTGCTACCTTTAATAGTCCAAATCAATGAAAGCAAAAACATAAATGTGGAAGCTATATAATAAAAACTTTAGCTTTATTAAAAACGTCACCAAACTGAGTTAAATATATTCAGTTGGGATTCCAGTTATGAATTTATTAATGCAGAGGCAAAATTGTGAAAGCACAAAAGTAACTTGTTTGTGACTTGCAACAAAAAAATTGCACTTGGCCCCAGTTAGATCTGATGGGCTACCATAAAAATCCACGGTATCCACAGAATATGGCCCATAACCTACAGATCCTTCAATAAAAGGAAATTTAGTTCTGGAGGAATTACTTAATAAAGTAGTTTTATGGGTTCAATAATAAAACTAGGGTAGTTTAAATTGGGTGTTGAAAACAGGGTGCATTTTTCTTTGAGCTGTTTTTTGAACTTGCCCAGTTAGGCTGTTTTGTTAATGTAATGGCAACAGGGATCATAATACATCATGAGACTTAAGGTTTACAAGAGTACAACCCAGTAAAAAAAAAGACTATCTGGTCTGGTCCGTAACATGTGTACAGTAGCATACACTACAGGCAAACAGAAATCTCACAGGTGATGCCCTTCTCACCACCAGCTAAGCTTGTTGGAAAGTTCTGCTGATGAGATATTCTGCCAAATTACTTTGGCAGTCTGTTCTAGGAACAACGTGACGGGATCTACAATACATGTTGATCACTTCCTGATGGATTTGCTGTCAAATATGTTTTCCTTGCAAATTTCTCCACAAAGGACAGGTGACATACAACGACCCAACTGTTTGGAGCACTCCGTGGCAACGAGGCTAGTTCCAGCCTTTCCAACAGTGGGGACAGGTAACAGACCTAAGGGGCAACTTTTTCACACAGAGGGTGGTACGGGTATAGAATTAGCTGCCAGACGAAGTGGTGTAGACTGGTACAATTGCAACATTTAAGAGGCATTTGGATGGGTATATGAATAGGAAGGGTTTGGAGGGATATGGGCTGGGTGCAGGCAGGTGGGACTAGATTGGGTTGGGATATCTGGTCGGCATGGACGGGTTGGACTGAAGGGTCTGTTTCCATGCTGTACATTTCTATGACTCTATGGTGTTTGCATATGATGGTCAATGAAGAACTTGATGCAGCCAAACACAAACAAGTGGCCATCAGCGTGAGGGAGGTATTAGGTACAGCCTTCCCACCTTACCTAGAGTTTGTATATGTTGCATATGTTCGGACACAGACCACCTTAGACCCCTAGATAAGCGGACGATGGCTTGGATGACTGCAATGGCACAGGTTCAGGGAATGGGATAGACCTGCACCGCATACAACACAGAGCTCCTCACACCTAAACACCAAGCTTCTACCTGCAATGGAGAGGGAAATGGTGCTCTTAAAAGTCCAGTTTCAACCTCACCTTGGTGATGCATTCCTCCCAAGATTCTGTGCAAGCTCCTGCCCGTCCAAAGCATGTTCACTGAACCTTCAGGTAATCTGTCCTGATGGTTATGAGATAAAGGATCAGTTGGCCCAGTTCCCAAAGAGTGTGGCCTTGCTCTTGCATCAATTTATCTTGGCTTCAGAGGTTAGTTCAAACTGGTCACAGATGCTAATAGAGATGCTTCCTGAAGAAGGGCTTATGCCCGAAACGTCGATTCTCCTGTTCCTTGGATGCTGCCTGACCTGCTGCGCTTTTCCAGCAACACATTTTCACCACAGATGCTAATAGCTTGCACACTTATAGCCGATCTAAAAGGAAAACAGAGAGGCTTTGATCTGCAAACCTCCGCTGCCTGGAATAGGCACCCATCTCAGGCCTGCATTTTTCCTAATAGATTCAGCAAAGGGCTCTTTACAACATAAGGCAGGAGAGCGTGGGCAGCCCTGCCGAACTCCAGATCTGATTGGGAAGCTTTCTGATTCCCACCCATTGATTGAGTCTACATAAATGATCTTGGTATAGAGCAGTCTGATCCAATTGCAAATTCTCTCCCCAATGCCCACTACGGGCAGCACTTCCCACACTTGGCTGTGCGATATTCTGTCAAAGGCCTTCTCTTTATATAGGATGAGGCAGGCATCCACCTCCCTATCTTGCACTAAAACAAACGTATCCCTCATGAGCCCCACGCTTTCAGAGATTGTTCTGTCCAGTAAAGCAGGTTGGGCCAGGTTGAATGACCTATCCTAAAACAGACCTGACCCTGCCAGTGATATCCTTAGTGAGGATTTTGTATCAGCAGTGAAACTGGTCACCAATTCCTCATTTTCTCCCACAGACTAGTTGAAAGTAATAGAGATTTTGATACCAGCAACAGGTGCATGTTAATTTAAAAAGATAGGACACAGCTAAGTCAACTCAATATGATGTGAATTTTAGAGTTTTACCTATATCTGTTTTTTGGCTCACTTTCAAAACAACTATGTTAGGTACAATAAACAATTTAAATAAAAATTCCCTGTCTATTGGATCTGTTGGCAGGTCATCCTTTATTTCCTATTTCTATTTGTTTTAATGAAAGGGCAGGTAAGAGTTAGTCTGGGGTACATGTAATTCATTTCCAGACTGAGTAAAGTTAGCAATTGTTCTTTCCTAAATGACATTAGTGAATGAGATGGCTTTAACAACAATCCCAAAATTGAATAACTGAGACCAACTTTTCATTTTCCAGAACTCTTAAACCAATTTTAAGTTTCAAGCTCTTATGGTGCAGCTTGAACAGAATCTCTGAACTATTAGTTCCATCTTTCATATTATTTGCCAAGTACAAAGAACTTATGGTCCTTGGTTTACAAATCTACAAAGTTCATTTTACAAGATCAATGAACAACGGTTTGTTGGACAGACTGCAGGTCAGGAGCAAAACCCTTGATTAACTGAGCAGAACTGAAAAGGCTCAGCTTGATTCAGCAAGGCCAAGCTTTAGTTTTACATCATAAGCTCTGCTAATAAGAGCCTGTAGTTCTTGAATCCTGTGGATCTCTCCTTGACCAGTTCCATTCATTATCTACACTGTAAATTCAAAAGCTGAAGAGATGCCAAGTCACTGTCAGACAATAAATTTGCAACATAGACATTGCTGTTGTGAATTTCAACACATTCACGTGGATTATTGCCCCAACTAAAGCCAATTATGTTGAAAATGTATACGCAATAAATATTGTACTTAAAGAGATCTGTTTGATGAATGGCGATTTTGTAAAGGAATTAAAATTCCCAAACTATTTTCTACTGGCACAACTACACATTAGGCTGCTAAATTAACCACATTGCGGAGATCCCATATTTTACAATACTTAGGTCATATGCTACAGCAGAGGTTCTCAAGCCTTTTGCTACTGATTAATTACAATGACAAAAAGCAAATGGTGCTTGAATAGAGGTTTCATGCTTATTAACTTAATATCTCAATTCCGAAGGATTTCAAAGACTCTTAGGTAGTACTGGTGTACACATTATACACTTTGGGTAGAGCATATCTTCACTTTTAGTGCAATACTGCAATATTAATTTTATAGTTTTGAAGTGGATGACAAATTATTCATCTGATATCTATATTAATTCTTCACAATTACTTTTCTCTATTCTTCATACATTAAACTTGCTCTTCCCAAAATCGCTCCCATTATATTTGCGATTAGGTCTGGCACCCTGTCATACAGTTGTTTTCTTGGACAGAGATTTGTTGCGGTGCAGGTTTGCCATTGTTTCTCAAAAGGAGTGCAAGAAACAAATTACAGCAATGATATGCCCGCTATAAAACAGATCAATTAATACCTACAGAAAAGCAGGCCTAAAAATAATGGTGGATGCCTTCAAACCTTTGATTTCAGAAACCCTATGCAAAGATGACTTTGGGTCATGCAGCAGCCTAACAACATGCCATTACAACTGAACTGCCTGTCTGTAAAAACAACTGTATTGAAACAGAAAGGCTTCATTTCACGGTGAAGTGAAATTTAGTAACAGTAATTGATGTAAAATAAGTGCATACACAACTTAGTTAGAAATTAACATGGAAAGGAAAATGGAAACACTAACAGCTCAGTGGGTAATGAGATTTCCTAGTAGGATATTAACATAGGGTTTGAGGTGCCAAGGTTCACTACCTCAATTCTGCAGTGTGAGCTGCAATTGATATAAAGAACTTTCCCTTGCATAGCTTACGTAACTTTCTCAGCCCAAGGAGCAATATACTGACATCAGCAGTTGGTTCAATTGTTAGGCCATTTGAATGACACTCAATTTAAACAAGGAACAACCACGTGAACATTGGCTTTGGCAGCCCCAAGTTACAATGAAGCTGTACACCACAAAATGCAACAGGAAAGGGGAAGCAGAAAATCCTTGCATTAGATCAATTTATCAACTACCACAACTAAGAGAGCCGAAAATCATTATTTTGCACTATTCGCGCTGAACATAGGATTTGGGAGAAGTAGGCCCTTCAAGCCTGTCCTGCTATTTGATAAGGTCTAGATTGTTGTCCTACCAGATTGTTTTTGATGTTGCTGAAATATTTCTAATCAACCGGTTTAGAAATATTATTACAAACATCTTGAATCAGTGGAACTTGAACCAGATCTCTGAGCTCAGAGATAAGGAACACTACCACTACACTAGAAAGGCCTATAGATATTTTAGTCAACCTGTTCAGATATGCTAAGACACACGTCTGAAACCTGTGGGACTTGAACCTGGATTTCCTGGCTCAGAGGTAAGGACATTAACAGAGCAAAAGAATCCAGAATTCACTTTGTATACACACAAAAGTAATTACTAGGGGGGTCAGTGTTCATAACTTCAAAAGTGAGTTTCAGCAGTCCAAGTAACCTAGTCCTGCAACTAAATTATGGCCCAATAAAGCAGAGACCACACAAATCAGAATGGGTGAAATTGACAAGCTGTTTATTACAAGCAATATAGCTGGGAGAGAAATTGACGAGGCTGACACAGAACTGACAGTCTGTACAGGTAGATCAAGTGTTCTGTTCCCTTGAGCGGAGGGTGAAGCCAGGTTTTATAATTAACCTTATTGTACAAGACTCTTAAAAACGGGGAAAAATACAATGTATTTGGAAATGGAGTAATCTAGTTACAACGATGGTAACTGGAAAACAGTTATCAGAAGAATGTCCTGATTCATGGTACAATGCAACATCCTGACAGTAGCAATGGGTCAGGAGCTTCCAGTCTTTTTTGCAGGTAGATGAGTAAGGTGCTTCCATTGTTCCTGTCATGAGAGCAGTGTTCCTGTCCCAAGAGCAGTGTCCTTGGTGGTGTCTCTCTGTCTGACCTGTTCTTTGTGTGGCTTTGGTAATGCTGGCTTTTGAGACTGCCCTCGGGGCTTTGCGACAGTTGTGTTGATCTGGTATTGTTTGTGGGTGTTGGGAAGTGTATTCCTTGGCTGCGAGTGCTGTCTGGTTTCACTTGTCAGTCAGCTTGGTCATGAGGCATTCTGGGTGTTTTTGGTATAGTTTGCCAAGTTTGCTTTCCTATGGCCTGTGTGTGCCTATTATGGGTTGGGTGGGTGGCAGATCTTCTCCCACAGGCATTAATATTCTGGTTGAGCCACAAAAATCGATTTGCTATTTTAGTAAAAGTACAGATTCGAAGCTATAATCTAATTTTCTGATTCAGACCATTAGAACCTAACATTCATGCTTAATGTTTTCTCAAACACCTCGATAAGTACTTATATTGACTCAGTACAGGCATTAAAATTCATCTTTTCGCTCAAAGTACAATTGATATAGAATTACAAGTAGATATTCACAGACACGTTATTGATCTGCTTTCAAGCCAAGTTATTTTGGTATTATTTGGTACATTTATTACAAGTTTACAAATTACTCAGGGCACAAGAAATCAAATAGCACTGAGACAATGACACTGTGCTAATTTCATTGGATCAGTAATCCAAGGACCCAGGCTAATGCTCTGGGGACATTATTAGATCCTTCAACAGATGTGATTATAAAGACAGTCTCAGCAACGATGATCATGAAATCACCATTTATTGTTGTAAAAATCCATCTGGTTGAGGGAATAAAATTTGCTTTCCTTATATGGTCTGATCTATATGCAATTCCAGATGTGGTTGATTCTTAGCAACCCTTTGAAATTGCTGATCCAAATGCTATGAAGTTGAAGGTATGTATTGTACCTTTAAGACAGGAGAATGTTGTTTTGAACTGAGATACTTTAAGCACCTACTTGTATGACCAGATAACAGTCCCAGAGTGTACTGGCAAATTGAAAATATGTAAAATTTGGCTGCGAAGTGGATATCTGAGGTTTGGTTGCTGTTTTGACAACAATTCGAATTTAACCAGTGTAAATTATGCCCCAGGATACTAAAACCCAATCGAGTTTGATCTTATTGTTTTGCCAACATCGAACCAATGAGACAATCCAATGTTGGAGGGCATAAGAATGTGGAAATTTTGAAAATTGGTCAAAAAGCAATTGCCATAGAGAGCGCACACTAACTACCAATATAACATCTTGCTCTCAAAGAAATTAGAACACACTCTTTAATCAAAGGTACCTTTTTATGTACTCACAGTAAAAAGAAAGATGACGACACAGGAAGATCAAAAGCCAGAGAATGAAGACACAGAAGACGACAGAGACTGTGTGGTTTTGAAATTAAGTTTATGTAATTTTAATAAGTATCTCATTGGAACAGCATATTGTTATAGAGTTGGAGGCAGATAGTAAGCAGTTACGACAAGGGGGGGGGCTTAGATTTGTGAATAGTTTTTTGTTTAATGTTCACTTTTATAGTTAGAAAATAAATTGATGTTATTTTCTTGAAACAGAATTTGGGAGTTATTGGTCACTCGTTTTAATAGATTATGAGGAAAGGTGAGCTTTTCTGGGTGTTTGGTTGAATTAACCGAGCAGTTCGCCTCAGTGTTGTAACACGATCATTCAAGCACAATTAGGGAAAGGCCAGTGATGCCCACATTCAATTAAAGAAAAAGGTGCTATTCGAAAAGAAAGCATATTTATTATGTTCATAAAATCGTTATGAAACAGGTCAAGGGTCTGACTGAATCAAAACAATGAGTTCTGAGGGTCACCAGACCCGAAACATCAACTATGATTCTCTTCATAAAGGCTGCCAGACCTGCTGGCTTTTTCCAGCAACTTCTGTTTTTGTTTCTTAATAAAAACAGTGTTTCTTAATCAAAACTGTGTTTCTGAATTTGCAAGTTAAGCATATCTGTGAATGCATCACCACCTAGTTTCGGAACGATTTCACTCCACTGCTTCTGAAGTTCAGCTACCTGCACATTCAGTTCAACCTTCTCCTAACAACTGTGAAATCTCAACTCCAAATGATAGAGGGAGCAATAGACCCCAACTTCAGGAAAGCTCCAAAAGTGGCATGAAGGAAGGAATTATAAAATGTAACTTTATGGTCTTTTTGTCATCTTATAGGCTTGGCAAATATCTCACAGCAAGAACTGGTTCACATCTCAAAACAATTAAAAAGGGCATTGTTCTTTCACTGGAAAGAGATACCTCTATGCATGGTCATTTCAAATACAGCCGAGCATGCAATAATAAAAAAATTAAATATATCTCAGTAACAGCACCTTTAGCAAATTGTTGTAATTCAAGAAAACTAGTTTAAATTCCAGTTGTAGATATTTCACACCATTTCCGCCTCAGTATTTAACCACCAAGTGTGCGAAAGAGGTGCGTCGAGTTCCATTTTTCACTCAACTGGACCAACTGGAATAGCAACTAATTTAAAGTAATGTCAGCATCCATGATGAAGTTAAATTTGCCATCAGATCCAAGACAAGAAAGCAGCAAGGTTGGTGGAAGGAAGCAAGCTAGATAGATAGATAAAGAGTAGTAGTAGTTTCTCAAATGCATATTATTTGCAATAGTATAGTATACTGTGATTTTTGACAACCGCAGAAGTTGCATTCAGGTTTTTGTTTTTATAAATTAGATCAAACTTTAAATAATGCAGTCAGCTGTTGTCTTCAATGCAATCTTTTTGCATCTCATCAACATCTCGGTTCAGTGTGACTTTCAATTTTCCACATTTTCCTTTCAACTTCAAACTCTGGACTAAATTACGTCTTGGTGTAATTGCCCCTAACTCCAACTAACACAGAGGGATGATTTTCTATAGAAAACTAGCATAATATATTCGTTGATATCCCATGGTTGGCTTGCTTGCTGTTCAGAGTTAGTCAGAGATGTACAGCACGGAAACAGAACCTGGGGTCCAACCCATCCATCCTAACCTAATCTAGTCCCATTTGCCAGCACTTGGCCCATATCCCTCTGAACCCTTCCTATTCATAATTGTACCAGCCTCCACCACTTTCTCTGGCAGCTCATTCCATAAACGCACCACCTTAGGCGTGAAAAGGTTGCCCCCAAGTCCCTTTTAAATTTTTCCCCTCTCACCCTAAGCCTATGACCTCTAATTCTGGACTCCCCCAATCCAGGGAAGAGACTTTGACTCTTTACCTTATCCATGCCCCTAATGATTTTAATCAATCTCTACAAGGTCACCGCTCAGTCTCTGATGCTACAGGGTAAACAGCCCCAGCCTATTCAGCCTCTCCCTATAGCTCAATTTCCACAATCCTGGCAACATCCTTGTACATCTTCTTTGAACCCTTTCAAGTTTCACAACATCCATCCAATAGGAGGGAGATCTGTATTCCACACAATATTCTAAAAGTGGCCTAACCTATGTGCTGTACAGCCACAACATAACTTCCCAACTCTTACATTTAGTGCTCTGACCAGTAAAGGACATTTGAAATAAAAAGTTACCAAGAATTATCTTTGCAATTCTTTGGACCAGTTATTTCATAAATGGATCTGTATCTGATTTGCAAGATGTGACAAATGGAATCCTGCAAGGCCTGTGCTGGGGCCTCAACATTTTACAATGACTTTTACATGAGAGTAAACTTGTAGATGATACCAAGGTAGGTTGGATTTGGGGGTTGTTAAAAACAGATATCTATGTTGAGCAAAGAAGCAAAAATATTGCAGATCGAGTCTAATGTGGGACACTAGGGATAACGCTCCAATCCCCTGCTCATCTCTGAACTGGTGGCTCACCTTTGGCAGGAAGAATATAGGAAGTACAGCATTACTTAAACACAAAATGACTGAAGTATTCCAAGGTAGAGAGATTCTGTTGCCTAAGTCACAAAGATAGCATGTCTACAGGACCTAATCAAGACCATTAATGGGACACGTAAAGGTAGCATCTGGTTATTGCTTTCTGTATTTTTAATTGCGAACTGAAATGGGAAAAAACATTTTAAAACCAAGCATTGCTGGAGGACTATTGCTCAGTTTGAAAGCAAGTAACCTGACATTTACTGTAAACACCATAGCTGCTTCTTGAAGCAGTAGTTGAGGTGCAACTTGCAGATGAATTAGAGCCGATGGGCTATTTTTGGAGCTTTGGTCAGTGACAAGTAGCTGATTGCTCTGTGGACTAGCAAACAGTTATCAATGACAAAAGCCTTCTGCTGGCCAACAACTCTGTGATTGGTGATCAGACAGCTGAACAGCTGAAAGCTGTTAATAGGAAAGGGAGAAGCCATCAGATCTTCACCAACTCAAGAACGCTCTCTGCAGCCATAGGGCGGTATGGTGACTCAGTGGTTAGCACTGCTGCCTCACAGCACCAGGGATCCAGGTTCAATTCTAGCCTCTGTTTGCACACTCTCCCCATACCTGCGTGGGTTTCCTCCGAGGGCTCCAGTTTTCTCCCATAGTCCAAAGATGTGCACATTAGGTGCATTGGCCACGTTAAAGTTCCCATAGTATCCAGGGATGTGCAGGATAGGTGGATTAGCCATGGGAAATGAAAGGTTACAGAGATAGGGTGGGTCTGGGTGGATGCTCTTCAGGTGGCAATGCAAACTCGATGGGTTAAATGGCTTGCTTCCATACTAAGGATTCCTTGAAGAACTACTTTAAGCCTGAAGAAAAGCAGTTTAATTTTTCCATCAGCAGTTCTTGTAAACTGTGACTTTTAATTAATAGATTAGATTAGATTCCCTACAGTGTGGAAACAGATCCTTCGGCCCAACAAGTCCACACTGACTCTCCGAAGAGCAACTCACCCATTCCCCTATATTTACCCCTGACTAATGCACCTAACACTATGGGCAATTTAGCATGGCCAATCCACCTGACCTGCACATCTTTGGACTGTGGGAGGAAACTGGAGCACTCGGAGGAAACCCACGCAGACATGGGGAGAATGTGCAAACTCCACACAAACAGTTGCCCGAGGCAGGAATTGAACCTGGGTCCCTGGCGCTGTGAAGTGCTAACCATTGAGCCACCATGCCACCCCTAAAATTCATCACTGAGATGTCGCTGGCTAGTTCAGCATTTACTACCCGTCCTTAATTGTCCATAGGGCTGTTTAGAGTCAATCACATTGCCAGGTATCAACCTGGATCCGAAATTCAAGTAAATTGAGGAATACTGTACATTTTAAAAAATCTTTAATTTTTGTGACAACTTCAGGAATAGCAGAGTTTGATTTCAGTGTGCTACCACAATTATGTGCAACATTTTCACTACTTAAAGGAAATGAACATAAAAGAAAGGATGTTCTATTTTAGTCTCACAGGGCATTGATGAGACCACATCTCAAATATCACGTGCAGTTTTGATTTCTTTATTTAAGGAAGGATGACCAAGGAGGATAAGTTTGACAAGATGGGCTTGATTCCACTGGCATTTAAAACAGTGAAGAATGATTTGATTGAAATGTCTAAGATACTGATTGGTGTAGACATGTGGATGTGGGAAGAATGTTTGTTCTTGTGGGTCAGTCCAAAACTAGTGAAAATGGCTTTAAAATTAGGGGTTACCCTTGCAGGACATAGGTAAGGAAAATCTTAGTGTTATTTAGGCACTCAAAGCCTTTTAAGATAAATGAATGGATAGATTCTGGCTGGGCAGTAGATGGGAATGTGGAATTCAAAGCACAACCAGATCCGTCACAATCTTAACAAATGGCAGAACAGGGGCTGACTTGTCTATTTCTGCTCCTAGCTTGTATGTTAGCACTAGTTTTTACATGCCCTGTAGGTTTCTTCAGATTGTTAAGTACCATAGATTGTACCCACATTGCCTTGCATGTCCCCCATGACCATTCAAATATCTTAAGATTATAAATGAATTCCATTCACTTAGCAGCTTGTTAGTGACAGGTAGTGCACCATGCAAGCATGCGGCTAATATATGGTATGGGTAGTGCTGGATGCACTTCTGATAACAAGCTGCCAACAGCAATTTAATGTGCTGGCTGTTTGAATGAGTATTTGCAGATATCAACTGTCACTCAAGCTTCTGTGCTGTCTTTATTTATTTAAAAACACAAAGAATAGAAAATAAATTATTTACAGTTGAGTACAAAGCATCAGCATAATTCTCAATTACCAATTGCAAGTTTAGAATGTAAAAGAAACCATTTCAGTTACAAATGCATGTCGTCTTTTTAAGATGGAAAACATCGCAATATTACAATATATTCAGGAAGGAGTGTGTATTTTAAATGTAGTTTCTATTCATTCAGAAAATAAACTTCAAAATTGCAACAGGATAAAAGCTGCTTTAAGTAACTTTTGGGACCATAATACTAGAATCAGAAGTAGGCCATCCAGTCTATATCGTCTGCAATGCCATTCAATAAGATAATGGTTGATCTGATAATCCACAAATTCATTTCCAGTCTTATGTTTCAATAAATTGCCTCCTCTTATCCTTCTAAACACCAATGAGTACAAGCCCAACCTACTCAGTCTCTAAGGAAATTAGACCAGGAATCAACCTAATAACTTTCCCTGAACTGCCTCCAATGACAGTTTGAGATCTTATGGTGCACTTACCACCTCTGAGCCAGGAGGCCAAGGCTCAGGTCCCATTTGCTTTAGAGGTGTATCATAATATCTGAACAGGTTGACTATAAAATATCTATATTCCTTAGGTAAGGGGACTAAATAATGTTGCAATATGGTATGGTGTGTCTAGTGCCTTGCATTGTTTAAGCAAATTCTCCAATGTTTATACTCCATTCCCTGTTACATAAAAAGTCAACAATCCATTCCATTTGCCTTTCCTCTTACCTGCTATACTTGAATGCTGTTTTTTGAGATTCATGCACAAGGTTTCCTAAATCCTTCTGTGCTTCAGCTTTCCTAAGTCTTACTCCATTTAAATAATACTCAGCTCTTCTATTCTTCCAGGCAAATTGCATAACCTCATTTTCCCAGATAGATTCCATCTGTCAAGATTTGTGGTTCTTGGGCGTCACTGGTTGGCCAGCATTGATAGCCCATCCTTGTTTGCCTTTAAGATGGTGGTGAGCTGCCTTCTTGAATTGCTGCAGTCCATTTGCCGGTTGGGATGGAATTCCAGGATTTTGACCCAACAACTGGAAAGGAACGGCGGTATATTTCCAAGTCAGGGTGGTGAGTGGCTTGGAGGGGAACTTGCAGGTGGTGGTGTTCCCAAGTACCTGCTGCCCTTGTCCTTCTAGATTGAAGTGGTTATGGGTTTGGAAGATACTAAAGATCTTTGGTGAATTTCTGCAGTGCATGTTGTAGATTGTACACACTGCTGCTACTGCGTGCTGATGGAGAGATTGAATGTTTGTAGATGTGTTGCCAATCAAGCAGGTTGCTTTGTCCTGGATGGTGTCAAGCTTCGAGTGTTGTTGGAGCTGCACCCATCCAGGCAAGCTAGGAGTATTACATCACACCCCTGACTTATGTCTTGTAGATCATGGAGAGACTTTGGGATGTCAGGAGGTGAGTGACTCACCACAGTATCCCTAGACTCTGACCTGCTCTTGTAGCCACTGTGTTTATGTGGTGAGTCCAGTTGAGTTTCTAGTCAATGGCAACCAAGGGATTCAGTGATGGTAATACCATTGAATGTTCAGGAACGATGGTTAAAGTATCTCTTATTGGCGATGGTCATTGTTTGGCATTTGTGTGGCGTGAATGTTACTTGCCACTTGTTGGCCTAAGCCTAGATAATGTCCAGATCTTGTTGCATTTGAGCACGGACTGCTTCAGTATCTGAAGAGTCGTGAATGATGCTGAACACTGTGCAATCATCAGCAAACATTCCTACTTCTGACCTTATTACAGAGGGAAGGTCGTTGATAAAGCAGCTGAAGATTGTTGGACCTAGGACACTAACCTGAGGGACTGTTGCAGAGATGTCCTGGAGCTGCGATAACTGATCTTCCACAACCATCTTCCTTTGTGTCAGGTATGACTCGAACCAGTGTTTGCCCCCTAATACTCATTGATTCCAGTTTGCCAGGGCTCCTTGATGCCACACTCAGTCAAATGCAGCCTTGATGTCAAGGGCTATCACGCTCACCTTACCTCTGGAATTCAGTTCTTATGTCCGTGTTTGAACTAAGGTTGTAATGAGATCAGGAGCTGAGTGATCCTCACGAAACCCAAACTGGGCATCACTGAGCAGGTTGTTGCTGAGCGGGTGCTGCTTGATAGCACGGTCGATGACCCCTTCCATCACTTTATTGATGATGGAGAGTAGACTGATTGAGCAATACTTGGCCAGTTGGATTTGTCCTGCCTTTTGTGTACAGGACATACCTGGGCAATTTTCCACATCGTCAGGTAGATACCACTGTTGTAACTGGACTAGAAGAACTGTCTGTCTTCTTTTAGTAAGCCAATCTTCTATCCATGTTAAATATGTTAACTCCAACATCATGGGCTCTAAAGTAATCTTACGTACAGTACTTTATCAAATACCTTTTGGAAATCCAAATATATTACATCTACACATCCCCCTTTTTCTATCTTGTGTGTTACCTTCTCAAAAGAACAAAGTACATACAAGTCAGTTCTTGTATAACGGGACAGCTCCGTTCTCACAGCATCCAAACTAATGGGCCAGAATCACATTATAGCCAACACAAGTCAAAATAGGTATGAATGGGACTAACTAACTACTTATGTAAAATACATTTGGAAGTGGATTTTTCCATGTAAAAACAAAATAAATAAAAACTGCACAAGAGGTACCTTAAAGAATTTAGGGTCTCAATATATGTATTCAAAATCAGTCTCTCCATGGTGGTGAACTTACAGAGTCAAAGAGCAAGGAATCTATAGGTAAAACAACTAGAAATTGAGTGTTTTGGAGACCAGTCAATGCATTCCTATTCCTATTTCAAAATCTCTCTCTTTTCTGGTCATATGACTGGAATTCCATTATAATTTGTGTCTCCACACTTGAATCCACAACTGCCAACAAATACTTTTTTTAGGCTAACAGTTACAAGCTAGTTGAGGTGAGACACTGTTGCATGACAAGCTTACAAAGAATTCCATTTTCAATATGCAATTAAAAATAGAAAAAAAATAATAAAAATGGTTGCAAAAAGAACAGCAGGTCAAGTAACAATGACAAAGAGCAGGTAACCTTATGTATGTAGATGCAAACTCTACAGAACTATACAGACAAAACTAACAGGGGTACTTTTGAAACAGTTACTAAGTGGGAAATCAATCCGACCACCTTCCAACCATCTCCAAGTCCAACGAGGTAAAAGATGCTCAAGACAATCACTAGCTGGTAAATATATTCAAAAGGCAAATGGCTAGGAATAGATAGCTGAAGCTAACCCAGTAAAACTTCTTCAAGTTAGGAGTGCTACAGTGCTAGCAATTTTTAGTTGTCAGCTGTTTATTAAACGGACAAGTTGAAGGGAATGACAATATCTGACAGCAATTTCATTACCAGAAGCAAGACATAATTTACAATCTGTATCGTTCTAGTAAGAGTTTTATCAAAACAACTTACATTTAATTAGCATCTCTAATGATTAAACCTCAACAGGCACAGCTGCAAACTAGCTTTATGGAGGCAATTTGACATTGAGTCACAAAGGAGCTATTAGAGGGCAAATGAAGAAACGTTTGGTCAAAGATGTCAGTTTTGAAAGGAATGTTTTAAAGAAGAGGAGGCAGAAATAAAAACTGAGCACTGAGGAACTAAATACCAGAAGCATAGGGCTAAAGTAGCCAATAGTGCAACAATCAAGCATGTCAAGAGAACAAAACTAGGAGTAATTCAGAGACATTACAATAATAGAAAAGGGACAAGACGATGAAAAACTTGGAAAACTGATAAGACTGTTGAAACCGAAATACCAGGCTAGGTGTAAAGTTTTAGGTGAGCTTGGTGTTTTAGACAAAGTGAAAGATGGGAAGTTGGTCAGGGGAACACTGTAATAGTTAAATCTAAAGATAACAAAGACATGCTGATGACACAAATATTACACTCTGATACCAAGATTCTGATTCAACAAACAGTTGCCTGAGAGAGGGGTTAATTCAACGGCTAAGAAACAAAATTTGTAGCAGAGATCAAAACAAATAAAATAAAATGTTAATATACAATAAATTACATGCTATAGTAATCAACTTTTAAGCATCCAGTTGGGTTGAGATAAGATTAAAAAGGATGCTGCCAGGGTTGGAGGATTTGTGCTATAGGGGGAGGCTGAATAGGCTGGGGTGTTTTCCCTGCAGTGTCGGAAGCTGAGGAGTGACCTAATAGAGGTTTATAAAATCATGCGGGGCATGGATAGGGTAAATAAACAAAGTCTTTTCCCTGGGTTGGGGGAGTACAGAGCCAGAGGGTATAGTTTTAGGGTGAAAGGGACGAGATTTAAAATGGACTTAAGGGGCAAGTTTTTCACGCAAAGACTGATGAGTGCATGGAATGAGCTGCCAGAGGAAGTGGAGGAGGCTGGTACAATTACAACATTTAAAAGGCATCTGATAGGTAGATTAGGAAGGGATTAGAGGGATATGGGCCAAGTGCTGGCAAATGAGACTAGATTAATTTATAACATCTAGTCAGCATGGACATGTTGGATCATGGAGTCTAAGTCTATAGATGTACAGCGTGGAAATAGACCCCAAGTTACTAACCAAAAAGTAAGACAACTGATTAAAATTGTATGAAAAGGGAGAAGTTTTATTTATACACAAGTTGCAGCTGGTCTTTTTCAGACATTTGTTCGTCAAACAGTAACAGACCTGAAACTTTTAATTATGTCTCAGACCCATTGTTCCAAGATGGGATGAAGACAATTTGGAATAATTTGAGATTTTAAAAATATTTTTAAAGTATAATGAAGAACTAATATATTATTTACATTTCTAAGTCAATAACATATCTGACAACTGGAAAGATGGTAGCTTTGTACATTTCCCAGTGGAAAGGAAAATGGAATGCTCACTTTTATTGCTAATAATGGAAGCTGGAGTATAAAAGTCATGAAGTCTTACTACAACTGTACATTAGTGAACCCTTAGAGTACTCTGTACAATTTTGAGCTCCTACTTAGTTTTGTACTTGCATTGGTATCAATTCAGAAAAGATTCACAGTGCTGTTTCATGGTATGAAGGACTTATCAAAAGGATGCGTTTAGCAAGACATACTCCTTGGTATTCAAAAGAGTAAAAGGATATCCTACTAAAACATGATGTTTTGCTTTTTGGGGGCAGATCCTAAGAGAAGGTTTTCTAGAACTAGGCAGCACAATTTTAATGCCATGCTTTGAACTGAATGAAACACAAGATCATAGCTGATCTGAACATGGCCTCAACTCCAATTTTCTACCTGCCCCCAAAATTTTACACTCTTAACAGATCAAATTTTTGTCTAATTCAGCTTTGAAAGTATTCAACTACCCAAATTGTTTTTTTAACATCACCCCCTTCACAAAGACAGCAAATTGACCTTCAATAAATTTCACCTCTACTCAGTTTTAAATGTAGCACATTGAAATTGAAACACGACTCTGAAATTGTGATAATCACATTACTATCGTCACCACAAAAACAAATCAAAATACCATTTTACAAACCTAATCTTCAATATAATTCCCATACTAATCTGAACCATAATACATCTTTTTTCCAGAATTTCTCTCATGTATGGAGATACCTATTGCATATGGAAATGCAAAGGTTTCTCCCACTATTCAGAGTACATACATATTTCATTGTTGTCAACAAATTAAAAAGTAAAAAAAAATAAGTTACAGGAGTATTGTGATAAAGGATGACGACGACAGCATACAATGCCGAGTAGATTCAGAAAGTCAGATGGCTTGTCACCAAACACTATTATAACGCTTACCACCAGGGATTCGTAGGGGCATTCAAGGACACGCAGCGAACTACAACTGCACCGTATGGGAGCGAACTCAGTGCTGTACTGCAATTTTCGATCAGATCACCCGAATAATTCGGCAATATACAAGCTGTAGCTGATCCGGAAACTTAAAAGTCAAGCGTGTTTTGTCAGCTCTACAAAGTAAGATAACTACATACTCTTCATACTATAGTACACTAATTTCTCGCCAAAAGAATGACGACTGCATACAAAATTACCGCAGCTGGCTTCTGTTTTTAAAGAAGCATATGGAATTCGCCTTAATTATAAAATATGCATACGCAATAAAAGAATGCTTAAATTAAATTAACTCGATAAGATTTGCAAAACCCCAGAACGCTGTCACGATTAAATGCAAATCTGTTGCAGGATTAACTGCATTCGCTGCTTTCATCAACGTATTTATATTCCAGCCCTATCGTTTAAATAGCGGGTGCAGAGAACAGCTTCAGATTAACTACAGTGTCGGGATTTCTGTGTTTTAAAAAAACCAAAACGATCGCCCAACCTGATGCACGATTATAGGCGGAGACTCCATCCTCAGCAGAAACATGCAGCAGTGCGGGTTTCACAGCTGCAACAAGGCCGGGAGGGCTCGCAGGGAGAGCCCTCCTTCTCCTTAAAGGGCTGAATCAACAAGGCTCAGCTGTTGGCGGCCGGCAACTCAGTCCATTCATAATAAAACAAAATCAGAACCTGCCACTTTCCCTTTAACGGACCCAAGTTGGAAATAATGGAACGTCGAGCCGTTAAAACCGTTGGTGATGCGGGACAGAGGGAGCTGCATTAACAGGGCCCCACAGATACTGCCCAGGACTCCTCAGGTAAAAACATCAGGTTTCATTTAACGTCACAGCCATTTCCTCACCTAACACCTGCCAAACAATAAGTCTTCACCTCAAACCGACATGTCGATAGGTATTTTTTCCCCACCTTCCCTCCTCCTTCGGCCACCTCAGTCACCGTACCTTTCTATCGACCCCCCCTCAACTTCCCTCCACCTGTTTTCACCATTTACCTCTCGGCTTGAACACCTTCACCAAACCACTGCGGCTGCGCAATAGCGGCTGTTTCTTGCTCATTTCACCGTCCCTGTGTCTGTCTACTACGGCTGCGCATTCGCAACACTTGTTCATCCCATCTACGCCTGCGCTTTTGTGGTAGCGCGGTACTAGTTTTCTCTTCCCGCCCGAAATGCTCATTCCCTTTCGTCTACGGCTGCGCGGTACCAGTTTTCTCATCCCGCCCGAAATGCTCATTCCCTTTCGTCTACGGCTGCGCAGTACCGGTTCACCTCTGGCCCACCCCGAGCCTGCATGCGGCTGCGCAATACCGGCGGTATCACCGCCCTCCCCCTTCCGCTGAGCTTGCATGCAGCTGCGCAGACACCGGTCTTCCCCTACTGTGTGCGGCTGCGCGGGCACGTAGAGCTGCTGCTGTCGCCTAAGCAGGGAAATAAGCAAAATGTTGTGAATACTGGTAGTTCGAGATAAAACCAAAAATACTAGGAACACTCTGTAGGTCAGATAGGATCTGTGCGGAAATATCAGTAAAGGACCAAGGGGAGAACAGAGAGCAAGAATAGTGAAAGAAAGGGCATGGACAAAGCAGAAATGGGAGACTAGGAAATTGAAGAGAAAAAAGGAAGATAATATTTGGGTTAAAAAGGTTGGGATTGATAATTGAGTGATGGGTTTGGAGCACGGGTGCCCGAACTCTAATTGTTATTGAACGTAGGGGGCAGAGTGGAATGCTCTTCGGAAGGTCGAAAGTGTGTTGCTGGGAAAGCATAGCAACTTTCCTGATGAAGGGCTTATGTCCGAAACGTCGATTCTCCTGCTCCTCGGATGCTGCCTGACCTGCTGTGCTTTTCCAGCAACACACTCTCTACTCTGATCCCCAGTATTTGCAGTCCTCGCTTTCTCCTCTTCGGAAGGTCGGTGTAAACTGAGGGGCCGAATGGCCTGCTTCCACACTCTCGGGATTCTATCATTCTGTGAACATAATGCCTGATTAGTGCAATTAATACCAAAGCATCCAATCTTTAAAAATTTTCAAATCAACCTATTCAGAGGTGTTAGGCACACATAACACGGAGGGGCAGGAACACTGCCACTGCACTACAAGAAATTCAACTTCTAATCTCTACAATGATCAGTAAGATGCTGTCGGCTGCACTGGCAAGACCAGCATTTATTGCCAATCTCTAATTGTTCTTCAGGTGGTGATTAGCTGCTGCTATTATTGTCAAGATTCTGAGATTTTGACCCAATGATATTGAAGGAATAGTTTTATAAATCCAAATTAGGATGATGTGGCTTGAGTAATTCCCAGGTGGTGCTGTTCTCTCACATCTGCTGCCCTTTTCATTCTAGGTGATAGAGCCACAGATTAGAAAGGTGTTGTCAAAGGAGTGTGAGTGAGTTGCTGCTGCATATCTTTGCTCTCATTATGCATCGGTATTGAAGGGTGATGACTGGGATGCTAAGCAAGTGGCCTGTTTTGTCCTGGTGGTGCTGAGCATCTTGAGTGCTTTGGGGAGATGAGATCAGTTACTCACTATAGAATTCCTTGTTCCTAACCTACTCTTGAAGCCATAGTATTTATGTTTCTGATCAATGGTAACACCCAGGATTTTGACAGTGGAGCATGTTTTGATGGTAATGTCATTGAATGCCAAGGTTTAATGGTTAGGTTGTCTTTTTAGAGATGGTAAAAACAATGACTGCAGATGCTGGAAACCAGATTCTGGATTAGTGGTGCTGGAAGAGCACAGCAGTTCAGGCAGCATCCAAGGAGCTTCGAAATCGACGTTTCGGGCAAAAGCCTTAGAGATGGTCACTGTCTGGCAATGCTGTGCAGTGAATGTTCCTGGCCACTTATCACTCCAAGCATTGATATTGTCCAGGTATGACTGCTGATGGAAACACATTGCTTCAGTATTTGAAGAGCTGTGAATGGTGTTGAATATTTTGCTATCATCAATAAATACCCCAACTTTGACCATATGTTGGAGGGAAAGTCTTTGATGAAACATATGAAGAAAATTGAGCCTAGGATGTTGCCATGAGGAACTATCTTCCTTTATGCCAGGCATGAAAAAAATTGGAGAGGTTTTCCCCTGATTCCCATTCACTTCAGCTTTGATAGAGCTCCTTGATGCCATACTCTTGTTAAATCTTGCCTTGGTGTCATGGCCATTAATTGTCACCTCATCTCTGGCATTCAACCTGTTTGTCCAAGTTATTGTCTTGAGCCAAATAAGAGTGGCCCTCATGGAACCCAACTGAATGTGTGAATTTTTCTGATCAAGTACCACTTGGTAACACTATCAATGACCCTTTCCATTACTGTGATGATTTCGAGTAGATCAATAGGATTCTGGATTAGTGGTGCTGGAAGAGCACAGCAGTTCAGGCAGCATCCGAGGAGCAGTAAAATCGACGTTTCGGGCAAAAGCCCTTCATTACCTAGATCAATAGGACATCAAGTGTTCAAATTGGATTTGTCCTTTTTTGTGTGTACTGGAAATGCCAGGGCAATTTTCTACATTGTCAGGTGTATGCTGCTGTTGCTGTCAGTCTTAAAAACTATTGTTGGAATGTGGACAATCTTTTCAGTATCCAATGCCTTTAGACATTTCTACATATCATGTGGAATAACTTGAATTAGATGAAAACTGACCTCAGTTGTGCTGGAGATCACATTCGGTGGCTGAGATGAATTATCCACTTTTGGCTGATGATGGGTGCAAATATTTCTGACACATTTATGCTATTGTGCTGGGGAGCTGCCTCCTGTTAGATGTTTAGTTGTCCACCATGATTCATGTCTAGATGTGGCAGTACTGCAAAGCTTGCTGCAGGGATCTGTTGGTTGTGCAATTGCCTAACAATGTTTGTTGCATGCTGCTTCCACTGTTTTGCCTAAAGTAGCCTTGTTTTGTAGCTTTATCCGGTTGACACCTCATTTTTAGGTATGACTGGCTCAGCTCCTGGCATCTCCACCTATGCTCTTCATTGAATCAAGGTTGGGATACGCCAGACCATTAGGTTATAGATTGTGGTTGAATATAATTCTGCTGTTGCTGAGGGCCCACAACAGTTTATGGATGTCCTGTGTTGAATTCTAGATCTATTTCTATTCCATTTAATAGTTAGCTCCACACAACACAATGAAAGCTATCCTCAATGTGGAGATGAGACTTTGTCACCACGAGGACTGTGCAGTTGTCACTGCTGCCAATGCAATTGTGGATAGATGCATCTGCAATGTGTAGATTAGTGACGATGAGTTCAAAAGGATTTTCCCTCTTATTTCATCTGCCTCAGATCCAGTCTAGTGACTATGTTCTTCAGAACTTGGATATCTTGGCCAGTAATAGTGATATAGAGACACTCTGGTAGATTGGCATTGAGGTCTCTCACCCTAGTTACATTCTGTGACCTTGCCATCCTCAACACTTCTTCCCAGTCCTGTTCAACATGGAGGATTGATTCATCAACCAAGAAGAGAAGGCGAGCTGGGCAGTAGGTGATAATCGGTGGGAAATCTTCATGCCTACATTTGACCTGGTGCATTTAGACTTCATAGGTCCAGAATCAATGTTGAAAGTAACTCTCTCCCTTACACAGTAGACCACTGTTCATAGGATCCCTACAGTGTGGCCGATCAAGTCCACACTGACCCTCTGAAGAGCAATCCACCCAGACCTATCCCACTTCCCTGTCCCTGTAACACTGCATTTCCCATGGCTATTCCACCTAGCCTGCCCATCTTTGACTCTGAAGGGAAACCAGAGCACCTGGAGGAAACCCACTCCAGAGCATCTGGAGAAAACCCACGCTGACACAAGGAGAATGTGAAAACTCCATACAGATAGTCATCCATATAAGGCTGGAATTGAACCCGTGTCCCTAGCACTGTGAGGCAGTAGTGCTAATCACCATGCCACCCTGCTGCCCTTGCTGGTGGACAAGGATGGTGATGGTTGTTTCTGGAAAGATGTGATTCTGAGTGTGGCTATGTTAGACTGTCGCTAAACTTAGTTTGTTGGACACCTTACCCAATTGTGACACAAACCAAATGTTAGTAAGGACTTCTTCACAGCGTCAATAGGGCTGGGATGCTGTTGTCCTTTCAATGCCAAGTCAGGTGGTCTGTCTGAGTTTATTTTTCTTAGACTTTGTAGCAGCTAGGCTATTTCAAATTAAGAAGGAGAAAGTGAGGACTGCAGATGCTGGAGATCAAAGCTGAAAATGTGTTGCTGGAAAAGCGCAGCAGGTCAGGCAGCATCCAAGGAGCAGGAGAATCGACGTTTCGGGCATGAAATCATTAACATCTCCATTATACACACATATTGCTGCCCATCTTTGCCCATCAGGAAAGTTTCCTGAAGAAAGGCTCATGCCCGAAATGTCGATTCTCCTGCTCCTTGGATGCTGCCTGACCTGCTGTGCTTTTCCAGCAACACGTTTTCCGCTATTTCAAATTAAGAGTCAATTACATTACATGTAGGGCAGAGCAAGAAAACTGCAGATTTCTTAAAGAATTGAATGGGGTTTCTTTTATAGCAATTCACAGTGGTTACATGATTATCATTAAACCAGCTACTAATATATTCCAGTGAATTCAGCTGTCATTATCTGCTGTGATGAGGTCACTAGCACATTGGATTTTGGCCTCTGGATTACTGGTCTGTTGACATTACCATTGCATCATCACCCCTTTGGGTTGTAAATTAATTCATTATGTTGCAGTCACAGTTCTCACCTGTTGATGTAGCATCTTTGGTATCTTGACATACTCCTCAATATGTTAATCTATTAATGCATCTTCAATTAATGTATCTGTCACCTTCATTGTAGGTAGAGTTCCAAAACTAATTTCCTTTCAATATAAATATGCAGAGTAAAACTTTGAAGTTTAATCATATGACACAATGCAAGTTGGGTATACCTCTGGAATTTTCACATCAAGGCTGACAAAATAGAACAATTGCCATATGAGAAAATTGTGCAATATGTGTGTATAATGGAGATGTTAATGATTTCAATCTACTCATTTACATTAGTAGTTATACATTTACAATTTAATGAATAAATGTTAGATAAATAATATGGATGGAATGTATATAGTTTATAATGTTAATAAATAAGTATTTGTTAATTAATAGGAATTCTTCAGTGTATTTTTGCATTGGTATAGCTTTTTTTGGATTTCAGCTGGCCCAAATCAAGTACTAACAGCAACCCTTTAGACCATCACCCATGTGAAAGTTGAACTCATGACCTTTGTTCTGAAGAATTGATTCAGAAACTTTTACATTACACCTGTTTACACATTGTAGCCATGGTGCAAATCTTTAAGCAGGCAGTGCCAATCAAGTGTGCTATTTTGTTCTGGATGGTCTGAGGCCTAATGAGTGTTGTTGAAGCTGCATTCGTTTAGGAAAGTAGACAGTGTTCTTTCAATTCTTGGAGCCTTGGAGATGGTGAAATCTTTGGGAGTCATGAAGTGAGTTACCTGCTACAGGATTTCCATTCTTTGACCTGCTGTTGTTGCCAAAGTATTTAGGTAGCTGGTATAAATTGATCTCCAAGATCTTGAAGGACGAGGACGCAGATATGGGAATGTTATTGCGTGTCAAAGGGAGTTTATTAACTTCTCTTTGATTGGAAATGATCATTCCCAAACACCAATGCTATTCAACTATCAGCAAAATTTATTTCTTTTCACATTATGATGTAAGGAAGTTCACTGGTGAAGCAGCTGACAGTGGTTAGGTCTAAGACACTGTTCTGAGGAACTATTGTAGTGATGCCATAGGACCAAGATGATTGGCTTCCAACAACCACAAACATATTCCTTTGTGCAAAATATGACACCAGCCAGTGAGCTTTCTGTCTGATTTACATTGCGATTAATTTTAATAGGATTCTCTGATGTCACAAACTGTCAAATTTGTCCTCATTGTTATAAAGAAGGTTTTTGCTCAGGCAGTGCTGTGCACTGTTTATGACACTTTCCATCACATTAGTGTTTTACATTTAGGTGATAATCAACTGCATTGAGCATATGTGCTTTGCTTTTTGAGGTGATCCCCAATTAACTTTTGTAAGCAGTAGTATCAATTTCTTCCCTAAAGGGAGACATTTGGAATGAATGCACACTTGTCAGTAAGAGCTGTTAATCTATTGGGTATCTGAATTTTTTTTAGATTAGATTACTTACAGTGTGGAAACAGGCCTTTCGGCCCAACAAATCCACACCGACCCGCCGAAGCGCAACCCACCCATACCCCTACATTCACCCCTTTTACCTAACACTACGGGCAATTTAGCATGGCCAATTCTCCATGATCTCAGAATCTCACATCTCATGTGGGTACCAAGACTGACTACCATCTTCTAGATGGAGCTGGAGCTCTGTTTGCCATTACGGTGCTTTTTGTTATAAGTTTGATCATCTAAGCTGTACATCTTACATACTTTCACAAGCAAAGCTGGATGGAGTGTACTGGGAAAAGAATTTAGCAGCAAAGACAGTTGAGGAACAATGTCAGACATGTAAGAAAATATAGATCATAATTCACAGCAAAGACACATCCCAGTGAGGAAGAAGTGAGGAAGGGGATAAGCCAACCATAGTTAACCAGGAAAGCTACGAATAGCATCAAGTTTGTTGTCCAGTTCCTCCTTAACACAAGTTAGACAACTTCAACAAGAATGTTATGAATGAATTTGCCAAGGTGTCCCACAATAATGAAGCGATCAAATCACAATGAACACAAGCTGGTGCCAATGCAAAACAGTCCCAACTTTATTAGGAAACCAATTACAAAAGCTTATACAACAGAGCAATGCTGTCTCTAATCATATTCAGCCCCTTAAATGTACAATACTTCCCAAGTCTCTTGTAGATTTGCACAGTCTCTCTCTTTCTCTCTATCACTTTCTATACTACGTTTTTCTCTGCCTCTCTCTCCAGATGGTCAGTGGGTCTCTGCCATTGGCCATTTTTTTTAAGTTTAAAAATATACTTTATTCATAAAATATCTTTATATACATACGTAGTCACTGAAACAGTTCGGTTCTGTATAGTCAAGTTTGAAGAAATAAGCAAACATTAGAGTTTGACTGTATCCAACAAAAAAACCAAAGGCATTTCTTACTTGTACAAGATTATGTTTACATACATTTGAGACATTACATACATTTGAGACACCGAGAGGTTCTGATAAGTAAACAGACCCCTGATTTGATTTTGGAAGAAATACCTAGTTCTAGACCTTAGAATGTGCAAGTCTGCAATACTTGGTCATGGTCAGCTCGTTGCTCTGGAAGACGAACAAGTTTCAGGCAGACCAAAAAGCATCTTTCACCAAGTTGATGGTTCTCCAGGAGTAATTGATGTTTGTCTCAATGTGCATCCCACAGAACAGCCAGTAGAGCACAAGAGCCCTGCATAACAGAGCTGCTTGGGATGAACCGTGATAAAAATGCTACATCTTTCTCCAGAATTCCTTTCCAAAGGCACATTCCAGCACATTCTCATCAACCCCGCAGCCGCACCAAGGGCAACGTAGAACGTCCAGGTGTACATGAAGGATCTCACATAGTGCCCTTCTCATCAAGCGTTGTCATGGTGCTTGTTGGAAAGATCTGGCATGAATTTGACAGTCTGCACAAGAAGCAACCTGACAGGATCCACCTTCTCCTTTTTCCGCAGGACCTCAAGGATGCATACTGATCTCCTCACAAGGTCCATGAGATTAGTCTGCAGATGTACCCTGTTTTTATACCATTTTGGATAGTTTATCTGGACCTTGCTATAGTTCTAGTTAATATGATTAAGCAGAATCAGCATAGTTTTGTGAAGGAGAAATCATGCCTAACAAATTTACGAGAATTATTGGAGGTGATAACAAGCAGGGTAGATAAAGGGGAAGCAGTGGATGTATTATATTTAGATTTCCAGAAGGCGCTATATTGGGCTACTTAATAGGATGAGCCCATGGTGTTGGAGGAAGTACATTAGCATTGATAGAGAATTGGCTAACTACTAGAAGACAGAAAATTGTGATAAAGGTGCAACCTGTAACTGGTGATGCGCCACAGGGATCAGTGCTGGAGCCACAATTATTTACAATATAGATTAATGACCTGAATAAGGAAAGTGAATGTAATTTAGCTGTATGTGGATGACATAAAAATAGATGCGAAGGCAAGGTGTAAGAATGATACAAAGAGTCTGCAGAGGGATATAGACAGATCAAGTGAATGGGCAAAAATTGGTAGATGGAATATAATGTGTGAAAGTGTGTGTTTATGCACTTTGGCAGAAAGAATGAGGAGCTACATATTGTATAAATGGAAAAAGACTGAAGAAAGCTGTAGAATGAAGGGAATCACAAAAAAGATGCCATCCAATTTCAATGAATAGCAGGGAAAACAAATGGAATGTTGTCCTTTATTTTAAGGGAATGGAATATAAAATTAGGGAGATTATTCTAAAACTACAAGGCACAAGTCAAACCACAGTTGGAATACTGTGAACAATTTTGGGTCCCTTATCTAAGGAAAGATATAGTGGCATTGGAGGCAGTCCAAAAAGGGTTCACTATGCTGGTCCCAGGTATGGAGGGACTGTATTTTGAGTAAGTTTGGCCTGTACTCACTGG
Organism: Chiloscyllium plagiosum; assembly: GCF_037043375.1. Lineage (NCBI taxonomy): Eukaryota > Metazoa > Chordata > Chondrichthyes > Orectolobiformes > Hemiscylliidae > Chiloscyllium > Chiloscyllium plagiosum. Next base: position 21,257,825 of record NW_028270157.1, on the reverse strand, counting down.
AATTTACAAGAATGAGATGTAATCTTATTGAATGATACAAAATTCTTTGGGGACTTGACAAGGTAGATGTTGGAAGATTCTTTCCGCTTGGTGGAGGGGGGGGAAGGCAAGTCTAGAACCAGAGGGCATAATCTTAAAATAAGTGGTTACAAATTTAAGACAAAGAAGAGGAGGGATTTCTTCTCTTGGAGAGTACTGAATCTGTGGAAGTCTTTACCAGAAAAGGCTATCGAGGCCAGGTTGTTAAGTATATTCGAGGCTGAGATAGACTTTTTAATCAGTTAAGGTTTCAAGGGTGACTGGCCACAGAGCATTTATTTCAAATGTATTGCTCATTGGGGTCTGTTTCCTGTAGAAGGAATACCATCAGACATGTTATGACCCAGCTGATTGCACAGATTGCTGAGCAGAGATAAGAGGCCCTTGCCTTTTATATAATTCTGTTACTTCCTACGATTGCTTTTCCCGAACAATAGTTTTGTTGAAAGCAACTTTTGATGCATGCTGTCAGAGCAGCATACTACTTTTTTATAATGCAATAATTTTCCAGTCTGCTATGATGAATTGTTTTTTGGAAGCTTATAAATTGAGAGGAAAATATAAGCTCTTTGAGAACACTTTCAGTCATTTGTGTGTGTCCATATTACAGTTTTGGCTTTGTTAGAAACAATATTAATGTAAAACCATTAACAACTTATTTATATTGTACCATTAACATCATAAAACATACACAGCTATCCTTTCACATCCAAGATCCTCTACCTTTGCTTGAGAATTACCCAGCGACTCAACCCACGACTTTGCTAGACCTCTGCTATGGAACTTTTTTATTCTCTGCAGTATATCCGTCCTGGTTCCCAGCCCCACTTGATTCTAATCCTCTGCAAAATATCCAAGGAATTTAATTGATGCATGGCAGATTTTATTTTTGGCATCACTGTTCCTCCCAAACCTTAAACTTTAATACTATGACAATTTCTCTGTGTGCCAATGGAGAATTATAAGCAGCATTGTTCTCTTTCCTGGAAAAATGACCAATCACCCCTTTCAAAAGTCCCTCTTACTGCCATCTCACAGCTAATTTACTGATTGACCTCTACCATCATTCTCAACTCATGACAACTCTGGTAGTTATCTTAACTCCACTTTCCTATCCATACTCCATAATCCTTGACTCGCTTGTTTATAAAAATTGTACCTCACTCAATGTTGAACAACTTGAATGTCCCAGCTTTCACTGTTTTCTGGAGAAGAACAGGAACATTATTTACTGCTACATGATATCAGTTCCTGCACAAGCACCACCATTTTTACCATTTCATTGATGTGGCTTGTTACTTTTATATAAGTAAGTTTATCTGTTATATAACAATTTTTTAAGGTAAATTAGAAACTCTGATATAAGACAGTAAATGCCCACATACTTTGACCGTGAATTCTGTAAACAGCAAATAAAAATTCCAAGTCAATTCATCTTAAGATAATACATATTGTTAATACTAATCAACTCCTGATTCTTGTCAAAGCCCTTGGAGCTAGTTGCCTATCAACTATTCCAGCTAACTATTCCAGGTGAGTGATGAAAACTGGAAATGAAAGAAAAGAGACAGAGATAGTGGAAATAGTTTCCATATAAAATCACACTTCTGTCTGTGTCGTAATTATTTTCAGATACTTGTTTACCTTAGAGAAAACAGTCACTGAAGGATTACTCTTTAATGATCAAGAGGTATCTAAAGCCCAGGGAAGAAATTAACCAGGTGTGCCCCAATGACATCAGCCAATAGAATAGCACAGGGATTTCTCCTGTCTGTTTTATAGCTGAGCAGAGATAAATTGTTACACGGTGATTGGAAAATTCCAGGGAAACTGTACAGCCCTCACAGCACACACTCCACTTCGTTGAGTCAGGAACTGGGCTGCCTAACCAGTGATCCTTGAAGGGGCTGCTGGAGGCCACTCAAAGAGCAGAAAGTACTCCACAAGAAAATCATGTCCTACTGCCAACATGTTAACCCCCCTACCCCCAACCACTACCAGAATCACTTCTGCTCCTTCTTGAGCTGTTGGCCAGATCAGTCTGGCAGCTATCTAACTTCTTGCCATTTTTAAACAATAAGCATTAGCCTGTAGCTGCTTGGTGACATTCAAACACGGCCTAATGCCTAAGTTAGTTTGGGCCACAGCCCACTGCCTCTCTGCCAATTCTGCACTAGCTTTGAATTTGTTTCCTGGTAAGTTATTAGTCTTAAAGTCTTAAAGCTTGGAAATATTAACAATTTGCTCAGAGTACTCTGCCCTGCCCATGACCCTGTTACTCCAAGTCCCTGCTTGTTATTACTTGCAAACTAATTTCATATACACGCTTCCAATCAATTTGAGCTAATAATTTATTATTGCATAACTTTGTAATTATGATGAAGTAATGATGCATTAAATAGGGATCACTAATGCTGGATATAAATTGGAAATTACGTTTGTTAATAAAAACGTGGTAATTCAGGTCTTGTGTAATTCAGTGAGATTATGGCTGGTCTGTGATGTAACTCCATACACCAGCCAAGGCCCCCATATCTTCTGAGAATAAAAATCAATGAATCACAGCTTTCAGGTTAACAATTGATCTAACATTAATTGCCATTTGATTATAATAATAAGTAGAATTTCAAACTTTCACCACTCATTTCAATCACTCTTCCTTGATACCTATATCAGTATCAGTAAAAGAACGACTGGAGGTTACCTAATCTGTTAAGGAAGCACACAAGTATAGGTTGAGGATTGCAGTCAAGTGCTGCAGGTTACTCGCAGGGACACAGAAGGTAACAAAAATGTCTTGGAGAGGAGCCAGGGCATTGGAAATCCAACTGGTAGAACTTGTATATGCATCTTAAGGGAGCAGTGGCAGAATCTGTCAAATGTTTTATGTGTGTAGTGATTGGAACCAGGTTGATCTTATTGACTATGAGATCCTTGATTGGGGTCATTAACCTGGGCCAATCAGGGAACCCAAACCGACCAATAGAAACAGGGGATTCCAACTCTATTTTGATTTAGTCCCTACCCTCCCCTTCACTGTTTTGATCACACAGCACTGTCCCTTGCTGTGAAGGGCAGTGTTTGTCACTGGCCACCCGGGTGTTTTCCTGTCTTCCTGGTGGTGGAAATCGAATAAAGATTGGTGCACTTTGTGTCTTTCACTGTGTCTCCCACCTGCACACACACACACCATGGGTTCTGGGGATAAAATAAGCACTACCGCACTTAGGTGGTAGTGTGGGGGTTAAAATTTGAAAAAAAAAGAAAAGAAAAAAAAGGAAGAAAAAAAAGAAACAGGGGATTCCAACTCTATTTTGATTTTGTCCCTACCCTCCCCTTCACTGTTTTGATCACACAGCACTGTCCTTTGATGTGAAGGGCAGTGTTTGTCACTGACCACCCAGGTGTTTTCCTATCTTCCTGGTGGTGGAAATTGAATAAAGATTCGTGCACTTTGTGTCTTTCACTGTGTCTCACACCTGCACACACACACACCATGGGTGCTGGGGATAAAATAAGCACTACCGCACTTAGGTGGTAGTGTGGGGGTTAATAGAGAGAAAAAAATAAAAAATAAATAAAAAAAGAAACAGGGGATTCCAATACTATTTTGATTTAGTCCCTACCCTCCCCTTCACTGTTTTGATCACACAGCACTGTCCTTTGATGTGAAGGGCAGTGTTTGTCACTGACCACCCAGGTGTTTTCCTATCTTCCTGGTGGTGAAAATTGAATAAAGATTTGTGCACTTTGTGTCTTTCACTGTGTCTCACACCTGCACACACACACACCATGGGTGCTGGGGAAAAAAATAAACAGCAGTGTTAGCACTACCGCACTTAGGTGGTAGTGTGGGGGTTTAAAAAAAAAGCAGGTTAAAAAAAAGCAGCTGTGGTAAAAAATAAGCACGACTGCAGTTAGGCGGTAGTGAGAGGGGGGTTTAAAGAAAAAAAAACAAACATGGGAAAAAAAAAGAAACAGGGGATTCCAACTCTATTTTGATTTAGTCCTTACCCTCCCCTTCACTGTTTTGATCACACAGCATTGCCCTTTGATGTGAAGGGCAGTGTTTGTCACTGACCACCTGGGTGTTTTCCTATCTTCCTGGTGGTGGAAATTGAATAAAGATTCGTGCACTTTGTGTCTTTCACTGAAGGAAAAAAAAAGAAAAAAGAAGAAAAAAAACTAAAACAAAAAAACAGGGGATTCCAACTCTATTTTGATTTAGTCCCTACCCTCCCCTTCACTGTTTTGATCACACAGCTTTGCCCTTTGATGTGAAGGGCAGTGTTTGTCACTGGCCACCCGGGTGTTTTCCTATCTTCCTGGTGGTGGAAATTGAATAAAGATTCGTGCACTTTGTGTCTTTCACTGAAGGAAAAAAAAAGAAGAAAAAAAACTAAAACAAAAAGAAACAGGGGATTCCAACTCTATTTTGATTTAGTCCCTACCCTCCCCTTCACTGTTTTGATCACACAGCATTGCCCTTTGATGTGAAGGGCAGTGTTTGTCACTGACCACCCGGGTGTTTTCCTATCTTCCTGGTGGTGGAAATTGAATAAAGATTCGTGCACTTTGTGTCTTTCACTGTGTCTCACACCTGCACACACACACACCATGGGTGCTGGGCATAAAATAAGCACTACCGCACTTAGGTGGTAGTGTGGGGGTTAAAAAAAAAACAGGAGTCCCTTCACTGTTTTGAACAAAGAAGAAGAAAAAAAATAAACAAGAAATTCACACACACCATGGGTGCTGGGGAAAAAAAATAATAAGCACTACCGCACTTAGGTGGTAGTGTGGGGAAAAAAAAGAGAAAAAAAAATAAACAGGAGTGGGGTGGAATTTGAAAAAAAAAGAAAGAAAAAGTAGAAACAGGGGATTCCAACTCTATTTTGATTTAGTCCCTACCCTCCCCTTCACTGTTTTGATCACACAGCATTGCCCTTTGATGTGAAGGGCAGTGTTTGTCACTGACCACCCGGGTGTTTTCCTATCTTCCTGGTGGTGGAAATTGAATAAAGATTTGTGCACTTTGTGTCTTTCACTGTGTCTCACACCTGCACACACACACCATGGGTGCTGGGGATAAAATAAGCACTACCGCACTTAGGTGGTAGTGTGGGGGTTAAAACAAAATAAAAAAAAGAAAAAGAAAAAAAAGAAACAGGGGATTCCAACTCTATTTTGATTTAGTCCCTACCCTCCCCTTCACTGTTTTGATCGCACAGTGGGCGGCACGGTGGCACAGTGGTTAGCACTGCTGCCTCACAGCGCCTGAGACCTGGGTTCAATTCCCGCCTCAGGCGACTGACTGTGTGGAGTTTGCACGTTCTCCCTGTGTCTGCGTGGGTTTCCTCCGGGTGCTCCGGTTTCCTCCCACAGTCCAAAAGATGTGCAGGGTCAGGTGAATTGGCCATGCTAAATTGCCCGTAGTGTTAGGTAAGGGGTAAATGTAGGGGTATGGGTGGGTTTCGCTTCGGCGGGTCGGTGTGGACTTGTTGGGCCGAAGGGCCTGTTTCCACACTGTAATGTAATCTAATCTAATCTAATAATCTAATCTAATCACTGTCCTTTGATGTGAAGGGCAGTGTTTGTCACTGGCCACCCGGGTGTTTTCCTATCTTCCTGGTGGTGGAATTTGAATAAAGATTTGTGCACTTTGTGTCTTTAACTGTGTCCCACACCTGCGCACACACACCATGGGTGCTGGGGATAAAATAAGCACTACCGCACTTAGGTGGTAGTGTGGGGGTTAAAAAAAAAAGAAGAAAAAAAAACACAGGAGTGTCACTGCCCTTTGATGTGAAGAGCAGTGTTTGTCACTGGCCACCCGGGTGTTTTCCTATCTTCCTGGTGGTGGAATTTGAAAAAAGAACTGGAGTGTTCCCCCTCCAACTCTATATAAAAAAAAAACAGGTGTGCCGGAGAGGTGGGCGCCGCAGGGAGTGGAGTGCAAAAAAAAATAGAAACAGTGGATTCCAACTCTATTTTGATTTAGTCCCTACCCTCCCCTTCACTGTTTTGATCATACAGCACTGCCCTTTGATGTGAAGGGCAGTGTTTGTCACTGGCCACCCGGGTGTTTTCCTATCTTCCTGGTGGTAGAATTTGAATAAAGGTCCGTGCACTTTGTGTCTTTCACTGTGTCCCACACCTGCGCACACACACCATGGGTGCTGGGGATAAAATAAGCACTACCGCACTTAGGTGGTAGTGTGGGGGTTAAATTTTAAAAAAGAACAATAAAAAACCAGGAGACTTTGTATTTAAAAAAAATAAAAAATATATAAACAGGAGATCTACCGCACTTAGGTGGTAGTGTGGGGGTTAAAAAGAAAAAAAGAACAGGTGGGGATTCCTCCCACCGTCAAACCCTCCCAGGACGGGGACAGCACGGGGTTAGATACAGAGTGAAGATCCCAACCCACCACCATCAAACACTCTCAGGACAGAGACAGCACAGTGTTAGATACGGAGTAAAGCTCTCAAAAAAAAGAAAAAAAAACCCTTTGATGTGAAGGGCAGTGTTTGTCACTGGCCACCCAGGCATTTTTCTATCTTCCTGGTGATGGAAATTGAATAAAGATTTGTGCACTTTGTGTCTTTCACTGTGTCTCACACCTGCACACACACACCATGGGTGCTGGGGAAAAATAAGCACTACTGCAGTTAAGTGGTAGTATGGGGGTTAATTAAAAAAAAAGGAGTGTCTGATCACACAGCATTGCCTTATGTGAAGGGCAGTGCTTGTCACTGGCTACTTGGGTGTTTGCCTATATTGAGAGTTGGATCAGTGTGAGAATAAAGAAAAAAAGAAAATAAACAGGGGATTCAGAATCTCCTCACTTCAGGGATTGATTCCGAGCTGGCTGAACACAGCCAGTATTGTGCACATGCACAGGATTTATAATCATCTCGAAAGGAGTAAGTTGATTAGAGATAGTTAACAAGGTTTTGTGAAGGATAGGTCGTGCCTCACTAACCTTATTGCGTTCTTTGAGAAGGTGACCAAACAGGGGGATAAGGGTAAGTCATTGATGTAGTGTATATGGATTTCAGTAAAGCTTTTGATAAGGTTTCCCATGGTAGGCTACTGTACAAAATACAGAGGCGTGGGATTGAGGGCAAATTAGCAATTTGGATCAGAAATTGGCGAGAAATTGAAAGAAGACAGAGGTGGTGGTTGGTGGGAAATGTTCATCATGGAGTTCAGTTACTAGTGGTGTACTGCAAGGATTTGTTTTGTCATTTTAATAAATGAACGGGATGAGCGTGTAGAAGGGTGGGTTAGTAAATTTGTGGATGGCACTAAGGTCAGTAGATAATGGACAGTGCTGAAGGATGTTGTAGGTTATAGAGGGACAAAAATAAGCTGCAGAACTGGGCTGAGAGGTGCCAAATGGAATTTAATACAAAGTGTGAGGTGATTCACTTTGGAAGGAATACCAGGAGTGCAGAGTACAGGACAAATGGTAAGATTCTTGGTAGTGTAGATGAGCAGAGAGTCTCTGTGTCCATGTACATAGATCCCTTAAAGTTGCCACCCAGGTTGATAGGGCTGTTAAGAAGACACATGGTGTGTTAGCTTTTATTTGTAGAGGGATCGAGTTTCAGAACCATGAGGACATACTGCAGCTGTACAAAACTCCGGTGTGGCTGCACTTAGATTATTGCGTGCAGCTCTGGTCACCACATTATAGGAATGATGTGGAAGCTTTGGAAAGGGTTCAGAGGAGATTTACTGGGATGTTGCCTGGTATGGAGGGAAGGTCTTATGAGGAAAGGTTGAGGGACTTGAGGCTGTTTTTGTTAGAGAGAAGAAGTTTGAGAGGTGACTTAATTGTGACATATAAGATAATCAGAGGGTTAGATCAGGTCGACAGTGAGAGCCTTTTTCCTAGGATGGTGATAGCTAGCGCAAGGGGGCATAGCTTCAGATAGAGGGGTGATAGATATAGGACAGATGTCAGGTGTAGTTTCTTTACTCAGAGAGTAGTTGGAGCATGGAGTACACTGTTTACAACAGTTGTAGACTCGCCAAATTTACGGACATTTAAATGGTCATTGGATAGGCATGTGGATGAGAATGGAATAGTGTAGGTTCGATGGGCTTCAGATTGGTTTCACAGGGTGGCGCAACATCAAGGGTCAAAAGGGCCTGTACAGCGCTGTAATGTTCTATGTACTATGTTTTATATAAATAGTTGGTGACTTGCTGATGGGTACCAGCTTCTGTGCAGTTATTTCAACATGCTTCAGGAAAGAATGGTCTATCATATGACTTGGACCATCAGGTCCATGTTACAACATTTAATGTAAGGTAGGCAAGGAGCAAAGTACAGGTCAATTTATCACAATAATGTAGCCAAATGAAAAAAAAATCCAAAATTGATACTCCATAACAATGGATGCCTTGACATTAAGGATTCTTAAGCATTGCAAGGATACAGCAAAGGTGAGGGGGGATGCAGAGATAGTGTCCCTACCTCTCAATCAGAAGGCCTGAGTTCAAGTCCCACCCGCTTCATAGATACAGTGAAGGTGCATTGCATCCTTCAATATTGCAGGGATAGCGTGTGTAAGGAGCAATCTCAGGATGTGGGACAGCTCACTTATATTCAGATGGGAGTTGAATTTCTAATGTGACTCATATGTCTTTGACTCAAGGACCATTTTAACACAACCATCCAGGAGTATGTATCAAAGCTAATTAGTGCTAAGCTAAAGTTTGCACACATGCTTTAGCTTTCACAGTTGTGAGGAGATCAGAGATACAGGCGAAAGAAAAAGTCAACACTTTAATGCTGAAATAAATCAAATTGAAAACCAATTCAATTTGAAAGGAATGTAACATACAGCAAGAAAAGGACTGACTGCCAGGTAAACACTAAAAATAGAGTGCAACAAAAGAAACAGGTATCAGCTTAAAGCTTATTGTTGGAAAAATGTTAGTGCCTATTATAAAGGATTTGATTAGATTCCCTACAGTGTGGAAACCAGCCCTTCAGCCCAACCAGTCCACACCAACCCTCCGAAGAGTAACCCACCCAGACCCATCTCCCTCTGACTAATGCATCTAACACTACAAGCAATTTAGCATGGCCAATTCACCTGACCTGCACATCTTTGGACTGTGGAAGGAAACCGAAGCACCCGGAAGAAACCCACACAGACACGGGGCGAATGTGCAAACTCCACACAAACAGTCGCCTGAGGACTGGAATCGGACCTGGGCCCCTAGTGCTGTGATGCAGCAGTGCTAACCACTGAGCTAAAGAGACCTTTGAGTGCAGGTTCATATCTCCTTGAAAGTGAAGTCGCAGGTAGATAGGATAGTGAAGCAGGTGTTTGGTATGCTTTCCTTTATTGGTCAGAGTATTGAATATGGGAGTTGGGAGGTCATGTTGCGGCTGTACAGGACATTGGTTAGGCCACTTTTGGAACATTGCGTGCAATTCTGGTCTCCTTCCTATTGGAAGGGTGTTGTGAAACTTGAAAGGGTTCAGATAAGATTTGCAAGGTTGTTGCCAGGGTTGAAAGGTTTGAGCTACAGGTAGAGATTGAATAGGCTGGAGTTGTTTTCCCTGGAGCATCGGAGGCTGAGGGATGACATTATAGAGGTTTATAGAGTCATGAGGGGCATGGATAAATAGGCAAAGTCTTTTCCCTGGGATGGGGAGTCCAGAACCAAAGGGCATAGGTTTAGGGTCAGCGGGGAAAGATACAAAAGGGACCTAAGGGACAACTTTATCACACAGGGTGGTGCATGTATGGAATGAGCTACCAGAGGATGTGGTGGAGGCTGGTTCAATTACAGCATTTAAAAGGCATCTGGATGGGTATGTGAATAGGAAGGGTTGAGAGGGAGATGGGGCAAGTGCTGACAAATGGGACTAGATTAGGTTGGGATAACTGGTCGGCATGGACGAGTTGGACCGAAGGGTCTGTTTCCATGCTGTATATCTCTATGACTCTACAAGTCACCTGCCTGCCCCATTGTGATCCCCCTTCCCCAACAGACTTTGCATGACTTTCGTGGTTGACCATGGCCCATCCTACACAGACACTGCAAGGCATCCCTGGATAACCATGGCCCATCTGCAAGGTGACATCAACTGAGCAACCAGCAAGACCTGAATTGATTTTTGTTGAGTTAAAAGATTAAACATTGCCCAATCCTGGATTGAAAGGATGCCAATCCCTGAACTTGCATTGGACCAACTCTCTTCAACTGAAAATGGAACAGCTCTAGACTATGGCACTAACCCCTACCTGACTGGTGTCCATCATTGACCCACAAAGCATATCTTCTCTTTCCTGTTCACATATCATCATGGTATTCATCCACGTGCACTGTACTTGACAAGTACATTTCAGACAGATAGCCACATCTGACATCAATGAAGCACCACACCCAATACCTGCCCCCCCCCCCCCCCCCCCCAGCCCTTTCACTATTCACTGTTTCTTACAGTCACATGCTACTGTCTTGGCTTCTGCATTAAATTGTCTCTGTCTCCACAAACAAGCCCCCACTCAACATTGAAAGGAGGCTGTTGATGAAGGCATCTTTTCCCCTTCCAATTTCTCACTCAAGGCCTGAGTAGGGATTTCCAGGTTCCCTTCCTGCTGTTGAACATCTTCCAATCTGAAAATTAAGTCTAGGTAGGAAATGATCCAAATATTGCCATTAATTGGCCACTTAAAGGCCTCAATTGGAAAAGGACGGGTCATCCGGCTGAGACCTCGCCTCCTCCCATTCTAAAACTTCTGAGAAATCAGGATAAATGGGAGACCACTGGGTAGGCCACCCAAGAGGTTTACTGGTCTCCATCCACCAGAGAGAAAAAAATAAAACTCCCCCCTTAGATTCCAAATCCTGGACAATGACCTTGAGGTGATTGATTTGAAAACTTGTCCAGGGAAGAATTCCTCTGTGCATTACATGTAACAATACTGGTAAACTTTCATAAATGGATTTCCAAATTTGTTTTAAAGAAAATATTCTCCAATATTTGGCCACTAGATGGAGCCGCTCTACAGCAGCAAGGCGGGGTGTTGGCAGGAACAAGGTGAAGATCAATGACACTTTGATTTAAAGCATTAAGTAAAATGTGAGTGTTGGTAGGTAGAGAAAAATTGAAGTCTGGTAATAAAAGATGCAACACTTAAAAACTAGAAAATGTGAAGAATGAAATTGAATTTGTTTCTAATAAGTGCATTAAAAATTTGGGCATGGGGAATTAGTGCAATCAAGTTTATTTCTAAGAGGTATTGATTACATTGGCACATAAGTAAAATAGCAATATAAATAACAGCAGGTGATTTACGTGCATCACCAGTACACAGAATAATGCTTAATCACTGCTGCAATCAGCTACTTTTTTTATCTTGCAATTTTAAGAAACCTTTTCATTTTAGCAAATACAGTAATTAGATTTAGACTGGAAAATGTAGAGTGAAATTGAATGTGTTTATAATCACTATATTAAAATTTTGGGCATGCCAACAGAGTGCAATTTAGTTTATTTCGAACTAATATTGATTACACTTGCAAATGATTAAAGTAGCACTATAAACAAGGTACAACCTTCATGGTAACTCAGCCAGTTTGGGAAATTTAGCAATACAGTAATTAGATTTCGAATTGTAAAGGGTCTTGGGACTCAGGTTTCACTCTCGCAACTCCAGGACTGTAACCGACAAGTACGTTTGCCATCCAGTCTGTCGATCAGGCCTTAGAAAGATGAAGTGGAGAGATAGTGTTGTTAGTGGAGGGCAGTTCTGGGGGAATTTTGATACTTGCCTCCACAAAAGCTCAAGAAATTCAAGGCTATTATTAAGATTACCATTGGGAGAGTCAAGAAAATCCACTCGAGCATCTCAAAATATATGCAAATAAATATAGATCAGTATATGAAAATAGTGCAATGATTCTATCTCCTAGTTGAGTTAAGGTCAAAGAATATGTTCGGTGTATAAAAGCCTAAGCTCATTTTAATTAAATTCCTGTATGTGTTCTTCTAAAGGGCTGACTCCCTGTTTATTTTAAATGTGTTAACAGCTCTATTGAGATTGTCATTGGAATGTAAAAGTAAACTAATATCCAGGTTGCACTTGAGATGTTGTTTAAAACATGATGTACAATATTATTTACTAAGATTTATACAATTAAAGAACATATTTGTTATTGATCAATGTTTCTCTCTACTTATATAATTTTGTTTCATTACAGTTTCAATATATCAATAAGCTACTTACTCTTGTATTTTTTCTTAATTTTTTAAAATAAATGAATAATTACAAGGGCATGAGAGAGGAACTGACAACAATCGACTGGAAACAGAGCCTAGTGGGGAAGACAGAGCACGAATGGCAGGAGTTTCTGGATGTATTTGAGGACACAGTACAGAGGTTCATCCCAAAGAAAAGAAAGATTATCTGGAGGGGGATTAGACAGCCATGGCTGTTTTAGGATTGAGTCCTCCACTATCACCTGATGAAGGAGCGACGCTCAGAAAGCTAGTGTGCTTCCAATTAAACCTGTTGGACTATAACCTGGTGTTGTGTGATTTTTAACTTTATGGCTGACAAAGGAAGACAGGAAATGTGTCATTGAAAAAGAAAGAGCCTATAAAGTGGCCAAGAGCACTGGGAAATCAGCTACTTTGTGTCAGTCTTCACAGTGGAAGACATGGGTAATATCCCAACAATTAAGTAGAGTCGAGGGACAGAGTTGAGTATGGTAGCCATTACAAAACAAAGTGCTAGAAAAGCTAAAAGGTCTAAACATTGATAAATCTCCTGGCCCCAATGGGTTCCATCCTAGGGTTCTGAGAGAGGTAGCTGAAGAAATAGCAGAAGCGTTGGTTGTAATCTTTCAAAAATCACTGGAGTCAGGGAAAGTCCCAGATGATTGGACAATCTCTGTTGTAACCCTCTTGTTCAAGAAAGGATCAAGACTAAAGATGGAAAACTATAGGCCGATTAGCCTAACCTCAGTTGTTAGTAAAATTCTAGAATCCATCGTTAAGAATGAGATTTCTAAATTCTTGGAATTGCAAGGTCGGATTTGAACAAGTCAGCTTGGATTTATTAAGAGGAGGTCATGCCTGACAAACATGTTAGAATTCTTTGAAGAGGTAACAAGTAGGTTAGACCAGGGAAACCCAGTGGAAGTTATCTACCTAGACTTCCAAAAGGCCTTTGATAAGGTGCCTCACGGGAGGCTGCTGAATAAGGTGAGGGCCCATGGTGTTCGATGTGAGCTACTGACATGGATTGGGGATTGGCTGTCTGACAGAAGGCAGAGAGTTGGGATAAAAGGTTCTTTTTTAGAATGGCAGCTAGTTACAAGTGGTGTCCCACAGGGTTCAGTGTTGGGGCTGCAGCTGTTCACTTTATATATTAATGATCTGGATGAAGAGATTGGGGGCATTCTGGTGAAGTTCACCGATGATATGAAGTTAGGTGGATAGGTAGGTAGTTCTGAGGAGGTGGGGAGGCTGCTGAAAGTTTAGGAGAGTGGTCCAAGAAATGGCTGATGAAATTCAATGTGAGGTCTTGCACTTTGGAAAGAATAATACAGGCTTGGACTATTTTTTTAAACGGTGAGAAAATTCATAAAGCCAAAGTACAAAGGGATCTGGGAGTGCTAGTCCAGGATTCTCTCAAGGTTGATTTGCAGGTTGAATCTGTGATTAAGAAAGCAAATGTAATGTTGTCATTTATCTCAAAAGGGTTGGAATGTAAAAGCAGCAATGTGCTACTGAGACTTTATAAATCTCTGGTTAGGCCCCATTTAGAATACTGTGACCAGTTTTGGGCCCCAGGAAGGACATACTGGCACTGGAGCGTGTTCAGCGGAGATTCACACGGATGATCCCGGAATGGTAAGTCTAACATACATGAAAGGCTGAGGATCCTGGGATTGTATTCATTAGAGTTTAAAAGGTTGAGGGGAAATCTAATAGAAACTTACAAGATAATGCATGGCTTACAAAGAGTGGACGCTGGGAATTTGTTTCCGTCAGGTGGGGATACTAGGACCTGTGAGCACAGTCTTAGAATTAGAGGGGGTCAATTTAAAATGGAAATGAGGAGACATTTCTTCATCCAAAGAGTGGTGGGCCTGTGGAATTCATTGCCACAGAGCGCAGTGGAAGCTAGGACATTAAATGTCTTCAAGGCAGAAATTGATAAATTGTTAATCTCGCAAGGAATTAAGGGATACGTAGAGAGTGCGGGTAAGTGGCGTTGAAATGCCGATCAGCTATGATTGAATGGTGGAGTGGACTCGATGGGCCGAATGGCCTTACTTCCACTCTTATGTCTTATGGTCGTATGGTGATAACAATAATTTCTGATAATAACTGTTAGTGGCAGGGCTTTGGGTCAATTATTACGTATTTCTTCCTTAAATTGGTCCTCTTACTTAGGGAAAAAAGGAATATAGATATAGTAAACTGCTGAGAAAGATCTTAACGCAAACAGCAAAACAAAGTTTTGACCTGTTTCTCAACACTATCCATTACACATACTAAGATCCAGAGATTTTATACTCCTATCTCAACTCTTTAATCTTTTACTTTTTTTCATGAACTGCAGAGACATTTCTGCAATTACTTTCTGATTTCTAAGTCTGCATATATTAACTTTTCCCAATTCTGAAGGATTGCAACTTTCTCAGTCTAACAACTTGAATGCAAGCTCACCTGGCTTAGAAGTTCCACAGACTAGAAAACACGTCTGCAGAGGTGACTGGTTCCCCTGATCTGAATTGTGAAAACTTGATACCCCTGACAGAAAAAATTTTATTCTGAACTGAATTGTCAACTCTTCTGATCTGAAATCAAAACAAAGCTCAATCTGTCATAAACGCACCAGTATAAACATCATATCAATTAAATCCATAGGCAGCTGCAAACATAAGACTTCTTAAAACAGATGCACTTAGGTGACTGTCCAATTGACTTTTGACCTGTTTAAAAAATCCTTCACGGAACTGACAAAGTTCCTCTACCTTTGTTTTAAAATCTGACTCACAAAAATGATTATACATATTATCTACCTTTTATCACAACATAAATACAGATGTCAGCTGAATCTTAAAAAAGGCATAAATACATAGGCTAAGAAGAAACCAGCCTTCAACATAAAAGAAATTGAAGACATTAATCATATGTATAATTTCTTCTTTTCAGAACTATACAATATTTTAACATTAAAACATTGAGAAATTAGCAAGTTTTGAAAGATTTGTAGCTGAGGTTGAGGTTCTGGATGTAGGTTTGCTTGCTGAGCTGGAAGGTTCATTTCCAGACGTTTTGTCACCCTACTAGGTAACATCTTCAGTGGGCTTCTGGGTGAAGCACTGTTAATAATTCCTGCTTTCTATTTATATGTTTAGGTTTCTTTGGTTTGGTGATGCCATTTCCTGTGGTGACATCATTTCATGTGGTGATGTCATTTCCTGTTTTTTCTTAGGGGGTGGTAGATGGGGTCTAACCCGATGTGTTTGTTGATTGAGTTCTGGTTGGAATGCCATGCTTCTAGGAATTCTTATGCGTGTCTCTGTTTGACTTGTCCGAGAATAGATGTGTTGTCCTAGTCGAAGTGGTGTCCTTCCTCATCGGTATGGAAGGATACTACTGAGAGAGGGTCTTGACGTTTTGTGACTAGTTGATGTTCATGTATCCTGGTGGCTAGTTTTCTGCCTGTTTGAGCAATGTAGTGTTTGTTACAGTCCTTGCACGGTGTTTTGTAAATAACATTAATTTTGCTTGTTGTCTGTATAGGGTCTTTCAAGTTACTAGGTGCTGTTTTAGTGTGTTAGTGGGTTTGTGGGCTACATGATGCTAAGGGGTCTAAGTAGTTTGGCAGTCATTTCTGAGATGTCTTTGATGTAGGGGAGAAATAAATATAAAATGGTGGCCAACACCCAATATGAATCATTAGTCAAGATTTGACTGGCCTTGAGTAGCAGGCTAGGAAGTGGAGGGAATGTAGAATGCTGGGGAGTCCCAGTGGGTGGACAGAAACTGTTCCCACGAAGCCAAATGTTGTCACTAAATGGGTTATCTCTCAAACATCTCTCTCAGTGGTCCTATAGAGAGCCAGTGTGTCATTTTTAATCAGATGATACCAAAACCCTTTTCACATGGGTCCCACACCTCCATTTGTACTCAATGCTGATCAAATCCTGGTATTACTTCTATTCCTTTTCCCTGGCCTCCTAAGCATTTCCAGTACATTCTGTTTTTAGTTGAGGTTTCCAATGGATGGAACCAATTCGTGTTACTCCTGGGGATGAAACTTACAGTTTTCTGGCCAAGTGCAGGTTGTATTGAGTTTGATATACAGATTCTTGTCTCAAGATTGAGTATCTCGCTGTATCTTTCAGTGTGTGCTACATTAATCGCCATAGCTCACGTCACACAGATCCCTGTAATATTCTGCTCCAAGTCTTTTTTTCCATTCTCTCATGGGACATGGACATCGCTGACTGGCTAGCATTTATTGCCATCCAGAGTTTGATTTGATTTATTACTGCCACATATCGAGATATAGTGGAACGTATTGTATTATGTGCTTAGCAGACAAATGGTGCCTTACATGGTACAACAGGGTACCATGCAGAATATAGTGTTACAGCCACAGAGAAGATGCAGAGAAAGATCAACTCTAATATACGAGAGGTCTGTTCGTAAGTCTGATAACAATGTCTGTTGGCATATGTTTCCAAACCATTGTTATCTAGTGCCCAACAGAAGAGGGTGGAAGGAGAGTATAACTGCAGTGGACAGAGTCTTTGATTATGTTGGCTGCTTTTCCAAGACAGCAGGAATACAGCTGGAGTCAATGGAAGGAAAGTTGGTTTTCATGATGGACTGGGCTGCATTCACAACTCTCTGTAGTTTTTTGTGGTCTTGGACAGAGCGATTGCCATACAAAGCTGCAATGTATCTTTTTAGGATGCTTTCTATGGTGCATCTATACAAACTGATAAAAGCCATTGTGGACATGCCTAATTTCCTTAGCCTTCTGTGGAAGTGTAATTGTTGATGTGCTTTCTTTATGTAGCATCGACGTTGATGGACCAGAACAGATTGTTGTTGATATTTACTCCTAAGAACTTGATGGAATACTCCTCATTTGCTTGATGCGCGCAACTTTGACAACACTCAAGATGCTTGACGCTATTCAAGACAAAGCAGCCCGCTTGATTGGCACCACATCCTCAAGCTTCCATTTCCTTCTTTGATGATCACTAGTAGTAGTGCACGTGATCTGCAAGATGCACAGCAGAAGTACCTTATGCAGCACCTTCCAAACCCAGAACTGTCAAAAAGGATAAGGGAAGCAGATACATGGGAACACCAGGACTGCAGAGCTTAGTTCTGATCTGTTAATTGTGGGATCATCTAGCTCTATCACTTGCTGCTTAGCATGCAAGTAGTAATGTTCACAGCTCATTTTTAGGTTTACCTGCTGCTACTCCTGACATGCCCTCCTGCACTCTCCATTGAACCAGGGTTGATACATTGGCTTGATGGTAATGGTTGAGTGGGGGTTTTGCCAGGCCATGAGTTTACAGGTTGATTGGAGTATAATTCTCCTGCTGTTGATGGCCCACAGCACCTCATGGATGCCGATCCTTGAGGTTCTAGATCTGCTTGAACTCTGTCCCATTTAGCACGGTGAGAGTTATTCTCAATGTGAAGGTGGGACTTTGTCTCCACAAGGACTGTGCGGTGGTCACTCTTACTGATATTGTCATGAACAGATGTGTCAGCTGGCAGATTGGTAAGGATGAGGTTAAACAGGTTTAATTTTGAGACAAATGTCTTTGAAGGATTGTTTAAATTCCATCCCCTCACATCTTTCTTTAGCCTCAAGGTTCTTGCAGTATCTACGCTTGACCTTTTTTATACATAAGCCATTATTCCCCAATACCTAACCCTTCTTAGTCTCTTCCCACCAAGTCACACAGAACACAAGATCGATCCCCTTTTCCTCCCCAGCCTTTATTCGCTCTGACATTGGCTACTCTACCAGTACTATGCTATTCCAAGTAGAAAAGACAAATCATTACCTGTGTAAACATCAAATGCCCAGTCATTGTCAGAATGCACTTTTTTTTTAGCTTTCATGCTTAATCTAAAAGAAGGAATTGGATATACTTATATACACTGTATGAATGTATGTACAATGTAAATTTGTAGAATATTATTATTGTTTCAGAACTCAATTGTAAAGTAGAGGTGAAAGAGTAACAAAACAGTGAATGCAAGAGAAATTTAGCAGGTTTGACAGCGTCCATCCAAAATGAAATGCTTGCAATCCCTTCAGTTGAGTAGAGATTGAACAGTTAAGATGGGTGTAATACTGTTGTTAAGAATCTGTAAAGAATATTATTGCAAAAAAAGTTGAATTTTTCTTTTCTGCTGTTTAAGATATAATCTTTCCAAATTTTCTTAAATGCAAAAATAGTTTTTTTTTGCTTTTGTGTGATAAAGTTATGTTCTTTTTTAAAAGTACCCAGCAGCCTCATGTGAATATGTTTATTAATTGACCACCATGGTAGTAACCAAATTAAAAAAATAAAATGTTTGATCTATCAAACCCATTTTCACTTTGAAATCTGATTTGTCCACTGTTAAGAACAGCTGGGTTCATTACACATATGATAATATTTTGATAGCGATGTATCATAAATAATTGGCACATTTCTTGCTCCTCCACCCCAGCCCACAAATTGATCCTTTGTGTCAATTGGAGCCTCTTGTTAGGCAGTGGTCATCTGTCTCCTTTGATATGCCTGGAGTTGATCCATCTACTGGTTACACTATATCCATAGTTGTGTTGGCTCCTTGCTCCTAAGTGATTTCTCCACATATGGTTATTCAAGTTATGACTTTATTCTGATTTACCTTATTTTCTCATTCTTTCTGGTCTGGGAACAATATCCTGTACTGTTGGCAATTCACCTGATTTCTCAATTATCAAAAATTAGCTGGTGGTGGAAGTTATAATGGCTCTCTTATTTTACTTGTTAATGAGATATAATCATTGCTGCCAAAGCCATACTTAACTATCCTTAGAAGCTGGTGATGACCCACCTCCTTAAACCACTTCAGTCCGTGTGGTATAGGTATACCTATAGTGCTGTTATGAATATAACTCCAGGAATTTGACCCAGCAACAATGAAAGACTGGTAATATAGTTCAGAATGATATGTGTCTTGAAGGGAAACTTGCAAAAGAACTGCTGTCCTTCTTCTAACAGAGGTAAAAGTAACTAGTTTAGAATTTGTTGTCAAAGAAGCCTTGGCAATTCCTATCTTGTAAATGGCACACAATGTAGTCACTCTGCATTGGTGTTGGAAGGATTGAATATTTAAAATGGGGAATGGGTGCAATCAATTAAGAGGTTATTGGTATTGCAATCTCTAAGGCACCTGGAGACAATTGTTTACACTCCTAACTTGTGCCGGGTAAATGGTGGACAGAATTTGGGGTAGTAGAAGATGGGTTACCAGCCACAGAATTTCAAGCTTCTAGCCTTCTCTCGTGTCCACAGTATTTATATGTGATTCAGTTAAATTTCTGGTCAATGCTTTGCTTTGTTCAAGAACAGGATATTCAAAGAAGGAGATATATCGATGGTAATGCTATTAAATATCAAGCGGAGATGGTTGGGTTCTCTTCTGTTGGAAATGGTCACTACCTGGAACTTTTATGATGAAAATGTTATTTATCACTTATCAGCCCAAGCCTGAATGTTGCCCAGTCTTGCTGCATGGATGTACAACTGGCGTCATTGTTTGAGGAACTGCCAATTGTACTGAACATCTTCAATCACTGGTGAGTATCTCCATTTCTGACCTTTTAATGAGGAGGTAGGTGGGGGGGGGGGGGGGGGGGGGGAGATGCTCAGGGTAGGTAATAGATGAACAGCTGAAAATGGTTGGGTCTTGTGGGGTGCAGTGGTAAAGTTCCTACTTCTGGGAAAGGAGACCTGGGTTCAAGTCTTACTGTTCCACAGATGTGTAATAGCATCTCTGAATAGATTGATTAGAAAATAGGTGAAATTTTTTAAAAGTTATCCTAGGAGAAATAGAGCTCTTGTGAGGCTGTGGTAGTCTACCTTTCTCTGAGCCAGGAGACCTGGGTTCAAGCTTGCCTGCTCTAGAGGTGTGTCGTAAACATCTGAACAGATGAATGGAAAATCTGTCCTAGGGAAAAGGGGGTTCTTTTGGCACAGTGGCACTGTCTCTACCTCTGTTCAAGTGAGACCTATTCCAGATGCGTATAATCTCTGGACAAGTTGATTAGAAATAACTATCCTAGGGAAAGGAAGAGTCTTGTGATGTAATGGTAGTGTCCTACCTCTGATCCTGAAAGTCAACCCGTTCCAGAGGTGCTCAATAACATTTCTGAACAGGTTACAAAATATAAATATCCGAGGGGACTCCTGAGATATTGTCTTGCCAGTGATGACCTCCAACAATCATGACCATCTGATCCATTTTCTCTGTTGAGAGTTACGACTTCAGCAATGGAGAATGTTCTTATTAAAAACTATAACTCTCAACCCACCTCTTGAATTTAGCTTATTTGTCTGTGTTTGGAGCAAGGCTGTAATGTAATCCAGGGTCAGATGGTACTAGCTAAACCCAAACTAAAGGTCTTTGGCAAGTTGGTGCTAGATAACTGCTCCTCATAGCACTGTCAATTGCACCTTGCATCACTCTCTAATAATTAAACAATTAAATAAGAATCATGGAATAATGAGTCTATAAATGGCTGGATTGGATTTGGATTACCTTCATGTGGATTGGACATAACTGGGCAATTTCTACATTGTGGGATAGATTCCAATTTGTGGCTGTATCCCAACAACTTGGCTAGCTCCATAGCACAAATCTTCAGTACTAAAGCCAAAATGTTATCAACCTTTGTGGTCTTTATTCTATCCAATTCCTTATGAAATTGTTTGGACTGACACCTTTAATGTTTGGGATCTCAGGAGGAGACCATTTGTTTGCCATTTCTGCTGAAAGATATTGCAAATACTTCCACCTTTCCATTTGCATTTATGCTGTGGAATGTAGTCTCTGTAGGCCTGAGAGTTTATATTGATTATATATTGATTATTTTTATTTTGGTAAAACTGAGTACAAATTTTTCATTTGAAAAACGCTATGAAATATTGCTTTGTACCATTCAACCATTAAAGACAATTTTACTGATAATAAATAGGTACAGTTCACTTCTGATATTTCAATCCACTGCACTCTCTCCACTGTTCACTGCATGTCGAGATTTAGCAAATCCCACTTGATTACGTTCACGGTCAAAAATGGTGTAGAATTTTGCAAGGAAAACATCTCCCAGAATCCAAAGAGGTCCTTTAGAAGAGTACATATTTATTGCCTGGAATCCATAAAGGCACATTTCCTGTTCATCATGAAACTTGAGAAGAACAAAAAAGACATATTTTAATGTCACAAGAAACTGCACACTTTTTATTTATAGTAACGTGTTATAGTAATATTCTCTAACCAAAATAAATAATCCAGTTGAAAGGGATACCTTTTTAATATAGTCTTGTGCTTCCAATGTATATTCCACATCTTTAATAGTGAAAGTCATGCTTGGCAGCTGGGGAATTTTTCTGCATTCTACCTTAAGCTAACAATTAAGAAACAAATATACATGTGTGAAAATATACATTTGAAACATTTTAAAATTACTTTACTTAGGAATGGGCTTCTCTTTTTATATATTGTTTTATTTAAGTACAAAATGGATATAAAATACAATCCTGTCTAAAATTGTTGAAACATTGCGAAACAGATTAGGCTGCTAGCTTTGCTTGTAGTTACCCCAAGTTATTCAAAAGAACATAACTTTGGTAATATCCAAGTTGTTGGAGGAAGTATTAAAGGCAATCACCGGGACAGAGAAGGGCTATTGTGGAAGGTCATTTTAGCGACTGGATAGAAAGGTCATATTTCATCAACATAATTGGATTTTATGTTCAAGTTACAAAGTTGGTAGTATTATGAAGGTAGAGAAGTGTACTGTACCTTTTAAGAGAGTGAAGGACTTAGCAAGCACTCAGACTGCTGGGGAATTTATAATGTAACATTTGGTCCAGCAGCTCGCACTAGCTGAGTTGCTACAAGACAAAAATAAATTTGAATTTGGCCAATCAGTTTAAATTATACCCCAAAATACCAACCTCCAATCAAGTTTGAATTTAGTATATTGACAATATTAAAAACCAATGAAACAATCTGAAAATTTGGGGGATAAGACCAGGAAAACTTGAACAGTTGAGGGAAGAACTGTCAAGCCACCAACATCTGCAGACTTCCCGTAGAATGGCTCTCTTAAAGATACCTTTATCTATCAATGACCTGTGAAACAGAAATCACGAACAAGAAGAAAATAAGTCAGAGGAAGATACAAAGAGAAGATTCGACAGCTGGCTGGTTTTGAAATTTGAATTTTCTGGTAAATATTAATTGGGGGTTTTATCAGACTAGTATTGTAGAGGGGAGGTAAAATATAGGTGAGACAAAGGAGTTGTAGATAATTGTTAATTAATTATTCTCTGTTAGATTTTTTAAAAAGTTGTTAGTTTTTACTTTAAATATTGACTTTTCAAACAGTTCTTTGCCTCTCAATTTTAAACAGATTACAAAATGGGTTAAATCATTTCTGTTTTGTGGGCTTAAATTAGCAAGGGGGGCGGGGTTTACCCATATCGTAACAGTAGATATTGGGAGTCAGATCAACATTATGTATTCTGATTTTCAAAAGCCTTTTGACAAAGCTTCACATGATAGATTACTAAATGAGAATCAGTCCTGTGAAACTGATTGGCAGATTATTTTGCTGGGTATGGAACTAGGTGCTCTCTTGTGGACAGAAGAGCTCCTACTGGACATGGAGAAAGTGAGGACTTCAGATGGCCTGGCCATTAGTAGAATCTGGGATAAGTTATTCTCAATAATCTGGGATGAACATGTCTAGAGAGAACTGGATGCAATGGTTATGTTTATAGGACTTTAGATGAAAATAATTTTGGCAAGCAAATTTAGATATAATAGCTACATTTTATATATCTATGTAGGAAGAACTCCAGGGATGTCTCTACAGATTAAGGTCTCTTTTGCTCAAATTTTCTGATAGGAGAAGGACCTCGGGTTATAATCCATAGGACATTGATGGTCCACAATCAGTGCTGCAAGCTTAGTACAAAAATACGCAAGAATTATTGCTAAAACATTCCTTGGGGAGGACAAGGGTGTTTAAGGGAAATGGTAATTTTACTTTAGAGAAGCATAAACTTCATGAAGACTTGATTAAGATCTTTAAAACAATGAAAAGAATAAGTACAATCCAAAAGCTAGATAGATTAGGATAATAGAAATATGTGTCTTAAGTACAAGTAAGTTAGATGTGAGAAAACTTTTCTTTACCATAGAAGTCTGAATTAAGTTATTGCCCTGAACAATAATGGACAATTTGTTGCTAACTAAGCAGGTTCTTATGAGAAGTAAACTTATCTACCTATAAGAATGAAGGTGGATCATTGATACTCAGCCAGCATAGCCTTCCATAGTTAAATTGATTACCATCAGATGTATACAAGAAGTTTTTTTCAGAGATTTATTTAAACTCTCCCATGATTTCTTTATCTCTCACTTTCTTCCAGGAGAGTGTGTGCCTTATATGTGGATGGATGGGAAGGGAGGGAGGGGAAGAAATTTCATCATGCCTTAATAAGGCAGGTTGAATGAACCAGCTGGTCTTTTAACATGCCTTTTTTGCATTTTTTTAACATCATAAATTATCTGTTCAAATGTGAGCAAACATTATGAAATCTTTAATGCAATCCACTGACATAGCAGGAACTTCAGTTGAATGAAATAGTTTGACTTTTCCCATTTTATGCAGATGTCTAATCAGAAACAATGCAGAGGACTGTGATCAAGAGTTGCATTATATTAAAGAAGCAAAAAACTTAAAAATCAATTGACAGATTATAACTGCAGAAATAAATTAACTCAGCTAAGTTATGCTTTCCTTTATTGGTCAGAGTATTGAGTACAGGAGTTGGGAGGTCATGTTGCGGCTGTACGGGACATTGGTCAGGCCACTGATGGAATATTGCATGCAATTCTGGTCTCCTTCCTATTGGAAAGATGTTGTGAAATTTGAAAGGGTTCAGAAAAGATTTACAAGGATGTTGCCAGGGTTGGAGGATCTGAGCTACAGGGAGAGGCTGAACAGGCTGGGGCTGTTTTCCCTTGAGTGTCGGAGGCTGAGGGGCCTTATAGAGGTTTACAAAATTATGAGGGGCATGGATAGGATAAATAGGCAAAGTCTTTTCCCTGGGGTTGGGGAGTCCAGAACTAGAGGGCATGGGTTAGAGTGAGAGGGGAAAGATATAAAAGAGACCTAAGGGGCAACTTTTTCACGCAGAGAGTGGTATGTGTATGAAATAAGCTGCCAGAGGATATGGTGGAGACTGGTACAATTGCAACATTTAAGAGGCATTTGGATAGATATATGAATAGGAAGGGTTTGGAGGGATATGGGCCGAGTGCTGTCAGGTGGGACTAGATTGGGTTGGCATGGACGGGTTGAACCGAAGGGTCTTTTGACTCTATGACTCTAAGTGTTGTCCATTTGTATGTCTCTGTTTCACAAACTGCAGTCTACTCTTTCACAGATTCAGAAGAAAAGCCAATTTCACTTTGTTAATGAAAACAAAAGATCATTCATGGAAGGTGTCTGACCTGCTGTGATCTCCAGCACTTTCTGTTTTCAGTACAAATTCCAGTAGTAATTTGCTCCTGCTTCTTTTTGTTAATATTTGCTATTGCCATAAGTTGTCTGATATATCTTAAGTATTTTATACAGAAGTGCAATATCAGTTGGTTTGATAACTACGGAATCTGGCTAAACTTTGAAAAATGATGAATAGTTAATTCTATTATAAAAAAAAGTCACTCAAATTGTGGAGGTGCCACAGTGATTCCATTGAGAATCCCATGAACCATAATCCCAGAAACAAGAAATGATTTTGTAACTACTGTCACAACCTAATTTTAAACCTCCCAAATGTTTTAATGGCAAAAGTTAACTGTGCAGATAAATATTCAAGTTGTATTTCAAAAATATGATAGCTATCTATTTATAGAATATCAGGACCCAGATTTTCTGATGCACAGTTAGTTAGTTCTGCAGTGTAGCTGAAAGCTATCCTTTTACACCCTCTAACCCCCCAATAGCACCCCCCACTACCAGGGCCCAACAGACTTACTCAATCCCCGGATCTGACAACTTACCCCACCACCACGCCCAATACCCCCTCCTCCTTACCAGACCTTCACACCTCCTCTCTTCACAAAACATGATACTTCAGTCCATTCTGACGTACCCCAAACACATCACTTACCTGATACACTTCCCAGCTTGTACCCAGGCACCTTATCCATCTGGCACCCTACCTACCTGTTAGTTGCCATTCTGCCTACATGATGCCCTTACTCACCTGGCTCCCTAATCTTGCACTTACATTATATACTTACTCTTTCACAGGAGCTTTCAAAATGGCTGCCAGCGCTGCTGGACATTTAATCACAGAGCATAGCAATTAATGCCATGAAAAAGGTGGTGTGGCTTGAATGAGCTATTAGATTTAAAGTACATTCCCCATTTATGCAGGAGCTGTAACCAGAATCTCCTTCCTGAAATGTGGAGCTCTTTCTTAATGAAAGAAATTAGCATAAGAGTGGCAATCTGAATGTAATTGCCACTGCTTGGAAAATCCATTCTTTTATGTTTCAAATATCACTTAAGTTATGTGTTGATTTGCCTGAACAATTAGAATTCAGCATGAAACACTACACATTTCTATTTCTTATAAAATGAAACAGATATGATCAATTCAACAAACATCAAGTTAAAATACATACCTCTCCCCGGCCAAGCTGAAATTCTTTATAATTAGGAAACATAGTTCTTATTGAGCTCGGAGGACCAGCTATCAAAGAAGTTCCAGTGTCAACTATTGCAGAACACCCATTCTGACAGGTGATAATGTTATTATATTTTATTCTGGATAGAAAGCATTGCAAAATGTAAGTAATCCCTGAACCACAGGCACAATATATGTAGACCTATATTTGATCAACGTACTGGTAATTCAGATACAGACTTTGATCTCAGATAACAAATTGATACTTTGATGAATCATAGAGCTGAATTTTAACTCCCAGTAATGGGCAACTTGGCATCATGTCAGTTAAAATTCACAAAATCAGAAATAGAAACCCATGCCAAAATTATCACTTCTGGTTTTAATGAGGGGAGAACAAGGAGCATGAGACCAATTTTTCAAATATTATAATGAGGCTTTCTGTCTACTTTTAAAATTGTGTCAGCCATGTTTCCCAAGCCTCAGGAAACCCAGTAGGCAAAATGAGGTAAATGCCTTTACAACATTTCTTGTGGGCCCAGGTGGAATAGAATTGTTTTCATGAGGCCCAACAAGCCAGCCAGTAAACCCCTACCCGATGATCTATCTCTTCTTCTTCCATCCAAATCATCAGACCTCCCTTTTGATCACAATTGGACCATTACCCCCTCCCTGCAATGGGGATATGTCCCCACCACCTCAAACAGGGCAGTCATAACCACATCCCACAGAAATTGTGATTCAGAACTCCAAAATGTAAGGCATTCTTTAAATCCATTCTTCTGTCTTTCCCAAACTCAAAACAATTCCCGTGTATAGAAAATGCATCCTGCCAAAATCTAGGCCAATCTGATCAAACAACTCAAAGCTGTGCGCAGAGCCTGGAGTTAAGGGTTTACTTATGGGGAGAAAATTGTCCAGATCAAAATTATTGCATTTGTTGGGGCAAAGTATAAAGAGATGAAAGAATAAATGAAACATTTGACTTCAATGATTTAGCTATATCACCAGACATGTCTATATTTGTATCATTCATTCTTCATTTAGGGATGGATAGAATTGAAGGAGTTTGCACCTGTATTCATTCTCAGGAAAATTTTCCTGATGTAAATGCAACTTACTGTTGCAGTAGGCATACCCAAGCTGCTGTGTAAAAAAAATCTTAACTCATATTTTACCTCACACTCCCTCACTTCAAATTTTCTGAAGTACAGGTTATCAAAAATAAATCTCCATCTCTGGTAATCATGATTTTTAAAAATTAATTCACAGGCTGCCTGCATCACTGCATGGCAAGGCTATTGTTCAATGCCAATTTCTAATTGCCCTTGGGAAAGTGGTGCTATGGACCTGTTTGAACATTTAAGCAGTTAAGAATTACTCATCTTGTTGTGGCTATGGACTCACACATAAGTCACACCAGGGGGATTTCCCTCCTTAAAAACATTAGTGAACTAGATGAGCTTTCATGACAGTCTAGCAGTTTCAATGATTGCCATTTCTGATGCTATTCCCCAGCTGCTGTTTGATTTCATGTCTCTGTCTCATTAGTCCAGACCTCTTATAATATAAGCATTATAATACAATACCCTTATGCTGAATAATATCAGAACAGCCACTCTATTTGCCATTGAAAAGGATGTACTAGAAGCGGGAATGATTGATCTAACTAGGATTCACTGTTGGCTCCTGATTACAATTATATAAATTGTTATGGACCAGGCTAGGCCCCTCAAACATTTCAAGAAAGTAGCCCAGACTGTAATTTTGTGGTTGCTTTAAGTAGGCATGAGGTGGATATTCCAGGAGTGATGCAGCTGGCCCAACCACTTAGTTTTAAACAAAACATAATTTATTTTCAAGACTACTGAATGAAACACTAACAAAAGAGAACAAAATATAGAATCAATCAATCTATCCGAAAACCCAACAGACTATCCCGACTTAATGATCCTGTTCCAAATATTTACAACAATCCCCATAAACACCCCTTGGCAAAAAAAGGTATAATCAAACACAGGGTCTGACAGAAGAGATGTCAGAGAGAGAGAGAGAGAGAGAGATGGCAGAGAAATTCAGCATGAACACCTTCTTCCATGTAGCTGTTTCATTTTACCAGCAGCCTCAAAACTGACTGACTGCTTGCTCTGATCAGCCAGACTGCTAAACCCAAAACAAAACAAACCAAACCAGAGAAAAATTCAGCTGGGAGAACTGGCCACTCCCCTTTCATTGTATAAGTGTTCTTTTTAACTTAGAACTTCTTCAGGTAAATCAAGCCAGACATTTCAACACTTTTGAAAAAAAACTAAGGATAACACAGCCTTGTTAAAGGAGCAGCATCGTCACAAAATAAGCTTAAATTTGCATAACTTAACTGATTATAAAGGTTAACCAGCCTTCCTTAACAATAATATTTCTGATTGGTTTCATATGATGGTGGTGGGCAGCATGGTGGCACAGTGGTTAGCACTGCTGCCTCACAGCGCCAGAGACCGTAGTGTTAGGTAAGGGGTAAATGTAGGGGTATGGGTGGGTTGCGCTTTGGCGGGGCGGTGTGGACTTGTTGGGCCGAAGGGCCTGTTTCCACACTGTAAGTAATCTAATCTAATCTAATCAAACCCCAGAGATAGTCACTGTAGCCACAGAGAATTGATATCTCAATAGGGAGCAAGAGAGACAGAGGTATTATTGATACTAAATTTAATCTGAGGGTCACCGTACCTCTGGAAAGGGGCATGGTTGAGAAGGTGGGATCTTCATGATGACTTCAGCCAGGTTTGAGAATTAAACCTATACTGTTCATAGCACTTTACCTTACAAATCAACCAACTGAGCCAACTGCCCCCTCCACATGTTTCATACATCAATATGTATCAAGTCAATAATTGCACACTGCTCATGTAGTAGTACATTTCAGGGAGTTTACAGATGCTTTATAGTAATATTTTCACACTCACTTTTGCACTTCAATTTCCCAGTAAGCCTGTTTTGAGACAGGGACCCAATTAATTCGGCCTGTGTAATGTGATTGGTCAATGCCTCCGAGGATCAATTCACCACCATTTTCACTGTCTATTTCTCTAGGAATACAAAAACATGCTTAGTGTAGAAATGAAAAAGGCTTCATGTTAAAAACAAAAACTGCAGAATTTTTATATTAACAAAAATGCACATTTAAATTGCATATTTGTTTCAGAAACTTGTACTTGTATTATTTTGTGGCCCTTTTTATAAATCTGCCTCAACACACAATTATTCAGTTTAAATTAAAATTAAGAGTGTAGTTGGCATTTATATGCTCCATTTGTGATATTACCATGACTGGCTGGAAAGATAGGATTGATTTGTGGAAACTTGCTTCTGTAGAAATCTAAGGTTTCTGTTTGAAGAAGAGGTGGCCTTGGACTGGGGGAATAGTGTGGTTGCCAAAAAACAGCATTATATCCCTACAAGTTTCTCAAGAGAAAAATGTCATTATTTAATCTGACAGAGTTTGTTCCCTTGCAGATGTGCCTAAGATCATGGGGTCTGTAAGAACAGATCAAGGTCATTCTTATCAAATTATATTGATTCCTCTTTTGGATGTTTTTCTGCATGTTCAACATCGCAATGCAGAAGTGCATTTCGTATTGCCTGCTGTTAAATGTCTTCATTATCAGACAATGTTTGTGATTGCTGTGGGCACATGCAAATACATATTCCATTTGTCAATTACAGAAAGCATTAAGAATAGCCATACACATTTTTGCTTATTTTCTTTAAGGTGTAGATAATTGCCTTATAAACACCATTTGATTTAATATAATAGAGATGTAAAACAAACCTGTTTATTAGGATGGAAAACATGGGTTTATCCAACAGTCTCTGGTTTATCATTCTGTCAAACACGGGAATGGCATCACCTTCAGCTAAAGATGGATATCCTAAACCTAAAATACCATCAAAATGTGCAACAGTAAATGTCGAACCTGGCTCATAGATAGATTCCCCAAATTCTTGTCCATTTATGGTAATGTTTCCAATCTATGAAGAATGAAGAAGAATTATGGGTGGGTATTTAGAAGTCTGAAATCCACATAATGCAATGAACTGAACCCTGAAAACTGACAGGCATATTCACCTTCCAGCCATTTACACAAAATATTTATCTTATTTCACGTGTTTTTGGGTCTAAAATAAATAGTCTGCATATCACAGTATCTATGTAATAGTTCAAAGTAACTACTATACTAAAAACAAGATTAAAATATAATGCTTTAATGAAGTTAATGCAAATGCTGTCTTGGTATTTATTCCATTAGCCTTCATACAGTTTTGAACTGATAAACAGAATACTATCCAGACTCTCCCAAAATACATGATAGCCACATTTTTAAGTAGAAAGAGATACTATGCAATGTTGCAATCATCATGGGGAATAGACTCAAAGTATATGAGTCTTAGAGGCAATTAATTGAACAGGAAAATGACGTAGATTAACTATAATGAAAAAGTAAATACAGTCGGTAGAGTCCAACTAGTCCACATTAACCATAAGTTCAAACTAAACTAGTCTCACCTGCCTGCGTTTGGCCCATATCCTTCATACATTTCTTATTCATGGACTTAGCTAAATATCTTTTAAATGTTGCAAATGTACCTACACCTACCACTTCCTCTGGAAGCTCATTTCACACATGAACCACACTGTGTAAACAAAAACTACCCCTTTTTTCTAAATCCTTTTGGTCTCACCTTGAAAATACACCTTCTAGTCTTAAAATTCCCCATCATAGGGGAAAAACACCTGCCATTCACCTTATCTGTACCCTTCACGATTTTATAAACCTCAATAGGTCACCCTTCAACCTCCTGCACTCCAGTGAAAAAGGTTCCAGCATATCCAGCGTCTCTTTATGGACAAACTGTCCATTCCCAGCAACATCCTGGTAAATCTTTTCTGAGCCCTCTCCAAATTAATAATATCCTTCCTATAACAGGGCGACCAGAATATTCCAGAAGAGGCCTCACCAATGTCTTGTACAACCTCAACATAACATCCCAATTCCTATACTCAAAGATTAGATTAGACCACCTACTGTGTGGAAACTGGCCCTTTGGCCCTACAAGTCAACACCAACCCTCTGAAGAGTAACCCACCCAGACCCACTTCCCTCTGACTAATGTACTTAACACTATGGAGGAAACCGGAGCACCCAGAGGAAACCCACGTAGACACGGGGAGAATGTGCCAACTCCACACAGATAGTTGCCCGAGGCTGAAATCAAACCTGGGTCCCTGGTGCTGTGAGGCATGAGTGTAAACCACTGAGCCACTATGCCTCCCTAGGTCTGAGCAATGAAGACAAACATGCTAAACACCTTCTTAACCATCTTATCTATATGTGATGCAAACTTCAAAGAATATGTACCTCAACCCTTAGATATCTCTGTTCTACAACACTATACAAGGTCTTACTTTTAATTGTATTAGTCCTGCCCTTGTTTGTTTTACCAAAATACAATTTCTCACATTTATCCAAATTTATCTCCATCTGCCAGTCTTTAGCCCATTGACCCAAGTGATCAAGATCTCCTTGTAATCTTAGAAAACTTTCTTCACTGTCCATTGTACCACCAATTTTGGTGTCATCCATAAACTTACTAATCATGTCTTCTATGTTCTCATCTAAATCATTTATATAAATAACAAACAAAAGTGGACACAACACTGTTCCTTGGGAACACCAATGGCCACAAGCCTCCAGTCCAAAAAAAAACTTTCCACCATCACCCTCTGTCACCTGCCTTTAAGCCAAGTTTGATACATTCACAAGCATACTCTGAATCCTATGTGGAGCTATGACAAGTAAGTAATATATGAGAAAGGAAAGTATATATACGAAAAGCAGAGAAACAGAAAACTACGGGTAATAAATGAGTTGAATGAAATTGAATCAGAGCAATAAAAGAGAGAATAAAACTAAATTAGCAAGAACTTATAGAGTCATAGAGTCATAGAGATGTACAGCACGGAAACAGACCCTTTGGTCCAACTTGTCCATGCTGACCAGATATTCTAAATTAATCTAAATCCCATTTGCAAGCATCTACCCCGTATCCCTCTAAACCCTTCCTATTCATATACCCATCCGAATGCCTTTTAAATGTTGCAATTGTACCAGCCTTCACCACTTCCTCTGGCAGCTCATTCTATACACATACCACACTGTGTGAAAATGTTGCCCCTTAGGTCTCTTTTGTATCTTTCCCCTCTCACCCTAAACCTATGCCCTCTAGTGGGACAGGAAATATTTCTGGCTGTAACAGATATTCCTTTTTTGAGGTATTTTAGGTGTTGGAGGTGATTTCCTCGAATTCCAGGGGCAGCAATTATTGTTTTATATGCCATTGCATTGTTTTGGAACTTTGGAAAGAAAAAAGTCAAAACAACATCCCTTTTAAAAGGGAGAAAAACAGACAAAGGAAGCATATGGTGAGGACAGTGCAGGAGAGAGAGAGAGAGAAAGAACTTCTTAAAACTCATGGAGAAATGCATTGCTATGCACCAGCATCAATTTCATTCTGCTGGGTTTATATGTTAATTTTCTTCACTATCATGCAGTACAGCACTGAACATATTTGAAGCATTATAAAATTGATTGCAACCTCAGCAGGCCAGGTAGCATCTGTGGAGGGAGAAATAGAGCTGATGTTTCAAGTCTAATATGACTTCTTCTCAACATTTCTGAAAGAGTCATACTGAGCTCAAAATGTTAACTGCCTCTCTCTCTCTCCACAGTTCCTGCCAGACTTGTTTAGTTTCACCAGCATTTTCTGTGATTGTTTGAGATTTCCAGTGTCTGCACTATTTTATTTCTATTACAGAAATTATTGCTTCTTTCCTGCAAAAGAAAGAACATTTTATGTTCAATCCTTTCTGATGGCCTAAATGAAAGTATTTGGCCTTTTCAATGGTTCAAAGCTGTGCATATTGTTGAGGACGATAATAATTTATACTAAAAACAATTTGACATATGTCATTGAAGCTATTTATCATTTATTAAACAAAAATGCAACAGTGAAAATATGACTGAGATACATTTCAATGATCTAACTGTTCACATTGTCCAGTTAAGATAAGTTTTAAATGTAAACCTATTCATTGAAAAAAATAAATAGGAAAAATAAAAGACACAGAGATGAATTTCATGATGAGGACCTCATCATAATCTCTGCCATTCCACCAGTTACAGAAACATGGCTCAGAGATGGGCAGGACTGGCAGCTTCATGTTCCAGGATACAAGTGCTACAGGAAGGACAGAAAAGGAGGCAAGAGAGGAGGGGTAGTGGCATTTTTGATAAGGGATAGCATTACAGCTGTACTGAGGGAGGATATTCCCGGAAATACATCCAGGAAAGTTATTTGGGTGGAACTGAGAAATAAGAAAGGGATGATCACCTTATTGGGATTGTATTATAGACCCCCCAATAGTCAGAGGGAAATTGAGAACCAAATTTGTAAGGAGATCTCAGTAATTTATAAGAACAATAGGGTGGTTATGGTAGGGTATTTTAACTTTCCAAACATAGACAGGGACTGCCATACTGTTAAGGGTTTAGATGGAGAGGAATTTGTTAAGTGTGTACAAGACAATTTTCTGATTCGGTATGTGGATGTACCTACCAGAGAAGGTGCAAAACTTGACCTACTCTTGGGAAACAAGGCAGGGCAGGTGACTGAGCTGTCAGTGAGGGAGCACTTTGGGGCCAATTACCATAATTCTATTAATTTTAAAATAGTGATGGAAAAGGACAGACCAGACCTAAAAGTCGAATTTCTAAATAGGCGGAGGGCAAATTTTGAGGTTTTAGGCAAGAACTTTCAAAAACTGATTGGGGGCAAATGTTTGCAGTTAAAGGGATGGCTGGAAAATGGGAAGCCTTCAGAAATGATATAACAAGAGTACCTCATCATCAATATTCGCTGTGGAAAAGGACATGGAAGATATAAAATGTAGGGAAATAGATGGTGACATCTTGAAAAATGTCCATATTACAGAGGAGGAAGTGCAGGATGACTTGAAACGCATAAAAGTGGATAAATCCTGAGGACCTGATCAAATGTACCCTAGAACTCTGTGGGAAGCTATGGGAAGTGATTGCGGGGCCTCTTACTGAGATATTTGTATCATCGATAGTCACAGGGGAGGTGCCAGAAAACTGGAGGTTGGCTAACATGGTGCCACTGTTTAAGAAAGGTGGTAAGGACAAGTCAGGGAACTATAGACCATTGAGCCTGATGTCGGTGGTGGGCAAGTTGTTTGAAGGAATCCTGAGGGAAAGGATGTACATGTATTTGGAAAGGCAAGGACTGATTAGGGATAGTGTACATAGCTTTGTGCATGGGAAATCATGTCTCACAAACTTGATTGAGTTTTTTTGGATTAGTAACGAAGAGGATTGATGAGGGCAGAGCGGTAGATGTGATCTACATTGACTTCGGTAAAACGTTCGACATGCTTCCCCATGGGAGACTGATTAGCAAGGTTAGATCTCATGGAATACAGGGAGAACTCACCATTTGGATACAGAACTGGCTCAAAGGTAGAAGACAGAGGGTAGTGGTGGAGGGTTGTTTTTCAGACTGGAGGCATGTGACCAGTGGAGTGCCAGAAGGATCGGTGCTGGGTCCACTACTTTTCTTCATTTATGTGAGCATAAGAGGTATAGTTAGTAAACTTGCTGATGACACCAAAATTGGAGGTGTAATGGACAGCGAAGAAGGATACCTCAGATTACAACGGGATCTTAATCAGATGGGCCAATGGGCTGAGAAGTGGCAGATGGAGTTTAATTCAGATAAATGCAAGGTGCTTAATTTTGGGAAACCAAATCTTAGCAGGACTTATACACGGAATGGTAAGGTCCTCAAGAGTGTTGTTGAACAAAGAGACCTTGGAGTGCATGTTCATAGCTCCTTGAAAGTGGAGTCACAGGTAGATAGGATAATGAAGAAGGTGTTTGGAATGCTTTCCTTTATTGATCAGAGTATTGAGTACAGGTGTTGGGAGGTCATGTTGCGGCTGTACATGACATTGGTTAGGCCACTTTTGGAATATTGCATGTAATTCTGGTCTCCTTCCTATCGGAAAGATGTTGTGAAGCCTGAAAAGGTTCAGAAAGTATTTACAAGGATGTTGCCAGGGTTGGAGGATTTGAGCTATAGGGAGAGGCTGGGGTGACTTTACAGAGGTGTATAAAATCATGATGGAGATGGATAGTTAAATAAACAAAGTCTTTTCCCTGGAGTGGGGGAGACAAGAACTAAAGGGCATCAGTTTAGGGTGAGGGTGAAAGATATAAAAGAGACCTAAAGGGGCAACTTTTTCATTCAGTGGGTGGTATGTATAAGGAATGAGCTGCCAGAGGAAATGGTGGAGGCTATTACAATTCTAACAGTTAAAAGGCATTTGGATGGGTATATGAATAGGAAGGGTTTGCAGGGATATGGGCCAGGTGTTGGCAGGTGGGACCAGATTGGGTTGGGATATCTGGTCGGCATGGACGGGTTGGGCCGAAGGGTCTGCTTCTGTGCTGTACATCTCTATGACTCTATGACTCAGTTGGAAAGTCTGCTGGCACCATGCTGACTTTAACTCTTGCAGCTTCCACCATGTTAATATGCGTTTAATGAGGTAGGAGTGGAACCTCAGTCCCACATCTGAGACCTGCCAGGCAATTTGATCGGGTGTAGCTCTGTAATCCCAGCAACGCCAGAAGCAGCAGCAGCTGCTACTGGGACTGCAGGAGGGAAGAATGTACACACCAGACTTCCATGTGTATTTCGTTTTGGGAAGGAAATTTACCTCACCCAGGAGGGAGTGAGGGACCAGATTTCGGGGGGGGGGAATGCATATGGGGGAGGGGGGGTACCATGAAGGGAATTGGTGCTCCCAATGCCCACAGGAGTCACATCAAAGAAAGTACTTCCCGTTACCTTCCTGCCTTTGCCCAAGCAACAAACTGCTCAGCTGGTTGCCATCCCCAGCTGCACATATTATTGGGGAGGACATGGAATGAGGTCCTTATTAAGGGACACGCTGGGCATGGGGGTTAACAGACTGCCTTACCCAACCCTCATTAGATTGGGTACAGGCCTGGGATGGGTGTGAAAGAGGTGGACTCACCACCTGCTTTGGTTAAGTGTTCCCCATCTTTAAATTCACTGGCACAGACCAGCCAGATTCACACTCACCCACCCCACCCCTTTGGGTAAACCTATTTAGATCTATTACAGAGTCGACTCAAACAATGCTTGTCTCCTGTGTGATTATTGAGATTCTTTACACGTTAGTAATAGTTGTAATCCAACTTACTGTGATTTTATCTTTACCCATCATTCCCATGAGTTGCCCAGTGCCATATCGTATGGCAAAAGAGTTTCCTTTGGGAGAATATGATGATGAGAAAAATGATTGAAAGCGTCGATGTCGTTCTAGAAAGAAAAAAGAATGGATACTATATACAATATTTAATCCTTCTGCCATTTTCTGGTTCTCTGTTATTATTTCCCCAGCCTCATCTTCTAAGGAACCTATGTTCACTTTGGCCTTTCTCCTACATTTTATATATTTAAAGAAGTTATTGGTATTAGGAAACCCTCTCGCTGTCCATCTTGGTATTACTTACAAATTTATCCTCAAAGTTTACTTCCTCCCTTGTTATTACATTTTTGTTCCAGTAAGGTAAATTTAATGGTCTCGTGTGAAAATATTAGTGGATGGGTGAATGGATGTTGGTGAATAGAGTAGGTGAGGGAAGGTAAGTGGACAAGTTTACAGATGGGTACAGTAATATGCGATAAATAGGATAGCTGAGGAAATTACAGGAATTGGTGTCCAGTCAGCTGACACTCAGTGCAGAAGAAGACATTGTCTTCCCACACTATCTATAATGTACTTAGCTGAAGTACCTGTTCTGGTTACCAAGGTCTGCTCCCTGTCTAAGCACATTTACACGGGCTCTGAGGAAACGTCACCTGACCCGAAATGTTAACTTTGATTTCTCTTCACAGATGCTGCCAGACCCGCTGAGCCTTTCCAGCAATTTCTGTTTTTGTTTATAAAAGGTAGGCTGGAAAGTGAGTAGACTGGGAGCTAATGAAGTGGGACAGGGAGTAGTTGAGTCAGGGCAGGAGGGATTGTCATGTCCAGTCATAATGGGGGTTAATCCATTCTGATTGGAATTAGTCAATTGGGAAAGTTAGATTTGGGGTCAGTCAGGTTTAGGTTAGCTAAATGAGTGGCACAGGGTAATTGGCGCTAGTCAGGGCTGAGGGTGGACAGCAAGCATAGTTGGGTCAGGTCAGGGATCAGGGCTGTGTTAGGGATAGTCAGCAGGTTCAAGGACAGCCTCTTCTCTGCTGTAATTAGATTGCTGAATGGACTCTGACTTCAAATCATGTTCATTTTGTTAATATTGTTCTTGCCTTATGCACATCCTGTACAGAAAAACCTGTAACTCTCACTCTGTCCAAGTTTTTTTCACCCAACGATCTGTATGTCCTTGCTTACTATCATCTACCTGTACTGCTCACAAACAAAGCTTTTCACTGTACTTAGGTACAGATGACAATAAATCAAATCTAATCAATCAGTCAGGAGATAGTCAGGTGTGAGGGGGATTTGGGGGACAGTCAGGGGAATAGTCAAGCACTGAGTATTGCATTGGGGCGGGGCTGTCAATGTGAGTTTTTGGGAGGTAGTTAACCAGAGGTTGTAGGATTTGATTTGTCTGACATTTCCTGGGTGATGACCAGGTAAGTATCACAAACTGTCTCAAGTCAGTAACTCTAGATTTGGAAATATCTGGGGAGCAGGGAAATTTCCCATTAGAAATTGAAACTTCCCATGCAATTCCTACAGGGGTCTCCAACAATGCAGAGACCAGAAGACTTCGGTCCATACTTACATTTAACTTCCAACCAGGAAGGATGGAGAAGCAAACAAGTAAAATTCCGCAAAGAATTATTCATTTGTAAGCAAAAATATGGACCTAGCCATGAAGGTGAAATTTGTAAGTTGACGAGCATTGCTTAGAGAGACCCCAAACAGATTTGTTTCAATAACGATGAAAGTTAAAATAGGATTGCCATCTGTTGTTGGTTTGAAACCAGCAACATACTGCAAGTCTACATTTCCATTTGACATCAGTTATAATCATTTCTGATCAGAACATAAATTGATATAACTTTGATTTTACTCACCGCATGCCTTGCTGATGCAGTAGGCTGAAGGCACCCAGAGATTAGAGGAGCCAGTGTCAAACACTACAGTAAATGTCTGCGGTGGAGTTCCAATACTAATCTCTCCATAATATTGGGCCTAAGTGTTCAAAGACACAATAAAATAAAGCCACTGCACCATCTTAAATATTGACAGTAAATTCTTCAAATCTAAAAGGTCTCCTGCCACAGAATTGCTTCCAGAAGATGCTATCCCATGTTAGCTACCACTCTCTCAGTTTTGGATATCATTAATAAACCCTACCTTCAGGTTTCATAACTTTATTCCCTAGTTATATTCACTTCTCAGATTGACTCAACAGGGTAGAGTTTTAATTTACCATCTGGATGTAAAGTGCTTTTGTGAATTGGATCATGGAAAATGAAAATTGGGCAGCTGATCTGTTTTTACTTCAGATTTTCAACAGTGGCATCTCTTTTTATCTCCAGTCATTTTTAAAGATAACTTACATCCATATAATTTGATAAGTGCTCTGAAGTGACACCAATATCTTGCATCATTAAAACTTCAGAAGGATAACAGCTATTGTATTTGCGGAAAAAGGCATCTGAATTGTGATTTTGGAGAAATTCTTCTAGTTCATTTCTTTCTCTGAGCAATCTCCTTATTGTCTTAAAACGAATTAGAGGAATCCTGTAAAATACATTAAATTCTCAAATAAATACATCGCACTTGAACAAATGCAAGATACAGATCACAAAACACATTCATGTTCTTCACATATTAAGATGCTACCAATTCAAATATTTCACTGGCTCTCCCATTATTTTCTCATCCTTGAGATCATTTTGTACTACACATTGTTTATTTACTGAAAACGCAGGAAATTATTGTCCATTTTTGTCCATGTATCTTGGAAAATACCCTTTAAAGTGATTAATCAAAAGTGTGACATCAAGAGGTCCTTGGCAATATTGAATTGAGAAATTGGATAAGAGGTGCATGGATACTAGTTACAGAAAGCAAAGAAGTAATCATGAACCTTTCTAAAATTCTGTTCGGGAGTAATGCATCAAAATCTGGGATTTATATTTTAGGAAGGCTATGAATGCTTTGGAAAGGGAGTAGAAAAGATTTCTGAGAATGATACCAGTGGTTTAAGTTGCGTGAACAGATTTGAAAAGCTGGGGTTCCATAGAAATGGTTGCTTTCAAAAACAAAGTGAATAGGCACCTGAGGAGGAAAGAAATCGCATGCTGGAGGGTGGACATGTGCGACTAGAGGACCCTGTCGAAAATCTCAAATGGATTTGCCTCCTTCACACCCTCAGCATGAAGTATATTTCAGACCCCCACTTGCAATGTGAAACAAACTTTCTGCGTGCCATTGTTGGGTGTTTTGGCAATCACCTTAGATCAATATCACAGTAATAATTTTTAACACTTCTATCAAATCTCCTCTCAAACCTGACCTGCAGGAAGTCAACGTGGACATGGTCTCCTTATACACTGTAATCATTTTATGATCTCTTCTATGTCCTGCCTGAATGGCAGCTAAATATTAACAGCCCCTGATGATGGGCAGCCACTCTCTCAAAGACCAGGGCTGAATTTTAGTCAGCAGAATTCCCACCATGTGGGCAGGAAAGTTTTCACCTCCCCAGCTGTGAGACCCAGGGCCATACTTTTCCAATTAAATAGTTGCCACCAGACCACCTGATTATAGGCAGAAGCCGACCCCAAGAGCTGTTGCCCAATCAGAGGCTTACAGAAATTGTTAACACGAGGGGTCATAGTTTTAAGCTGTTTGGATACTACAGTTGGAGGGGGAGGTGGATCAATGGGCATTCCTCACCTGCACTGTCCAGAAACCCTTGAGTATATGTCTCTGCGTGGCTAATTGCAAGGGTTGGATTAATTATCACTAATTTACCAACCGAAGAGGAATTGTCAGGCATCATTCTTTAGAAACCATGACTTGTAAGGCTAAAGCAAGGTTAGTGGCATGAAGTTTTGAAGCAAAACTAGGGAAACAAGATATAAAATGTAGATTCACTGATAGCAGAAAAAACAATTTTGCAAATGTTCTTGCAACAAATATTTGGCAGTCTTAATCAATTGACATTAAAGCTATATTTCTGCAGGAAGATCAGCTCAGCAGGGAAATTCATCCTCAAAAGAGGCACCAAATGCAGTGGGAACACTCTGGAAGTTAAATTAATGCATATATGGTCTAATTGATGCTCTAGAGTTTTGTACTTCTCAGTAGAGTCTGTCTGATTAAAATGGGGCGAATTGAGTTCAAAGGTAGACCCTGCTATGTTTACATGGTACCATGAGAGGAGAAAGTGAGGGCTGCAGATGCTGGAGATCAGAGCTGAAAATGTGTTGCTGGAAAAGCGCAGCGGGTCAGGCAGCATCCAAGGAACAGGAGAATCGACGAAGGGCTTATGCCCGAAACGTCGATTCTCCTGTTCCTTGGATGCTGCCTGACCTGCTGCGCTTTTCCAGCAACACATTTTCAGCATGGTACCATGAGAGGCAGCTTTCAGGCATCTTTTGATGAACATAAACACTTCTGGTTGAGTGAGAGCCGTGAATTTGAAAACATTGTCATAAATTCAATAAAGCAGAATTCAAAATTGGAAGTAAACAGAATGCTGGAGAAACTCAGCAGGTCTGGCAGGTTCTATGGACAGAGAAAAAGACAGTTAATACTTTGAGTCCAGTAGGGCTTCTAAATAGTCATACCAGATTTGTATTGTTAACTTTGTTTCTCTCTCCTCATGGAACTTGATGTTTTTAGTAATGCCTCTTCTGAAAATCTGTGATGGGTTCTCAAATGCAGAAGGGTTTGTAATTTTTCTTGTGGGAAAGGGAGGTATGATTTGCCCTTAGCTTGGGAAGCTACAAAGTTTAACATAGAACATAGAACAGTACAGCACAGAACAGGCCCTTCAGCCCACGATGTTGTGGCGACCATTGATCCTCATGTAAGGTAAGCCTAATGTACGAACCCTCAAATTTCTGTGACCATATACATATCCAGCAGTCTCTTAAATATCCCCAATGATCTTGCTTCCACAACTGCTGCTGGCAACGCATTCCATGCTCTCACGACTCTTTGCGTAAAGAACCCGCCTTTGACATCCCCTCTATACTTTCCGCCAAACAACTTAAAACAATGACCCCTCGTGTTAACAATTTCTACTGGGGAAAAAAGTCTCTGGCTATCAACTCTATCTATGCCTCTCATTATCTTGTACACCTCAATTTGGTCCCCTCTCTTCCTTCTTTTTTCCAATGAAAAAAGTCCGAGCTCAGTCAACCTCTCTTCGTAAGATAAGTCCTCCATTCCAGGAAGCATCCTGGTAAACCCCCTCTGAACCCTTTCCAAAGCATCCACATTTTTCCTATAATAGGGTGACCAGAACTGGACGCAGTATTCCAAGTGCGGTCTAACCAAAGTTTTATAAAGCTGGAACAAGATCTCACGACTCTTAAACTCAATCTCCCTGTTAATGAAAGCCAAAACACCATATGCTTTCTTAACAATACCCTGTCCACTTGGGTGGCAATTTTAAGGGATCTATGTACCTGCACACCAAGATCCCTCTGTTCCTCCACACTGCCAACAATCCTGTCTTTAATCCTGTACTCAACTTTCTAGTTCGAACTTCCAAAATGCATCACTTCACATTTATCCAGGTTGAACTCCATCGGCCACCTCTCAGCCCATCTCTGCAGCCTGTCAATGTCACGCTGCAGCCTACAACAATCCTCTATACTGTCAACGACACCTCCAACCTTTGTGTCATCTGCAAATTTGCTGACCCATCCTTCAAGTCATTAATAAAAATTACAAAGAGTAGAGGCCCAATAACAGAGCCCTGTGGAACACCACTCACCACTGTCTTCCAGGCAGAATACTTTCCTTCCACTACCACTCGCTATCTTCTGTTGACCAGCCAATTCTGTATCCAGACAGCTAAATTTCCCTGTATCCCATTCCTCCTGACCTTCTGAACGAGCCTACCATGGGGAACCTTATCAAATGCCTTGCTGAAGTCCATATACACCACATCCACCGCTCGGCCCTCACCAACTTGTCTAGTAACATCCTCAAAGAACTCAATAAGATTTGTGAGGCATGATCTGCCCCTCACAAAGCCATGCTGACTGCATTTAATCAAGCCATGCTCTTCCAGATGGTCATAAATCCTATCCCTCAGAATCCTTTCTAACACCTTGCAGACAAAAGACGTGAGACTGACTGACTGGTCTATAATTGCCAGGGATTTCCCTATTTTCTTTCTTGAAGAGAGGAATTACATTTGCCTCCCTCCAGTCCTCAGGTATGACGCTGGTGGAGAGCAAGGATGCAAAGATCTTCACAAGTGGCGAAGCAATCACATTTCTTGCTTCCCAAAGCAGCCGAGGACAAATCTGGTCTGGCCCTGGTGACTTGTCAATCTTAATTTTTGTCAAAATTTTCAACACATCAGCTTCCTCAATCTCTATCCGTTCCAGCATGCTTACCTGCTCCTCAATGGTTTCATTCACTACAGGTCCTTTTCTTTAGTAAAGACAGAAGCAAAAAACTCATTTAGGGCTTCCCCTACCTCCTCAGACTCTATACACAAGTTCTCTATGCTATCCCTGATCCCTACTCTTTCTTTGATCATTTTCTTATTCCTCACATACGTGTAAAATGCCTTTGGATTCTCCCTAATCCTTCCTGCTAAGCCTTTTACGTGCCCCTTCCTGGTTCTCCCCAGACCATTTTTGAGCTCT
Organism: Chiloscyllium plagiosum; assembly: GCF_037043375.1. Classification (NCBI taxonomy): domain Eukaryota; kingdom Metazoa; phylum Chordata; class Chondrichthyes; order Orectolobiformes; family Hemiscylliidae; genus Chiloscyllium; species Chiloscyllium plagiosum. Next base: position 21,214,756 of record NW_028270157.1, on the reverse strand, counting down.
TTCCTCGCCTGTCTGTAATCCTTTAGAGCTGAGCAAGACCCTTGCTTCCTCCACCTTACGTAAGCTGCCTTCTTTCTTTTGACGAGAAGCTCCTCCGCTCTCGTCATCCAAGGTTCCTTTATCTTACCCCTTCTCGCCTGTCTCAGAGGAACACATTTGTGCATCACTCACAACAACTGTTCCTTAAACAGTCTCCACATGTCTATAGTGCCCTTTCCATGGAGCAATTGCTCCCAGTCCATGCTTCCCAACTCACGTCTGATAGCATCATAGTTTCCTTTTCCCCAATTAAATATCCTCCCATTGTGCCTGCTTCTCTCCTTCTCCATAGCAATGTAGAATGTGAGGCAGTTGTGGTCACTATCACCAAAACGCTTTCCCACCGGAAGACCTGACACCTGCCCGGCTCATTGCCGAGCACCAAATCCAAAATGGCCTCTCCCCTCACCGGTCTGTCAACGTACTAAGTTAGGAAACCCTCCTGAACACACCTTACAAAAACAGCTCCTTCCAAACCATCTGCTCGAAGGAGGTTCCAATCAATATTGGGAAAGTTAAAGTCACCCATTACAACAACCCTACTACATTTACACTTTTCCAAAATCTGCAGATCTATGCTTTCTTCAATTTCCCTGCTGCTATTGGGGGGTCTGTAGTAAAGCCCTAATGAGGTGACTGCTCCCTTACTGTTCCTAATTTCCAAGGAGAAAGTGAGGATTACAGATGCTGGAGATCAGAGCTGAAAAATGTGTTGCTGGAAAAGCACAGCAGGTCAGGCAGCATCAAAGGAGCAGGAGAATCGACGTTTCAGGCATAAGCCCTACTACTGAAGAAGGGCTTATGCCCGAAACGTCAATTCTCCTGCTCCTTTGATGCTGTCTGACCTGCTGCGCTTTTCCAGCAACACATCTTTCAGCTTTGTTCTTAATTTCCACCCATACTGACTCAGTAGGTAGACCTCCTTGACAATGGTAACTTCTGTAGCTGTGATACCCTCTCTGATTAGCAGTGCTACACCCTATCCTTTTCTTCCCCCCTCCCTATTCTTTTTAAATGTTCTAAACCCTGGAACATCCAGCAACCATTCTTGCCCCTGAGAAACCCACGTCTCTGTTATGGCCACAACATCATAGCACCAGGTACTGATCCATGCTCTAAGCTCATCACTTTTATTCCTGGTACTCCTTGCATTAAAGCAAACACACTTTAACTGATCCCTTGGATCTTTCACAGGAAATTCCTTCCCACTGGCTGCGCAACCTCTTGCTATTGCCTCATCTCCATCAACTCTCACCACCAGTCTATAGCTCAGAGTTAGAAGAGTAGTACTGTAAACAGAACTGTCACAGCAGAGATCCTCTCTCTTTGTGAGGCTAAGAATTTGAAAGAAAGTTCTAGAAAGATTTTGGCAGCAACACCCATTGCAAGTTACATTGATAACGATCACTATAGAATAACTTGTAACTCAAAATGCGTGAATGACAAAAGATTGGGGATTGCTGTTGCAGTTTTAAAACCGATACTGGAGAATGGATAATATTAAAAGTGGGTGGCACGGTGGCACAGTGGTTAGCACTGTTGCCTTACAGCGCCAGAGACCCGGGTTCAATTCCTGCCTCAGACGACTCTCTGTGTGCAGTTTGCACATTCTGCGTGGGTTTCCTCTGGGTGCTCCGGTTTCCTCCCCCAGTCCAAAGATGTGCAGGTTAGGTGAATTGGCCATGCTAAATTGTTCATAGTATTAGGTGAACGGGTAAATGTAGGGGAATGGGTCTGGGTGAGTTGCGCTTCAGCGAGTCGGTCTGGACTTGTTGGGCCAAAGGGCCTGTTTCCACACTGTAAGTAATCTAATCTAATGGGGAACTCTCCAAATTGAAATGGATGGAAAGCAGGGGTCAGCTGTTTAATTTCTTTAAATAGCAGGCTCTAAAAGAACCTGTTGAACATTCTGGAAAACAGATGCTTGCAACTTTAAATAGTAAATAAATAAAGGAGAACATTTGTTATTGCTTTGTATATTTTCTTTTGCCTCCTTTAATTATATAATTCATATATTTTAAAAGGGGAATTTGTTATCATTTAATGGTCAGAAGAGAAGCCTGAGAGCTAATGAAATGAAGAAACTGGTGAGATTTATTAATTCAGCGTTAATTGGGTTTGAATTGGTAGTATAAACATGGGCAGCTAAAAAATCAGCAGGGTATGAGTTTTATGAAGTGTGTTTAACTGAAATAAGATCTCACTAATGACTTGGCCTCTGTTCAGAAAAATTTATTTTCTACTGTATAACATTACTAACTTAAATAGGAACAGAAAACATTGGAGAAACACTGCAGATCTGGCAGTATATGTAGAGAGAAAGAGTTAACACTTCGCGTCTGGTATGACTCTTCTTGCGAGATGTATCTGCAAGTTCACCTTGAAGCACACACCATCCTGGAATTAGAACAATAATTTTTCACTTTATTATGTCATTGGATATGAGCATGGCCAGCACTTGTTGCTATCCCTAATTGTCCTTGAACTGAGTGGTTTCCTAGGCTATTTCGTAAGGTGGATATTGCTATGGGTTTGGAGTCACATATAGGCCAGATTGCAGATTTCATTCCTAAAAGGATATCACTGAATCATATCGGTATTTGCTTCAATTGATAATTTCAGTAATTGTGACATGAAACAGCTTCATATTCCAGATTTAATAATTGAATTTAATTTCTAACAGCTGATAAAATTACTTATTGTCATTCTTTTATTGTTGGGTCAAAGTCCTGGAACAGCCTTTCAAGCAGTACTGTGGATGTACCTACACTGAAAGGACCACAGCAGTTCAAAAATGCAACTCATGTGTAGCACTACTGCCTCACAGTGCAGGGACCCAGGTTTGATTCCAGTCTCGGGCAACTGTCTGTGTGGAGTTTGCATATTCTCCACGTGTCTGCATGGGTTTCCTCCAGGTGCTCCGGTTTCTTCCCACTATCCAAACGTGTGTAGGTTAGGTGAACTGGCCATGCTAAATAGCCCATAGCATTCAGGGATGTGTAGATTAGGTGCATTAGTCAGAGGAAAATGTAAAAGTAATAGATAGAGGAATAGATAGATACTCTATGGAGAGTCAGAGTAGACTTGTTGGAGCAAATGACCTGTTTCCACACTGTAGGGATTCTATGATTCCATAGTTCTATCGTATTTTCAGGGGCAATTAAGGATAAGCAGTAAATGATGGCTGTGCTAGTGACGCCCCCATCTCTTGAATGAATAAAAAATACATCCTCATGAGAAAAAGAGGCTCGAAACTCTATCACCCATTGTATGGAAAAGGACTTTCCAATTTCATGTCTGCATTCTGGATTTCTCCATCAAACAAAATAGTTTCATTTATTGATTGGGCAAAATGGCAGTTACCTTTCCATGTGGAAAAGTGTGAGGATCGTCCACTTTGGATTCAAATCAAAATGTTTCCTGAGCAGTGAGAGATGAGGAACTACAGAGGATTATTGGGATTTTGATGCCCTTGTACACATAGAGTGAAAGCTAGACACAGGTTGAAGTAATTAGATTCTTTGCCAAATCTTTTAGCGTTTTGAACACTATAGTTAGGTTAGTGAAGAACCTTCTAATGCAAGGGAATACAAGCCAACTTCATGAAAATTGTCCTGAAATTAGTCCTTTAAGCTTCACCAAATTCTGTACTCATTGCCTTTCAAGGTCAACATATCTGAAAGGTACAATATTCAAAACAGCAGTATTTCCAAACAGGTCTCATTGAAGGATTTATACAACTCAAACTTGCTTATTTTATTTTCCAATTCCCTTGCAATAATGTCAATATCATTCACTGCTTTAATTTACTTTTTGTATCTGTGTATTAACAATCTATGTACATAGAGATATTAATCACTTTTCCACATTTCATAGTCTTTTGCCATGTAAATATTAAAGTTGCCAATCTTCAATCTATTGTGAAATTACCAGCTATTTCAGCCCCTTTTACCAGGGTCTGCTCAATCTTTTCGTTGCATAAAGCCCTTTAAGTACAGAGTTTTAACCTTGCCATGCACCCAATTCTGAATTTTCCATAATCTTTACTCGTGAATCTGACATCAGTGATGGCATCATTTTGAATAGGCCAACCCTACAATTTCTGACTAAAGCAGCTAATGCAAAATGCATGTGCATAAATCTTCCTGTAGTGCTTATGATGCTTTTGCCAATATTGTTCCATATTTTGATTGTAGTTAACTTTTATAAAATGTAGTTTTACATTATTGAATTATCTTCTAAACTAATGTTTTATTTGGATGCTGTTTCATACTTTGCCATTAAACATAAATATTTCGCATTCTTCAAAGCATGCGAAGTGCAAGGAATTTCCAAACAAAAGTTCCATGCACAAATATAGTGTCCAATACTCACTGGTGAGTTTAAGTTATTGTTATACAATAGAAATTAACAGCAAGTACAAAAATAACATTCAGTTTTTGTTTCACATATTTTCATGCTAATCAAAAGACAACTAGGGCACCATTTTGAGTACAGTACCTAACCATCAGTGATATACTGACATTTAGAATAGACTGACATTTAGAATATTCAGTTTATTTAGTTCCACTGCTATTAAAAAATTTGCACTTGTATCTGTTTAGCTAGACTAAAAAACATGAACCATAGTGTAACATCAATTATGTCCCAATTTAAGAACAGAACCCTCTGCAATGATGGGATTTACATACTGGTTGAAGATATGAGCTTCATGCCACATTTTGTTTTTATAATGAACTTTCTATTACAAGTTGCAGCAATATTATAAAATCAAAACAATGCTGATGCTAAGGATCCAAAATAGAAACAGAAAGCTATAGAGAAACTCTATAGAGAATTGTTTCGAGTCCAGTGCTTTTTATTCAGAACACAAGTGATCCAAAGGAGAGTCATTGGACTTAAAATGTCAACATGGCTAGCAGTAATATTGTTCTAGTGTTTAAAACATTAATAACTCAGATGGAAACAAGACAAGAACATGAACTGCTAGCTCATTAATTCTCTATTGTACCTTTACAATTAGACTTTATCCAGTCTTCTAGAAAGATCCACATGAGTTTATTTCGGTCTAGGTGAATTTTTCAAGTTATGACTCGAGATATTACATTCACTTCTGTACCTTTAAAACAATCAGAAATCACTCACCTGATGACAGATTCGGTAAAGTAGATTGAAAATAAAACTATTATTAACCACTTCATTTCTGCTTTGACAGAACAGATGTAACCGGAGTTGGTCACTTCACTGCAGGTCAGTAACATTGAGTGGCGCAGTGAATTTATTGAACTTTCTTCAAGACCCCGTGGTAGACAAGGTAAACAAAAGGCATCGTCACCGTTTGGCAGCATGAAGTCCACAGTTTACATTATGCAATAGTAATTCTGTGGTTTGAAGTTTTCATGACTTCAAAATAGCCACTGTATTTTAGATTAGCAAAACAATGATCAAATTACAATCTGTTTCTAAACCATTTTTGGTCTAATCTTGGCATCTGTTTTTCAGTTTGGTGCATTTGCTTCCATGCTGCTGCCCTGAAGACATCACCGACACTTAATGGGAGCAGCTTCCAAGTGCTTTGCACCACTCTCCAGTACCGAGAAGTGCCTAAAAATAAGCTAAACCCTTTTTTTAAAAAAATAATATCTTGGAAGAGCAGCTAGATCAATAAGATACTTTGATGCTGTTGATTTATGTAGAGCTCAAATCTCTTTTTATTTGTTCCTTTTAAATAACTGCTACATTATTTAAGTGGTAGGGAGATGCATTATTCTTTGTAATTGATTCCTGCAAATTGAAAACTCACTTTAGGAATGTCATTTAAAAAGCTGGTAATTATATGAATAGAGTCACAGAGTCATAGAGGTGTACAGCACGGAGACAGACCCTTCGGTCCAACTCGTCCATGCCGACCAGATATCCCAACCCAATCTAGTCCCACCTGCCAGCATCCGGCCCATATCCCTCCAAACCCTTCCTATTAGTATACCCACCCCGATGCCTTTAAAATGTTGCAATTGTACTAGCCTTCACCACTTCCTCTAGCAGCACATTCCATAAACGTACCACCCTCTGCGTGAGAAAGTTGAGTATCTTTTATAGTTTTTTTTATAGGTCTCTTTTATATCGTTCCCCTCTCACCCTAAACCTATGATCTATAGTTCTAGACTCCCCCACCCCAGGGAAAAGACTTTGTCCATTTATCCTATCCATGCCCCTCATTATTTTGTAAACCTCTATAAGGTCACCCCAAAACAACAGTTTTATTTAAAATATGTTCATTGAAGTTGGCATCGCTGGTTGCTTTAGCATTTACTGCCCATCCCCAATTGTCCAGAAGAAGTGAGGACTGCAGGTGCTGGAGATCAGAATCAAAAACCGTGGTGCTGGAAAAGCACAGACAATCAGGCAGCAGCCGAGGAGCAGGAGAGTTGACGTTTCAAGCATCAGCCCTTCATCAGGAATGTTGGTGGCGCCCAAGGAGGCTGAGAGATAAATGGAAGGGGGTGGGGCTGGGGGAATGTAGCTAGGAATGCGATAGGTGGATGAAGGTGGGGGGCGGATGATAGTGATAGGTCAGAGTAGAGGGTAGAGCGGATAGGTGGGAAGGAAGATGGACAGGTAGGACAGTTCAAGACGGCATTGCTGAGTTGGATGGTTGGATCTGGCATAAGGTGGGGAAACGGGAGATGAGGAAACTGGTGACACCTGTAGTCAGACCCCACCACCAGGGATATATTTCCCTCCCCACCCCTTTCAACATTCCACAGAGACCAATCCCTCTGTGACTCCTCCCCCCCCCCACCCCACCACTAACCCACCCTCCACTCTCGACACCTTCCTTGCCACTGCAAGAGGTATAAAACATGCAACCACACCTTCCCCCTCACCCTCATCCAAGGCCCCAAAGGATCCTTCCACATGCGGCAAAGATTTTCCTGCACCTCCAAACACCTCATCTACTGTATCCATTGCTGTAAATGTGGTCTCCTTTACACTGGGGAGACAGGACGCCAACTTGCGGAACATTTCAGAGAACATGTCTGAGATACACGCACTAAACAATCCCACTGTGCTGTGGCCGAATACTACAACTCCCCCTCCCACTCCGCCAAGGACATGCAAGTCCTGGGCCTCCTCTACTGCCAACTCCTAACATAGACAAAGAACACCTTGTCTTCCACCTCGGGACCCTCCAACCTCACGGGATCAATGTTGATTTCATCAGTTTCCTCATCTCCCCCCCCCCCCCCACCTTATCCCAGATCCAACCCTCTAACTCGGCACCGCCCTCTTGAACTGTCCTTCCTGTCCATCTTCCTTCCACTCTTCTCTCCGACATATCACCTTCACCCCACCTTCATCTACCTATCGCCTTCCCAGCTACCTTCCCCCCAGCCCCACTTCTCTCTCATTTATCTCTGTGCCCCTTTGGGCAATCCCCCCTCCACATTCCCGATGAAGAGCTTAGGCTCTCCTGTTGCCTGATCATCTGTGCTTTACTAGCACCACACCAACTGTCCAGAGCACAATTAAGAGTCAGTCACATTGCTCTTAACTTGGAGTGACATGCTATAAGATAAATACAGCAGAGTTCCTTCCCTTAAAGGTCATTGAACCAAATTGGATTGTTTTATAACAATCAACATAGTTGCCAGATATTTTAAACAGACAATTTTAAATCATCCATGGTAGGATTTGAACCCATGACACCAGAACAGTAGCCTTGCCTCTGGATTACTAATCCAGCGACATAACCATTACCTTTTTATTGTCCTTCCAAACAGGTGTTGCACTTATCATGAGAATTTTGAGTTAAGGTAAATATAGATCAAAAGACCTTTTTTAAAAAGATGCATATCTGTTAGATCCTATGTCTGTCCACTATATTTGCTTCTTGCGTTTAGTTACGTTATGATGTTTGTATGGTCACATGCATCTTAATGTTAACTGTATGGGAAATCTTGCTGCTTGTGTAAGCAGTACAGTTGTTGTGAGGAGTCCTGATGGGTAGGTAGGGACTCACCCACTAGGCCGTGGATTCTTGGTAACACTGTGCTTGCCCAATGGGGAAAGTTCCGCCTGAATGGTATCACTTTTCTACAAGGAATGTATTAGAACATAAAACAGTACAACGCAGACCTTCGACCCTTGATGTTGTGCTGACCTTTTATTCTACTCTAAGATCAAACTAGCCTTCATACCCTTCAATTTACTATCATCCATGTGCCTCTCCAACAGTGCTTAAATGTCTCTAATGTCCCTAATGTATCTGACTCTATTACCACAGTGCATTCCATGTACCCACCACTCTCTGTGTAAAGAACCAACCTCTGACATTTCCCCTGCACCTTCCTTCAATCACCTTAAAATTATGTCCCCTCATGATGGTCATTTCTCTCTGGGAAAAAGTCTCTGATTATTCACTCTATCTATGCTTCTCATCATCTTGTACACCACTATCAAGTCATCTCTCACCCTTCTTTGCTTCAAGGATAAAACCCCTAGCTCCTTCAACCTTTCTTCATAAGACAAGCCATCCTAGTAAATCCCATCTGCACCCTCTCTAATGCTTCCAAATTCTTCCTCTAGACCAGAACTCAACACAGTATTCCAAGTGTGGTCTAACCAGGGGTCTGTAGAGCTGCAGCATGACCTCCGGGCTCTTAAATTCAATCCTCCTACTAATGAAAGCCAACACACCATCCACCTTCATAACAACCCTATCAACTTGGATGGCAACTTTGAAGGTATTACTGTTATGGACCAAGCCAGACCCCCTCAAAACATTTCAAGAAAGTAGCCTGGACCCTAACTTTGCTAGTTGTTTTAAGCAGGTGTAGTGTGGATATTTCAGCTGGTCAATCCACTTAGTTTTAAAAAGAACTGAATTTATTTACAAGATTACTGAATGAAACAAAAATAAAAGAGAACAGAATACAGAATAACTTAACCTATCTGAAAATCTAACAGATTATCCCAACTTAATGTTGCTGTTCCAAATACTTGCAACAATCCCCATAAACAGACCTTGGCAAAAAAGGTAAAAGCAAGCACAGGGCCTTACAGGAGAGAGAGAGAGAGAGAGAGATGGCAGACAGGTTCAGCAGGGAACACTGTCTTCTATGTAGCTGTTTCTGGGACCAGCAGCCTCAAACTGACTGATTGATTGCTTTCAGTGAACAACCAGACTGCTAAAACCAAACCTAACCAGAGCAAAGCTGAGCTTGGAGAACCAGTCACTCCACTTTCATTGTACAAGTGTTTCTTTTAAAAGCCTGAAAGCCTTTTGTCTGAGGCAGTACCTGTTAGCTATAATCATATTGGC